>NW_028123839.1:0-746815 GCF_965194805.1 Balaenoptera borealis
GGTGTGAGGATTGGATACATTACCATATTGAGGTTAACAGAGAGATACAAACACTTGTGAAATATATAATCACCAAAGACCTACGCAATACCAAGAGAAGACTACTGAACATTGTGTCATAACCTACATGGGAAAAGGATCCGAAGAAGAATAGATATATGTATATGTGTGAAAGAACCACATCTTGCACACCTAGAACAAACAAAACATTGTAATCAAGTTTGCTGTGATAAAAAATAAAAATTAAGTTAAAAATACCAACAAGACGTAATGAGACATAAACTTAAAGGGCTTTACCTCGCACATTCCATTCTAATTTACAACCTAGAACACCACTTCCAGTAAGGCTCTGTTGCCCTAGTAACCAGATTTGGTAAAGGAGAAATGCTGCCGCCTTGTGGCCGATTCCTGCAAGAGCAGCTTTTAACCCACAGCTAATGGTCACTTACCATTCACAAGGACTCAGGGCTGTAAAGGACACCTGCCCTCAAAATTGTGCTGAGGTAGGGAATGGATAAAAAAATTCAAAACAGGCAACATGTTCACGAAGATAGTATGAAGAGGTGTTTTACTCACTCTCTTTTTAAAGAAAGGAAAATGGATAAAAGCTCAGCCTCAGGAAGTATTAGACTCATGCAATCTAATCTACAAAAAGTTTTCAACTCACACCAGTTGACTGACCATTGGCAAAAAGTCTACAAACAATAAATGCTGAAGAGGTTTAGAGAACTGTGTCCCCTCTAGCTGCCGGTGAGATGCAAAAGGGTTAAATGCTAATAATGAGAACAGAAAGGAGCTGCGTTGAAAAGGAAAAATTGAGGTACCATTCAATCCAGCAGGCGCACCAATGGGCCTCTCACCTGAGAAGACCAGAATGAAGAAGACCCGGGCTGCAAAAGCTGCACTGCAGCCTTATTCACAGTAGACAAGACAGTGAAGCAACCAAAATGTCCATCAACAGATGAAAGGATAAAGAAGAAGCGGTCCATGTACACAATGAATACTAGCCATGGAAAACAAAGAAACACTGCTCTTTGAGGCACCATAGATGATCTTGGAGATATTCACAGAACATGAGCTAAGTCGGAAAGCAAAAGTCCTATATCCTATGATATCACTTATAGGCATTATCTAATAACTGACACAAATGAACATATTTCCACAGAGAAAGTCAATCACACACTTATTAAAAAAAAACTATCCTTATCTAAAAGGAAAGGTGGGGGGAATGGATAAATGAAGATGAGCGTTACCATATGTATACAAATACATATTATATACATATATCAAAAAGACCGACCATATAGCAAGGAAGGTTTACGGAACACTCTGTAATAATTCACACGGGAAGAGGATCTCTACATAAATAGGTATATAGAATATGTAGATGAACCAGAGTGTGTACACCTTGGACAAGCAGCATTCTAAACATTACCCCAATTGAAAAAATTAAAACAACGAACTAGGAGTAATGAGACATAAACTTATGGGGGGTTTTCCTGGCACATTCCATCCAAATTGAAAACCTAGGCAAACAACTTCCAGAACGGCTCTGCTGCCCTAGTACCCAGATTTGGGAATGGAGAAATGCTGCATCCTTGTGGCGGTTTCCCACAACAGCAGCTTTGAACCCACTGCAAAAGGTCACTAATTATTCACCAATTGCAGGTCTGTAAATAACACCGGCCCTCCAAAAAATACTGAGGTCGAAAATCGAACAAAAAATTCTAGAGTGCAACTTTCCAAAAAGAAAATTTGAAGTGGTACATTATACTCACACTTTTTTTCTTTTTTCTTTTAACAGAAAAGCAAAAAGCGTGGAAAAATGATGAATTGTAGGAAATTTTACAGACATGTAAACCCAAATTACAAAAACCTATCAGCTCACACCAGTCAGAATGGCCATCAACAAAAATGCTGCAAACAATAAATGCTGACGTGATTGTGGAGAAATGCATACCCTCGATGCTAAAGGGGACGTGGTAAGAGCCACTAATGAAAGCACAATTGAGGTGCCTTGAAAAGGTAAACGTTGAGCTACCATACCAGTCAATCAATCATACCCACTGCTGGGTCTATCACCTGAGAAAAGGAAACTCAAAAATCACAGGCTGGCAATCCTGCACTCCAGCAATATTTACCATAGGCAACACTTGGAAGCACCGAAAATGTCCATCAACAGAGGAATGCACCAAGAAGAAGTGGTCCATGTACACAATGGAATATTAGCCATGGAAAACATTGAAGCACTGCTCTTTGAGGCACCATAGATGAGCCTGGAGATATTCACAAAACATGAAGTAGGTCGGAAAGCAAAAGACCTATAGCCAATGTTATCAATTATGGCATTATCTAATAACTGACACAGATGAACATATTTCCAAAGAGAAAGACTCTCACAGGCTTAGAAAACAAACTATGCTCATCTGAAAGGAAAGGAGGGGGGAAATTGAGAAATGAAGATTAGTGTTACTATACATATACAAATACATATTATATACATGTATCAAAAAGACCGAACATGTAGCAAGGGAGGTCGACGGAACACTGTAATATTTTACATGGGAAGAGGATCTGTACATTAATAGACATACATAATGTACAAATGAACCAGATTGTGTACACCTAGGACAAACAATATTCTAAACTTTACCCAGATTAAAAAAACTTTTAAAAACCAAGAAGAAGTAATGAGACATAAACTTATGGGGATTTCTCCTGGCAAATTCCATTCTAATTTACAACCTAGGACAATGACTTCCAGAAAGGCTCTGCTGCCCTAGAACCCAGATTGGGGAATGGAGAAATGCTACCTCCTTGTGGACGTTTCCCACAACAGCAGCTTTGAACCCACTGCAAAAGGTCACTAAATTTTCACCAACTTGCAGTTTTGTAAATGGCACCTGCCCTCCAGAAAATTTCTGGGGTCAAAAATAGACAAAAAAATTCAGAAGAGGGCAACCTTCGAAGAAGACAATTTCAAGAGCTATATCGTACTCACGGTTTTTTCTTTTAAGAGAAAAGAAAAAGGCGTAGGAATATGATGATTTTAAAAATTTTAATGACATGCATACCCATATTACAAAAACCGATCAGCTCACAGCAGTCAGAATGGCCATTAGGAAAAATGCTGCAAAAAATAAACGGTGAAGGGAGTGTGGAGAAATGCGTACCCTCGGTTGTAAGGGGGGGCATGTAAAGAGCCACTAATGAAAACACAGTGTAGGTGCTTTGAAAAGGGAAACATTGAGCTCCCAGTCAATCAATCACAACCACTGCTTGGCCTATCACCTGAGAAAATGAGAATCAAAAAGTCACAGGCTGGCAAACCTGTACGCCAGCAAGATTTACCTTAGCCAGCACTTGGAAGCCATGAAAATGTCCATCAACCGAGGAATGCACCAAGAAGAAGTGGTCCACGTACACAATGGAATATTACTCTAATAATAAATATAAAATAAATTTAAAAACAAACAAAAGCAAGGAGACATCAACATTTGTGGGTTTATCCGGGCACATTGCACTCTAATTTATAACCGAAGAACACCACTGGCCGGTAGTTCTGTTTCCCTAGTACCAGCAAGGGGAACGTAGAAAGGCTGCCGCTCTCTGGCCGTTACCTGCAAAAGCAGGTTTAAAGCCTGAGCTAATGGTCACTTCATATGAACAAGTACTGCAAGGCTGTAAATGAAACCTGCCCTCAAAGTGTCTTGAGGGAGATAATGGCCAAAATATTTCAAATGCTGACACATACTTTAAGAAAACACTTTGAAGAAATAAGCTCTAATCACAGCTGGAAAAATAAAAAGGACATGTCTTAAAGCTCAATTTCAACGCAGTATGAGACACATGCAAATTCAACCACAAAGAGGTATCAGCTCACACCACTCAGAATAACCATCAGCAAAAAGTACAAAGAATAAATCCTGAAGGTGCTGGGAAGAAATACATACCCTCCACTTTAAGTGGGACGTAACCTGGAAAGAGCCACTAAGGAGAACAGAATAGAGGTGCCTTTAAAAGGTAAACATTCAGCTACCGTATGATCCAGCAGATCTATTCCTGGATCTATAAAGTAAGAAGACAGAATTGGAAGGACACAGGCACGCAAATCTGCATTGCATAGTATTACAATAGCCAAGATATGGAAGTAACCAAAAAGTCCACTGACAGATGGGTGGACAAAGCAGAACTGCTACCTGTACAGATGGAATAGGAGCAAGTGAAAAAAATGAAACAATGACATCTCCAGCACCATAGATGAGTCTATAAGTAATCAGGCAACTTGGAGTAAGTGAGAAAGCGAAAAACACATATCCTATCATATCACATATAGGTGTTACCTAAAAACTGATACAAACAAAAATATTTCCATAGAGAAACACTTTCATAGATTCATTAAAAAACTTATGGTTCACCAAATGGAAAGGTGTGAGGATTGGATACATTACCATATTGAGGTTAACAGAGAGATACAAACACTTGTGAAATATATAATCACCAAAGACCTACGCAATACCAAGAGAAGACTACTGAACATTGTGTCATAACCTACATGGGAAAAGGATCCGAAGAAGAATAGATATATGTATATGTGTGAAAGAACCACATCTTGCACACCTAGAACAAACAAAACATTGTAATCAAGTTTGCTGTGATAAAAAATAAAAATTAAGTTAAAAATACCAACAAGACGTAATGAGACATAAACTTAAAGGGCTTTACCTCGCACATTCCATTCTAATTTACAACCTAGAACACCACTTCCAGTAAGGCTCTGTTGCCCTAGTAACCAGATTTGGTAAAGGAGAAATGCTGCCGCCTTGTGGCCGATTCCTGCAAGAGCAGCTTTTAACCCACAGCTAATGGTCACTTACCATTCACAAGGACTCAGGGCTGTAAAGGACACCTGCCCTCAAAATTGTGCTGAGGTAGGGAATGGATAAAAAAATTCAAAACAGGCAACATGTTCACGAAGATAGTATGAAGAGGTGTTTTACTCACTCTCTTTTTAAAGAAAGGAAAATGGATAAAAGCTCAGCCTCAGGAAGTATTAGACTCATGCAATCTAATCTACAAAAAGTTTTCAACTCACACCAGTTGACTGACCATTGGCAAAAAGTCTACAAACAATAAATGCTGAAGAGGTTTAGAGAACTGTGTCCCCTCTAGCTGCCGGTGAGATGCAAAAGGGTTAAATGCTAATAATGAGAACAGAAAGGAGCTGCGTTGAAAAGGAAAAATTGAGGTACCATTCAATCCAGCAGGCGCACCAATGGGCCTCTCACCTGAGAAGACCAGAATGAAGAAGACCCGGGCTGCAAAAGCTGCACTGCAGCCTTATTCACAGTAGACAAGACAGTGAAGCAACCAAAATGTCCATCAACAGATGAAAGGATAAAGAAGAAGCGGTCCATGTACACAATGAATACTAGCCATGGAAAACAAAGAAACACTGCTCTTTGAGGCACCATAGATGATCTTGGAGATATTCACAGAACATGAGCTAAGTCGGAAAGCAAAAGTCCTATATCCTATGATATCACTTATAGGCATTATCTAATAACTGACACAAATGAACATATTTCCACAGAGAAAGTCAATCACACACTTATTAAAAAAAAACTATCCTTATCTAAAAGGAAAGGTGGGGGGAATGGATAAATGAAGATGAGCGTTACCATATGTATACAAATACATATTATATACATATATCAAAAAGACCGACCATATAGCAAGGAAGGTTTACGGAACACTCTGTAATAATTCACACGGGAAGAGGATCTCTACATAAATAGGTATATAGAATATGTAGATGAACCAGAGTGTGTACACCTTGGACAAGCAACATTCTAACCATTACCCCAATTGAAAAAATTAAAACAACGAACTAGGAGTAATGAGACATAAACTTATGGGGGGTTTTCCTGGCACATTCCATCCAAATTGAAAACCTAGGCAAACAACTTCCAGAACGGCTCTGCTGCCCTAGTACCCAGATTTGGGAATGGAGAAATGCTGCATCCTTGTGGCCGTTTCCCACAACAGCAGCTTTGAACCCACTGCAAAAGGTCACTAATTATTCACCAATTGCAGGTCTGTAAATGACACCGGCCCTCCAAAAAATACTGAGGTCGAAAATCGAACAAAAAATTCTAGAGTGCAACTTTCCAAAAAGAAAATTTGAAGTGGTACATTATACTCACACTTTTTTTTCTTTTTTCTTTTAACAGAAAAGCAAAAGGCGTGGAAAAATGATGAATTGTAGGAATTTTTACAGACATGTAAACCCAAATTACAAAAACCTATCAGCTCACACCAGTCAGAATGGCCATCAACAAAAATGCTGCAAACAAGAAATGCTGACGTGATTGTGGAGAAATGCATACCCTCGATGCTAAGGGGGACGTGGTAAGAGCCACTAATGAAAGCACAATTGAGGTGCCTTGAAAAGGTAAACGTTGAGCTACCATACCAGTCAATCAATCATACCCACTGCTGGGTCTATCACCTGAGAAAAGGAAACTCAAAAATCACAGGCTGGCAATCCTGCACTCCAGCAATATTTACCGTAGGCAACACTTGGAAGCACCGAAAATGTCCATCAACAGAGGAATGCACCAAGAAGAAGTGGTCCATGTACACAATGGAATATTAGCCATGGAAAACATTGAAGCACTGCTCTTTGAGGCACCATAGATGAGCCTGGAGATATTCACAAAACATGAAGTAGGTCGGAAAGCAAAAGACCTATAGCCAATGTTATCAATTATGGCACTATCTAATAACTGACACAGATGACCATATTTCCAAAGAGAAAGACACTCACAGGCTTAGAAAACAAACTATGCTCATCTGAAAGGAAAGGAGGGGGGAAATTGAGAAATGAAGATTAGTGTTACTATACATATACAAATACATATTATATACATGTATCAAAAGGACCGAACATGTAGCAAGGGAGGTCGACGGAACACTGTAATATTTTACATGGGAAGAGGATCTGTACATTAATAGACATACATAATGTACAAATGAACCAGATTGTGTACACCTAGGACAAACAATATTCTAAACTTTACCCAGATTAAAAAAACTTTTAAAAACCAAGAAGAAGTAATGAGAAATAAACTTATGGGGATTTCTCCTGGCAAATTCCATTCTAATTTACAACCTAGGACAATGACTTCCAGAAAGGCTCTGCTGCCCTAGAACCCAGATTGGGGAATGGAGAAATGCTACCTCCTTGTGGACGTTTCCCACAACAGCAGCTTTGAACCCACTGCAAAAGGTCACTAAATTTTCACCAACTTGCAGTTTTGTAAATGGCACCTGCCCTCCAGAAAATTTCTGGGGTCAAAAATAGACAAAAAAATTCAGAAGAGGGCAACCTTCGAAGAAGACAATTTCAAGAGCTATATCGTACTCACGGTTTTTTCTTTTAAGAGAAAAGAAAAAGGCGTAGGAATATGATGAATTTTAAAAATTTTAATGACATGCATACCCATATTACAAAAACCGATCAGCTCACAGCAGTCAGAATGGCCATTAGGAAAAATGCTGCAAAAAATAAACGGTGAAGGGAGTGTGGAGAAATGCGTACACTCGGTTGTAAGGAGGGGCATGTAAAGAGCCACTAATGAAAACACAGTGTAGGTGCTTTGAAAAGGGAAACATTGAGCTCCCAGTCAATCAATCACAACCACTGCTTGGCCTATCACCTGAGAAAATGAGAATCAAAAAGTCACAGGCTGGCAAACCTGTACGCCAGCAAGATTTACCTTAGCCAGCACTTGGAAGCAATGAAAATGTCCATCAACCGAGGAATGCACCAAGAAGAAGTGGTCCACGTACACAATGGAACATTACTCTAATAACAAATATAAATTACATTTAAAAACAAACAAAAGCAAGGAGACATCAACATTTGTGTGTTTATCCGGGCATATTGGACTCTAATTTATAAACGAAGAACACCACTGGCCGGTAGGTCTGTTTCCCTAGTACCAGCAAGGGGAACGTAGAAAGGCTGCTGCTCTCTGGCCGTTACCTGCAAAAGCAGGTTTAAAGCCTGAGCTAATGGTCACTTCATATGAACAAGTACTGCAAGGCTGTAAATGAAACCTGCCCTCAAAGTGTCTTGAGGGAGATAATGGCCAAAATATTTCAAATGGTGACACATACTTTAAGAAAACACTTTGAAGAAATAAGCTCTAATCACAGCTGGAAAAATAAAAAGGACATGTCTTAAAGCTCAATTTCAACGCAGTATGAGACACATGCAAATTCAACCACAAAGAGGTATCAGCTCACACCACTCAGAATAACCATCAGCAAAAAGTACAAAGAATAAATCCTGAAGGTGCTGGGAAGAAATACATACCCTCCACTTTAAGTGGGACGTAACCTGGAAAGAGCCACTAAGGAGAACAGAATAGAGGTGCCTTTAAAAGGTAAACATTCAGCTACCGTATGATCCAGCAGATCTATTCCTGGATCTATAAAGTAAGAAGACAGAATTGGAAGGACACAGGCACGCAAATCTGCATTGCATAGTATTACAATAGCCAAGATATGGAAGTAACCAAAAAGTCCACTGACAGATGGGTGGACAAAGCAGAACTGCTACCTGTACAGATGGAATAGGAGCAAGTGAAAAAAATGAAACAATGACATCTCCAGCACCATAGATGAGTCTATAAGTAATCAGGCAACTTGGAGTAAGTGAGAAAGCGAAAAACACATATCCTATCATATCACATATAGGTGTTACCTAAAAACTGATACAAACAAAAATATTTCCATAGAGAAACACTTTCATAGATTCATTAAAAAACTTATGGTTCACCAAATGGAAAGGTGTGAGGATTGGATACATTACCATATTGAGGTTAACAGAGAGATACAAACACTTGTGAAATATATAATCACCAAAGACCTACGCAATACCAAGAGAAGACTACTGAACATTGTGTCATAACCTACATGGGAAAAGGATCCGAAGAAGAATAGATATATGTATATGTGTGAAAGAACCACATCTTGCACACCTAGAACAAACAAAACATTGTAATCAAGTTTGCTGTGATAAAAAATAAAAATTAAGTTAAAAATACCAACAAGACGTAATGAGACATAAACTTAAAGGGCTTTACCTCGCACATTCCATTCTAATTTACAACCTAGAACACCACTTCCAGTAAGGCTCTGTTGCCCTAGTAACCAGATTTGGTAAAGGAGAAATGCTGCCGCCTTGTGGCCGATTCCTGCAAGAGCAGCTTTTAACCCACAGCTAATGGTCACTTACCATTCACAAGGACTCAGGGCTGTAAAGGACACCTGCCCTCAAAATTGTGCTGAGGTAGGGAATGGATAAAAAAATTCAAAACAGGCAACATGTTCACGAAGATAGTATGAAGAGGTGTTTTACTCACTCTCTTTTTAAAGAAAGGAAAATGGATAAAAGCTCAGCCTCAGGAAGTATTAGACTCATGCAATCTAATCTACAAAAAGTTTTCAACTCACACCAGTTGACTGACCATTGGCAAAAAGTCTACAAACAATAAATGCTGAAGAGGTTTAGAGAACTGTGTCCCCTCTAGCTGCCGGTGAGATGCAAAAGGGTTAAATGCTAATAATGAGAACAGAAAGGAGCTGCGTTGAAAAGGAAAAATTGAGGTACCATTCAATCCAGCAGGCGCACCAATGGGCCTCTCACCTGAGAAGACCAGAATGAAGAAGACCCGGGCTGCAAAAGCTGCACTGCAGCCTTATTCACAGTAGACAAGACAGTGAAGCAACCAAAATGTCCATCAACAGATGAAAGGATAAAGAAGAAGCGGTCCATGTACACAATGAATACTAGCCATGGAAAACAAAGAAACACTGCTCTTTGAGGCACCATAGATGATCTTGGAGATATTCACAGAACATGAGCTAAGTCGGAAAGCAAAAGTCCTATATCCTATGATATCACTTATAGGCATTATCTAATAACTGACACAAATGAACATATTTCCACAGAGAAAGTCAATCACACACTTATTAAAAAAAAACTATCCTTATCTAAAAGGAAAGGTGGGGGGAATGGATAAATGAAGATGAGCGTTACCATATGTATACAAATACATATTATATACATATATCAAAAAGACCGACCATATAGCAAGGAAGGTTTACGGAACACTCTGTAATAATTCACACGGGAAGAGGATCTCTACATAAATAGGTATATAGAATATGTAGATGAACCAGAGTGTGTACACCTTGGACAAGCAGCATTCTAACCATTACCCCAATTGAAAAAATTAAAACAACGAACTAGGAGTAATGAGACATAAACTTATGGGGGGTTTTCCTGGCACATTCCATCCAAATTGAAAACCTAGGCAAACAACTTCCAGAACGGCTCTGCTGCCCTAGTACCCAGATTTGGGAATGGAGAAATGCTGCATCCTTGTGGCGGTTTCCCACAACAGCAGCTTTGAACCCACTGCAAAAGGTCACTAATTATTCACCAATTGCAGGTCTGTAAATAACACCGGCCCTCCAAAAAATACTGAGGTCGAAAATCGAACAAAAAATTCTAGAGTGCAACTTTCCAAAAAGAAAATTTGAAGTGGTACATTATACTCACACTTTTTTTCTTTTTTCTTTTAACAGAAAAGCAAAAAGCGTGGAAAAATGATGAATTGTAGGAAATTTTACAGACATGTAAACCCAAATTACAAAAACCTATCAGCTCACACCAGTCAGAATGGCCATCAACAAAAATGCTGCAAACAATAAATGCTGACGTGATTGTGGAGAAATGCATACCCTCGATGCTAAAGGGGACGTGGTAAGAGCCACTAATGAAAGCACAATTGAGGTGCCTTGAAAAGGTAAACGTTGAGCTACCATACCAGTCAATCAATCATACCCACTGCTGGGTCTATCACCTGAGAAAAGGAAACTCAAAAATCACAGGCTGGCAATCCTGCACTCCAGCAATATTTACCATAGGCAACACTTGGAAGCACCGAAAATGTCCATCAACAGAGGAATGCACCAAGAAGAAGTGGTCCATGTACACAATGGAATATTAGCCATGGAAAACATTGAAGCACTGCTCTTTGAGGCACCATAGATGAGCCTGGAGATATTCACAAAACATGAAGTAGGTCGGAAAGCAAAAGACCTATAGCCAATGTTATCAATTATGGCATTATCTAATAACTGACACAGATGAACATATTTCCAAAGAGAAAGACTCTCACAGGCTTAGAAAACAAACTATGCTCATCTGAAAGGAAAGGAGGGGGGAAATTGAGAAATGAAGATTAGTGTTACTATACATATACAAATACATATTATATACATGTATCAAAAAGACCGAACATGTAGCAAGGGAGGTCGACGGAACACTGTAATATTTTACATGGGAAGAGGATCTGTACATTAATAGACATACATAATGTACAAATGAACCAGATTGTGTACACCTAGGACAAACAATATTCTAAACTTTACCCAGATTAAAAAAACTTTTAAAAACCAAGAAGAAGTAATGAGACATAAACTTATGGGGATTTCTCCTGGCAAATTCCATTCTAATTTACAACCTAGGACAATGACTTCCAGAAAGGCTCTGCTGCCCTAGAACCCAGATTGGGGAATGGAGAAATGCTACCTCCTTGTGGACGTTTCCCACAACAGCAGCTTTGAACCCACTGCAAAAGGTCACTAAATTTTCACCAACTTGCAGTTTTGTAAATGGCACCTGCCCTCCAGAAAATTTCTGGGGTCAAAAATAGACAAAAAAATTCAGAAGAGGGCAACCTTCGAAGAAGACAATTTCAAGAGCTATATCGTACTCACGGTTTTTTCTTTTAAGAGAAAAGAAAAAGGCGTAGGAATATGATGATTTTAAAAATTTTAATGACATGCATACCCATATTACAAAAACCGATCAGCTCACAGCAGTCAGAATGGCCATTAGGAAAAATGCTGCAAAAAATAAACGGTGAAGGGAGTGTGGAGAAATGCGTACCCTCGGTTGTAAGGGGGGGCATGTAAAGAGCCACTAATGAAAACACAGTGTAGGTGCTTTGAAAAGGGAAACATTGAGCTCCCAGTCAATCAATCACAACCACTGCTTGGCCTATCACCTGAGAAAATGAGAATCAAAAAGTCACAGGCTGGCAAACCTGTACGCCAGCAAGATTTACCTTAGCCAGCACTTGGAAGCAATGAAAATGTCCATCAACCGAGGAATGCACCAAGAAGAAGTGGTCCACGTACACAATGGAATATTACTCTAATAATAAATATAAAATAAATTTAAAAACAAACAAAAGCAAGGAGACATCAACATTTGTGGGTTTATCCGGGCACATTGCACTCTAATTTATAACCGAAGAACACCACTGGCCGGTAGTTCTGTTTCCCTAGTACCAGCAAGGGGAACGTAGAAAGGCTGCCGCACTCTGGCCGTTACCTGCAAAAGCAGGTTTAAAGCCTGAGCTAATGGTCACTTCATATGAACAAGTACTGCAAGGCTGTAAATGAAACCTGCCCTCAAAGTGTCTTGAGGGAGATAATGGCCAAAATATTTCAAATGCTGACACATACTTTAAGAAAACACTTTGAAGAAATAAGCTCTAATCACAGCTGGAAAAATAAAAAGGACATGTCTTAAAGCTCAATTTCAACGCAGTATGAGACACATGCAAATTCAACCACAAAGAGGTATCAGCTCACACCACTCAGAATAACCATCAGCAAAAAGTACAAAGAATAAATCCTGAAGGTGCTGGGAAGAAATACATACCCTCCACTTTAAGTGGGACGTAACCTGGAAAGAGCCACTAAGGAGAACAGAATAGAGGTGCCTTTAAAAGGTAAACATTCAGCTACCGTATGATCCAGCAGATCTATTCCTGGATCTATAAAGTAAGAAGACAGAATTGGAAGGACACAGGCACGCAAATCTGCATTGCATAGTATTACAATAGCCAAGATATGGAAGTAACCAAAAAGTCCACTGACAGATGGGTGGACAAAGCAGAACTGCTACCTGTACAGATGGAATAGGAGCAAGTGAAAAAAATGAAACAATGACATCTCCAGCACCATAGATGAGTCTATAAGTAATCAGGCAACTTGGAGTAAGTGAGAAAGCGAAAAACACATATCCTATCATATCACATATAGGTGTTACCTAAAAACTGATACAAACAAAAATATTTCCATAGAGAAACACTTTCATAGATTCATTAAAAAACTTATGGTTCACCAAATGGAAAGGTGTGAGGATTGGATACATTACCATATTGAGGTTAACAGAGAGATACAAACACTTGTGAAATATATAATCACCAAAGACCTACGCAATACCAAGAGAAGACTACTGAACATTGTGTCATAACCTACATGGGAAAAGGATCCGAAGAAGAATAGATATATGTATATGTGTGAAAGAACCACATCTTGCACACCTAGAACAAACAAAACATTGTAATCAAGTTTGCTGTGATAAAAAATAAAAATTAAGTTAAAAATACCAACAAGACGTAATGAGACATAAACTTAAAGGGCTTTACCTCGCACATTCCATTCTAATTTACAACCTAGAACACCACTTCCAGTAAGGCTCTGTTGCCCTAGTAACCAGATTTGGTAAAGGAGAAATGCTGCCGCCTTGTGGCCGATTCCTGCAAGAGCAGCTTTTAACCCACAGCTAATGGTCACTTACCATTCACAAGGACTCAGGGCTGTAAAGGACACCTGCCCTCAAAATTGTGCTGAGGTAGGGAATGGATAAAAAAATTCAAAACAGGCAACATGTTCACGAAGATAGTATGAAGAGGTGTTTTACTCACTCTCTTTTTAAAGAAAGGAAAATGGATAAAAGCTCAGCCTCAGGAAGTATTAGACTCATGCAATCTAATCTACAAAAAGTTTTCAACTCACACCAGTTGACTGACCATTGGCAAAAAGTCTACAAACAATAAATGCTGAAGAGGTTTAGAGAACTGTGTCCCCTCTAGCTGCCGGTGAGATGCAAAAGGGTTAAATGCTAATAATGAGAACAGAAAGGAGCTGCGTTGAAAAGGAAAAATTGAGGTACCATTCAATCCAGCAGGCGCACCAATGGGCCTCTCACCTGAGAAGACCAGAATGAAGAAGACCCGGGCTGCAAAAGCTGCACTGCAGCCTTATTCACAGTAGACAAGACAGTGAAGCAACCAAAATGTCCATCAACAGATGAAAGGATAAAGAAGAAGCGGTCCATGTACACAATGAATACTAGCCATGGAAAACAAAGAAACACTGCTCTTTGAGGCACCATAGATGATCTTGGAGATATTCACAGAACATGAGCTAAGTCGGAAAGCAAAAGTCCTATATCCTATGATATCACTTATAGGCATTATCTAATAACTGACACAAATGAACATATTTCCACAGAGAAAGTCAATCACACACTTATTAAAAAAAAACTATCCTTATCTAAAAGGAAAGGTGGGGGGAATGGATAAATGAAGATGAGCGTTACCATATGTATACAAATACATATTATATACATATATCAAAAAGACCGACCATATAGCAAGGAAGGTTTACGGAACACTCTGTAATAATTCACACGGGAAGAGGATCTCTACATAAATAGGTATATAGAATATGTAGATGAACCAGAGTGTGTACACCTTGGACAAGCAACATTCTAACCATTACCCCAATTGAAAAAATTAAAACAACGAACTAGGAGTAATGAGACATAAATTTATGGGGGGTTTTCCTGGCACATTCCATCCAAATTGAAAACCAAGGCAAACAACTTCCAGAACGGCTCTGCTGCCCTAGTACCCAGATTTGGGAATGGAGAAATGCTGCATCCTTGTGGCCGTTTCCCACAACAGCAGCTTTGAACCCACTGCAAAAGGTCACTAATTATTCACCAATTGCAGGTCTGTAAATGACACCGGCCCTCCAAAAAATACTGAGGTCGAAAATCGAACAAAAAATTCTAGAGTGCAACTTTCCAAAAAGAAAATTTGAAGTGGTACATTATACTCACACTTTTTTTTCTTTTTTCTTTTAACAGAAAAGCAAAAGGCGTGGAAAAATGATGAATTGTAGGAATTTTTACAGACATGTAAACCCAAATTACAAAAACCTATCAGCTCACACCAGTCAGAATGGCCATCAACAAAAATGCTGCAAACAAGAAATGCTGACGTGATTGTGGAGAAATGCATACCCTCGATGCTAAGGGGGACGTGGTAAGAGCCACTAATGAAAGCACAATTGAGGTGCCTTGAAAAGGTAAACGTTGAGCTACCATACCAGTCAATCAATCATACCCACTGCTGGGTCTATCACCTGAGAAAAGGAAACTCAAAAATCACAGGCTGGCAATCCTGCACTCCAGCAATATTTACCGTAGGCAACACTTGGAAGCAACGAAAATGTCCATCAACAGAGGAATGCACCAAGAAGAAGTGGTCCATGTACACAATGGAATATTAGCCATGGAAAACATTGAAGCACTGCTCTTTGAGGCACCATAGATGAGCCTGGAGATATTCACAAAACATGAAGTAGGTCGGAAAGCAAAAGACCTATAGCCAATGTTATCAATTATGGCACTATCTAATAACTGACACAGATGACCATATTTCCAAAGAGAAAGACACTCACAGGCTTAGAAAACAAACTATGCTCATCTGAAAGGAAAGGAGGGGGGAAATTGAGAAATGAAGATTAGTGTTACTATACATATACAAATACATATTATATACATGTATCAAAAGGACCGAACATGTAGCAAGGGAGGTCGACGGAACACTGTAATATTTTACATGGGAAGAGGATCTGTACATTAATAGACATACATAATGTACAAATGAACCAGATTGTGTACACCTAGGACAAACAATATTCTAAACTTTACCCAGATTAAAAAAACTTTTAAAAACCAAGAAGAAGTAATGAGAAATAAACTTATGGGGATTTCTCCTGGCAAATTCCATTCTAATTTACAACCTAGGACAATGACTTCCAGAAAGGCTCTGCTGCCCTAGAACCCAGATTGGGGAATGGAGAAATGCTACCTCCTTGTGGACGTTTCCCACAACAGCAGCTTTGAACCCACTGCAAAAGGTCACTAAATTTTCACCAACTTGCAGTTTTGTAAATGGCACCTGCCCTCCAGAAAATTTCTGGGGTCAAAAATAGACAAAAAAATTCAGAAGAGGGCAACCTTCGAAGAAGACAATTTCAAGAGCTATATCGTACTCACGGTTTTTTCTTTTAAGAGAAAAGAAAAAGGCGTAGGAATATGATGAATTTTAAAAATTTTAATGACATGCATACCCATATTACAAAAACCGATCAGCTCACAGCAGTCAGAATGGCCATTAGGAAAAATGCTGCAAAAAATAAACGGTGAAGGGAGTGTGGAGAAATGCGTACACTCGGTTGTAAGGAGGGGCATGTAAAGAGCCACTAATGAAAACACAGTGTAGGTGCTTTGAAAAGGGAAACATTGAGCTCCCAGTCAATCAATCACAACCACTGCTTGGCCTATCACCTGAGAAAATGAGAATCAAAAAGTCACAGGCTGGCAAACCTGTACGCCAGCAAGATTTACCTTAGCCAGCACTTGGAAGCAATGAAAATGTCCATCAACCGAGGAATGCACCAAGAAGAAGTGGTCCACGTACACAATGGAACATTACTCTAATAACAAATATAAATTACATTTAAAAACAAACAAAAGCAAGGAGACATCAACATTTGTGTGTTTATCCGGGCACATTGGACTCTAATTTATAAACAAAGAACACCACTGGCCGGTAGGTCTGTTTCCCTA
Organism: Balaenoptera borealis; assembly: GCF_965194805.1. NCBI lineage: Eukaryota > Metazoa > Chordata > Mammalia > Artiodactyla > Balaenopteridae > Balaenoptera > Balaenoptera borealis. The sequence goes on from NW_028123839.1 coordinate 16,862, forward strand.
GTACCAGCAAGGGGAACGTAGAAAGGCTGCTGCTCTCTGGCCGTTACCTGCAAAAGCAGGTTTAAAGCCTGAGCTAATGGTCACTTCATATGAACAAGTACTGCAAGGTTGTAAATGAAACCTGCCCTCAAAGTGTCTTGAGGGAGATAATGGCCAAAATATTTCAAATGGTGAGACATACTTTAAGAAAACACTTTGAAGAAATAAGCTCTAATCACAGCTCGCAAAATAAAAAGGACATGTCTTAAAGCTCAATTTCAACGCACTATGAGACACATGCAAATTCATCCACAAAGAGGTATCAGCTCACACCACTCAGAATAACCATCAGCAAAAACTACAAAGAATAAATCCTGAAGGTGCTGGGAAGAAATACATACCCTCCACTTTAAGTGGGACGTAACCTGGAAAGAGCCACTAAGGAGAAAAGAATAGAGGTGCCTTTAAAAGGTAAACATTCAGCTACCGTATGATCCAGCAGTACTATTCCTGGATCTATAAACTAAGAAGACAGAATTGGAAGGACACAGGCACGCAAATCTGCATTGCATAGTATTACAATAGCCAAGATATGGAAGTAACCAAAAAGTCCACCGACAGATGGGTGGACAAAGAAGAACTGCTACCTGTACAGATGGAATAGGAGCTAGTGAAAAAAATGAAACAATGCAATCTCCAGCACCATAGATGAGTCTAGAAGTAATCACGCAACTTGGAGTAAGTGAGAAAGCGAAAAACACATATCCTATCATATCACATATAGGTGTTACCTAAAAACTGATACAAACAAAAATATTTCCATAGAGAAACACTTTCATAGATTCATTAAAAAACTTATGGTTCACCAAATGGAAAGGTGTGAGGATTGGATACATTACCATATTGAGGTTAACAGAGAGATACAAACACTTGTGAAATATATAATCACCAAAGACCTACGCAATACCAAGAGAAGACTACTGAACATTGTGTCATAACCTACATGGGAAAAGGATCCGTAGAAGAATAGATATATGTATATGTGTGAAAGAACCACATCTTGAACACCTAGAACAAACAAAACATTGTAATCAAGTTTGCTGTGATAAAAAATAAAAATTAAGTTAAAAATACCAACAAGACGTAATGAGACATAAACTTAAAGGGCTTTACCTCGCACATTCCATTCTAATTTACAACCTAGAACACCACTTCCAGTAAGGCTCTGTTGCCCTAGTAACCAGATTTGGTAAAGGAGAAATGCTGCCGCCTTGTGGCCGATTCCTGCAAGAGCAGCTTTTAACCCACAGCTAATGGTCACTTACCATTCACAAGGACTCAGGGCTGTAAAGGACACCTGCCCTCAAAATTGTGCTGAGGTAGGGAATGGATAAAAAAATTCAAAACAGGCAACATGTTCACGAAGATAGTATGAAGAGGTGTTTTACTCACTCTCTTTTTAAAGAAAGGAAAATGGATAAAAGCTCAGCCTCAGGAAGTATTAGACTCATGCAATCTAATCTACAAAAAGTTTTCAACTCACACCAGTCGACTGACCATTGGCAAAAAGTCTACAAACAATAAATGCTGAAGAGGTTTAGAGAACTGTGTCCCCTCTAGCTGCCGGTGAGATGCAAAAGGGTTAAATGCTAATAATGAGAACAGAAAGGAGCTGCGTTGAAAAGGAAAAATTGAGGTACCATTCAATCCAGCAGGCACACCAATGGGCCTCTCACTTGAGAAGACCAGAATGAAGAAGACCCGGGCTGCAAAAGCTGCACTGCAGCCTTATTCACAGTAGACAAGACAGTGAAGCAACCAAAATGTCCATCAACAGATGAAAGGATAAAGAAGAAGCGGTCCATGTACACAATGAATACTAGCCATGGGAAACAAAGAAACACTGCTCTTTGAGGCACCATAGATGATCTTGGAGATATTCACAGAACATGAGCTAAGTCGGAAAGCAAAAGTCCTATATCCTATGATATCACTTATAGGCATTATCTAATAACTGACACAAATGAACATATTTCCACAGAGAAAGTCAATCACACACTTATTAAAGAAAAAACTATCCTTATCTAAAAGGAAAGGTGGGGGGAATGGATAAATGAAGATGAGCGTTACCATATGTATACAAATACATATTATATACATATATCAAAAAGACCGACCATATAGCAAGGAAGGTTTACGGAACACTCTGTAATAATTCACACGGGAAGAGGATCTCTACATTAATAGGTATATAGAATATGTAGATGAACCAGAGTGTGTACACCTTGGACAAGCAACATTCTAACCATTACCCCAATTGAAAAAATTAAAACAACGAACTAGGAGTAATGAGACATAAAGTTATGGGGGGTTTTCCTGGCACATTCCATCCAAATTGAAAACCTAGGCAAACAACTTCCAGAACGGCTCTGCCTCCCTAGTACCCAGATTTGGGAATGGAGAAATGCTGCATCCTTGTGGCCGTTTCCCACAACAGCAGCTTTGAACCCACTGCAAAAGGTCACTAATTATTCACCAATTGCAGGTCTGTAAATGACACCGGCCCTCCAAAAAATACTGAGGTCGAAAATCGAACAAAAACTTCTAGAGTGCAACTTTCCAAAAAGAAAATTTGAAGAGGTATATTATACTCACACATTTTTTCTTTTTTCTTTTAACAGAAAAGCAAAAGGCGTGGAAAAATGATGAATTGTAGGAATTTTTACAGACATGTAAACCCAAATTACAAAAACCTATCAGCTCACACCAGTCAGAATGGCCATCAACAAAAATGCTGCAAACAAGAAATGCTGACGTGACTGTGGAGAAATGCATACCCTCGATGCTAAGGGGGACGTGGTAAGAGCCACTAATGAAAGCACAATTGAGGTGCCTTGAAAATGTAAACGTTGAGCTACCATACCAGTCAATCAATCATACCCACTGCTGGGTCTATCACCTGAGAAAAGGAAAATCAAAAATCACAGGCTGGGGGCTTCCCTGGTGGAGCAGTGGTTGAGAATCTGCCGGCCCATGCAGGGGACACGGGTTCGAGCACTGGTCTGGGAAGATCCCACATGCCGCGGAGCAACTGGGCCCGTGAGCCACAATTACTGAGCCTTCGCGTCTGGAGCCTGTGCTCCACAACAAGAGAGGCCGCGATAGTGAGAGGCCCGCGCACCGCGATGAAGAGTGGCCCCCGCTTGCCGCAACTAGAGAAAGCCCTCGCACAGAAACGAAGACCCAACACAGCCAAAAAATAAATAAATAATTAATTAATTAAAAACTTAAAAAAAAAATGCCAGCTACTCCAACAGCTAAATGTCTCTGGTGTACCCTGTTTATAAAAAAAAAAAAAAATCACAGGCTGGCAATCCTGCACTCCAGCAATATTTACCATAGGCAACACTTGGAAGCAACGAAAATGTCCATCAACAGAGGAATGCACCAAGAAGAAGTGGTCCATGTACACAATGGAATATAAGTCATGGAAAACATTGAAGCACTGCTCTTTGAGGCACCATAGATGAGCCTGGACATAATCACAAAACATGAAATAGGTCGGAAAGCAAAACACCTATATCATATATTATCACTTATGGCATTATCTAATAACTGGTACAGATGAACATATTTCCAAAGAGATAGACACTCACAGGTTTAGAAAAAAAACGATGCTCATCTGAAAGGAAAGGAGGAGGGAAATTGAGAAATGAAGATTACTGTTAGTATACATATACAAATACATATTATATACATGTATCAAAAAGACCGAATATATAGCAAGGGAGGTCGATGGAACACTGTAATATTTTACATGGGAAGAGGATCTGTACATTAATAGACATACATAATGTACAAATGAACCAGATTGTGTACACCTAGGACAAACAATATTCTAAACTTTACCCAGATTAAAAAACTTTTAAAAACCAAGAAGAAGTAATGAGACATAAACTTATGGGGATTTCTCCTGTCAAATTCCATTCTAATTTACAACCTAGGACAATGACTTCCAGAAAGGCTCTGCTGCCCTAGTACCCAGATTGGGGAATGGAGAAATGCTACCTCCTTGTGGACGTTTCCCACAACAGCAGCTTTGAACCCACTGCAAAAGGTCACTAAATTTTCACCAACTTGCAGTTTTGTAAATGGCACCTGCCCTCCAGAAAATTTCTGGGGTCAAAAATAGACAAATAAATTCAGAAGAGGGCAACCTTCGAAGAAGACAATTTCAAGAGCTATATTGTACTCACGGTTTTTTCTTTTAAGAGAAAAGAAAAAGGCATAGGAATATGATGAATTTTAAAAATTTTAATGACATGCATACCCATATTACAAAAACCGATCAGCTCACAGCAGTCAGAATGGCCATTAGGAAAAATGCTGCAAAAAATAAATGGTGAAGGGAGTGTGGAGAAATGCGTACCCTCGGTTGTAAGGGGGGGGCATGTAAAAAATACTGAACTACCAGTCAATCAATCACAACCACTGCTTGGTCTATCACCTGAAAAAATGAGAATCAAAAAGTCACAGGCTGGCAAACCTGTACGCCAGCAAGATTTACCTTAGCCAGCACTTGGAAGCAATGAAAATGTCCATCAACCGAGGAATGCACCAAGAAGAAGTGGTCCACGTACACAATGGAATATTACTCTAATAATAAATATAAATTAAATTTAAAAACAAACAAAAGCAAGGAGACATCAACATTTGTGGGTTTATCCGGGCACATTGCACTCTAATTTTTAAACGAAGAACACCACTGGCCGGTAGTTCTGTTTCCCTAGTACCAGCAAGGGGAACGTAGAAAGGCTGCTGCTCTCTGGCCGTTACCTGCAAAAGCAGGTTTAAAGCCTGAGCTAATGGTCACTTCATATGAACAAGTACTGCAAGGCTGTAAATGAAACCTGCCCTCAAAGTGTCTTGAGGGAGATAATGGCCAAAATATTTCCAATGGTGACACATACTTTAAGAAAACCATTTGAAGAAATAAGCTCTAATCACAGCTGGAAAAATAAAAAGGACATGTCTTAAAGCTCAATTTCAACGCAGTATGAGACACATGCAAATTCAACCACAAAGAGGTATCAGCTCACACCACTCAGAATAACCATCAGCAAAAACTACAAAGAATAAATCCTGAAGGTGCTGGGAAGAAATACATACCCTCCACTTTAAGTGGGACGTAACCTGGAAAGAGCCACTAAGGAGAACAGAATAGAGGTGCCTTTAAAAGGTAAACATTCAGCTACCGTATGATCCAGCAGATCTATTCCTGGATCTATAAAGTAAGAAGACAGAATTGGAAGGACACAGGCACGCAAATCTGCATTGCATAGTATTACAATAGCCAAGATATGGAAGTAACCAAAAAGGCCACTGACAGATGGGTGGACAAAGAAGAACTGCTACCTGTACAGATGGAATAGGAGCAAGTGAAAAAAATGAAACAATGACATCTCCAGCACCATAGATGAGTCTATAAGTAATCAGGCAACTTGGAGTAAGTGAGAAAGCGAAAAACACATATCTTATCATATCACATATAGGTGTTACCTAAAAACTGATACAAACAAAAATATTTCCATAGAGAAACACTTTCATAGATTCATTAAAAAACTTATGGTTCACCAAATGGAAAGGTGTGAGGATTGGATACATTACCATATTGAGGTTAACAGAGAGATACAAACACTTGTGAAATATATAATCACCAAAGACCTACGCAATACCAAGAGAAGACTACTGAACATTGTGTCATAACCTACATGGGAAAAGGATCCGAAGAAGAATAGATATATGTATATGTGTGAAAGAACCACATCTTGCACACCTAGAACAAACAAAACATTGTAATCAAGTTTGCTGTGATAAAAAATAAAAATTAAGTTAAAAATACCAACAAGACGTAATGAGACATAAACTTAAAGGGCTTTTTCCTCGCACATTCCATTCTAATTTACAACCTAGAACACCACTTCCAGTAAGGCTCTGTTGCCCTAGTAACCAGATTTGGTAAAGGAGAAATGCTGCCGCCTTGTGGCCGATTCCTGCAAGAGCAGCTTTTAACCCACAGCTAATGGTCACTTACCATTCACAAGGACTCAGGGCTGTAAAGGACACCTGCCCTCAAAATTGTGCTGAGGTAGGGAATGGATAAAATAATTCAAAACAGGCAACATGTTCACGAAGATAGTATGAAGAGGTGTTTTACTCACTCTCTTTTTAAAGAAAGGAAAATGGATAAAAGCTCAGCCTCAGGAAGTATTAGACTCATGCAATCTAATCTACAAAAAGTTTTCAACTCACACCAGTCGACTGACCATTGGCAAAAAGTCTACAAACAATAAATGCTGAAGAGGTTTAGAGAACTGTGTCCCCTCTAGCTGCTGGTGAGATGCAAAAGGGTTAAATGCTAATAATGAGAACAGAAAGGAGCTGCGTTGAAAAGGAAAAATTGAGGTACCATTCAATCCAGCAGGCGCACCAATGGGCCTCTCACCTGAGAAGACCAGAATGAAGAAGACCCGGGCTGCAAAAGCTGCACTGCAGCCTTATTCACAGTAGACAAGACAGTGAAGCAACCAAAATGTCCATCAACAGATGAAAGGATAAAGAAGAAGCGGTCCATGTACACAATGAATACTAGCCATGGAAAACAAAGAAACACTGCTCTTTGAGGCACCATAGATGATCTTGGAGATATTCACAGAACATGAGCTAAGTCGGAAAGCAAAAGTCCTATATCCTATGATATCACTTATAGGCATTATCTAATAACTGACACAAGTGAACATATTTCCACAGAGAAAGTCAATCACACACTTATTAAAAAAAAAAAACTATCCTTATCTAAAAGGAAAGGTGGGGGGAATGGATAAATGAAGATGAGCGTTACCATATGTATACAAATACATATTATATACATATATCAAAAAGACCGACCATATAGCAAGGAAGGTTTACGGAACACTCTGTAATAATTCACACGGGAAGAGGATCTCTACATAAATAGGTATATAGAATATGTAGATGAACCAGAGTGTGTACACCTTGGACAAGCAACATTCTAACCATTACCCCAATTGAAAAAATTAAAACAACGAACTAGGAGTAATGAGACATAAACTTATGGGGGGTTTTCCTGGCACATTCCATCCAAATTGAAAACCTAGGCAAACAACTTCCAGAACGGCTCTGCTGCCCTAGTACCCAGATTTGGGAATGGAGAAATGCTGCATCCTTGTGGCGGTTTCCCACAACAGCAGCTTTGAACCCACTGCAAAAGGTCACTAATTATTCACCAATTGCAGGTCTGTAAATAACACCGGCCCTCCAAAAAATACTGAGGTCGAAAATCGAACAAAAAATTCTAGAGTGCAACTTTCCAAAAAGAAAATTTGAAGTGGTACATTATACTCACACTTTTTTTCTTTTTTCTTTTAACAGAAAAGCAAAAAGCGTGGAAAAATGATGAATTGTAGGAAATTTTACAGACATGTAAACCCAAATTACAAAAACCTATCAGCTCACACCAGTCAGAATGGCCATCAACAAAAATGCTGCAAACAATAAATGCTGACGTGATTGTGGAGAAATGCATACCCTCGATGCTAAAGGGGACGTGGTAAGAGCCACTAATGAAAGCACAATTGAGGTGCCTTGAAAAGGTAAACGTTGAGCTACCATACCAGTCAATCAATCATACCCACTGCTGGGTCTATCACCTGAGAAAAGGAAACTCAAAAATCACAGGCTGGCAATCCTGCACTCCAGCAATATTTACCATAGGCAACACTTGGAAGCACCGAAAATGTCCATCAACAGAGGAATGCACCAAGAAGAAGTGGTCCATGTACACAATGGAATATTAGCCATGGAAAACATTGAAGCACTGCTCTTTGAGGCACCATAGATGAGCCTGGAGATATTCACAAAACATGAAGTAGGTCGGAAAGCAAAAGACCTATAGCCAATGTTATCAATTATGGCATTATCTAATAACTGACACAGATGAACATATTTCCAAAGAGAAAGACTCTCACAGGCTTAGAAAACAAACTATGCTCATCTGAAAGGAAAGGAGGGGGGAAATTGAGAAATGAAGATTAGTGTTACTATACATATACAAATACATATTATATACATGTATCAAAAAGACCGAACATGTAGCAAGGGAGGTCGACGGAACACTGTAATATTTTACATGGGAAGAGGATCTGTACATTAATAGACATACATAATGTACAAATGAACCAGATTGTGTACACCTAGGACAAACAATATTCTAAACTTTACCCAGATTAAAAAAACTTTTAAAAACCAAGAAGAAGTAATGAGACATAAACTTATGGGGATTTCTCCTGGCAAATTCCATTCTAATTTACAACCTAGGACAATGACTTCCAGAAAGGCTCTGCTGCCCTAGAACCCAGATTGGGGAATGGAGAAATGCTACCTCCTTGTGGACGTTTCCCACAACAGCAGCTTTGAACCCACTGCAAAAGGTCACTAAATTTTCACCAACTTGCAGTTTTGTAAATGGCACCTGCCCTCCAGAAAATTTCTGGGGTCAAAAATAGACAAAAAAATTCAGAAGAGGGCAACCTTCGAAGAAGACAATTTCAAGAGCTATATCGTACTCACGGTTTTTTCTTTTAAGAGAAAAGAAAAAGGCGTAGGAATATGATGAATTTTAAAAATTTTAATGACATGCATACCCATATTACAAAAACCGATCAGCTCACAGCAGTCCGAATGGCCATTAGGAAAAATGCTGCAAAAAATAAACGGTGAAGGGAGTGTGGAGAAATGTGTACCCTCGGTTGTAAGGGGGGGCATGTAAAGAGCCACTAATGAAAACACAGTGTAGGTGCTTTGAAAAGGGAAACATTGAGCTCCCAGTCAATCAATCAAAACCACTGCTTGGCCTATCACCTGAGAAAATGAGAATCAAAAAGTCACAGGCTGGCAAACCTGTACGCCAGCAAGATATACCTTAGCCAGCACTTGGAAGCAATGAAAATGTCCATCAACCGAGGAATGCACCAAGAAGAAGTGGTCCACGTACACAATGGAATCTTACTCTAATAATAAATATAAAATAAATTTAAAAACAAACAAAAGCAAGGAGACATCAACATTTGTGGGTTTATCCGGGCACATTGCACTCTAATTTATAACCGAAGAACACCACTGGCCGGTAGTTCTGTTTCCCTAGTACCAGCAAGGGGAACGTAGAAAGGCTGCCGCTCTCTGGCCCTTACCTGCAAAAGCAGGTTTAAAGCCTGAGCTAATGGTCACTTCATATGAACAAGTACTGCAAGGCTGTAAATGAAACCTGCCCTCAAAGTGTCTTGAGGGAGATAATGGCCAAAATATTTCAAATGGTGACACATACTTTAAGAAAACACTTTGAAGAAATAAGCTCTAATCACAGCTGGAAAAATAAAAAGGACATGTCTTAAAGCTCAATGTCAACGCAGTATGAGACACATGCAAATTCAACCACAAAGAGGTATCAGCTCACACCACTCAGAATAACCATCAGCAAAAACTACAAAGAATAAATCCTGAAGGTGCTGGGAAGAAATACATACCCTCCACTTTAAGTGGGACGTAACCTGGAAAGAGCCACTAAGGAGAACAGAATAGAGGTGCCTTTAAAAGATAAACATTCAGCTACCGTATGATCCAGCAGAACTATTCCTGGATCTATAAACTAAGAAGACAGAATTGGAAGGACACAGGCACACAAATCTGCATTGCATAGTATTACAATAGCCAAGATATGGAAGTAACCAAAGAGTCCACTGACAGATGGGTGGACAAAGAAGAACTGCTACCTGTACAGATGGAATAGGAGCTAGTGAAAAACATGAAACAATGCCATCTCCAGCACCATAGATGAGTCTAGAAGTAATCACGCAACTTGGAGTAAGTGAGAAAGCGAAAAACACATATCCTATCATATCACATATAGGTGTTACCTAAAAAATGATACAAACAAAAATATTTCCATAGAGAAACACTTTCATAGATTCATTAAAAACTTATGGTTCACCAAATGGAAAGGTGTGTGGATTGGATACATTACCATATTGAGGTTAACAGAGAGATACAAACACTTGTGAAATATATAATCACCAAAGACCTACGCAATACCAAGAGAAGACTACTGAACATTGTGTCATAACCTACATGGGAAAAGGATCCGTAGAAGAATAGATATATGTATATGTGTGAAAGAACCACATCTTGCACACCCAGAACAAACAAAACATTGTAATCAATTTGCTGTGATAAAAAATAAAAATTAAGAAAAAATACCAACAAGACGTAATGAGACATAAACTTAAAGGGCTTTTTCCTCGCACATTCCATTCTAATTTACAACCTAGAACACCACTTCCAGTAAGGCTCTGTTGCCCTAGTAACCAGATTTGGTAAAGGAGAAATGCTGCCGCCTTGTGGCCGATTCCCGCAAGAGCAACATTTAACCCACAGCTAATGGTCACTTACCATTCACAAGGACTCAGGGCTGTAAAGGACACCTGCCCTCAAAATTGTGCTGAGGTAGGGAATGGATAAAAAAATTCAAAACAGGCAACATGTTCACGAAGATAGTATGAAGAGGTGTTTTACTCACTCTCTTTTTAAAGAAAGGAAAATGGATAAAAGCTCAGCCTCAGGAAGTATTAGACTCATGCAATCTAATCTACAAAAAGTTTTCAACTCACACCAGTCGACTGACCATTGGCAAAAAGTCTACAAACAATAAATGCTGAAGAGGTTTTAGAGAACTGTGTCCCCTCTAGCTGCTGGTGAGATGTAAAAGGGTTAAACGCTAATAATGAGAACAGAAAGGAGCTGCGTTGAAAAGGAAAAATTGAGGTACCATTCAATCCAGCAGGCGCACCAATGGGCCTCTCACCTGAGAAGACCAGAATGAAGAAGACCCGGGCTGCAAAAGCTGCACTGCAGCCTTATTCACAGTAGACAAGACAGTGAAGCAACCAAAATGTCCATCAACAGATGAAAGGATAAAGAAGAAGTGGTCCATGTACACAATGAATACTAGCCATGGAAAACAAAGAAACACTGCTCTTTGAGGCACCATAGATGATCTTGGAGATAATCACAGAACATGAGCTAAGTCGGAAAGCAAAAGTCCTATATCCTATGATATCACTTATAGGCGTTATCTAATAACTGACACAAATGAACATATTTCCACAGAGAAAGTCAATCACACACTTATTAAAGAAAAAACTATCCTTATCTAAAAGGAAAGGTGGGGGGAATGGATAAATGAAGATTAGCGTTACCATATGTATACAAATACATATTATATACATATATCAAAAAGACCGACCATATAGCAAGGAAGGTTTACGGAACACTCTGTAATAATTCACACGGGAAGAGGATCTCTACATAAATAGGTATATAGAATATGTAGATAAACCAGAGTGTGTACACCTTGGACAAGCAACATTCTAACCATTACCCCAATTGAAAAAATTAAAACAACGAACTAGGAGTAATGAGACATAAATTTATGGGGGGTTTTCCTGGCACATTCCATCCAAATTGAAAACCAAGGCAAACAACTTCCAGAACGGCTCTGCTGCCCTAGTACCCAGATTTGGGAATGGAGAAATGCTGCATCCTTGTGGCCGTTTCCCACAACAGCAGCTTTGAACCCACTGCAAAAGGTCACTAATTATTCACCAATTGCAGGTCTGTAAATGACACCGGCCCTCCAAAAAATACTGAGGTCGAAAATCGAACAAAAAATTCTAGAGTGCAACTTTCCAAAAAGAAAATTTGAAGTGGTACATTATACTCACACTTTTTTTTCTTTTTTCTTTTAACAGAAAAGCAAAAGGCGTGGAAAAATGATGAATTGTAGGAATTTTTACAGACATGTAAACCCAAATTACAAAAACCTATCAGCTCACACCAGTCAGAATGGCCATCAACAAAAATGCTGCAAACAAGAAATGCTGACGTGATTGTGGAGAAATGCATACCCTCGATGCTAAGGGGGACGTGGTAAGAGCCACTAATGAAAGCACAATTGAGGTGCCTTGAAAAGGTAAACGTTGAGCTACCATACCAGTCAATCAATCATACCCACTGCTGGGTCTATCACCTGAGAAAAGGAAACTCAAAAATCACAGGCTGGCAATCCTGCACTCCAGCAATATTTACCGTAGGCAACACTTGGAAGCAACGAAAATGTCCATCAACAGAGGAATGCACCAAGAAGAAGTGGTCCATGTACACAATGGAATATTAGCCATGGAAAACATTGAAGCACTGCTCTTTGAGGCACCATAGATGAGCCTGGAGATATTCACAAAACATGAAGTAGGTCGGAAAGCAAAAGACCTATAGCCAATGTTATCAATTATGGCACTATCTAATAACTGACACAGATGACCATATTTCCAAAGAGAAAGACACTCACAGGCTTAGAAAACAAACTATGCTCATCTGAAAGGAAAGGAGGGGGGAAATTGAGAAATGAAGATTAGTGTTACTATACATATACAAATACATATTATATACATGTATCAAAAGGACCGAACATGTAGCAAGGGAGGTCGACGGAACACTGTAATATTTTACATGGGAAGAGGATCTGTACATTAATAGACATACATAATGTACAAATGAACCAGATTGTGTACACCTAGGACAAACAATATTCTAAACTTTACCCAGATTAAAAAAACTTTTAAAAACCAAGAAGAAGTAATGAGACATAAACTTATGGGGATTTCTCCTGGCAAATTCCATTCTAATTTACAACCTAGGACAATGACTTCCAGAAAGGCTCTGCTGCCCTAGAACCCAGATTGGGGAATGGAGAAATGCTACCTCCTTGTGGACGTTTCCCACAACAGCAGCTTTGAACCCACTGCAAAAGGTCACTAAATTTTCACCAACTTGCAGTTTTGTAAATGGCACCTGCCCTCCAGAAAATTTCTGGGGTCAAAAATAGACAAAAAAATTCAGAAGAGGGCAACCTTCGAAGAAGACAATTTCAAGAGCTATATCGTACTCACGGTTTTTTCTTTTAAGAGAAAAGAAAAAGGCGTAGGAATATGATGAATTTTAAAAATTTTAATGACATGCATACCCATATTACAAAAACCGATCAGCTCACAGCAGTCAGAATGGCCATTAGGAAAAATGCTGCAAAAAATAAACGGTGAAGGGAGTGTGGAGAAATGCGTACCCTCGGTTGTAAGGGGGGGCATGTAAAGAGCCACTAATGAAAACACAGTGTAGGTGCTTTGAAAAGGGAAACATTGAGCTCCCAGTCAATCAATCACAACCACTGCTTGGCCTATCACCTGAGAAAATGAGAATCAAAAAGTCACAGGCTGGCAAACCTGTACGCCAGCAAGATTTACCTTAGCCAGCACTTGGAAGCAATGAAAATGTCCATCAACCGAGGAATGCACCAAGAAGAAGTGGTCCACGTACACAATGGAATATTACTCTAATAATAAATATAAAATAAATTTAAAAACAAACAAAAGCAAGGTGACATCAACATTTGTGGGTTTATCCGGGCACATTGCACTCTAATTTATAACCGAAGAACACCACTGGCCGGTAGTTCTGTTTCCCTAGTACCAGCAAGGGGAACGTAGAAAGGCTGCCGCTCTCTGGCCGTTACCTGCAAAAGCAGGTTTAAAGCCTGAGCTAATGGTCACTTCATATGAACAAGTACTGCAAGGCTGTAAATGAAACCTGCCCTCAAAGTGTCTTGAGGGAGATAATGGCCAAAATATTTCAAATGCTGACACATACTTTAAGAAAACACTTTGAAGAAATAAGCTCTAATCACAGCTGGAAAAATAAAAAGGACATGTCTTAAAGCTCAATGTCAACGCAGTATGAGACACATGCAAATTCAACCACAAAGAGGTATCAGCTCACACCACTCAGAATAACCATCAGCAAAAACTACAAAGAATAAATCCTGAAGGTGCTGGGAAGAAATATATACCCTCCACTTTAAGTGGGACGTAACCTGGAAAGAGCCACTAAGGAGAAGAGAATAGAGGTGCCTTTAAAAGATAAACATTCAGCTACCGTATGATCCAGCAGAACTATTCCTGGATCTATAAACTAAGAAGACAGAATTGGAAGGACACAGGCACACAAATCTGCATTGCATAGTATTACAATAGCCAAGATATGGAAGTAACCAAAAAGTCCACTGACAGATGGGTGGACAAAGAAGAACTGCTACCTGTACAGATGGAATAGGAGCTAGTGAAAAACATGAAACAATGCCATCTCCAGCACCATAGATGAGTCTAGAAGTAATCACGCAACTTGGAGTAAGTGAGAAAGCGAAAAACACATATCCTATCATATCACATATAGGTGTTACCTAAAAAATGATACAAACAAAAATATTTCCATAGAGAAACACTTTCATAGATTCATTAAAAACTTATGGTTCACCAAATGGAAAGGTGTGTGGATTGGATACATTACCATATTGAGGTTAACAGAGATATACAAACACACGTGAAATATATAATCACCAAAGACCTACGCAATACCAAGAGAAGACTACTCAACATTGTTTCATAACCTACATGGGAAAAGGATCCGAAGAAGAAGAGATATATGAATATGTGTGAAAGAACCACATCTTGCACACCCAGAACAAACAAAACATTGTAATCAAGTTTGCTGTGATAAAAAATAAAAATTAAGTTAAAAATACCAACAAGACGTAATGAGACATAAACTTAAAGGGCTTTTTCCTCGCACATTCCATTGTAATTTACAACGTAGAACACCACTTCCAGTAAGGCTCTGTTGCCCTAGTAACCAGATTTGGTAAAGGAGAAATGCTGCCGCCTTGTGGCCGATTCCCGCAAGAGCAGCTTTTAACCCACAGCTAATGGTCACTTACCATTCACAAGGACTCAGGGCTGTAAAGGACACCTGCCCTCAAAATTGTGCTGAGGTAGGGAATGGATAAAAAAATTCAAAACAGGCAACATGTTCACAAAGTTAGTATGAAGAGGTAAGTTTTACTCACTCTCTTTTTAAAGAAAGGAAAATGGATAAAAGCTCAGCCTCAGGAAGTATTAGACTCATGCAATCTAATCTACAAAAAGATTTCAACTCACAGCAGTCGACTGACCATTGGCAAAAAGTCTACAAACAATAAATGCTGAAGAGGATTTAGAGAACTGTGTCCCCTATAGATGCTGGTGAGATGTAAAAGGGTTAAACGTTAATAATGAGAACAGAAAGGAGCTGCGTTGAAAAGGAAAAATTGAGGTACCATTCAATCCAGCAGGCGCACCAATGGGCCTCTCACCTGAGAAGACCAGAATGAAGAAGACCTGGGCTTCAAAAGCTGCACTGCAGCCTTATTCACAATAGACAAGACAGTGAAGCAACCAAAATGTCCATCAACAGATGAAAGGATAAAGAAGAAGTGGTCCATGTACACAATGAATACTAGCCATGGAAAACAATGAAACACTGCTCTTTGAGGCACCATAGATGATCTTGGAGATAATCACAGAACATGAGCTAAGTCGGAAAGCAAAAGTCCTATATCCTATGATATCACTTATAGGCGTTATCTAATAACTGACACAAATGAACATATATCCACAGAGAAAGTCAATCACACACTTATTAAAAAAAAACTATGCTTATCTAAAAGGAAAGGTGGGGGGAATGGATAAATGAAGATGAGCGTTACCATATGTATACAAATACATATTATATACATATATCAAAAAGACCGACCATATAGCAAGGAAGGTTTACGGAACACTCTGTAATAATTCACACGGGAAGAGGATCTCTACATAAATAGGTATATAGAATATGTAGATGAACCAGAGTGTGTACACCTTGGACAAGCAACATTCTAACCATTACCCCAATTGAAAAAATTAAAACAACGAACTAGGAGTAATGAGACATAAACTTATGGGGGGTTTTCCTGGCACATTCCATCCAAATTGAAAACCTAGGCAAACAACTTCCAGAACGGCTCTGCTGCCCTAGTACCCAGATTTGGGAATGGAGAAATGCTGCATCCTTGTGGCCGTTTCCCACAACAGCAGCTTTGAACCCACTGCAAAAGGTCACTAATTATTCACCAATTGCAGGTCTGTAAATGACACCGGCCCTCCAAAAAATACTGAGGTCGAAAATCGAACAAAAAATTCTAGAGTGCAACTTTCCAAAAAGAAAATTTGAAGAGGTATATTATACTCACACTTTTTTTCCTTTTTCTTTTAACAGAAAAGCAAAAGGCGTGGAAAAATGATGAATTGTAGGAATTTTTACAGACATGTAAACCCAGATTACAAAAGCCTATCAGCTCTCACCAGTCAGAATGGCCATCAACAAAAATGCTGCAAACAATAAATGCTGACGTGACTGTGGAGAAATGCATACCCTCGATGCTAAGGGGGACGTGGTAAGAGCCACTAATGAAAGCACAATTGAGGTGCCTTGAAAAGGTAAACGTTGAGCTACCATACCAGTCAATCAATCATACCCACTGCTGGGTCTATCACCTGAGAAAAGGAAAATCAAAAATCACAGGCTGAGGGCTTCCCTGGTGGAGCAGTGGTTGAGAATCTGCCGGCCCATGCAGGGGACACGGGTTCGAGCACTGGTCTGGGAAGATCCCACATGCCGCGGAGCAACTGGGCCCGTGAGCCACAATTACTGAGCCTGCGCGTCTGGAGCCTGTGCTCCACAACAAGAGAGGCCGCGATAGTGAGAGGCCCGCGCACCGCGATGAAGAGTGGCCCCCGCTTGCCGCACCTAGAGAAAGCCCTCGCACAGAAACGAAGACGCAACACAGCCAAAAAATAAATAAATAATTAATTAATTAAAAACTTAAAAAAAAAAAATGCCAGCTACTCCAACAGCTAAATGTCTCTGGTGTACCCTGTTTATAAAAAAAAAAAAAAATCACAGGCTGGCAATCCTGCACTCCAGCAATATTTACCATAGGCAACACTTGGAAGCAACGAAAATGTCCATCAACAGAGGAATGCACCAAGAAGAAGTGGTCCATGTACACAATGGAATATAAGTCATGGAAAACATTGAAGCACTGCTCTTTGAGGCACCATAGATGAGCCTGGACATAATCACAAAACATGAAATAGGTCGGAAAGCAAAACACCTATATCATATATTATCACTTATGGCATTATCTAATAACTGGTACAGATGAACATATTTCCAAAGAGATAGACACTCACAGGTTTAGAAAAAAAACGATGCTCATCTGAAAGGAAAGGAGGAGGGAAATTGAGAAATGAAGATTACTGTTAGTATACATATACAAATACATATTATATACATGTATCAAAAAGACCGAATATATAGCAAGGGAGGTCGATGGAACACTGTAATATTTTACATGGGAAGAGGATCTGTACATTAATAGACATACATAATGTACAAATGAACCAGATTGTGTACACCTAGGACAAACAATATTCTAAACTTTACCCAGATTAAAAAACTTTTAAAAACCAAGAAGAAGTAATGAGACATAAACTTATGGGGATTTCTCCTGTCAAATTCCATTCTAATTTACAACCTAGGACAATGACTTCCAGAAAGGCTCTGCTGCCCTAGTACCCAGATTGGGGAATGGAGAAATGCTACCTCCTTGTGGACGTTTCCCACAACAGCAGCTTTGAACCCACTGCAAAAGGTCACTAAATTTTCACCAACTTGCAGTTTTGTAAATGGCACCTGCCCTCCAGAAAATTTCTGGGGTCAAAAATAGACAAAAAAATTCAGAAGAGGGCAACCTTCGAAGAAGACAATTTCAAGAGCTATATCGTACTCACGGTTTTTTCTTTTAAGAGAAAAGAAAAAGGCATAGGAATATGATGAATTTTAAAAATTTTAATGACATGCATACCCATATTACAAAAACCGATCAGCTCACAGCAGTCAGAATGGCCATTAGGAAAAATGCTGCAAAAAATAAATGGTGAAGGGAGTGTGGAGAAATGCGTACCCTCGGTTGTAAGGGGGGGGCATGTAAAAAATACTGAACTACCAGTCAATCAACCACAACCACTGCTTGGTCTATCACCTGAAAAAATGAGAATCAAAAAGTCACAGGCTGGCAAACCTGTACGCCAGCAAGATTTACCTTAGCCAGCACTTGGAAGCAATGAAAATGTCCATCAACCGAGGAATGCACCAAGAAGAAGTGGTCCACGTACACAATGGAATATTACTCTAATAATAAATATAAATTAAATTTAAAAACAAACGAAAGCAAGGACACATCAACATTTGTGGGTTTATCCGGGCACATTGCACTCTAATTTTTAAACGAAGAACACCACTGGCCGGTAGTTCTGTTTCCCTAGTACCAGCAAGGGGAACGTAGAAAGGCTGCCGCTCTCTGGCCGTTACCTGCAAAAGCAGGTTTAAAGCCTGAGCTAATGGTCACTTCATATGAACAAGTACTGCAAGGCTGTAAATGAAACCTGCCCTCAAAGTGTCTTGAGGGAGATAATGGCCAAAATATTTCAAATGCTGACACATACTTTAAGAAAACACTTTGAAGAAATAAGCTCTAATCACAGCTGGAAAAATAAAAAGGACATGTCTTAAAGCTCAATGTCAACGAAGTATGAGACACATGCAAATTCAACCACAAAGAGGTATCAGCTCACACCACTCAGAATAACCATCAGCAAAAACTACAAAGAATAAATCCTGAAGGTGCTGGGAAGAAATACATACCCTCCACTTTAAGTGGGACGTAACCTGGAAAGAGCCACTAAGGAGAACAGAATAGAGGTGCCTTTAAAAGGTAAACATTCAGCTACCGTATGATCCAGCAGATCTATTCCTGGATCTATAAAGTAAGAAGACAGAATTGGAAGGACACAGGCACGCAAATCTGCATTGCATAGTATTACAATAGCCAAGATATGGAAGTAACCAAAAAGTCCACTGACAGATGGGTGGACAAAGAAGAACTGCTACCTGTACAGATGGAATAGGAGCAAGTGAAAAAAATGAAACAATGACATCTCCAGCACCATAGATGAGTCTATAAGTAATCAGGAAACTTGGAGTAAGTGAGAAAGCGAAAAACACATATCCTATCATATCACATATAGGTGTTACCTAAAAACTGATACAAACAAAAATATTTCCATAGAGAAACACTTTCATAGATTCATTAAAAAACTTATGGTTCACCAAATGGAAAGGTGTGAGGATTGGATACATTACCATATTGAGGTTAACAGAGAGATACAAACACTTGTGAAATATATAATCACCAAAGACCTACGCAATACCAAGAGAAGACTACTGAACATTGTGTCATAACCTACATGGGAAAAGGATCCGAAGAAGAATAGATATATGTATATGTGTGAAAGAACCACATCTTGCACACCTAGAACAAACAAAACATTGTAATCAAGTTTGCTGTGATAAAAAATAAAAATTAAGTTAAAAATACCAACAAGACGTAATGAGACATAAACTTAAAGGGCTTTACCTCGCACATTCCATTCTAATTTACAACCTAGAACACCACTTCCAGTAAGGCTCTGTTGCCCTAGTAACCAGATTTGGTAAAGGAGAAATGCTGCCGCCTTGTGGCCGATTCCTGCAAGAGCAGCTTTTAACCCACAGCTAATGGTCACTTACCATTCACAAGGACTCAGGGCTGTAAAGGACACCTGCCCTCAAAATTGTGCTGAGGTAGGGAATGGATAAAATAATTCAAAACAGGCAACATGTTCACGAAGATAGTATGAAGAGGTGTTTTACTCACTCTCTTTTTAAAGAAAGGAAAATGGATAAAAGCTCAGCCTCAGGAAGTATTAGACTCATGCAATCTAATCTACAAAAAGTTTTCAACTCACAGCAGTCGACTGACCATTGGCAAAAAGTCTACAAACAATAAATGCTGAAGAGGTTTAGAGAACTGTGTACCCTCTAGCTGCTGGTGAGATGCAAAAGGGTTAAATGCTAATAATGAGAACAGAAAGGAGCTGCGTTGAAAAGGAAAAATTGAGGTACCATTCAATCCAGCAGGCGCACCAATGGGCCTCTCACCTGAGAAGACCAGAATGAAGAAGACCCGGGCTGCAAAAGCTGCACTGCAGCCTTATTCACAGTAGACAAGACAGTGAAGCAACCAAAATGTCCATCAACAGATGAAAGGATAAAGAAGAAGCGGTCCATGTACACAATGAATACTAGCCATGGAAAACAAAGAAACACTGCTCTTTGAGGCACCATAGATGATCTTGGAGATATTCACAGAACATGAGCTAAGTCGGAAAGCAAAAGTCCTATATCCTATGATATCACTTATAGGCATTATCTAATAACTGACACAAGTGAACATATTTCCACAGAGAAAGTCAATCACACACTTATTAAAAAAAAACTATCCTTATCTAAAAGGAAAGGTGGGGGGAATGGATAAATGAAGATGAGCGTTACCATATGTATACAAATACATATTATATACATATATCAAAAAGACCGACCATATAGCAAGGAAGGTTTACGGAACACTCTGTAATAATTCACACGGGAAGAGGATCTCTACATAAATAGGTATATAGAATATGTAGATGAACCAGAGTGTGTACACCTTGGACAAGCAACATTCTAACCATTACCCCAATTGAAAAAATTAAAACAACGAACTAGGAGTAATGAGACATAAACTTATGGGGGGTTTTCCTGGCACATTCCATCCAAATTGAAAACCTAGGCAAACAACTTCCAGAACGGCTCTGCTGCCCTAGTACCCAGATTTGGGAATGGAGAAATGCTGCATCCTTGTGGCCGTTTCCCACAACAGCAGCTTTGAACCCACTGCAAAAGGTCACTAATTATTCACCAATTGCAGGTCTGTAAATAACACCGGCCCTCCAAAAAATACTGAGGTCGAAAATCGAACAAAAAATTCTAGAGTGCAACTTTCCAAAAAGAAAATTTGAAGTGGTACAGTATACTCACACTTTTTTTCTTTTTTCTTTTAACAGAAAAGCAAAAAGCGTGGAAAAATGATGAATTGTAGGAATTTTTACAGACATGTAAACCCAAATTACAAAAACCTATCAGCTCACACCAGTCAGAATGGCCATCAACAAAAATGCTGCAAACAAGAAATGCTGACGTGATTGTGGAGAAATGCATACCCTCGATGCTAAAGGGGACGTGGTAAGAGCCACTAATGAAAGCACAATTGAGGTGCCTTGAAAAGGTAAACGTTGAGCTACCATACCAGTCAATCAATCATACCCACTGCTGGGTCTATCACCTGAGAAAAGGAAACTCAAAAATCACAGGCTGGCAATCCTGCACTCCAGCAATATTTACCATAGGCAACACTTGGAAGCACCGAAAATGTCCATCAACAGAGGAATGCACCAAGAAGAAGTGGTCCATGTACACAATGGAATATTAGCCATGGAAAACATTGAAGCACTGCTCTTTGAGGTACCATAGATGAGCCTGGAGATATTCACAAAACATGAAGTAGGTCGGAAAGCAAAAGACCTATAGCCAATGTTATCAATTATGGCATTATCTAATAACTGACACAGATGAACATATTTCCAAAGAGAAAGACTCTCACAGGCTTAGAAAACAAAATATGCTCATCTGAAAGGAAAGGAGGGGGGAAATTGAGAAATGAAGATTAGTGTTACTATACATATACAAATACATATTATATACATGTATCAAAAAGACCGAACATGTAGCAAGGGAGGTCGACGGAACACTGTAATATTTTACATGGGAAGAGGATCTGTACATTAATAGACATACATAATGTACAAATGAACCAGATTGTGTACACCTAGGACAAACAATATTCTAAACTTTACCCAGATTAAAAAAACTTTTAAAAACCAAGAAGAAGTAATGAGACATAAACTTATGGGGATTTCTCCTGGCAAATTCCATTCTAATTTACAACCTAGGACAATGACTTCCAGAAAGGCTCTGCTGCCCTAGAACCCAGATTGGGGAATGGAGAAATGCTACCTCCTTGTGGACGTTTCCCACAACAGCAGCTTTGAACCCACTGCAAAAGGTCACTAAATTTTCACCAACTTGCAGTTTTGTAAATGGCACCTGCCCTCCAGAAAATTTCTGGGGTCAAAAATAGACAAAAAAATTCAGAAGAGGGCAACCTTCGAAGAAGACAATTTCAAGAGCTATATCGTACTCACGGTTTTTTCTTTTAAGAGAAAAGAAAAAGGCGTAGGAATATGATGAATTTTAAAAATTTTAATGACATGCATACCCATATTACAAAAACCGATCAGCTCACAGCAGTCAGAATGGCCATTAGGAAAAATGCTGCAAAAAATAAACGGTGAAGGGAGTGTGGAGAAATGCGTACCCTCGGTTGTAAGGGGGGGCATGTAAAGAGCCACTAATGAAAACACAGTGTAGGTGCTTTGAAAAGGGAAACATTGAGCTCCCAGTCAATCAATCACAACCACTGCTTGGCCTATCACCTGAGAAAATGAGAATCAAAAAGTCACAGGCTGGCAAACCTGTACGCCAGCAAGATTTACCTTAGCCAGCACTTGGAAGCAATGAAAATGTCCATCAACCGAGGAATGCACCAAGAAGAAGTGGTCCACGTACACAATGGAATATTACTCTAATAATAAATATAAAATAAATTTAAAAACAAACAAAAGCAAGGAGACATCAACATTTGTGGGTTTATCCGGGCACATTGCACTCTAATTTATAACCGAAGAACACCACTGGCCGGTAGTTCTGTTTCCCTAGTACCAGCAAGGGGAACGTAGAAAGGCTGCCGCTCTCTGGCCGTTACCTGCAAAAGCAGGTTTAAAGCCTGAGCTAATGGTCACTTCATATGAACAAGTACTGCAAGGCTGTAAATGAAACCTGCCCTCAAAGTGTCTTGAGGGAGATAATGGCCAAAATATTTCAAATGCTGACACATACTTTAAGAAAACACTTTGAAGAAATAAGCTCTAATCACAGCTGGAAAAATAAAAAGGACATGTCTTAAAGCTCAATTTCAACGCAGTATGAGACACATGCAAATTCAACCACAAAGAGGTATCAGCTCACACCACTCAGAATAACCATCAGCAAAAAGTACAAAGAATAAATCCTGAAGGTGCTGGGAAGAAATACATACCCTCCACTTTAAGTGGGACGTAACCTGGAAAGAGCCACTAAGGAGAACAGAATAGAGGTGCCTTTAAAAGGTAAACATTCAGCTACCGTATGATCCAGCAGATCTATTCCTGGATCTATAAAGTAAGAAGACAGAATTGGAAGGACACAGGCACGCAAATCTGCATTGCATAGTATTACAATAGCCAAGATATGGAAGTAACCAAAAAGTCCACTGACAGATGGGTGGACAAAGCAGAACTGCTACCTGTACAGATGGAATAGGAGCAAGTGAAAAAAATGAAACAATGACATCTCCAGCACCATAGATGAGTCTATAAGTAATCAGGCAACTTGGAGTAAGTGAGAAAGCGAAAAACACATATCCTATCATATCACATATAGGTGTTACCTAAAAACTGATACAAACAAAAATATTTCCATAGAGAAACACTTTCATAGATTCATTAAAAAACTTATGGTTCACCAAATGGAAAGGTGTGAGGATTGGATACATTACCATATTGAGGTTAACAGAGAGATACAAACACTTGTGAAATATATAATCACCAAAGACCTACGCAATACCAAGAGAAGACTACTGAACATTGTGTCATAACCTACATGGGAAAAGGATCCGAAGAAGAATAGATATATGTATATGTGTGAAAGAACCACATCTTGCACACCTAGAACAAACAAAACATTGTAATCAAGTTTGCTGTGATAAAAAATAAAAATTAAGTTAAAAATACCAACAAGACGTAATGAGACATAAACTTAAAGGGCTTTACCTCGCACATTCCATTCTAATTTACAACCTAGAACACCACTTCCAGTAAGGCTCTGTTGCCCTAGTAACCAGATTTGGTAAAGGAGAAATGCTGCCGCCTTGTGGCCGATTCCTGCAAGAGCAGCTTTTAACCCACAGCTAATGGTCACTTACCATTCACAAGGACTCAGGGCTGTAAAGGACACCTGCCCTCAAAATTGTGCTGAGGTAGGGAATGGATAAAAAAATTCAAAACAGGCAACATGTTCACGAAGATAGTATGAAGAGGTGTTTTACTCACTCTCTTTTTAAAGAAAGGAAAATGGATAAAAGCTCAGCCTCAGGAAGTATTAGACTCATGCAATCTAATCTACAAAAAGTTTTCAACTCACACCAGTTGACTGACCATTGGCAAAAAGTCTACAAACAATAAATGCTGAAGAGGTTTAGAGAACTGTGTCCCCTCTAGCTGCCGGTGAGATGCAAAAGGGTTAAATGCTAATAATGAGAACAGAAAGGAGCTGCGTTGAAAAGGAAAAATTGAGGTACCATTCAATCCAGCAGGCGCACCAATGGGCCTCTCACCTGAGAAGACCAGAATGAAGAAGACCCGGGCTGCAAAAGCTGCACTGCAGCCTTATTCACAGTAGACAAGACAGTGAAGCAACCAAAATGTCCATCAACAGATGAAAGGATAAAGAAGAAGCGGTCCATGTACACAATGAATACTAGCCATGGAAAACAAAGAAACACTGCTCTTTGAGGCACCATAGATGATCTTGGAGATATTCACAGAACATGAGCTAAGTCGGAAAGCAAAAGTCCTATATCCTATGATATCACTTATAGGCATTATCTAATAACTGACACAAATGAACATATTTCCACAGAGAAAGTCAATCACACACTTATTAAAAAAAAACTATCCTTATCTAAAAGGAAAGGTGGGGGGAATGGATAAATGAAGATGAGCGTTACCATATGTATACAAATACATATTATATACATATATCAAAAAGACCGACCATATAGCAAGGAAGGTTTACGGAACACTCTGTAATAATTCACACGGGAAGAGGATCTCTACATAAATAGGTATATAGAATATGTAGATGAACCAGAGTGTGTACACCTTGGACAAGCAGCATTCTAAACATTACCCCAATTGAAAAAATTAAAACAACGAACTAGGAGTAATGAGACATAAACTTATGGGGGGTTTTCCTGGCACATTCCATCCAAATTGAAAACCTAGGCAAACAACTTCCAGAACGGCTCTGCTGCCCTAGTACCCAGATTTGGGAATGGAGAAATGCTGCATCCTTGTGGCGGTTTCCCACAACAGCAGCTTTGAACCCACTGCAAAAGGTCACTAA
This sequence comes from Balaenoptera borealis, assembly GCF_965194805.1. Taxonomy (NCBI): domain Eukaryota; kingdom Metazoa; phylum Chordata; class Mammalia; order Artiodactyla; family Balaenopteridae; genus Balaenoptera; species Balaenoptera borealis. Next base: position 42,200 of record NW_028123839.1, read on the forward strand.
TTATTCACCAATTGCAGGTCTGTAAATAACACCGGCCCTCCAAAAAATACTGAGGTCGAAAATCGAACAAAAAATTCTAGAGTGCAACTTTCCAAAAAGAAAATTTGAAGTGGTACATTATACTCACACTTTTTTTCTTTTTTCTTTTAACAGAAAAGCAAAAAGCGTGGAAAAATGATGAATTGTAGGAAATTTTACAGACATGTAAACCCAAATTACAAAAACCTATCAGCTCACACCAGTCAGAATGGCCATCAACAAAAATGCTGCAAACAATAAATGCTGACGTGATTGTGGAGAAATGCATACCCTCGATGCTAAAGGGGACGTGGTAAGAGCCACTAATGAAAGCACAATTGAGGTGCCTTGAAAAGGTAAACGTTGAGCTACCATACCAGTCAATCAATCATACCCACTGCTGGGTCTATCACCTGAGAAAAGGAAACTCAAAAATCACAGGCTGGCAATCCTGCACTCCAGCAATATTTACCATAGGCAACACTTGGAAGCACCGAAAATGTCCATCAACAGAGGAATGCACCAAGAAGAAGTGGTCCATGTACACAATGGAATATTAGCCATGGAAAACATTGAAGCACTGCTCTTTGAGGCACCATAGATGAGCCTGGAGATATTCACAAAACATGAAGTAGGTCGGAAAGCAAAAGACCTATAGCCAATGTTATCAATTATGGCATTATCTAATAACTGACACAGATGAACATATTTCCAAAGAGAAAGACTCTCACAGGCTTAGAAAACAAACTATGCTCATCTGAAAGGAAAGGAGGGGGGAAATTGAGAAATGAAGATTAGTGTTACTATACATATACAAATACATATTATATACATGTATCAAAAAGACCGAACATGTAGCAAGGGAGGTCGACGGAACACTGTAATATTTTACATGGGAAGAGGATCTGTACATTAATAGACATACATAATGTACAAATGAACCAGATTGTGTACACCTAGGACAAACAATATTCTAAACTTTACCCAGATTAAAAAAACTTTTAAAAACCAAGAAGAAGTAATGAGACATAAACTTATGGGGATTTCTCCTGGCAAATTCCATTCTAATTTACAACCTAGGACAATGACTTCCAGAAAGGCTCTGCTGCCCTAGAACCCAGATTGGGGAATGGAGAAATGCTACCTCCTTGTGGACGTTTCCCACAACAGCAGCTTTGAACCCACTGCAAAAGGTCACTAAATTTTCACCAACTTGCAGTTTTGTAAATGGCACCTGCCCTCCAGAAAATTTCTGGGGTCAAAAATAGACAAAAAAATTCAGAAGAGGGCAACCTTCGAAGAAGACAATTTCAAGAGCTATATCGTACTCACGGTTTTTTCTTTTAAGAGAAAAGAAAAAGGCGTAGGAATATGATGAATTTTAAAAATTTTAATGACATGCATACCCATATTACAAAAACCGATCAGCTCACAGCAGTCAGAATGGCCATTAGGAAAAATGCTGCAAAAAATAAACGGTGAAGGGAGTGTGGAGAAATGCGTACCCTCGGTTGTAAGGGGGGGCATGTAAAGAGCCACTAATGAAAACACAGTGTAGGTGCTTTGAAAAGGGAAACATTGAGCTCCCAGTCAATCAATCACAACCACTGCTTGGCCTATCACCTGAGAAAATGAGAATCAAAAAGTCACAGGCTGGCAAACCTGTACGCCAGCAAGATTTACCTTAGCCAGCACTTGGAAGCAATGAAAATGTCCATCAACCGAGGAATGCACCAAGAAGAAGTGGTCCACGTACACAATGGAATATTACTCTAATAATAAATATAAAATAAATTTAAAAACAAACAAAAGCAAGGAGACATCAACATTTGTGGGTTTATCCGGGCACATTGCACTCTAATTTATAACCGAAGAACACCACTGGCCGGTAGTTCTGTTTCCCTAGTACCAGCAAGGGGAACGTAGAAAGGCTGCCGCTCTCTGGCCGTTACCTGCAAAAGCAGGTTTAAAGCCTGAGCTAATGGTCACTTCATATGAACAAGTACTGCAAGGCTGTAAATGAAACCTGCCCTCAAAGTGTCTTGAGGGAGATAATGGCCAAAATATTTCAAATGCTGACACATACTTTAAGAAAACACTTTGAAGAAATAAGCTCTAATCACAGCTGGAAAAATAAAAAGGACATGTCTTAAAGCTCAATTTCAACGCAGTATGAGACACATGCAAATTCAACCACAAAGAGGTATCAGCTCACACCACTCAGAATAACCATCAGCAAAAACTACAAAGAATAAATCCTGAAGGTGCTGGGAAGAAATACATACCCTCCACTTTAAGTGGGACGTAACCTGGAAAGAGCCACTAAGGAGAACAGAATAGAGGTGCCTTTAAAAGATAAACATTCAGCTACCGTATGATCCAGCAGAACTATTCCTGGATCTATAAACTAAGAAGACAGAATTGGAAGGACACAGGCACACAAATCTGCATTGCATAGTATTACAATAGCCAAGATATGGAAGTAACCAAAAAGTCCACTGACAGATGGGTGGACAAAGAAGAACTGCTACCTGTACAGATGGAATAGGAGCTAGTGAAAAACATGAAACAATGCCATCTCCAGCACCATAGATGAGTCTAGAAGTAATCACGCAACTTGGAGTAAGTGAGAAAGCGAAAAACACATATCCTATCATATCACATATAGGTGTTACCTAAAAAATGATACAAACAAAAATATTTCCATAGAGAAACACTTTCATAGATTCATTAAAAACTTATGGTTCACCAAATGGAAAGGTGTGTGGATTGGATACATTACCATATTGAGGTTAACAGAGAGATACAAACACTTGTGAAATATATAATCACCAAAGACCTACGCAATACCAAGAGAAGACTACTGAACATTGTGTCATAACCTACATGGGAAAAGGATCCGTAGAAGAATAGATATATGTATATGTGTGAAAGAACCACATCTTGCACACCCAGAACAAACAAAACATTGTAATCAATTTGCTGTGATAAAAAATAAAAATTAAGTTAAAAATACCAACAAGACGTAATGAGACATAAACTTAAAGGGCTTTTTCCTCGCACATTCCATTCTAATTTACAACCTAGAACACCACTTCCAGTAAGGCTCTGTTGCCCTAGTAACCAGATTTGGTAAAGGAGAAATGCTGCCGCCTTGTGGCCGATTCCCGCAAGAGCAACATTTAACCCACAGCTAATGGTCACTTACCATTCACAAGGACTCAGGGCTGTAAAGGACACCTGCCCTCAAAATTGTGCTGAGGTAGGGAATGGATAAAAAAATTCAAAACAGGCAACATGTTCACGAAGATAGTATGAAGAGGTGTTTTACTCACTCTCTTTTTAAAGAAAGGAAAATGGATAAAAGCTCAGCCTCAGGAAGTATTAGACTCATGCAATCTAATCTACAAAAAGTTTTCAACTCACACCAGTCGACTGACCATTGGCAAAAAGTCTACAAACAATAAATGCTGAAGAGGTTTTAGAGAACTGTGTCCCCTCTAGCTGCTGGTGAGATGTAAAAGGGTTAAACGCTAATAATGAGAACAGAAAGGAGCTGCGTTGAAAAGGAAAAATTGAGGTACCATTCAATCCAGCAGGCGCACCAATGGGCCTCTCACCTGAGAAGACCAGAATGAAGAAGACCCGGGCTGCAAAAGCTGCACTGCAGCCTTATTCACAGTAGACAAGACAGGGAAGCAACCAAAATGTCCATCAACAGATGAAAGGATAAAGAAGAAGCGGTCCATGTACACAATGAATACTAGCCATGGAAAACAAAGAAACACTGCTCTTTGAGGCACCATAGATGATCTTGGAGATAATCACAGAACATGAGGTAAGTCGGAAAGCAAAAGTCCTATATCCTATGATATCACTTATAGGCGTTATCTAATAACTGACACAAATGAACATATTTCCACAGAGAAAGTCAATCACACACTTATTAAAGAAAAAACTATCCTTATCTAAAAGGAAAGGTGGGGGGAATGGATAAATGAAGATGAGCGTTACCATATGTATACAAATACATATTATATACATATATCAAAAAGACCGACCATATAGCAAGGAAGGTTTACGGAACACTCTGTAATAATTCACACGGGAAGAGGATCTCTACATAAATAGGTATATAGAATATGTAGATGAACCAGAGTGTGTACACCTTGGACAAGCAACATTCTAACCATTACCCCAATTGAAAAAATTAAAACAACGAACTAGGAGTAATGAGACATAAACTTATGGTGGGTTTTCCTGGCACATTCCATCCAAATTGAAAACCTAGGCAAACAACTTCCAGAACGGCTCTGCTGCCCTAGTACCCAGATTTGGGAATGGAGAAATGCTGCATCCTTGTGGCCGTTTCCCACAACAGCAGCTTTGAACCCACTGCAAAAGGTCACTAATTATTCACCAATTGCAGGTCTGTAAATGACACCGGCCCTCCAAAAAATACTGAGGTCGAAAATCGAACAAAAAATTCTAGAGTGCAACTTTCCAAAAAGAAAATTTGAAGTGGTACATTATACTCACACTTTTTTTTCTTTTTTCTTTTAACAGAAAAGCAAAAGGCGTGGAAAAATGATGAATTGTAGGAATTTTTACAGACATGTAAACCCAAATTACAAAAACCTATCAGCTCACACCAGTCAGAATGGCCATCAACAAAAATGCTGCAAACAAGAAATGCTGACGTGATTGTGGAGAAATGCATACCCTCGATGCTAAGGGGGACGTGGTAAGAGCCACTAATGAAAGCACAATTGAGGTGCCTTGAAAAGGTAAACGTTGAGCTACCATACCAGTCAATCAATCATACCCACTGCTGGGTCTATCACCTGAGAAAAGGAAACTCAAAAATCACAGGCTGGCAATCCTGCACTCCAGCAATATTTACCGTAGGCAACACTTGGAAGCAACGAAAATGTCCATCAACAGAGGAATGCACCAAGAAGAAGTGGTCCATGTACACAATGGAATATTAGCCATGGAAAACATTGAAGCACTGCTCTTTGAGGCACCATAGATGAGCCTGGAGATATTCACAAAACATGAAGTAGGTCGGAAAGCAAAAGACCTATAGCCAATGTTATCAATTATGGCACTATCTAATAACTGACACAGATGACCATATTTCCAAAGAGAAAGACACTCACAGGCTTAGAAAACAAACTATGCTCATCTGAAAGGAAAGGAGGGGGGAAATTGAGAAATGAAGATTAGTGTTACTATACATATACAAATACATATTATATACATGTATCAAAAGGACCGAACATGTAGCAAGGGAGGTCGACGGAACACTGTAATATTTTACATGGGAAGAGGATCTGTACATTAATAGACATACATAATGTACAAATGAACCAGATTGTGTACACCTAGGACAAACAATATTCTAAACTTTACCCAGATTAAAAAAACTTTTAAAAACCAAGAAGAAGTAATGAGACATAAACTTATGGGGATTTCTCCTGGCAAATTCCATTCTAATTTACAACCTAGGACAATGACTTCCAGAAAGGCTCTGCTGCCCTAGAACCCAGATTGGGGAATGGAGAAATGCTACCTCCTTGTGGACGTTTCCCACAACAGCAGCTTTGAACCCACTGCAAAAGGTCACTAAATTTTCACCAACTTGCAGTTTTGTAAATGGCACCTGCCCTCCAGAAAATTTCTGGGGTCAAAAATAGACAAAAAAATTCAGAAGAGGGCAACCTTCGAAGAAGACAATTTCAAGAGCTATATCGTACTCACGGTTTTTTCTTTTAAGAGAAAAGAAAAAGGCGTAGGAATATGATGAATTTTAAAAATTTTAATGACATGCATACCCATATTACAAAAACCGATCAGCTCACAGCAGTCAGAATGGCCATTAGGAAAAATGCTGCAAAAAATAAACGGTGAAGGGAGTGTGGAGAAATGCGTACACTCGGTTGTAAGGAGGGGCATGTAAAGAGCCACTAATGAAAACACAGTGTAGGTGCTTTGAAAAGGGAAACATTGAGCTCCCAGTCAATCAATCACAACCACTGCTTGGCCTATCACCTGAGAAAATGAGAATCAAAAAGTCACAGGCTGGCAAACCTGTACGCCAGCAAGATTTACCTTAGCCAGCACTTGGAAGCAATGAAAATGTCCATCAACCGAGGAATGCACCAAGAAGAAGTGGTCCACGTACACAATGGAACATTACTCTAATAACAAATATAAATTACATTTAAAAACAAACAAAAGCAAGGAGACATCAACATTTGTGTGTTTATCCGGGCATATTGGACTCTAATTTATAAACGAAGAACACCACTGGCCGGTAGGTCTGTTTCCCTAGTACCAGCAAGGGGAACGTAGAAAGGCTGCTGCTCTCTGGCCGTTACCTGCAAAAGCAGGTTTAAAGCCTGAGCTAATGGTCACTTCATATGAACAAGTACTGCAAGGCTGTAAATGAAACCTGCCCTCAAAGTGTCTTGAGGGAGATAATGGCCAAAATATTTCAAATGGTGACACATACTTTAAGAAAACACTTTGAAGAAATAAGCTCTAATCACAGCTGGAAAAATAAAAAGGACATGTCTTAAAGCTCAATTTCAACGCAGTATGAGACACATGCAAATTCAACCACAAAGAGGTATCAGCTCACACCACTCAGAATAACCATCAGCAAAAAGTACAAAGAATAAATCCTGAAGGTGCTGGGAAGAAATACATACCCTCCACTTTAAGTGGGACGTAACCTGGAAAGAGCCACTAAGGAGAACAGAATAGAGGTGCCTTTAAAAGGTAAACATTCAGCTACCGTATGATCCAGCAGATCTATTCCTGGATCTATAAAGTAAGAAGACAGAATTGGAAGGACACAGGCACGCAAATCTGCATTGCATAGTATTACAATAGCCAAGATATGGAAGTAACCAAAAAGTCCACTGACAGATGGGTGGACAAAGCAGAACTGCTACCTGTACAGATGGAATAGGAGCAAGTGAAAAAAATGAAACAATGACATCTCCAGCACCATAGATGAGTCTATAAGTAATCAGGCAACTTGGAGTAAGTGAGAAAGCGAAAAACACATATCCTATCATATCACATATAGGTGTTACCTAAAAACTGATACAAACAAAAATATTTCCATAGAGAAACACTTTCATAGATTCATTAAAAAACTTATGGTTCACCAAATGGAAAGGTGTGAGGATTGGATACATTACCATATTGAGGTTAACAGAGAGATACAAACACTTGTGAAATATATAATCACCAAAGACCTACGCAATACCAAGAGAAGACTACTGAACATTGTGTCATAACCTACATGGGAAAAGGATCCGAAGAAGAATAGATATATGTATATGTGTGAAAGAACCACATCTTGCACACCTAGAACAAACAAAACATTGTAATCAAGTTTGCTGTGATAAAAAATAAAAATTAAGTTAAAAATACCAACAAGACGTAATGAGACATAAACTTAAAGGGCTTTACCTCGCACATTCCATTCTAATTTACAACCTAGAACACCACTTCCAGTAAGGCTCTGTTGCCCTAGTAACCAGATTTGGTAAAGGAGAAATGCTGCCGCCTTGTGGCCGATTCCTGCAAGAGCAGCTTTTAACCCACAGCTAATGGTCACTTACCATTCACAAGGACTCAGGGCTGTAAAGGACACCTGCCCTCAAAATTGTGCTGAGGTAGGGAATGGATAAAAAAATTCAAAACAGGCAACATGTTCACGAAGATAGTATGAAGAGGTGTTTTACTCACTCTCTTTTTAAAGAAAGGAAAATGGATAAAAGCTCAGCCTCAGGAAGTATTAGACTCATGCAATCTAATCTACAAAAAGTTTTCAACTCACACCAGTTGACTGACCATTGGCAAAAAGTCTACAAACAATAAATGCTGAAGAGGTTTAGAGAACTGTGTCCCCTCTAGCTGCCGGTGAGATGCAAAAGGGTTAAATGCTAATAATGAGAACAGAAAGGAGCTGCGTTGAAAAGGAAAAATTGAGGTACCATTCAATCCAGCAGGCGCACCAATGGGCCTCTCACCTGAGAAGACCAGAATGAAGAAGACCCGGGCTGCAAAAGCTGCACTGCAGCCTTATTCACAGTAGACAAGACAGTGAAGCAACCAAAATGTCCATCAACAGATGAAAGGATAAAGAAGAAGCGGTCCATGTACACAATGAATACTAGCCATGGAAAACAAAGAAACACTGCTCTTTGAGGCACCATAGATGATCTTGGAGATATTCACAGAACATGAGCTAAGTCGGAAAGCAAAAGTCCTATATCCTATGATATCACTTATAGGCATTATCTAATAACTGACACAAATGAACATATTTCCACAGAGAAAGTCAATCACACACTTATTAAAAAAAAACTATCCTTATCTAAAAGGAAAGGTGGGGGGAATGGATAAATGAAGATGAGCGTTACCATATGTATACAAATACATATTATATACATATATCAAAAAGACCGACCATATAGCAAGGAAGGTTTACGGAACACTCTGTAATAATTCACACGGGAAGAGGATCTCTACATAAATAGGTATATAGAATATGTAGATGAACCAGAGTGTGTACACCTTGGACAAGCAACATTCTAACCATTACCCCAATTGAAAAAATTAAAACAACGAACTAGGAGTAATGAGACATAAACTTATGGGGGGTTTTCCTGGCACATTCCATCCAAATTGAAAACCTAGGCAAACAACTTCCAGAACGGCTCTGCTGCCCTAGTACCCAGATTTGGGAATGGAGAAATGCTGCATCCTTGTGGCGGTTTCCCACAACAGCAGCTTTGAACCCACTGCAAAAGGTCACTAATTATTCACCAATTGCAGGTCTGTAAATAACACCGGCCCTCCAAAAAATACTGAGGTCGAAAATCGAACAAAAAATTCTAGAGTGCAACTTTCCAAAAAGAAAATTTGAAGTGGTACATTATACTCACACTTTTTTTCTTTTTTCTTTTAACAGAAAAGCAAAAAGCGTGGAAAAATGATGAATTGTAGGAAATTTTACAGACATGTAAACCCAAATTACAAAAACCTATCAGCTCACACCAGTCAGAATGGCCATCAACAAAAATGCTGCAAACAATAAATGCTGACGTGATTGTGGAGAAATGCATACCCTCGATGCTAAAGGGGACGTGGTAAGAGCCACTAATGAAAGCACAATTGAGGTGCCTTGAAAAGGTAAACGTTGAGCTACCATACCAGTCAATCAATCATACCCACTGCTGGGTCTATCACCTGAGAAAAGGAAACTCAAAAATCACAGGCTGGCAATCCTGCACTCCAGCAATATTTACCATAGGCAACACTTGGAAGCACCGAAAATGTCCATCAACAGAGGAATGCACCAAGAAGAAGTGGTCCATGTACACAATGGAATATTAGCCATGGAAAACATTGAAGCACTGCTCTTTGAGGCACCATAGATGAGCCTGGAGATATTCACAAAACATGAAGTAGGTCGGAAAGCAAAAGACCTATAGCCAATGTTATCAATTATGGCATTATCTAATAACTGACACAGATGAACATATTTCCAAAGAGAAAGACTCTCACAGGCTTAGAAAACAAACTATGCTCATCTGAAAGGAAAGGAGGGGGGAAATTGAGAAATGAAGATTAGTGTTACTATACATATACAAATACATATTATATACATGTATCAAAAAGACCGAACATGTAGCAAGGGAGGTCGACGGAACACTGTAATATTTTACATGGGAAGAGGATCTGTACATTAATAGACATACATAATGTACAAATGAACCAGATTGTGTACACCTAGGACAAACAATATTCTAAACTTTACCCAGATTAAAAAAACTTTTAAAAACCAAGAAGAAGTAATGAGACATAAACTTATGGGGATTTCTCCTGGCAAATTCCATTCTAATTTACAACCTAGGACAATGACTTCCAGAAAGGCTCTGCTGCCCTAGAACCCAGATTGGGGAATGGAGAAATGCTACCTCCTTGTGGACGTTTCCCACAACAGCAGCTTTGAACCCACTGCAAAAGGTCACTAAATTTTCACCAACTTGCAGTTTTGTAAATGGCACCTGCCCTCCAGAAAATTTCTGGGGTCAAAAATAGACAAAAAAATTCAGAAGAGGGCAACCTTCGAAGAAGACAATTTCAAGAGCTATATCGTACTCACGGTTTTTTCTTTTAAGAGAAAAGAAAAAGGCGTAGGAATATGATGAATTTTAAAAATTTTAATGACATGCATACCCATATTACAAAAACCGATCAGCTCACAGCAGTCAGAATGGCCATTAGGAAAAATGCTGCAAAAAATAAACGGTGAAGGGAGTGTGGAGAAATGCGTACACTCGGTTGTAAGGAGGGGCATGTAAAGAGCCACTAATGAAAACACAGTGTAGGTGCTTTGAAAAGGGAAACATTGAGCTCCCAGTCAATCAATCACAACCACTGCTTGGCCTATCACCTGAGAAAATGAGAATCAAAAAGTCACAGGCTGGCAAACCTGTACGCCAGCAAGATTTACCTTAGCCAGCACTTGGAAGCAATGAAAATGTCCATCAACCGAGGAATGCACCAAGAAGAAGTGGTCCACGTACACAATGGAACATTACTCTAATAACAAATATAAATTACATTTAGAAACAAACAAAAGCAAGGAGACATCAACATTTGTGTGTTTATCCGGGCATATTGGACTCTAATTTATAAACGAAGAACACCACTGGCCGGTAGGTCTGTTTCCCTAGTACCAGCAAGGGGAACGTAGAAAGGCTGCTGCTCTCTGGCCGTTACCTGCAAAAGCAGGTTTAAAGCCTGAGCTAATGGTCACTTCATATGAACAAGTACTGCAAGGCTGTAAATGAAACCTGCCCTCAAAGTGTCTTGAGGGAGATAATGGCCAAAATATTTCAAATGGTGACACATACTTTAAGAAAACACTTTGAAGAAATAAGCTCTAATCACAGCTGGAAAAATAAAAAGGACATGTCTTAAAGCTCAATTTCAACGCAGTATGAGACACATGCAAATTCAACCACAAAGAGGTATCAGCTCACACCACTCAGAATAACCATCAGCAAAAAGTACAAAGAATAAATCCTGAAGGTGCTGGGAAGAAATACATACCCTCCACTTTAAGTGGGACGTAACCTGGAAAGAGCCACTAAGGAGAACAGAATAGAGGTGCCTTTAAAAGGTAAACATTCAGCTACCGTATGATCCAGCAGATCTATTCCTGGATCTATAAAGTAAGAAGACAGAATTGGAAGGACACAGGCACGCAAATCTGCATTGCATAGTATTACAATAGCCAAGATATGGAAGTAACCAAAAAGTCCACTGACAGATGGGTGGACAAAGCAGAACTGCTACCTGTACAGATGGAATAGGAGCAAGTGAAAAAAATGAAACAATGACATCTCCAGCACCATAGATGAGTCTATAAGTAATCAGGCAACTTGGAGTAAGTGAGAAAGCGAAAAACACATATCCTATCATATCACATATAGGTGTTACCTAAAAACTGATACAAACAAAAATATTTCCATAGAGAAACACTTTCATAGATTCATTAAAAAACTTATGGTTCACCAAATGGAAAGGTGTGAGGATTGGATACATTACCATATTGAGGTTAACAGAGAGATACAAACACTTGTGAAATATATAATCACCAAAGACCTACGCAATACCAAGAGAAGACTACTGAACATTGTGTCATAACCTACATGGGAAAAGGATCCGAAGAAGAATAGATATATGTATATGTGTGAAAGAACCACATCTTGCACACCTAGAACAAACAAAACATTGTAATCAAGTTTGCTGTGATAAAAAATAAAAATTAAGTTAAAAATACCAACAAGACGTAATGAGACATAAACTTAAAGGGCTTTACCTCGCACATTCCATTCTAATTTACAACCTAGAACACCACTTCCAGTAAGGCTCTGTTGCCCTAGTAACCAGATTTGGTAAAGGAGAAATGCTGCCGCCTTGTGGCCGATTCCTGCAAGAGCAGCTTTTAACCCACAGCTAATGGTCACTTACCATTCACAAGGACTCAGGGCTGTAAAGGACACCTGCCCTCAAAATTGTGCTGAGGTAGGGAATGGATAAAAAAATTCAAAACAGGCAACATGTTCACGAAGATAGTATGAAGAGGTGTTTTACTCACTCTCTTTTTAAAGAAAGGAAAATGGATAAAAGCTCAGCCTCAGGAAGTATTAGACTCATGCAATCTAATCTACAAAAAGTTTTCAACTCACACCAGTTGACTGACCATTGGCAAAAAGTCTACAAACAATAAATGCTGAAGAGGTTTAGAGAACTGTGTCCCCTCTAGCTGCCGGTGAGATGCAAAAGGGTTAAATGCTAATAATGAGAACAGAAAGGAGCTGCGTTGAAAAGGAAAAATTGAGGTACCATTCAATCCAGCAGGCGCACCAATGGGCCTCTCACCTGAGAAGACCAGAATGAAGAAGACCCGGGCTGCAAAAGCTGCACTGCAGCCTTATTCACAGTAGACAAGACAGTGAAGCAACCAAAATGTCCATCAACAGATGAAAGGATAAAGAAGAAGCGGTCCATGTACACAATGAATACTAGCCATGGAAAACAAAGAAACACTGCTCTTTGAGGCACCATAGATGATCTTGGAGATATTCACAGAACATGAGCTAAGTCGGAAAGCAAAAGTCCTATATCCTATGATATCACTTATAGGCATTATCTAATAACTGACACAAATGAACATATTTCCACAGAGAAAGTCAATCACACACTTATTAAAAAAAACTATCCTTATCTAAAAGGAAAGGTGGGGGGAATGGATAAATGAAGATGAGCGTTACCATATGTATACAAATACATATTATATACATATATCAAAAAGACCGACCATATAGCAAGGAAGGTTTACGGAACACTCTGTAATAATTCACACGGGAAGAGGATCTCTACATAAATAGGTATATAGAATATGTAGATGAACCAGAGTGTGTACACCTTGGACAAGCAACATTCTAACCATTACCCCAATTGAAAAAATTAAAACAACGAACTAGGAGTAATGAGACATAAACTTATGGGGGGTTTTCCTGGCACATTCCATCCAAATTGAAAACCTAGGCAAACAACTTCCAGAACGGCTCTGCTGCCCTAGTACCCAGATTTGGGAATGGAGAAATGCTGCATCCTTGTGGCGGTTTCCCACAACAGCAGCTTTGAACCCACTGCAAAAGGTCACTAATTATTCACCAATTGCAGGTCTGTAAATAACACCGGCCCTCCAAAAAATACTGAGGTCGAAAATCGAACAAAAAATTCTAGAGTGCAACTTTCCAAAAAGAAAATTTGAAGTGGTACATTATACTCACACTTTTTTTCTTTTTTCTTTTAACAGAAAAGCAAAAAGCGTGGAAAAATGATGAATTGTAGGAAATTTTACAGACATGTAAACCCAAATTACAAAAACCTATCAGCTCACACCAGTCAGAATGGCCATCAACAAAAATGCTGCAAACAATAAATGCTGACGTGATTGTGGAGAAATGCATACCCTCGATGCTAAAGGGGACGTGGTAAGAGCCACTAATGAAAGCACAATTGAGGTGCCTTGAAAAGGTAAACGTTGAGCTACCATACCAGTCAATCAATCATACCCACTGCTGGGTCTATCACCTGAGAAAAGGAAACTCAAAAATCACAGGCTGGCAATCCTGCACTCCAGCAATATTTACCATAGGCAACACTTGGAAGCACCGAAAATGTCCATCAACAGAGGAATGCACCAAGAAGAAGTGGTCCATGTACACAATGGAATATTAGCCATGGAAAACATTGAAGCACTGCTCTTTGAGGCACCATAGATGAGCCTGGAGATATTCACAAAACATGAAGTAGGTCGGAAAGCAAAAGACCTATAGCCAATGTTATCAATTATGGCATTATCTAATAACTGACACAGATGAACATATTTCCAAAGAGAAAGACTCTCACAGGCTTAGAAAACAAACTATGCTCATCTGAAAGGAAAGGAGGGGGGAAATTGAGAAATGAAGATTAGTGTTACTATACATATACAAATACATATTATATACATGTATCAAAAAGACCGAACATGTAGCAAGGGAGGTCGACGGAACACTGTAATATTTTACATGGGAAGAGGATCTGTACATTAATAGACATACATAATGTACAAATGAACCAGATTGTGTACACCTAGGACAAACAATATTCTAAACTTTACCCAGATTAAAAAAACTTTTAAAAACCAAGAAGAAGTAATGAGACATAAACTTATGGGGATTTCTCCTGGCAAATTCCATTCTAATTTACAACCTAGGACAATGACTTCCAGAAAGGCTCTGCTGCCCTAGAACCCAGATTGGGGAATGGAGAAATGCTACCTCCTTGTGGACGTTTCCCACAACAGCAGCTTTGAACCCACTGCAAAAGGTCACTAAATTTTCACCAACTTGCAGTTTTGTAAATGGCACCTGCCCTCCAGAAAATTTCTGGGGTCAAAAATAGACAAAAAAATTCAGAAGAGGGCAACCTTCGAAGAAGACAATTTCAAGAGCTATATCGTACTCACGGTTTTTTCTTTTAAGAGAAAAGAAAAAGGCGTAGGAATATGATGAATTTTAAAAATTTTAATGACATGCATACCCATATTACAAAAACCGATCAGCTCACAGCAGTCAGAATGGCCATTAGGAAAAATGCTGCAAAAAATAAACGGTGAAGGGAGTGTGGAGAAATGCGTACACTCGGTTGTAAGGAGGGGCATGTAAAGAGCCACTAATGAAAACACAGTGTAGGTGCTTTGAAAAGGGAAACATTGAGCTCCCAGTCAATCAATCACAACCACTGCTTGGCCTATCACCTGAGAAAATGAGAATCAAAAAGTCACAGGCTGGCAAACCTGTACGCCAGCAAGATTTACCTTAGCCAGCACTTGGAAGCAATGAAAATGTCCATCAACCGAGGAATGCACCAAGAAGAAGTGGTCCACGTACACAATGGAACATTACTCTAATAACAAATATAAATTACATTTAAAAACAAACAAAAGCAAGGAGACATCAACATTTGTGTGTTTATCCGGGCATATTGGACTCTAATTTATAAACGAAGAACACCACTGGCCGGTAGGTCTGTTTCCCTAGTACCAGCAAGGGGAACGTAGAAAGGCTGCTGCTCTCTGGCCGTTACCTGCAAAAGCAGGTTTAAAGCCTGAGCTAATGGTCACTTCATATGAACAAGTACTGCAAGGCTGTAAATGAAACCTGCCCTCAAAGTGTCTTGAGGGAGATAATGGCCAAAATATTTCAAATGGTGACACATACTTTAAGAAAACACTTTGAAGAAATAAGCTCTAATCACAGCTGGAAAAATAAAAAGGACATGTCTTAAAGCTCAATTTCAACGCAGTATGAGACACATGCAAATTCAACCACAAAGAGGTATCAGCTCACACCACTCAGAATAACCATCAGCAAAAAGTACAAAGAATAAATCCTGAAGGTGCTGGGAAGAAATACATACCCTCCACTTTAAGTGGGACGTAACCTGGAAAGAGCCACTAAGGAGAACAGAATAGAGGTGCCTTTAAAAGGTAAACATTCAGCTACCGTATGATCCAGCAGATCTATTCCTGGATCTATAAAGTAAGAAGACAGAATTGGAAGGACACAGGCACGCAAATCTGCATTGCATAGTATTACAATAGCCAAGATATGGAAGTAACCAAAAAGTCCACTGACAGATGGGTGGACAAAGCAGAACTGCTACCTGTACAGATGGAATAGGAGCAAGTGAAAAAAATGAAACAATGACATCTCCAGCACCATAGATGAGTCTATAAGTAATCAGGCAACTTGGAGTAAGTGAGAAAGCGAAAAACACATATCCTATCATATCACATATAGGTGTTACCTAAAAACTGATACAAACAAAAATATTTCCATAGAGAAACACTTTCATAGATTCATTAAAAAACTTATGGTTCACCAAATGGAAAGGTGTGAGGATTGGATACATTACCATATTGAGGTTAACAGAGAGATACAAACACTTGTGAAATATATAATCACCAAAGACCTACGCAATACCAAGAGAAGACTACTGAACATTGTGTCATAACCTACATGGGAAAAGGATCCGAAGAAGAATAGATATATGTATATGTGTGAAAGAACCACATCTTGCACACCTAGAACAAACAAAACATTGTAATCAAGTTTGCTGTGATAAAAAATAAAAATTAAGTTAAAAATACCAACAAGACGTAATGAGACATAAACTTAAAGGGCTTTACCTCGCACATTCCATTCTAATTTACAACCTAGAACACCACTTCCAGTAAGGCTCTGTTGCCCTAGTAACCAGATTTGGTAAAGGAGAAATGCTGCCGCCTTGTGGCCGATTCCTGCAAGAGCAGCTTTTAACCCACAGCTAATGGTCACTTACCATTCACAAGGACTCAGGGCTGTAAAGGACACCTGCCCTCAAAATTGTGCTGAGGTAGGGAATGGATAAAAAAATTCAAAACAGGCAACATGTTCACGAAGATAGTATGAAGAGGTGTTTTACTCACTCTCTTTTTAAAGAAAGGAAAATGGATAAAAGCTCAGCCTCAGGAAGTATTAGACTCATGCAATCTAATCTACAAAAAGTTTTCAACTCACACCAGTTGACTGACCATTGGCAAAAAGTCTACAAACAATAAATGCTGAAGAGGTTTAGAGAACTGTGTCCCCTCTAGCTGCCGGTGAGATGCAAAAGGGTTAAATGCTAATAATGAGAACAGAAAGGAGCTGCGTTGAAAAGGAAAAATTGAGGTACCATTCAATCCAGCAGGCGCACCAATGGGCCTCTCACCTGAGAAGACCAGAATGAAGAAGACCCGGGCTGCAAAAGCTGCACTGCAGCCTTATTCACAGTAGACAAGACAGTGAAGCAACCAAAATGTCCATCAACAGATGAAAGGATAAAGAAGAAGCGGTCCATGTACACAATGAATACTAGCCATGGAAAACAAAGAAACACTGCTCTTTGAGGCACCATAGATGATCTTGGAGATATTCACAGAACATGAGCTAAGTCGGAAAGCAAAAGTCCTATATCCTATGATATCACTTATAGGCATTATCTAATAACTGACACAAATGAACATATTTCCACAGAGAAAGTCAATCACACACTTATTAAAAAAAAACTATCCTTATCTAAAAGGAAAGGTGGGGGGAATGGATAAATGAAGATGAGCGTTACCATATGTATACAAATACATATTATATACATATATCAAAAAGACCGACCATATAGCAAGGAAGGTTTACGGAACACTCTGTAATAATTCACACGGGAAGAGGATCTCTACATAAATAGGTATATAGAATATGTAGATGAACCAGAGTGTGTACACCTTGGACAAGCAACATTCTAACCATTACCCCAATTGAAAAAATTAAAACAACGAACTAGGAGTAATGAGACATAAACTTATGGGGGGTTTTCCTGGCACATTCCATCCAAATTGAAAACCTAGGCAAACAACTTCCAGAACGGCTCTGCTGCCCTAGTACCCAGATTTGGGAATGGAGAAATGCTGCATCCTTGTGGCGGTTTCCCACAACAGCAGCTTTGAACCCACTGCAAAAGGTCACTAATTATTCACCAATTGCAGGTCTGTAAATAACACCGGCCCTCCAAAAAATACTGAGGTCGAAAATCGAACAAAAAATTCTAGAGTGCAACTTTCCAAAAAGAAAATTTGAAGTGGTACATTATACTCACACTTTTTTTCTTTTTTCTTTTAACAGAAAAGCAAAAAGCGTGGAAAAATGATGAATTGTAGGAAATTTTACAGACATGTAAACCCAAATTACAAAAACCTATCAGCTCACACCAGTCAGAATGGCCATCAACAAAAATGCTGCAAACAATAAATGCTGACGTGATTGTGGAGAAATGCATACCCTCGATGCTAAAGGGGACGTGGTAAGAGCCACTAATGAAAGCACAATTGAGGTGCCTTGAAAAGGTAAACGTTGAGCTACCATACCAGTCAATCAATCATACCCACTGCTGGGTCTATCACCTGAGAAAAGGAAACTCAAAAATCACAGGCTGGCAATCCTGCACTCCAGCAATATTTACCATAGGCAACACTTGGAAGCACCGAAAATGTCCATCAACAGAGGAATGCACCAAGAAGAAGTGGTCCATGTACACAATGGAATATTAGCCATGGAAAACATTGAAGCACTGCTCTTTGAGGCACCATAGATGAGCCTGGAGATATTCACAAAACATGAAGTAGGTCGGAAAGCAAAAGACCTATAGCCAATGTTATCAATTATGGCATTATCTAATAACTGACACAGATGAACATATTTCCAAAGAGAAAGACTCTCACAGGCTTAGAAAACAAACTATGCTCATCTGAAAGGAAAGGAGGGGGGAAATTGAGAAATGAAGATTAGTGTTACTATACATATACAAATACATATTATATACATGTATCAAAAGGACCGAACATGTAGCAAGGGAGGTCGACGGAACACTGTAATATTTTACATGGGAAGAGGATCTGTACATTAATAGACATACATAATGTACAAATGAACCAGATTGTGTACACCTAGGACAAACAATATTCTAAACTTTACCCAGATTAAAAAAACTTTTAAAAACCAAGAAGAAGTAATGAGACATAAACTTATGGGGATTTCTCCTGGCAAATTCCATTCTAATTTACAACCTAGGACAATGACTTCCAGAAAGGCTCTGCTGCCCTAGAACCCAGATTGCGGAATGGAGAAATGCTACCTCCTTGTGGACGTTTCCCACAACAGCAGCTTTGAACCCACTGCAAAAGGTCACTAAATTTTCACCAACTTGCAGTTTTGTAAATGGCACCTGCCCTCCAGAAAATTTCTGGGGTCAAAAATACACAAAAAAATTCAGAAGAGGGCAACCTTCGAAGAAGACAATTTCAAGAGCTATATCGTACTCACGGTTTTTTCTTTTAAGAGAAAAGAAAAAGGCGTAGGAATATGATGAATTTTAAAAATTTTAATGACATGCATACCCATATTACAAAAACCGATCAGCTCACAGCAGTCAGAATGGCCATTAGGAAAAATGCTGCAAAAAATAAACGGTGAAGGGAGTGTGGAGAAATGCGTACACTCGGTTGTAAGGAGGGGCATGTAAAGAGCCACTAATGAAAACACAGTGTAGGTGCTTTGAAAAGGGAAACATTGAGCTCCCAGTCAATCAATCACAACCACTGCTTGGCCTATCACCTGAGAAAATGAGAATCAAAAAGTCACAGGCTGGCAAACCTGTACGCCAGCAAGATTTACCTTAGCCAGCACTTGGAAGCAATGAAAATGTCCATCAACCGAGGAATGCACCAAGAAGAAGTGGTCCACGTACACAATGGAACATTACTCTAATAACAAATATAAATTACATTTAAAAACAAACAAAAGCAAGGAGACATCAACATTTGTGGGTTTATCCGGGCACATTGCACTCTAATTTATAACCGAAGAACACCACTGGCCGGTAGTTCTGTTTCCCTAGTACCAGCAAGGGGAACGTAGAAAGGCTGCTGCTCTCTGGCCGTTACCTGCAAAAGCAGGTTTAAAGCCTGAGCTAATGGTCACTTCATATGAACAAGTACTGCAAGGCTGTAAATGAAACCTGCCCTCAAAGTGTCTTGAGGGAGATAATGGCCAAAATATTTCAAATGCTGACACATACTTTAAGAAAACACTTTGAAGAAATAAGCTCTAATCACAGCTGGAAAAATAAAAAGGACATGTCTTAAAGCTCAATTTCAACGCAGTATGAGACACATGCAAATTCAACCACAAAGAGGTATCAGCTCACACCACTCAGAATAACCATCAGCAAAAACTACAAAGAATAAATCCTGAAGGTGCTGGGAAGAAATACATACCCTCCACTTTAAGTGGGACGTAACCTGGAAAGAGCCACTAAGGAGAAAAGAATAGAGGTGCCTTTAAAAGATAAACATTCAGCTACCGTATGATCCAGCAGAACTATTCCTGGATCTATAAACTAAGAAGACAGAATTGGAAGGACACAGGCACACAAATCTGCATTGCATAGTATTACAATAGCCAAGATATGGAAGTAACCAAAAAGTCCACTGACAGATGGGTGGACAAAGAAGAACTGCTACCTGTACAGATGGAATAGGAGCTAGTGAAAAACATGAAACAATGCCATCTCCAGCACCATAGATGAGTCTAGAAGTAATCACGCAACTTGGAGTAAGTGAGAAAGCGAAAAACACATATCCTATCATATCACATATAGGTGTTACCTAAAAAATGATACAAACAAAAATATTTCCATAGAGAAACACTTTCATAGATTCATTAAAAACTTATGGTTCACCAAATGGAAAGGTGTGTGGATTGGATACATTACCATATTGAGGTTAACAGAGAGATACAAACACTTGTGAAATATATAATCACCAAAGACCTACGCAATACCAAGAGAAGACTACTGAACATTGTGTCATAACCTACATGGGAAAAGGATCCGTAGAAGAATAGATATATGTATATGTGTGAAAGAACCACATCTTGCACACCCAGAACAAACAAAACATTGTAATCAATTTGCTGTGATAAAAAATAAAAATTAAGTTAAAAATACCAACAAGACGTAATGAGACATAAACTTAAAGGGCTTTTTCCTCGCACATTCCATTCTAATTTACAACCTAGAACACCACTTCCAGTAAGGCTCTGTTGCCCTAGTAACCAGATTTGGTAAAGGAGAAATGCTGCCGCCTTGTGGCCGATTCCCGCAAGAGCAACATTTAACCCACAGCTAATGGTCACTTACCATTCACAAGGACTCAGGGCTGTAAAGGACACCTGCCCTCAAAATTGTGCTGAGGTAGGGAATGGATAAAAAAATTCAAAACAGGCAACATGTTCACGAAGATAGTATGAAGAGGTGTTTTACTCACTCTCTTTTTAAAGAAAGGAAAATGGATAAAAGCTCAGCCTCAGGAAGTATTAGACTCATGCAATCTAATCTACAAAAAGTTTTCAACTCACACCAGTCGACTGACCATTGGCAAAAAGTCTACAAACAATAAATGCTGAAGAGGTTTTAGAGAACTGTGTCCCCTCTAGCTGCTGGTGAGATGTAAAAGGGTTAAAAGCTAATAATGAGAACAGAAAGGAGCTGCGTTGAAAAGGAAAAATTGAGGTACCATTCAATCCAGCAGGCGCACCAATGGGCCTCTCACCTGAGAAGACCAGAATGAAGAAGACCCGGGCTGCAAAAGCTGCACTGCAGCCTTATTCACAGTAGACAAGACAGGGAAGCAACCAAAATGTCCATCAACAGATGAAAGGATAAAGAAGAAGCGGTCCATGTACACAATGAATACTAGCCATGGAAAACAAAGAAACACTGCTCTTTGAGGCACCATAGATGATCTTGGAGATAATCACAGAACATGAGGTAAGTCGGAAAGCAAAAGTCCTATATCCTATGATATCACTTATAGGCGTTATCTAATAACTGACACAAATGAACATATTTCCACAGAGAAAGTCAATCACACACTTATTAAAGAAAAAACTATCCTTATCTAAAAGGAAAGGTGGGGGGAATGGATAAATGAAGATTAGCGTTACCATATGTATACAAATACATATTATATACATATATCAAAAAGACCGACCATATAGCAAGGAAGGTTTACGGAACACTCTGTAATAATTCACACGGGAAGAGGATCTCTACATAAATAGGTATATAGAATATGTAGATGAACCAGAGTGTGTACACCTTGGACAAGCAACATTCTAACCATTACCCCAATTGAAAAAATTAAAACAACGAACTAGGAGTAATGAGACATAAACTTATGGGGGGTTTTCCTGGCACATTCCATCCAAATTGAAAACCTAGGCAAACAACTTCCAGAACGGCTCTGCTGCCCTAGTACCCAGATTTGGGAATGGAGAAATGCTGCATCCTTGTGGCCATTTCCCACAACAGCAGCTTTGAACCCACTGCAAAAGGTCACTAATTATTCACCAATTGCAGGTCTGTAAATGACACCGGCCCTCCAAAAAATACTGAGGTCGAAAATCGAACAAAAAATTCTAGAGTGCAACTTTCCAAAAAGAAAATTTGAAGTGGTACATTATACTCACACTTTTTTTTCTTTTTTCTTTTAACAGAAAAGCAAAAGGCGTGGAAAAATGATGAATTGTAGGAATTTTTACAGACATGTAAACCCAAATTACAAAAACCTATCAGCTCACACCAGTCAGAATGGCCATCAACAAAAATGCTGCAAACAAGAAATGCTGACGTGATTGTGGAGAAATGCATACCCTCGATGCTAAGGGGGACGTGGTAAGAGCCACTAATGAAAGCACAATTGAGGTGCCTTGAAAAGGTAAACGTTGAGCTACCATACCAGTCAATCAATCATACCCACTGCTGGGTCTATCACCTGAGAAAAGGAAACTCAAAAATCACAGGCTGGCAATCGTGCACTCCAGCAATATTTACCATAGGCAACACTTGGAAGCAACGAAAATGTCCATCAACAGAGGAATGCACCAAGAAGAAGTGGTCCATGTACACAATGGAATATTAGCCATGGAAAACATTGAAGCACTGCTCTTTGAGGCACCATAGATGAGCCTGGAGATATTCACAAAACATGAAGTAGGTCGGAAAGCAAAAGACCTATAGCCAATGTTATCAATTATGGCACTATCTAATAACTGACACAGATGACCATATTTCCAAAGAGAAAGACACTCACAGGCTTAGAAAACAAACTATGCTCATCTGAAAGGAAAGGAGGGGGGAAATTGAGAAATGAAGATTAGTGTTACTATACATATACAAATACATATTATATACATGTATCAAAAGGACCGAACATGTAGCAAGGGAGGTCGACGGAACACTGTAATATTTTACATGGGAAGAGGATCTGTACATTAATAGACATACATAATGTACAAATGAACCAGATTGTGTACACCTAGGACAAACAATATTCTAAACTTTACCCAGATTAAAAAAACTTTTAAAAACCAAGAAGAAGTAATGAGAAATAAACTTATGGGGATTTCTCCTGGCAAATTCCATTCTAATTTACAACCTAGGACAATGACTTCCAGAAAGGCTCTGCTGCCCTAGAACCCAGATTGGGGAATGGAGAAATGCTACCTCCTTGTGGACGTTTCCCACAACAGCAGCTTTGAACCCACTGCAAAAGGTCACTAAATTTTCACCAACTTGCAGTTTTGTAAATGGCACCTGCCCTCCAGAAAATTTCTGGGGTCAAAAATAGACAAAAAAATTCAGAAGAGGGCAACCTTCGAAGAAGACAATTTCAAGAGCTATATCGTACTCACGGTTTTTTCTTTTAAGAGAAAAGAAAAAGGCGTAGGAATATGATGAATTTTAAAAATTTTAATGACATGCATACCCATATTACAAAAACCGATCAGCTCACAGCAGTCAGAATGGCCATTAGGAAAAATGCTGCAAAAAATAAACGGTGAAGGGAGTGTGGAGAAATGCGTACACTCGGTTGTAAGGAGGGGCATGTAAAGAGCCACTAATGAAAACACAGTGTAGGTGCTTTGAAAAGGGAAACATTGAGCTCCCAGTCAATCAATCACAACCACTGCTTGGCCTATCACCTGAGAAAATGAGAATCAAAAAGTCACAGGCTGGCAAACCTGTACGCCAGCAAGATTTACCTTAGCCAGCACTTGGAAGCAATGAAAATGTCCATCAACCGAGGAATGCACCAAGAAGAAGTGGTCCACGTACACAATGGAACATTACTCTAATAACAAATATAAATTACATTTAAAAACAAACAAAAGCAAGGAGACATCAACATTTGTGTGTTTATCCGGGCATATTGGACTCTAATTTATAAACGAAGAACACCACTGGCCGGTAGGTCTGTTTCCCTAGTACCAGCAAGGGGAACGTAGAAAGGCTGCTGCTCTCTGGCCGTTACCTGCAAAAGCAGGTTTAAAGCCTGAGCTAATGGTCACTTCATATGAACAAGTACTGCAAGGCTGTAAATGAAACCTGCCCTCAAAGTGTCTTGAGGGAGATAATGGCCAAAATATTTCAAATGGTGACACATACTTTAAGAAAACACTTTGAAGAAATAAGCTCTAATCACAGCTGGAAAAATAAAAAGGACATGTCTTAAAGCTCAATTTCAACGCAGTATGAGACACATGCAAATTCAACCACAAAGAGGTATCAGCTCACACCACTCAGAATAACCATCAGCAAAAAGTACAAAGAATAAATCCTGAAGGTGCTGGGAAGAAATACATACCCTCCACTTTAAGTGGGACGTAACCTGGAAAGAGCCACTAAGGAGAACAGAATAGAGGTGCCTTTAAAAGGTAAACATTCAGCTACCGTATGATCCAGCAGATCTATTCCTGGATCTATAAAGTAAGAAGACAGAATTGGAAGGACACAGGCACGCAAATCTGCATTGCATAGTATTACAATAGCCAAGATATGGAAGTAACCAAAAAGTCCACTGACAGATGGGTGGACAAAGCAGAACTGCTACCTGTACAGATGGAATAGGAGCAAGTGAAAAAAATGAAACAATGACATCTCCAGCACCATAGATGAGTCTATAAGTAATCAGGCAACTTGGAGTAAGTGAGAAAGCGAAAAACACATATCCTATCATATCACATATAGGTGTTACCTAAAAACTGATACAAACAAAAATATTTCCATAGAGAAACACTTTCATAGATTCATTAAAAAACTTATGGTTCACCAAATGGAAAGGTGTGAGGATTGGATACATTACCATATTGAGGTTAACAGAGAGATACAAACACTTGTGAAATATATAATCACCAAAGACCTACGCAATACCAAGAGAAGACTACTGAACATTGTGTCATAACCTACATGGGAAAAGGATCCGAAGAAGAATAGATATATGTATATGTGTGAAAGAACCACATCTTGCACACCTAGAACAAACAAAACATTGTAATCAAGTTTGCTGTGATAAAAAATAAAAATTAAGTTAAAAATACCAACAAGACGTAATGAGACATAAACTTAAAGGGCTTTACCTCGCACATTCCATTCTAATTTACAACCTAGAACACCACTTCCAGTAAGGCTCTGTTGCCCTAGTAACCAGATTTGGTAAAGGAGAAATGCTGCCGCCTTGTGGCCGATTCCTGCAAGAGCAGCTTTTAACCCACAGCTAATGGTCACTTACCATTCACAAGGACTCAGGGCTGTAAAGGACACCTGCCCTCAAAATTGTGCTGAGGTAGGGAATGGATAAAAAAATTCAAAACAGGCAACATGTTCACGAAGATAGTATGAAGAGGTGTTTTACTCACTCTCTTTTTAAAGAAAGGAAAATGGATAAAAGCTCAGCCTCAGGAAGTATTAGACTCATGCAATCTAATCTACAAAAAGTTTTCAACTCACACCAGTTGACTGACCATTGGCAAAAAGTCTACAAACAATAAATGCTGAAGAGGTTTAGAGAACTGTGTCCCCTCTAGCTGCCGGTGAGATGCAAAAGGGTTAAATGCTAATAATGAGAACAGAAAGGAGCTGCGTTGAAAAGGAAAAATTGAGGTACCATTCAATCCAGCAGGCGCACCAATGGGCCTCTCACCTGAGAAGACCAGAATGAAGAAGACCCGGGCTGCAAAAGCTGCACTGCAGCCTTATTCACAGTAGACAAGACAGTGAAGCAACCAAAATGTCCATCAACAGATGAAAGGATAAAGAAGAAGCGGTCCATGTACACAATGAATACTAGCCATGGAAAACAAAGAAACACTGCTCTTTGAGGCACCATAGATGATCTTGGAGATATTCACAGAACATGAGCTAAGTCGGAAAGCAAAAGTCCTATATCCTATGATATCACTTATAGGCATTATCTAATAACTGACACAAATGAACATATTTCCACAGAGAAAGTCAATCACACACTTATTAAAAAAAAACTATCCTTATCTAAAAGGAAAGGTGGGGGGAATGGATAAATGAAGATGAGCGTTACCATATGTATACAAATACATATTATATACATATATCAAAAAGACCGACCATATAGCAAGGAAGGTTTACGGAACACTCTGTAATAATTCACACGGGAAGAGGATCTCTACATAAATAGGTATATAGAATATGTAGATGAACCAGAGTGTGTACACCTTGGACAAGCAACATTCTAACCATTACCCCAATTGAAAAAATTAAAACAACGAACTAGGAGTAATGAGACATAAACTTATGGGGGGTTTTCCTGGCACATTCCATCTAAATTGAAAACCTAGGCAAACAACTTCCAGAACGGCTCTGCTGCCCTAGTACCCAGATTTGGGAATGGAGAAATGCTGCATCCTTGTGGCGGTTTCCCACAACAGCAGCTTTGAACCCACTGCAAAAGGTCACTAATTATTCACCAATTGCAGGTCTGTAAATAACACCGGCCCTCCAAAAAATACTGAGGTCGAAAATCGAACAAAAAATTCTAGAGTGCAACTTTCCAAAAAGAAAATTTGAAGTGGTACATTATACTCACACTTTTTTTCTTTTTTCTTTTAACAGAAAAGCAAAAAGCGTGGAAAAATGATGAATTGTAGGAAATTTTACAGACATGTAAACCCAAATTACAAAAACCTATCAGCTCACACCAGTCAGAATGGCCATCAACAAAAATGCTGCAAACAATAAATGCTGACGTGATTGTGGAGAAATGCATACCCTCGATGCTAAAGGGGACGTGGTAAGAGCCACTAATGAAAGCACAATTGAGGTGCCTTGAAAAGGTAAACGTTGAGCTACCATACCAGTCAATCAATCATACCCACTGCTGGGTCTATCACCTGAGAAAAGGAAACTCAAAAATCACAGGCTGGCAATCCTGCACTCCAGCAATATTTACCATAGGCAACACTTGGAAGCACCGAAAATGTCCATCAACAGAGGAATGCACCAAGAAGAAGTGGTCCATGTACACAATGGAATATTAGCCATGGAAAACATTGAAGCACTGCTCTTTGAGGCACCATAGATGAGCCTGGAGATATTCACAAAACATGAAGTAGGTCGGAAAGCAAAAGACCTATAGCCAATGTTATCAATTATGGCATTATCTAATAACTGACACAGATGAACATATTTCCAAAGAGAAAGACTCTCACAGGCTTAGAAAACAAACTATGCTCATCTGAAAGGAAAGGAGGGGGGAAATTGAGAAATGAAGATTAGTGTTACTATACATATACAAATACATATTATATACATGTATCAAAAGGACCGAACATGTAGCAAGGGAGGTCGACGGAACACTGTAATATTTTACATGGGAAGAGGATCTGTACATTAATAGACATACATAATGTACAAATGAACCAGATTGTGTACACCTAGGACAAACAATATTCTAAACTTTACCCAGATTAAAAAAACTTTTAAAAACCAAGAAGAAGTAATGAGACATAAACTTATGGGGATTTCTCCTGGCAAATTCCATTCTAATTTACAACCTAGGACAATGACTTCCAGAAAGGCTCTGCTGCCCTAGAACCCAGATTGCGGAATGGAGAAATGCTACCTCCTTGTGGACGTTTCCCACAACAGCAGCTTTGAACCCACTGCAAAAGGTCACTAAATTTTCACCAACTTGCAGTTTTGTAAATGGCACCTGCCCTCCAGAAAATTTCTGGGGTCAAAAATACACAAAAAAATTCAGAAGAGGGCAACCTTCGAAGAAGACAATTTCAAGAGCTATATCGTACTCACGGTTTTTTCTTTTAAGAGAAAAGAAAAAGGCGTAGGAATATGATGAATTTTAAAAATTTTAATGACATGCATACCCATATTACAAAAACCGATCAGCTCACAGCAGTCAGAATGGCCATTAGGAAAAATGCTGCAAAAAATAAACGGTGAAGGGAGTGTGGAGAAATGCGTACACTCGGTTGTAAGGAGGGGCATGTAAAGAGCCACTAATGAAAACACAGTGTAGGTGCTTTGAAAAGGGAAACATTGAGCTCCCAGTCAATCAATCACAACCACTGCTTGGCCTATCACCTGAGAAAATGAGAATCAAAAAGTCACAGGCTGGCAAACCTGTACGCCAGCAAGATTTACCTTAGCCAGCACTTGGAAGCAATGAAAATGTCCATCAACCGAGGAATGCACCAAGAAGAAGTGGTCCACGTACACAATGGAACATTACTCTAATAACAAATATAAATTACATTTAAAAACAAACAAAAGCAAGGAGACATCAACATTTGTGGGTTTATCCGGGCACATTGCACTCTAATTTATAACCGAAGAACACCACTGGCCGGTAGTTCTGTTTCCCTAGTACCAGCAAGGGGAACGTAGAAAGGCTGCCGCTCTCTGGCCGTTACCTGCAAAAGCAGGTTTAAAGCCTGAGCTAATGGTCACTTCATATGAACAAGTACTGCAAGGCTGTAAATGAAACCTGCCCTCAAAGTGTCTTGAGGGAGATAATGGCCAAAATATTTCAAATGCTGACACATACTTTAAGAAAACACTTTGAAGAAATAAGCTCTAATCACAGCTGGAAAAATAAAAAGGACATGTCTTAAAGCTCAATTTCAACGCAGTATGAGACACATGCAAATTCAACCACAAAGAGGTATCAGCTCACACCACTCAGAATAACCATCAGCAAAAACTACAAAGAATAAATCCTGAAGGTGCTGGGAAGAAATACATACCCTCCACTTTAAGTGGGACGTAACCTGGAAAGAGCCACTAAGGAGAACAGAATAGAGGTGCCTTTAAAAGATAAACATTCAGCTACCGTATGATCCAGCAGAACTATTCCTGGATCTATAAACTAAGAAGACAGAATTGGAAGGACACAGGCACACAAATCTGCATTGCATAGTATTACAATAGCCAAGATATGGAAGTAACCAAAAAGTCCACTGACAGATGGGTGGACAAAGAAGAACTGCTACCTGTACAGATGGAATAGGAGCTAGTGAAAAACATGAAACAATGCCATCTCCAGCACCATAGATGAGTCTAGAAGTAATCACGCAACTTGGAGTAAGTGAGAAAGCGAAAAACACATATCCTATCATATCACATATAGGTGTTACCTAAAAAATGATACAAACAAAAATATTTCCATAGAGAAACACTTTCATAGATTCATTAAAAACTTATGGTTCACCAAATGGAAAGGTGTGTGGATTGGATACATTACCATATTGAGGTTAACAGAGAGATACAAACACTTGTGAAATATATAATCACCAAAGACCTACGCAATACCAAGAGAAGACTACTGAACATTGTGTCATAACCTACATGGGAAAAGGATCCGTAGAAGAATAGATATATGTATATGTGTGAAAGAACCACATCTTGCACACCCAGAACAAACAAAACATTGTAATCAATTTGCTGTGATAAAAAATAAAAATTAAGTTAAAAATACCAACAAGACGTAATGAGACATAAACTTAAAGGGCTTTTTCCTCGCACATTCCATTCTAATTTACAACCTAGAACACCACTTCCAGTAAGGCTCTGTTGCCCTAGTAACCAGATTTGGTAAAGGAGAAATGCTGCCGCCTTGTGGCCGATTCCCGCAAGAGCAACATTTAACCCACAGCTAATGGTCACTTACCATTCACAAGGACTCAGGGCTGTAAAGGACACCTGCCCTCAAAATTGTGCTGAGGTAGGGAATGGATAAAAAAATTCAAAACAGGCAACATGTTCACGAAGATAGTATGAAGAGGTGTTTTACTCACTCTCTTTTTAAAGAAAGGAAAATGGATAAAAGCTCAGCCTCAGGAAGTATTAGACTCATGCAATCTAATCTACAAAAAGTTTTCAACTCACACCAGTCGACTGACCATTGGCAAAAAGTCTACAAACAATAAATGCTGAAGAGGTTTTAGAGAACTGTGTCCCCTCTAGCTGCTGGTGAGATGTAAAAGGGTTAAAAGCTAATAATGAGAACAGAAAGGAGCTGCGTTGAAAAGGAAAAATTGAGGTACCATTCAATCCAGCAGGCGCACCAATGGGCCTCTCACCTGAGAAGACCAGAATGAAGAAGACCCGGGCTGCAAAAGCTGCACTGCAGCCTTATTCACAGTAGACAAGACAGGGAAGCAACCAAAATGTCCATCAACAGATGAAAGGATAAAGAAGAAGCGGTCCATGTACACAATGAATACTAGCCATGGAAAACAAAGAAACACTGCTCTTTGAGGCACCATAGATGATCTTGGAGATAATCACAGAACATGAGGTAAGTCGGAAAGCAAAAGTCCTATATCCTATGATATCACTTATAGGCGTTATCTAATAACTGACACAAATGAACATATTTCCACAGAGAAAGTCAATCACACACTTATTAAAGAAAAAACTATCCTTATCTAAAAGGAAAGGTGGGGGGAATGGATAAATGAAGATTAGCGTTACCATATGTATACAAATACATATTATATACATATATCAAAAAGACCGACCATATAGCAAGGAAGGTTTACGGAACACTCTGTAATAATTCACACGGGAAGAGGATCTCTACATAAATAGGTATATAGAATATGTAGATGAACCAGAGTGTGTACACCTTGGACAAGCAACATTCTAACCATTACCCCAATTGAAAAAATTAAAACAACGAACTAGGAGTAATGAGACATAAACTTATGGGGGGTTTTCCTGGCACATTCCATCCAAATTGAAAACCTAGGCAAACAACTTCCAGAACGGCTCTGCTGCCCTAGTACCCAGATTTGGGAATGGAGAAATGCTGCATCCTTGTGGCCATTTCCCACAACAGCAGCTTTGAACCCACTGCAAAAGGTCACTAATTATTCACCAATTGCAGGTCTGTAAATAACACCGGCCCTCCAAAAAATACTGAGGTCGAAAATCGAACAAAAAATTCTAGAGTGCAACTTTCCAAAAAGAAAATTTGAAGTGGTACATTATACTCACACTTTTTTTTCTTTTTTCTTTTAACAGAAAAGCAAAAGGCGTGGAAAAATGATGAATTGTAGGAATTTTTACAGACATGTAAACCCAAATTACAAAAACCTATCAGCTCACACCAGTCAGAATGGCCATCAACAAAAATGCTGCAAACAAGAAATGCTGACGTGATTGTGGAGAAATGCATACCCTCGATGCTAAGGGGGACGTGGTAAGAGCCACTAATGAAAGCACAATTGAGGTGCCTTGAAAAGGTAAACGTTGAGCTACCATACCAGTCAATCAATCATACCCACTGCTGGGTCTATCACCTGAGAAAAGGAAACTCAAAAATCACAGGCTGGCAATCGTGCACTCCAGCAATATTTACCATAGGCAACACTTGGAAGCAACGAAAATGTCCATCAACAGAGGAATGCACCAAGAAGAAGTGGTCCATGTACACAATGGAATATTAGCCATGGAAAACATGGAAGCACTGCTCTTTGAGGCACCATAGATGAGCCTGGAGATATTCACAAAACATGAAGTAGGTCGGAAAGCAAAAGACCTATAGCCAATGTTATCAATTATGGCACTATCTAATAACTGACACAGATGACCATATTTCCAAAGAGAAAGACACTCACAGGCTTAGAAAACAAACTATGCTCATCTGAAAGGAAAGGAGGGGGGAAATTGAGAAATGAAGATTAGTGTTACTATACATATACAAATACATATTATATACATGTATCAAAAGGACCGAACATGTAGCAAGGGAGGTCGACGGAACACTGTAATATTTTACATGGGAAGAGGATCTGTACATTAATAGACATACATAATGTACAAATGAACCAGATTGTGTACACCTAGGACAAACAATATTCTAAACTTTACCCAGATTAAAAAAACTTTTAAAAACCAAGAAGAAGTAATGAGAAATAAACTTATGGGGATTTCTCCTGGCAAATTCCATTCTAATTTACAACCTAGGACAATGACTTCCAGAAAGGCTCTGCTGCCCTAGAACCCAGATTGGGGAATGGAGAAATGCTACCTCCTTGTGGACGTTTCCCACAACAGCAGCTTTGAACCCACTGCAAAAGGTCACTAAATTTTCACCAACTTGCAGTTTTGTAAATGGCACCTGCCCTCCAGAAAATTTCTGGGGTCAAAAATACACAAAAAAATTCAGAAGAGGGCAACCTTCGAAGAAGACAATTTCAAGAGCTATATCGTACTCACGGTTTTTTCTTTTAAGAGAAAAGAAAAAGGCGTAGGAATATGATGAATTTTAAAAATTTTAATGACATGCATACCCATATTACAAAAACCGATCAGCTCACAGCAGTCAGAATGGCCATTAGGAAAAATGCTGCAAAAAATAAACGGTGAAGGGAGTGTGGAGAAATGCGTACACTCGGTTGTAAGGAGGGGCATGTAAAGAGCCACTAATGAAAACACAGTGTAGGTGCTTTGAAAAGGGAAACATTGAGCTCCCAGTCAATCAATCACAACCACTGCTTGGCCTATCACCTGAGAAAATGAGAATCAAAAAGTCACAGGCTGGCAAACCTGTACGCCAGCAAGATTTACCTTAGCCAGCACTTGGAAGCAATGAAAATGTCCATCAACCGAGGAATGCACCAAGAAGAAGTGGTCCACGTACACAATGGAACATTACTCTAATAACAAATATAAATTACATTTAAAAACAAACAAAAGCAAGGAGACATCAACATTTGTGTGTTTATCCGGGCATATTGGACTCTAATTTATAAACGAAGAACACCACTGGCCGGTAGGTCTGTTTCCCTAGTACCAGCAAGGGGAACGTAGAAAGGCTGCTGCTCTCTGGCCGTTACCTGCAAAAGCAGGTTTAAAGCCTGAGCTAATGGTCACTTCATATGAACAAGTACTGCAAGGCTGTAAATGAAACCTGCCCTCAAAGTGTCTTGAGGGAGATAATGGCCAAAATATTTCAAATGGTGACACATACTTTAAGAAAACACTTTGAAGAAATAAGCTCTAATCACAGCTCGAAAAATAAAAAGGACATGTCTTAAAGCTCAATTTCAACGCAGTATGAGACACATGCAAATTCAACCACAAAGAGGTATCAGCTCAC
Source organism: Balaenoptera borealis (assembly GCF_965194805.1). Classification (NCBI taxonomy): domain Eukaryota; kingdom Metazoa; phylum Chordata; class Mammalia; order Artiodactyla; family Balaenopteridae; genus Balaenoptera; species Balaenoptera borealis. The sequence goes on from NW_028123839.1 coordinate 75,441, forward strand.
ACCACTCAGAATAACCATCAGCAAAAAGTACAAAGAATAAATCCTGAAGGTGCTGGGAAGAAATACATACCCTCCACTTTAAGTGGGACGTAACCTGGAAAGAGCCACTAAGGAGAACAGAATAGAGGTGCCTTTAAAAGGTAAACATTCAGCTACCGTATGATCCAGCAGATCTATTCCTGGATCTATAAAGTAAGAAGACAGAATTGGAAGGACACAGGCACGCAAATCTGCATTGCATAGTATTACAATAGCCAAGATATGGAAGTAACCAAAAAGTCCACTGACAGATGGGTGGACAAAGCAGAACTGCTACCTGTACAGATGGAATAGGAGCAAGTGAAAAAAATGAAACAATGACATCTCCAGCACCATAGATGAGTCTATAAGTAATCAGGCAACTTGGAGTAAGTGAGAAAGCGAAAAACACATATCCTATCATATCACATATAGGTGTTACCTAAAAACTGATACAAACAAAAATATTTCCATAGAGAAACACTTTCATAGATTCATTAAAAAACTTATGGTTCACCAAATGGAAAGGTGTGAGGATTGGATACATTACCATATTGAGGTTAACAGAGAGATACAAACACTTGTGAAATATATAATCACCAAAGACCTACGCAATACCAAGAGAAGACTACTGAACATTGTGTCATAACCTACATGGGAAAAGGATCCGAAGAAGAATAGATATATGTATATGTGTGAAAGAACCACATCTTGCACACCTAGAACAAACAAAACATTGTAATCAAGTTTGCTGTGATAAAAAATAAAAATTAAGTTAAAAATACCAACAAGACGTAATGAGACATAAACTTAAAGGGCTTTACCTCGCACATTCCATTCTAATTTACAACCTAGAACACCACTTCCAGTAAGGCTCTGTTGCCCTAGTAACCAGATTTGGTAAAGGAGAAATGCTGCCGCCTTGTGGCCGATTCCTGCAAGAGCAGCTTTTAACCCACAGCTAATGGTCACTTACCATTCACAAGGACTCAGGGCTGTAAAGGACACCTGCCCTCAAAATTGTGCTGAGGTAGGGAATGGATAAAAAAATTCAAAACAGGCAACATGTTCACGAAGATAGTATGAAGAGGTGTTTTACTCACTCTCTTTTTAAAGAAAGGAAAATGGATAAAAGCTCAGCCTCAGGAAGTATTAGACTCATGCAATCTAATCTACAAAAAGTTTTCAACTCACACCAGTTGACTGACCATTGGCAAAAAGTCTACAAACAATAAATGCTGAAGAGGTTTAGAGAACTGTGTCCCCTCTAGCTGCCGGTGAGATGCAAAAGGGTTAAATGCTAATAATGAGAACAGAAAGGAGCTGCGTTGAAAAGGAAAAATTGAGGTACCATTCAATCCAGCAGGCGCACCAATGGGCCTCTCACCTGAGAAGACCAGAATGAAGAAGACCCGGGCTGCAAAAGCTGCACTGCAGCCTTATTCACAGTAGACAAGACAGTGAAGCAACCAAAATGTCCATCAACAGATGAAAGGATAAAGAAGAAGCGGTCCATGTACACAATGAATACTAGCCATGGAAAACAAAGAAACACTGCTCTTTGAGGCACCATAGATGATCTTGGAGATATTCACAGAACATGAGCTAAGTCGGAAAGCAAAAGTCCTATATCCTATGATATCACTTATAGGCATTATCTAATAACTGACACAAATGAACATATTTCCACAGAGAAAGTCAATCACACACTTATTAAAAAAAAACTATCCTTATCTAAAAGGAAAGGTGGGGGGAATGGATAAATGAAGATGAGCGTTACCATATGTATACAAATACATATTATATACATATATCAAAAAGACCGACCATATAGCAAGGAAGGTTTACGGAACACTCTGTAATAATTCACACGGGAAGAGGATCTCTACATAAATAGGTATATAGAATATGTAGATGAACCAGAGTGTGTACACCTTGGACAAGCAACATTCTAACCATTACCCCAATTGAAAAAATTAAAACAACGAACTAGGAGTAATGAGACATAAACTTATGGGGGGTTTTCCTGGCACATTCCATCCAAATTGAAAACCTAGGCAAACAACTTCCAGAACGGCTCTGCTGCCCTAGTACCCAGATTTGGGAATGGAGAAATGCTGCATCCTTGTGGTGGTTTCCCACAACAGCAGCTTTGAACCCACTGCAAAAGGTCACTAATTATTCACCAATTGCAGGTCTGTAAATAACACCGGCCCTCCAAAAAATACTGAGGTCGAAAATCGAACAAAAAATTCTAGAGTGCAACTTTCCAAAAAGAAAATTTGAAGTGGTACATTATACTCACACTTTTTTTCTTTTTTCTTTTAACAGAAAAGCAAAAAGCGTGGAAAAATGATGAATTGTAGGAAATTTTACAGACATGTAAACCCAAATTACAAAAACCTATCAGCTCACACCAGTCAGAATGGCCATCAACAAAAATGCTGCAAACAATAAATGCTGACGTGATTGTGGAGAAATGCATACCCTCGATGCTAAAGGGGACGTGGTAAGAGCCACTAATGAAAGCACAATTGAGGTGCCTTGAAAAGGTAAACGTTGAGCTACCATACCAGTCAATCAATCATACCCACTGCTGGGTCTATCACCTGAGAAAAGGAAACTCAAAAATCACAGGCTGGCAATCCTGCACTCCAGCAATATTTACCATAGGCAACACTTGGAAGCACCGAAAATGTCCATCAACAGAGGAATGCACCAAGAAGAAGTGGTCCATGTACACAATGGAATATTAGCCATGGAAAACATTGAAGCACTGCTCTTTGAGGCACCATAGATGAGCCTGGAGATATTCACAAAACATGAAGTAGGTCGGAAAGCAAAAGACCTATAGCCAATGTTATCAATTATGGCATTATCTAATAACTGACACAGATGAACATATTTCCAAAGAGAAAGACTCTCACAGGCTTAGAAAACAAACTATGCTCATCTGAAAGGAAAGGAGGGGGGAAATTGAGAAATGAAGATTAGTGTTACTATACATATACAAATACATATTATATACATGTATCAAAAAGACCGAACATGTAGCAAGGGAGGTCGACGGAACACTGTAATATTTTACATGGGAAGAGGATCTGTACATTAATAGACATACATAATGTACAAATGAACCAGATTGTGTACACCTAGGACAAACAATATTCTAAACTTTACCCAGATTAAAAAAACTTTTAAAAACCAAGAAGAAGTAATGAGACATAAACTTATGGGGATTTCTCCTGGCAAATTCCATTCTAATTTACAACCTAGGACAATGACTTCCAGAAAGGCTCTGCTGCCCTAGAACCCAGATTGGGGAATGGAGAAATGCTACCTCCTTGTGGACGTTTCCCACAACAGCAGCTTTGAACCCACTGCAAAAGGTCACTAAATTTTCACCAACTTGCAGTTTTGTAAATGGCACCTGCCCTCCAGAAAATTTCTGGGGTCAAAAATAGACAAAAAAATTCAGAAGAGGGCAACCTTCGAAGAAGACAATTTCAAGAGCTATATCGTACTCACGGTTTTTTCTTTTAAGAGAAAAGAAAAAGGCGTAGGAATATGATGAATTTTAAAAATTTTAATGACATGCATACCCATATTACAAAAACCGATCAGCTCACAGCAGTCAGAATGGCCATTAGGAAAAATGCTGCAAAAAATAAACGGTGAAGGGAGTGTGGAGAAATGCGTACACTCGGTTGTAAGGAGGGGCATGTAAAGAGCCACTAATGAAAACACAGTGTAGGTGCTTTGAAAAGGGAAACATTGAGCTCCCAGTCAATCAATCACAACCACTGCTTGGCCTATCACCTGAGAAAATGAGAATCAAAAAGTCACAGGCTGGCAAACCTGTACGCCAGCAAGATTTACCTTAGCCAGCACTTGGAAGCAATGAAAATGTCCATCAACCGAGGAATGCACCAAGAAGAAGTGGTCCACGTACACAATGGAACATTACTCTAATAACAAATATAAATTACATTTAAAAACAAACAAAAGCAAGGAGACATCAACATTTGTGTGTTTATCCGGGCATATTGGACTCTAATTTATAAACGAAGAACACCACTGGCCGGTAGGTCTGTTTCCCTAGTACCAGCAAGGGGAACGTAGAAAGGCTGCTGCTCTCTGGCCGTTACCTGCAAAAGCAGGTTTAAAGCCTGAGCTAATGGTCACTTCATATGAACAAGTACTGCAAGGCTGTAAATGAAACCTGCCCTCAAAGTGTCTTGAGGGAGATAATGGCCAAAATATTTCAAATGGTGACACATACTTTAAGAAAACACTTTGAAGAAATAAGCTCTAATCACAGCTCGAAAAATAAAAAGGACATGTCTTAAAGCTCAATTTCAACGCAGTATGAGACACATGCAAATTCAACCACAAAGAGGTATCAGCTCACACCACTCAGAATAACCATCAGCAAAAAGTACAAAGAATAAATCCTGAAGGTGCTGGGAAGAAATACATACCCTCCACTTTAAGTGGGACGTAACCTGGAAAGAGCCACTAAGGAGAACAGAATAGAGGTGCCTTTAAAAGGTAAACATTCAGCTACCGTATGATCCAGCAGATCTATTCCTGGATCTATAAAGTAAGAAGACAGAATTGGAAGGACACAGGCACGCAAATCTGCATTGCATAGTATTACAATAGCCAAGATATGGAAGTAACCAAAAAGTCCACTGACAGATGGGTGGACAAAGCAGAACTGCTACCTGTACAGATGGAATAGGAGCAAGTGAAAAAAATGAAACAATGACATCTCCAGCACCATAGATGAGTCTATAAGTAATCAGGCAACTTGGAGTAAGTGAGAAAGCGAAAAACACATATCCTATCATATCACATATAGGTGTTACCTAAAAACTGATACAAACAAAAATATTTCCATAGAGAAACACTTTCATAGATTCATTAAAAAACTTATGGTTCACCAAATGGAAAGGTGTGAGGATTGGATACATTACCATATTGAGGTTAACAGAGAGATACAAACACTTGTGAAATATATAATCACCAAAGACCTACGCAATACCAAGAGAAGACTACTGAACATTGTGTCATAACCTACATGGGAAAAGGATCCGAAGAAGAATAGATATATGTATATGTGTGAAAGAACCACATCTTGCACACCTAGAACAAACAAAACATTGTAATCAAGTTTGCTGTGATAAAAAATAAAAATTAAGTTAAAAATACCAACAAGACGTAATGAGACATAAACTTAAAGGGCTTTACCTCGCACATTCCATTCTAATTTACAACCTAGAACACCACTTCCAGTAAGGCTCTGTTGCCCTAGTAACCAGATTTGGTAAAGGAGAAATGCTGCCGCCTTGTGGCCGATTCCTGCAAGAGCAGCTTTTAACCCACAGCTAATGGTCACTTACCATTCACAAGGACTCAGGGCTGTAAAGGACACCTGCCCTCAAAATTGTGCTGAGGTAGGGAATGGATAAAAAAATTCAAAACAGGCAACATGTTCACGAAGATAGTATGAAGAGGTGTTTTACTCACTCTCTTTTTAAAGAAAGGAAAATGGATAAAAGCTCAGCCTCAGGAAGTATTAGACTCATGCAATCTAATCTACAAAAAGTTTTCAACTCACACCAGTTGACTGACCATTGGCAAAAAGTCTACAAACAATAAATGCTGAAGAGGTTTAGAGAACTGTGTCCCCTCTAGCTGCCGGTGAGATGCAAAAGGGTTAAATGCTAATAATGAGAACAGAAAGGAGCTGCGTTGAAAAGGAAAAATTGAGGTACCATTCAATCCAGCAGGCGCACCAATGGGCCTCTCACCTGAGAAGACCAGAATGAAGAAGACCCGGGCTGCAAAAGCTGCACTGCAGCCTTATTCACAGTAGACAAGACAGTGAAGCAACCAAAATGTCCATCAACAGATGAAAGGATAAAGAAGAAGCGGTCCATGTACACAATGAATACTAGCCATGGAAAACAAAGAAACACTGCTCTTTGAGGCACCATAGATGATCTTGGAGATATTCACAGAACATGAGCTAAGTCGGAAAGCAAAAGTCCTATATCCTATGATATCACTTATAGGCATTATCTAATAACTGACACAAATGAACATATTTCCACAGAGAAAGTCAATCACACACTTATTAAAAAAAAACTATCCTTATCTAAAAGGAAAGGTGGGGGGAATGGATAAATGAAGATGAGCGTTACCATATGTATACAAATACATATTATATACATATATCAAAAAGACCGACCATATAGCAAGGAAGGTTTACGGAACACTCTGTAATAATTCACACGGGAAGAGGATCTCTACATAAATAGGTATATAGAATATGTAGATGAACCAGAGTGTGTACACCTTGGACAAGCAACATTCTAACCATTACCCCAATTGAAAAAATTAAAACAACGAACTAGGAGTAATGAGACATAAACTTATGGGGGGTTTTCCTGGCACATTCCATCCAAATTGAAAACCTAGGCAAACAACTTCCAGAACGGCTCTGCTGCCCTAGTACCCAGATTTGGGAATGGAGAAATGCTGCATCCTTGTGGCGGTTTCCCACAACAGCAGCTTTGAACCCACTGCAAAAGGTCACTAATTATTCACCAATTGCAGGTCTGTAAATAACACCGGCCCTCCAAAAAATACTGAGGTCGAAAATCGAACAAAAAATTCTAGAGTGCAACTTTCCAAAAAGAAAATTTGAAGTGGTACATTATACTCACACTTTTTTTCTTTTTTCTTTTAACAGAAAAGCAAAAAGCGTGGAAAAATGATGAATTGTAGGAAATTTTACAGACATGTAAACCCAAATTACAAAAACCTATCAGCTCACACCAGTCAGAATGGCCATCAACAAAAATGCTGCAAACAATAAATGCTGACGTGATTGTGGAGAAATGCATACCCTCGATGCTAAAGGGGACGTGGTAAGAGCCACTAATGAAAGCACAATTGAGGTGCCTTGAAAAGGTAAACGTTGAGCTACCATACCAGTCAATCAATCATACCCACTGCTGGGTCTATCACCTGAGAAAAGGAAACTCAAAAATCACAGGCTGGCAATCCTGCACTCCAGCAATATTTACCATAGGCAACACTTGGAAGCACCGAAAATGTCCATCAACAGAGGAATGCACCAAGAAGAAGTGGTCCATGTACACAATGGAATATTAGCCATGGAAAACATTGAAGCACTGCTCTTTGAGGCACCATAGATGAGCCTGGAGATATTCACAAAACATGAAGTAGGTCGGAAAGCAAAAGACCTATAGCCAATGTTATCAATTATGGCATTATCTAATAACTGACACAGATGAACATATTTCCAAAGAGAAAGACTCTCACAGGCTTAGAAAACAAACTATGCTCATCTGAAAGGAAAGGAGGGGGGAAATTGAGAAATGAAGATTAGTGTTACTATACATATACAAATACATATTATATACATGTATCAAAAAGACCGAACATGTAGCAAGGGAGGTCGACGGAACACTGTAATATTTTACATGGGAAGAGGATCTGTACATTAATAGACATACATAATGTACAAATGAACCAGATTGTGTACACCTAGGACAAACAATATTCTAAACTTTACCCAGATTAAAAAAACTTTTAAAAACCAAGAAGAAGTAATGAGACATAAACTTATGGGGATTTCTCCTGGCAAATTCCATTCTAATTTACAACCTAGGACAATGACTTCCAGAAAGGCTCTGCTGCCCTAGAACCCAGATTGGGGAATGGAGAAATGCTACCTCCTTGTGGACGTTTCCCACAACAGCAGCTTTGAACCCACTGCAAAAGGTCACTAAATTTTCACCAACTTGCAGTTTTGTAAATGGCACCTGCCCTCCAGAAAATTTCTGGGGTCAAAAATAGACAAAAAAATTCAGAAGAGGGCAACCTTCGAAGAAGACAATTTCAAGAGCTATATCGTACTCACGGTTTTTTCTTTTAAGAGAAAAGAAAAAGGCGTAGGAATATGATGAATTTTAAAAATTTTAATGACATGCATACCCATATTACAAAAACCGATCAGCTCACAGCAGTCAGAATGGCCATTAGGAAAAATGCTGCAAAAAATAAACGGTGAAGGGAGTGTGGAGAAATGCGTACCCTCGGTTGTAAGGGGGGGCATGTAAAGAGCCACTAATGAAAACACAGTGTAGGTGCTTTGAAAAGGGAAACATTGAGCTCCCAGTCAATCAATCACAACCACTGCTTGGCCTATCACCTGAGAAAATGAGAATCAAAAAGTCACAGGCTGGCAAACCTGTACGCCAGCAAGATTTACCTTAGCCAGCACTTGGAAGCAATGAAAATGTCCATCAACCGAGGAATGCACCAAGAAGAAGTGGTCCACGTACACAATGGAATATTACTCTAATAATAAATATAAAATAAATTTAAAAACAAACAAAAGCAAGGAGACATCAACATTTGTGGGTTTATCCGGGCACATTGCACTCTAATTTATAACCGAAGAACACCACTGGCCGGTAGTTCTGTTTCCCTAGTACCAGCAAGGGGAACGTAGAAAGGCTGCCGCTCTCTGGCCGTTACCTGCAAAAGCAGGTTTAAAGCCTGAGCTAATGGTCACTTCATATGAACAAGTACTGCAAGGCTGTAAATGAAACCTGCCCTCAAAGTGTCTTGAGGGAGATAATGGCCAAAATATTTCAAATGCTGACACATACTTTAAGAAAACACTTTGAAGAAATAAGCTCTAATCACAGCTGGAAAAATAAAAAGGACATGTCTTAAAGCTCAATTTCAACGCAGTATGAGACACATGCAAATTCAACCACAAAGAGGTATCAGCTCACACCACTCAGAATAACCATCAGCAAAAAGTACAAAGAATAAATCCTGAAGGTGCTGGGAAGAAATACATACCCTCCACTTTAAGTGGGACGTAACCTGGAAAGAGCCACTAAGGAGAACAGAATAGAGGTGCCTTTAAAAGGTAAACATTCAGCTACCGTATGATCCAGCAGATCTATTCCTGGATCTATAAAGTAAGAAGACAGAATTGGAAGGACACAGGCACGCAAATCTGCATTGCATAGTATTACAATAGCCAAGATATGGAAGTAACCAAAAAGTCCACTGACAGATGGGTGGACAAAGCAGAACTGCTACCTGTACAGATGGAATAGGAGCAAGTGAAAAAAATGAAACAATGACATCTCCAGCACCATAGATGAGTCTATAAGTAATCAGGCAACTTGGAGTAAGTGAGAAAGCGAAAAACACATATCCTATCATATCACATATAGGTGTTACCTAAAAACTGATACAAACAAAAATATTTCCATAGAGAAACACTTTCATAGATTCATTAAAAAACTTATGGTTCACCAAATGGAAAGGTGTGAGGATTGGATACATTACCATATTGAGGTTAACAGAGAGATACAAACACTTGTGAAATATATAATCACCAAAGACCTACGCAATACCAAGAGAAGACTACTGAACATTGTGTCATAACCTACATGGGAAAAGGATCCGAAGAAGAATAGATATATGTATATGTGTGAAAGAACCACATCTTGCACACCTAGAACAAACAAAACATTGTAATCAAGTTTGCTGTGATAAAAAATAAAAATTAAGTTAAAAATACCAACAAGACGTAATGAGACATAAACTTAAAGGGCTTTACCTCGCACATTCCATTCTAATTTACAACCTAGAACACCACTTCCAGTAAGGCTCTGTTGCCCTAGTAACCAGATTTGGTAAAGGAGAAATGCTGCCGCCTTGTGGCCGATTCCTGCAAGAGCAGCTTTTAACCCACAGCTAATGGTCACTTACCATTCACAAGGACTCAGGGCTGTAAAGGACACCTGCCCTCAAAATTGTGCTGAGGTAGGGAATGGATAAAAAAATTCAAAACAGGCAACATGTTCACGAAGATAGTATGAAGAGGTGTTTTACTCACTCTCTTTTTAAAGAAAGGAAAATGGATAAAAGCTCAGCCTCAGGAAGTATTAGACTCATGCAATCTAATCTACAAAAAGTTTTCAACTCACACCAGTTGACTGACCATTGGCAAAAAGTCTACAAACAATAAATGCTGAAGAGGTTTAGAGAACTGTGTCCCCTCTAGCTGCCGGTGAGATGCAAAAGGGTTAAATGCTAATAATGAGAACAGAAAGGAGCTGCGTTGAAAAGGAAAAATTGAGGTACCATTCAATCCAGCAGGCGCACCAATGGGCCTCTCACCTGAGAAGACCAGAATGAAGAAGACCCGGGCTGCAAAAGCTGCACTGCAGCCTTATTCACAGTAGACAAGACAGTGAAGCAACCAAAATGTCCATCAACAGATGAAAGGATAAAGAAGAAGCGGTCCATGTACACAATGAATACTAGCCATGGAAAACAAAGAAACACTGCTCTTTGAGGCACCATAGATGATCTTGGAGATATTCACAGAACATGAGCTAAGTCGGAAAGCAAAAGTCCTATATCCTATGATATCACTTATAGGCATTATCTAATAACTGACACAAATGAACATATTTCCACAGAGAAAGTCAATCACACACTTATTAAAAAAAAACTATCCTTATCTAAAAGGAAAGGTGGGGGGAATGGATAAATGAAGATGAGCGTTACCATATGTATACAAATACATATTATATACATATATCAAAAAGACCGACCATATAGCAAGGAAGGTTTACGGAACACTCTGTAATAATTCACACGGGAAGAGGATCTCTACATAAATAGGTATATAGAATATGTAGATGAACCAGAGTGTGTACACCTTGGACAAGCAACATTCTAACCATTACCCCAATTGAAAAAATTAAAACAACGAACTAGGAGTAATGAGACATAAACTTATGGGGGGTTTTCCTGGCACATTCCATCCAAATTGAAAACCTAGGCAAACAACTTCCAGAACGGCTCTGCTGCCCTAGTACCCAGATTTGGGAATGGAGAAATGCTGCATCCTTGTGGCGGTTTCCCACAACAGCAGCTTTGAACCCACTGCAAAAGGTCACTAATTATTCACCAATTGCAGGTCTGTAAATAACACCGGCCCTCCAAAAAATACTGAGGTCGAAAATCGAACAAAAAATTCTAGAGTGCAACTTTCCAAAAAGAAAATTTGAAGTGGTACATTATACTCACACTTTTTTTCTTTTTTCTTTTAACAGAAAAGCAAAAAGCGTGGAAAAATGATGAATTGTAGGAAATTTTACAGACATGTAAACCCAAATTACAAAAACCTATCAGCTCACACCAGTCAGAATGGCCATCAACAAAAATGCTGCAAACAAGAAATGCTGACGTGATTGTGGAGAAATGCATACCCTCGATGCTAAAGGGGACGTGGTAAGAGCCACTAATGAAAGCACAATTGAGGTGCCTTGAAAAGGTAAACGTTGAGCTACCATACCAGTCAATCAATCATACCCACTGCTGGGTCTATCACCTGAGAAAAGGAAACTCAAAAATCACAGGCTGGCAATCCTGCACTCCAGCAATATTTACCATAGGCAACACTTGGAAGCACCGAAAATGTCCATCAACAGAGGAATGCACCAAGAAGAAGTGGTCCATGTACACAATGGAATATTAGCCATGGAAAACATTGAAGCACTGCTCTTTGAGGCACCATAGATGAGCCTGGAGATATTCACAAAACATGAAGTAGGTCGGAAAGCAAAAGACCTATAGCCAATGTTATCAATTATGGCATTATCTAATAACTGACACAGATGAACATATTTCCAAAGAGAAAGACTCTCACAGGCTTAGAAAACAAACTATGCTCATCTGAAAGGAAAGGAGGGGGGAAATTGAGAAATGAAGATTAGTGTTACTATACATATACAAATACATATTATATACATGTATCAAAAAGACCGAACATGTAGCAAGGGAGGTCGACGGAACACTGTAATATTTTACATGGGAAGAGGATCTGTACATTAATAGACATACATAATGTACAAATGAACCAGATTGTGTACACCTAGGACAAACAATATTCTAAACTTTACCCAGATTAAAAAAACTTTTAAAAACCAAGAAGAAGTAATGAGACATAAACTTATGGGGATTTCTCCTGGCAAATTCCATTCTAATTTACAACCTAGGACAATGACTTCCAGAAAGGCTCTGCTGCCCTAGAACCCAGATTGGGGAATGGAGAAATGCTACCTCCTTGTGGACGTTTCCCACAACAGCAGCTTTGAACCCACTGCAAAAGGTCACTAAATTTTCACCAACTTGCAGTTTTGTAAATGGCACCTGCCCTCCAGAAAATTTCTGGGGTCAAAAATAGACAAAAAAATTCAGAAGAGGGCAACCTTCGAAGAAGACAATTTCAAGAGCTATATCGTACTCACGGTTTTTTCTTTTAAGAGAAAAGAAAAAGGCGTAGGAATATGATGAATTTTAAAAATTTTAATGACATGCATACCCATATTACAAAAACCGATCAGCTCACAGCAGTCAGAATGGCCATTAGGAAAAATGCTGCAAAAAATAAACGGTGAAGGGAGTGTGGAGAAATGCGTACCCTCGGTTGTAAGGGGGGGCATGTAAAGAGCCACTAATGAAAACACAGTGTAGGTGCTTTGAAAAGGGAAACATTGAGCTCCCAGTCAATCAATCACAACCACTGCTTGGCCTATCACCTGAGAAAATGAGAATCAAAAAGTCACAGGCTGGCAAACCTGTACGCCAGCAAGATTTACCTTAGCCAGCACTTGGAAGCAATGAAAATGTCCATCAACCGAGGAATGCACCAAGAAGAAGTGGTCCACGTACACAATGGAATATTACTCTAATAATAAATATAAAATAAATTTAAAAACAAACAAAAGCAAGGAGACATCAACATTTGTGGGTTTATCCGGGCACATTGCACTCTAATTTATAACCGAAGAACACCACTGGCCGGTAGTTCTGTTTCCCTAGTACCAGCAAGGGGAACGTAGAAAGGCTGCCGCTCTCTGGCCGTTACCTGCAAAAGCAGGTTTAAAGCCTGAGCTAATGGTCACTTCATATGAACAAGTACTGCAAGGCTGTAAATGAAACCTGCCCTCAAAGTGTCTTGAGGGAGATAATGGCCAAAATATTTCAAATGCTGACACATACTTTAAGAAAACACTTTGAAGAAATAAGCTCTAATCACAGCTGGAAAAATAAAAAGGACATGTCTTAAAGCTCAATTTCAACGCAGTATGAGACACATGCAAATTCAACCACAAAGAGGTATCAGCTCACACCACTCAGAATAACCATCAGCAAAAACTACAAAGAATAAATCCTGAAGGTGCTGGGAAGAAATACATACCCTCCACTTTAAGTGGGACGTAACCTGGAAAGAGCCACTAAGGAGAACAGAATAGAGGTGCCTTTAAAAGGTAAACATTCAGCTACCGTATGATCCAGCAGATCTATTCCTGGATCTATAAAGTAAGAAGACAGAATTGGAAGGACACAGGCACGCAAATCTGCATTGCATAGTATTACAATAGCCAAGATATGGAAGTAACCAAAAAGGCCACTGACAGATGGGTGGACAAAGAAGAACTGCTACCTGTACAGATGGAATAGGAGCAAGTGAAAAAAATGAAACAATGACATCTCCAGCACCATAGATGAGTCTATAAGTAATCAGGCAACTTGGAGTAAGTGAGAAAGCGAAAAACACATATCTTATCATATCACATATAGGTGTTACCTAAAAACTGATACAAACAAAAATATTTCCATAGAGAAACACTTTCATAGATTCATTAAAAAACTTATGGTTCACCAAATGGAAAGGTGTGAGGATTGGATACATTACCATATTGAGGTTAACAGAGAGATACAAACACTTGTGAAATATATAATCACCAAAGACCTACGCAATACCAAGAGAAGACTACTGAACATTGTGTCATAACCTACATGGGAAAAGGATCCGAAGAAGAATAGATATATGTATATGTGTGAAAGAACCACATCTTGCACACCTAGAACAAACAAAACATTGTAATCAAGTTTGCTGTGATAAAAAATAAAAATTAAGTTAAAAATACCAACAAGACGTAATGAGACATAAACTTAAAGGGCTTTACCTCGCACATTCCATTCTAATTTACAACCTAGAACACCACTTCCAGTAAGGCTCTGTTGCCCTAGTAACCAGATTTGGTAAAGGAGAAATGCTGCCGCCTTGTGGCCGATTCCTGCAAGAGCAGCTTTTAACCCACAGCTAATGGTCACTTACCATTCACAAGGACTCAGGGCTGTAAAGGACACCTGCCCTCAAAATTGTGCTGAGGTAGGGAATGGATAAAATAATTCAAAACAGGCAACATGTTCACGAAGATAGTATGAAGAGGTGTTTTACTCACTCTCTTTTTAAAGAAAGGAAAATGGATAAAAGCTCAGCCTCAGGAAGTATTAGACTCATGCAATCTAATCTACAAAAAGTTTTCAACTCACACCAGTCGACTGACCATTGGCAAAAAGTCTACAAACAATAAATGCTGAAGAGGTTTAGAGAACTGTGTACCCTCTAGCTGCTGGTGAGATGCAAAAGGGTTAAATGCTAATAATGAGAACAGAAAGGAGCTGCGTTGAAAAGGAAAAATTGAGGTACCATTCAATCCAGCAGGCGCACCAATGGGCCTCTCACCTGAGAAGACCAGAATGAAGAAGACCCGGGCTGCAAAAGCTGCACTGCAGCCTTATTCACAGTAGACAAGACAGTGAAGCAACCAAAATGTCCATCAACAGATGAAAGGATAAAGAAGAAGCGGTCCATGTACACAATGAATACTAGCCATGGAAAACAAAGAAACACTGCTCTTTGAGGCACCATAGATGATCTTGGAGATATTCACAGAACATGAGCTAAGTCGGAAAGCAAAAGTCCTATATCCTATGATATCACTTATAGGCATTATCTAATAACTGAAACAAATGAACATATTTCCACAGAGAAAGTCAATCACACACTTATTAAAAAAAAAAAACTATCCTTATCTAAAAGGAAAGGTGGGGGGAATGGATAAATGAAGATTAGCGTTACCATATGTATACAAATACATATTATATACATATATCAAAAAGACCGACCATATAGCAAGGAAGGTTTACGGAACACTCTGTAATAATTCACACGGGAAGAGGATCTCTACATAAATAGGTATATAGAATATGTAGATGAACCAGAGTGTGTACACCTTGGACAAGCAACATTCTAACCATTACCCCAATTGAAAAAATTAAAACAACGAACTAGGAGTAATGAGACATAAACTTATGGGGGGTTTTCCTGGCACATTCCATCCAAATTGAAAACCTAGGCAAACAACTTCCAGAACGGCTCTGCTGCCCTAGTACCCAGATTTGGGAATGGAGAAATGCTGCATCCTTGTGGCGGTTTCCCACAACAGCAGCTTTGAACCCACTGCAAAAGGTCACTAATTATTCACCAATTGCAGGTCTGTAAATAACACCGGCCCTCCAAAAAATACTGAGGTCGAAAATCGAACAAAAAATTCTAGAGTGCAACTTTCCAAAAAGAAAATTTGAAGTGGTACATTATACTCACACTTTTTTTCTTTTTTCTTTTAACAGAAAAGCAAAAAGCGTGGAAAAATGATGAATTGTAGGAATTTTTACAGACATGTAAACCCAAATTACAAAAACCTATCAGCTCACACCAGTCAGAATGGCCATCAACAAAAATGCTGCAAACAAGAAATGCTGACGTGATTGTGGAGAAATGCATACCCTCGATGCTAAAGGGGACGTGGTAAGAGCCACTAATGAAAGCACAATTGAGGTGCCTTGAAAAGGTAAACGTTGAGCTACCATACCAGTCAATCAATCATACCCACTGCTGGGTCTATCACCTGAGAAAAGGAAACTCAAAAATCACAGGCTGGCAATCCTGCACTCCAGCAATATTTACCATAGGCAACACTTGGAAGCACCGAAAATGTCCATCAACAGAGGAATGCACCAAGAAGAAGTGGTCCATGTACACAATGGAATATTAGCCATGGAAAACATTGAAGCACTGCTCTTTGAGGCACCATAGATGAGCCTGGAGATATTCACAAAACATGAAGTAGGTCGGAAAGCAAAAGACCTATAGCCAATGTTATCAATTATGGCATTATCTAATAACTGACACAGATGAACATATTTCCAAAGAGAAAGACTCTCACAGGCTTAGAAAACAAACTATGCTCATCTGAAAGGAAAGGAGGGGGGAAATTGAGAAATGAAGATTAGTGTTACTATACATATACAAATACATATTATATACATGTATCAAAAAGACCGAACATGTAGCAAGGGAGGTCGACGGAACACTGTAATATTTTACATGGGAAGAGGATCTGTACATTAATAGACATACATAATGTACAAATGAACCAGATTGTGTACACCTAGGACAAACAATATTCTAAACTTTACCCAGATTAAAAAAACTTTTAAAAACCAAGAAGAAGTAATGAGACATAAACTTATGGGGATTTCTCCTGGCAAATTCCATTCTAATTTACAACCTAGGACAATGACTTCCAGAAAGGCTCTGCTGCCCTAGAACCCAGATTGGGGAATGGAGAAATGCTACCTCCTTGTGGACGTTTCCCACAACAGCAGCTTTGAACCCACTGCAAAAGGTCACTAAATTTTCACCAACTTGCAGTTTTGTAAATGGCACCTGCCCTCCAGAAAATTTCTGGGGTCAAAAATAGACAAAAAAATTCAGAAGAGGGCAACCTTCGAAGAAGACAATTTCAAGAGCTATATCGTACTCACGGTTTTTTCTTTTAAGAGAAAAGAAAAAGGCGTAGGAATATGATGAATTTTAAAAATTTTAATGACATGCATACCCATATTACAAAAACCGATCAGCTCACAGCAGTCAGAATGGCCATTAGGAAAAATGCTGCAAAAAATAAACGGTGAAGGGAGTGTGGAGAAATGCGTACCCTCGGTTGTAAGGGGGGGCATGTAAAGAGCCACTAATGAAAACACAGTGTAGGTGCTTTGAAAAGGGAAACATTGAGCTCCCAGTCAATCAATCACAACCACTGCTTGGCCTATCACCTGAGAAAATGAGAATCAAAAAGTCACAGGCTGGCAAACCTGTACGCCAGCAAGATTTACCTTAGCCAGCACTTGGAAGCAATGAAAATGTCCATCAACCGAGGAATGCACCAAGAAGAAGTGGTCCACGTACACAATGGAATATTACTCTAATAATAAATATAAAATAAATTTAAAAACAAACAAAAGCAAGGAGACATCAACATTTGTGGGTTTATCCGGGCACATTGCACTCTAATTTATAACCGAAGAACACCACTGGCCGGTAGTTCTGTTTCCCTAGTACCAGCAAGGGGAACGTAGAAAGGCTGCCGCTCTCTGGCCGTTACCTGCAAAAGCAGGTTTAAAGCCTGAGCTAATGGTCACTTCATATGAACAAGTACTGCAAGGCTGTAAATGAAACCTGCCCTCAAAGTGTCTTGAGGGAGATAATGGCCAAAATATTTCAAATGGTGACACATACTTTAAGAAAACACTTTGAAGAAATAAGCTCTAATCACAGCTGGAAAAATAAAAAGGACATGTCTTAAAGCTCAATGTCAACGCAGTATGAGACACATGCAAATTCAACCACAAAGAGGTATCAGCTCACACCACTCAGAATAACCATCAGCAAAAAGTACAAAGAATAAATCCTGAAGGTGCTGGGAAGAAATACATACCCTCCACTTTAAGTGGGACGTAACCTGGAAAGAGCCACTAAGGAGAACAGAATAGAGGTGCCTTTAAAAGGTAAACATTCAGCTACCGTATGATCCAGCAGATCTATTCCTGGATCTATAAAGTAAGAAGACAGAATTGGAAGGACACAGGCACGCAAATCTGCATTGCATAGTATTACAATAGCCAAGATATGGAAGTAACCAAAAAGTCCACTGACAGATGGGTGGACAAAGCAGAACTGCTACCTGTACAGATGGAATAGGAGCAAGTGAAAAAAATGAAACAATGACATCTCCAGCACCATAGATGAGTCTATAAGTAATCAGGCAACTTGGAGTAAGTGAGAAAGCGAAAAACACATATCCTATCATATCACATATAGGTGTTACCTAAAAACTGATACAAACAAAAATATTTCCATAGAGAAACACTTTCATAGATTCATTAAAAAACTTATGGTTCACCAAATGGAAAGGTGTGAGGATTGGATACATTACCATATTGAGGTTAACAGAGAGATACAAACACTTGTGAAATATATAATCACCAAAGACCTACGCAATACCAAGAGAAGACTACTGAACATTGTGTCATAACCTACATGGGAAAAGGATCCGAAGAAGAATAGATATATGTATATGTGTGAAAGAACCACATCTTGCACACCTAGAACAAACAAAACATTGTAATCAAGTTTGCTGTGATAAAAAATAAAAATTAAGTTAAAAATACCAACAAGACGTAATGAGACATAAACTTAAAGGGCTTTACCTCGCACATTCCATTCTAATTTACAACCTAGAACACCACTTCCAGTAAGGCTCTGTTGCCCTAGTAACCAGATTTGGTAAAGGAGAAATGCTGCCGCCTTGTGGCCGATTCCTGCAAGAGCAGCTTTTAACCCACAGCTAATGGTCACTTACCATTCACAAGGACTCAGGGCTGTAAAGGACACCTGCCCTCAAAATTGTGCTGAGGTAGGGAATGGATAAAAAAATTCAAAACAGGCAACATGTTCACGAAGATAGTATGAAGAGGTGTTTTACTCACTCTCTTTTTAAAGAAAGGAAAATGGATAAAAGCTCAGCCTCAGGAAGTATTAGACTCATGCAATCTAATCTACAAAAAGTTTTCAACTCACACCAGTTGACTGACCATTGGCAAAAAGTCTACAAACAATAAATGCTGAAGAGGTTTAGAGAACTGTGTCCCCTCTAGCTGCCGGTGAGATGCAAAAGGGTTAAATGCTAATAATGAGAACAGAAAGGAGCTGCGTTGAAAAGGAAAAATTGAGGTACCATTCAATCCAGCAGGCGCACCAATGGGCCTCTCACCTGAGAAGACCAGAATGAAGAAGACCCGGGCTGCAAAAGCTGCACTGCAGCCTTATTCACAGTAGACAAGACAGTGAAGCAACCAAAATGTCCATCAACAGATGAAAGGATAAAGAAGAAGCGGTCCATGTACACAATGAATACTAGCCATGGAAAACAAAGAAACACTGCTCTTTGAGGCACCATAGATGATCTTGGAGATATTCACAGAACATGAGCTAAGTCGGAAAGCAAAAGTCCTATATCCTATGATATCACTTATAGGCATTATCTAATAACTGACACAAATGAACATATTTCCACAGAGAAAGTCAATCACACACTTATTAAAAAAAAACTATCCTTATCTAAAAGGAAAGGTGGGGGGAATGGATAAATGAAGATGAGCGTTACCATATGTATACAAATACATATTATATACATATATCAAAAAGACCGACCATATAGCAAGGAAGGTTTACGGAACACTCTGTAATAATTCACACGGGAAGAGGATCTCTACATAAATAGGTATATAGAATATGTAGATGAACCAGAGTGTGTACACCTTGGACAAGCAACATTCTAACCATTACCCCAATTGAAAAAATTAAAACAACGAACTAGGAGTAATGAGACATAAACTTATGGGGGGTTTTCCTGGCACATTCCATCCAAATTGAAAACCTAGGCAAACAACTTCCAGAACGGCTCTGCTGCCCTAGTACCCAGATTTGGGAATGGAGAAATGCTGCATCCTTGTGGCGGTTTCCCACAACAGCAGCTTTGAACCCACTGCAAAAGGTCACTAATTATTCACCAATTGCAGGTCTGTAAATAACACCGGCCCTCCAAAAAATACTGAGGTCGAAAATCGAACAAAAAATTCTAGAGTGCAACTTTCCAAAAAGAAAATTTGAAGTGGTACATTATACTCACACTTTTTTTCTTTTTTCTTTTAACAGAAAAGCAAAAAGCGTGGAAAAATGATGAATTGTAGGAAATTTTACAGACATGTAAACCCAAATTACAAAAACCTATCAGCTCACACCAGTCAGAATGGCCATCAACAAAAATGCTGCAAACAAGAAATGCTGACGTGATTGTGGAGAAATGCATACCCTCGATGCTAAAGGGGACGTGGTAAGAGCCACTAATGAAAGCACAATTGAGGTGCCTTGAAAAGGTAAACGTTGAGCTACCATACCAGTCAATCAATCATACCCACTGCTGGGTCTATCACCTGAGAAAAGGAAACTCAAAAATCACAGGCTGGCAATCCTGCACTCCAGCAGTATTTACCATAGGCAACACTTGGAAGCACCGAAAATGTCCATCAACAGAGGAATGCACCAAGAAGAAGTGGTCCATGTACACAATGGAATATTAGCCATGGAAAACATTGAAGCACTGCTCTTTGAGGCACCATAGATGAGCCTGGAGATATTCACAAAACATGAAGTAGGTCGGAAAGCAAAAGACCTATAGCCAATGTTATCAATTATGGCATTATCTAATAACTGACACAGATGAACATATTTCCAAAGAGAAAGACTCTCACAGGCTTAGAAAACAAACTATGCTCATCTGAAAGGAAAGGAGGGGGGAAATTGAGAAATGAAGATTAGTGTTACTATACATATACAAATACATATTATATACATGTATCAAAAAGACCGAACATGTAGCAAGGGAGGTCGACGGAACACTGTAATATTTTACATGGGAAGAGGATCTGTACATTAATAGACATACATAATGTACAAATGAACCAGATTGTGTACACCTAGGACAAACAATATTCTAAACTTTACCCAGATTAAAAAAACTTTTAAAAACCAAGAAGAAGTAATGAGACATAAACTTATGGGGATTTCTCCTGGCAAATTCCATTCTAATTTACAACCTAGGACAATGACTTCCAGAAAGGCTCTGCTGCCCTAGAACCCAGATTGGGGAATGGAGAAATGCTACCTCCTTGTGGACGTTTCCCACAACAGCAGCTTTGAACCCACTGCAAAAGGTCACTAAATTTTCACCAACTTGCAGTTTTGTAAATGGCACCTGCCCTCCAGAAAATTTCTGGGGTCAAAAATAGACAAAAAAATTCAGAAGAGGGCAACCTTCGAAGAAGACAATTTCAAGAGCTATATCGTACTCACGGTTTTTTCTTTTAAGAGAAAAGAAAAAGGCGTAGGAATATGATGAATTTTAAAAATTTTAATGACATGCATACCCATATTACAAAAACCGATCAGCTCACAGCAGTCAGAATGGCCATTAGGAAAAATGCTGCAAAAAATAAACGGTGAAGGGAGTGTGGAGAAATGCGTACCCTCGGTTGTAAGGGGGGGCATGTAAAGAGCCACTAATGAAAACACAGTGTAGGTGCTTTGAAAAGGGAAACATTGAGCTCCCAGTCAATCAATCACAACCACTGCTTGGCCTATCACCTGAGAAAATGAGAATCAAAAAGTCACAGGCTGGCAAACCTGTACGCCAGCAAGATTTACCTTAGCCAGCACTTGGAAGCAATGAAAATGTCCATCAACCGAGGAATGCACCAAGAAGAAGTGGTCCACGTACACAATGGAATATTACTCTAATAATAAATATAAAATAAATTTAAAAACAAACAAAAGCAAGGAGACATCAACATTTGTGGGTTTATCCGGGCACATTGCACTCTAATTTATAACCGAAGAACACCACTGGCCGGTAGTTCTGTTTCCCTAGTACCAGCAAGGGGAACGTAGAAAGGCTGCCGCTCTCTGGCCGTTACCTGCAAAAGCAGGTTTAAAGCCTGAGCTAATGGTCACTTCATATGAACAAGTACTGCAAGGCTGTAAATGAAACCTGCCCTCAAAGTGTCTTGAGGGAGATAATGGCCAAAATATTTCAAATGCTGACACATACTTTAAGAAAACACTTTGAAGAAATAAGCTCTAATCACAGCTGGAAAAATAAAAAGGACATGTCTTAAAGCTCAATTTCAACGCAGTATGAGACACATGCAAATTCAACCACAAAGAGGTATCAGCTCACACCACTCAGAATAACCATCAGCAAAAACTACAAAGAATAAATCCTGAAGGTGCTGGGAAGAAATACATACCCTCCACTTTAAGTGGGACGTAACCTGGAAAGAGCCACTAAGGAGAACAGAATAGAGGTGCCTTTAAAAGGTAAACATTCAGCTACCGTATGATCCAGCAGATCTATTCCTGGATCTATAAAGTAAGAAGACAGAATTGGAAGGACACAGGCACGCAAATCTGCATTGCATAGTATTACAATAGCCAAGATATGGAAGTAACCAAAAAGGCCACTGACAGATGGGTGGACAAAGAAGAACTGCTACCTGTACAGATGGAATAGGAGCAAGTGAAAAAAATGAAACAATGACATCTCCAGCACCATAGATGAGTCTATAAGTAATCAGGCAACTTGGAGTAAGTGAGAAAGCGAAAAACACATATCTTATCATATCACATATAGGTGTTACCTAAAAACTGATACAAACAAAAATATTTCCATAGAGAAACACTTTCATAGATTCATTAAAAAACTTATGGTTCACCAAATGGAAAGGTGTGAGGATTGGATACATTACCATATTGAGGTTAACAGAGAGATACAAACACTTGTGAAATATATAATCACCAAAGACCTACGCAATACCAAGAGAAGACTACTGAACATTGTGTCATAACCTACATGGGAAAAGGATCCGAAGAAGAATAGATATATGTATATGTGTGAAAGAACCACATCTTGCACACCTAGAACAAACAAAACATTGTAATCAAGTTTGCTGTGATAAAAAATAAAAATTAAGTTAAAAATACCAACAAGACGTAATGAGACATAAACTTAAAGGGCTTTACCTCGCACATTCCATTCTAATTTACAACCTAGAACACCACTTCCAGTAAGGCTCTGTTGCCCTAGTAACCAGATTTGGTAAAGGAGAAATGCTGCCGCCTTGTGGCCGATTCCTGCAAGAGCAGCTTTTAACCCACAGCTAATGGTCACTTACCATTCACAAGGACTCAGGGCTGTAAAGGACACCTGCCCTCAAAATTGTGCTGAGGTAGGGAATGGATAAAATAATTCAAAACAGGCAACATGTTCACGAAGATAGTATGAAGAGGTGTTTTACTCACTCTCTTTTTAAAGAAAGGAAAATGGATAAAAGCTCAGCCTCAGGAAGTATTAGACTCATGCAATCTAATCTACAAAAAGTTTTCAACTCACACCAGTCGACTGACCATTGGCAAAAAGTCTACAAACAATAAATGCTGAAGAGGTTTAGAGAACTGTGTACCCTCTAGCTGCTGGTGAGATGCAAAAGGGTTAAATGCTAATAATGAGAACAGAAAGGAGCTGCGTTGAAAAGGAAAAATTGAGGTACCATTCAATCCAGCAGGCGCACCAATGGGCCTCTCACCTGAGAAGACCAGAATGAAGAAGACCCGGGCTGCAAAAGCTGCACTGCAGCCTTATTCACAGTAGACAAGACAGTGAAGCAACCAAAATGTCCATCAACAGATGAAAGGATAAAGAAGAAGCGGTCCATGTACACAATGAATACTAGCCATGGAAAACAAAGAAACACTGCTCTTTGAGGCACCATAGATGATCTTGGAGATATTCACAGAACATGAGCTAAGTCGGAAAGCAAAAGTCCTATATCCTATGATATCACTTATAGGCATTATCTAATAACTGAAACAAATGAACATATTTCCACAGAGAAAGTCAATCACACACTTATTAAAAAAAAAAAACTATCCTTATCTAAAAGGAAAGGTGGGGGGAATGGATAAATGAAGATGAGCGTTACCATATGTATACAAATACATATTATATACATATATCAAAAAGACCGACCATATAGCAAGGAAGGTTTACGGAACACTCTGTAATAATTCACACGGGAAGAGGATCTCTACATAAATAGGTATATAGAATATGTAGATGAACCAGAGTGTGTACACCTTGGACAAGCAACATTCTAACCATTACCCCAATTGAAAAAATTAAAACAACGAACTAGGAGTAATGAGACATAAACTTATGGGGGGTTTTCCTGGCACATTCCATCCAAATTGAAAACCTAGGCAAACAACTTCCAGAACGGCTCTGCTGCCCTAGTACCCAGATTTGGGAATGGAGAAATGCTGCATCCTTGTGGCGGTTTCCCACAACAGCAGCTTTGAACCCACTGCAAAAGGTCACTAATTATTCACCAATTGCAGGTCTGTAAATAACACCGGCCCTCCAAAAAATACTGAGGTCGAAAATCGAACAAAAAATTCTAGAGTGCAACTTTCCAAAAAGAAAATTTGAAGTGGTACATTATACTCACACTTTTTTTCTTTTTTCTTTTAACAGAAAAGCAAAAAGCGTGGAAAAATGATGAATTGTAGGAATTTTTACAGACATGTAAACCCAAATTACAAAAACCTATCAGCTCACACCAGTCAGAATGGCCATCAACAAAAATGCTGCAAACAAGAAATGCTGACGTGATTGTGGAGAAATGCATACCCTCGATGCTAAAGGGGACGTGGTAAGAGCCACTAATGAAAGCACAATTGAGGTGCCTTGAAAAGGTAAACGTTGAGCTACCATACCAGTCAATCAATCATACCCACTGCTGGGTCTATCACCTGAGAAAAGGAAACTCAAAAATCACAGGCTGGCAATCCTGCACTCCAGCAATATTTACCATAGGCAACACTTGGAAGCACCGAAAATGTCCATCAACAGAGGAATGCACCAAGAAGAAGTGGTCCATGTACACAATGGAATATTAGCCATGGAAAACATTGAAGCACTGCTCTTTGAGGCACCATAGATGAGCCTGGAGATATTCACAAAACATGAAGTAGGTCGGAAAGCAAAAGACCTATAGCCAATGTTATCAATTATGGCATTATCTAATAACTGACACAGATGAACATATTTCCAAAGAGAAAGACTCTCACAGGCTTAGAAAACAAACTATGCTCATCTGAAAGGAAAGGAGGGGGGAAATTGAGAAATGAAGATTAGTGTTACTATACATATACAAATACATATTATATACATGTATCAAAAAGACCGAACATGTAGCAAGGGAGGTCGACGGAACACTGTAATATTTTACATGGGAAGAGGATCTGTACATTAATAGACATACATAATGTACAAATGAACCAGATTGTGTACACCTAGGACAAACAATATTCTAAACTTTACCCAGATTAAAAAAACTTTTAAAAACCAAGAAGAAGTAATGAGACATAAACTTATGGGGATTTCTCCTGGCAAATTCCATTCTAATTTACAACCTAGGACAATGACTTCCAGAAAGGCTCTGCTGCCCTAGAACCCAGATTGGGGAATGGAGAAATGCTACCTCCTTGTGGACGTTTCCCACAACAGCAGCTTTGAACCCACTGCAAAAGGTCACTAAATTTTCACCAACTTGCAGTTTTGTAAATGGCACCTGCCCTCCAGAAAATTTCTGGGGTCAAAAATAGACAAAAAAATTCAGAAGAGGGCAACCTTCGAAGAAGACAATTTCAAGAGCTATATCGTACTCACGGTTTTTTCTTTTAAGAGAAAAGAAAAAGGCGTAGGAATATGATGAATTTTAAAAATTTTAATGACATGCATACCCATATTACAAAAACCGATCAGCTCACAGCAGTCAGAATGGCCATTAGGAAAAATGCTGCAAAAAATAAACGGTGAAGGGAGTGTGGAGAAATGCGTACCCTCGGTTGTAAGGGGGGGCATGTAAAGAGCCACTAATGAAAACACAGTGTAGGTGCTTTGAAAAGGGAAACATTGAGCTCCCAGTCAATCAATCACAACCACTGCTTGGCCTATCACCTGAGAAAATGAGAATCAAAAAGTCACAGGCTGGCAAACCTGTACGCCAGCAAGATTTACCTTAGCCAGCACTTGGAAGCAATGAAAATGTCCATCAACCGAGGAATGCACCAAGAAGAAGTGGTCCACGTACACAATGGAATATTACTCTAATAATAAATATAAAATAAATTTAAAAACAAACAAAAGCAAGGAGACATCAACATTTGTGGGTTTATCCGGGCACATTGCACTCTAATTTATAACCGAAGAACACCACTGGCCGGTAGTTCTGTTTCCCTAGTACCAGCAGGGGGAACGTAGAAAGGCTGCCGCTCTCTGGCCGTTACCTGCAAAAGCAGGTTTAAAGCCTGAGCTAATGGTCACTTCATATGAACAAGTACTGCAAGGCTGTAAATGAAACCTGCCCTCAAAGTGTCTTGAGGGAGATAATGGCCAAAATATTTCAAATGCTGACACATACTTTAAGAAAACACTTTGAAGAAATAAGCTCTAATCACAGCTGGAAAAATAAAAAGGACATGTCTTAAAGCTCAATTTCAACGCAGTATGAGACACATGCAAATTCAACCACAAAGAGGTATCAGCTCACACCACTCAGAATAACCATCAGCAAAAACTACAAAGAATAAATCCTGAAGGTGCTGGGAAGAAATACATACCCTCCACTTTAAGTGGGACGTAACCTGGAAAGAGCCACTAAGGAGAACAGAATAGAGGTGCCTTTAAAAGATAAACATTCAGCTACCGTATGATCCAGCAGAACTATTCCTGGATCTATAAACTAAGAAGACAGAATTGGAAGGACACAGGCACACAAATCTGCATTGCATAGTATTACAATAGCCAAGATATGGAAGTAACCAAAAAGTCCACTGACAGATGGGTGGACAAAGAAGAACTGCTACCTGTACAGATGGAATAGGAGCTAGTGAAAAACATGAAACAATGCCATCTCCAGCACCATAGATGAGTCTAGAAGTAATCACGCAACTTGGAGTAAGTGAGAAAGCGAAAAACACATATCCTATCATATCACATATAGGTGTTACCTAAAAAATGATACAAACAAAAATATTTCCATAGAGAAACACTTTCATAGATTCATTAAAAACTTATGGTTCACCAAATGGAAAGGTGTGTGGATTGGATACATTACCATATTGAGGTTAACAGAGAGATACAAACACTTGTGAAATATATAATCACCAAAGACCTACGCAATACCAAGAGAAGACTACTGAACATTGTGTCATAACCTACATGGGAAAAGGATCCGTAGAAGAATAGATATATGTATATGTGTGAAAGAACCACATCTTGCACACCCAGAACAAACAAAACATTGTAATCAATTTGCTGTGATAAAAAATAAAAATTAAGTTAAAAATACCAACAAGACGTAATGAGACATAAACTTAAAGGGCTTTTTCCTCGCACATTCCATTCTAATTTACAACCTAGAACACCACTTCCAGTAAGGCTCTGTTGCCCTAGTAACCAGATTTGGTAAAGGAGAAATGCTGCCGCCTTGTGGCCGATTCCCGCAAGAGCAACATTTAACCCACAGCTAATGGTCACTTACCATTCACAAGGACTCAGGGCTGTAAAGGACACCTGCCCTCAAAATTGTGCTGAGGTAGGGAATGGATAAAAAAATTCAAAACAGGCAACATGTTCACGAAGATAGTATGAAGAGGTGTTTTACTCACTCTCTTTTTAAAGAAAGGAAAATGGATAAAAGCTCAGCCTCAGGAAGTATTAGACTCATGCAATCTAATCTACAAAAAGTTTTCAACTCACACCAGTCGACTGACCATTGGCAAAAAGTCTACAAACAATAAATGCTGAAGAGGTTTTAGAGAACTGTGTCCCCTCTAGCTGCTGGTGAGATGTAAAAGGGTTAAACGCTAATAATGAGAACAGAAAGGAGCTGCGTTGAAAAGGAAAAATTGAGGTACCATTCAATCCAGCAGGCGCACCAATGGGCCTCTCACCTGAGAAGACCAGAATGAAGAAGACCCGGGCTGCAAAAGCTGCACTGCAGCCTTATTCACAGTAGACAAGACAGTGAAGCAACCAAAATGTCCATCAACAGATGAAAGGATAAAGAAGAAGCGGTCCATGTACACAATGAATACTAGCCATGGAAAACAAAGAAACACTGCTCTTTGAGGCACCATAGATGATCTTGGAGATAATCACAGAACATGAGGTAAGTCGGAAAGCAAAAGTCCTATATCCTATGATATCACTTATAGGCGTTATCTAATAACTGACACAAATGAACATATTTCCACAGAGAAAGTCAATCACACACTTATTAAAGAAAAAACTATCCTTATCTAAAAGGAAAGGTGGGGGGAATGGATAAATGAAGATTAGCGTTACCATATGTATACAAATACATATTATATACATATATCAAAAAGACCGACCATATAGCAAGGAAGGTTTACGGAACACTCTGTAATAATTCACACGGGAAGAGGATCTCTACATAAATAGGTATATAGAATATGTAGATGAACCAGAGTGTGTACACCTTGGACAAGCAACATTCTAACCATTACCCCAATTGAAAAAATTAAAACAACGAACTAGGAGTAATGAGACATAAATTTATGGGGGGTTTTCCTGGCACATTCCATCCAAATTGAAAACCAAGGCAAACAACTTCCAGAACGGCTCTGCTGCCCTAGTACCCAGATTTGGGAATGGAGAAATGCTGCATCCTTGTGGCCATTTCCCACAACAGCAGCTTTGAACCCACTGCAAAAGGTCACTAATTATTCACCAATTGCAGGTCTGTAAATGACACCGGCCCTCCAAAAAATACTGAGGTCGAAAATCGAACAAAAAATTCTAGAGTGCAACTTTCCAAAAAGAAAATTTGAAGTGGTACATTATACTCACACTTTTTTTTCTTTTTTCTTTTAACAGAAAAGCAAAAGGCGTGGAAAAATGATGAATTGTAGGAATTTTTACAGACATGTAAACCCAAATTACAAAAACCTATCAGCTCACACCAGTCAGAATGGCCATCAACAAAAATGCTGCAAACAAGAAATGCTGACGTGATTGTGGAGAAATGCATACCCTCGATGCTAAGGGGGACGTGGTAAGAGCCACTAATGAAAGCACAATTGAGGTGCCTTGAAAAGGTAAACGTTGAGCTACCATACCAGTCAATCAATCATACCCACTGCTGGGTCTATCACCTGAGAAAAGGAAACTCAAAAATCACAGGCTGGCAATCCTGCACTCCAGCAATATTTACCGTAGGCAACACTTGGAAGCAACGAAAATGTCCATCAACAGAGGAATGCACCAAGAAGAAGTGGTCCATGTACACAATGGAATATTAGCCATGGAAAACATTGAAGCACTGCTCTTTGAGGCACCATAGATGAGCCTGGAGATATTCACAAAACATGAAGTAGGTCGGAAAGCAAAAGACCTATAGCCAATGTTATCAATTATGGCACTATCTAATAACTGACACAGATGACCATATTTCCAAAGAGAAAGACACTCACAGGCTTAGAAAACAAACTATGCTCATCTGAAAGGAAAGGAGGGGGGAAATTGAGAAATGAAGATTAGTGTTACTATACATATACAAATACATATTATATACATGTATCAAAAGGACCGAACATGTAGCAAGGGAGGTCGACGGAACACTGTAATATTTTACATGGGAAGAGGATCTGTACATTAATAGACATACATAATGTACAAATGAACCAGATTGTGTACACCTAGGACAAACAATATTCTAAACTTTACCCAGATTAAAAAAACTTTTAAAAACCAAGAAGAAGTAATGAGAAATAAACTTATGGGGATTTCTCCTGGCAAATTCCATTCTAATTTACAACCTAGGACAATGACTTCCAGAAAGGCTCTGCTGCCCTAGAACCCAGATTGGGGAATGGAGAAATGCTACCTCCTTGTGGACGTTTCCCACAACAGCAGCTTTGAACCCACTGCAAAAGGTCACTAAATTTTCACCAACTTGCAGTTTTGTAAATGGCACCTGCCCTCCAGAAAATTTCTGGGGTCAAAAATAGACAAAAAAATTCAGAAGAGGGCAACCTTCGAAGAAGACAATTTCAAGAGCTATATCGTACTCACGGTTTTTTCTTTTAAGAGAAAAGAAAAAGGCGTAGGAATATGATGAATTTTAAAAATTTTAATGACATGCATACCCATATTACAAAAACCGATCAGCTCACAGCAGTCAGAATGGCCATTAGGAAAAATGCTGCAAAAAATAAACGGTGAAGGGAGTGTGGAGAAATGCGTACACTCGGTTGTAAGGAGGGGCATGTAAAGAGCCACTAATGAAAACACAGTGTAGGTGCTTTGAAAAGGGAAACATTGAGCTCCCAGTCAATCAATCACAACCACTGCTTGGCCTATCACCTGAGAAAATGAGAATCAAAAAGTCACAGGCTGGCAAACCTGTACGCCAGCAAGATTTACCTTAGCCAGCACTTGGAAGCAATGAAAATGTCCATCAACCGAGGAATGCACCAAGAAGAAGTGGTCCACGTACACAATGGAACATTACTCTAATAACAAATATAAATTACATTTAAAAACAAACAAAAGCAAGGAGACATCAACATTTGTGTGTTTATCCGGGCACATTGGACTCTAATTTATAAACAAAGAACACTACTGGCCGGTAGGTCTGTTTCCCTAGTACCAGCAAGGGGAACGTAGAAAGGCTGCCGCTCTCTGGCCGTTACCTGCAAAAGCAGGTTTAAAGCCTGAGCTAATGGTCACTTCATATGAACAAGTACTGCAAGGTTGTAAATGAAACCTGCCCTCAAAGTGTCTTGAGGGAGATAATGGCCAAAATATTTCAAATGGTGACACATACTTTAAGAAAACACTTTGAAGAAATAAGCTCTAATCACAGCTCGAAAAATAAAAAGGACATGTCTTAAAGCTCAATTTCAACGCACTATGAGACACATGCAAATTCATCCACAAAGAGGTATCAGCTCACACCACTCAGAATAACCATCAGCAAAAACTACAAAGAATAAATCCTGAAGGTGCTGGGAAGAAATACATACCCTCCACTTTAAGTGGGACGTAACCTGGAAAGAGCCACTAAGGAGAAAAGAATAGAGGTGCCTTTAAAAGGTAAACATTCAGCTACCGTATGATCCAGCAGTACTATTCCTGGATCTATAAACTAAGAAGACAGAATTGGAAGGACACAGGCACGCAAATCTGCATTGCATAGTATTACAATAGCCAAGATATGGAAGTAACCAAAAAGTCCACCGACAGATGGGTGGACAAAGAAGAACTGCTACCTGTACAGATGGAATAGGAGCTAGTGAAAAAAATGAAACAATGCAATCTCCAGCACCATAGATGAGTCTAGAAGTAATCACGCAACTTGGAGTAAGTGAGAAAGCGAAAAACACATATCCTATCATATCACATATAGGTGTTACCTAAAAACTGATACAAACAAAAATATTTCCATAGAGAAACACTTTCATAGATTCATTAAAAAACTTATGGTTCACCAAATGGAAAGGTGTGAGGATTGGATACATTACCATATTGAGGTTAACAGAGAGATACAAACACTTGTGAAATATATAATCACCAAAGACCTACGCAATACCAAGAGAAGACTACTGAACATTGTGTCATAACCTACATGGGAAAAGGATCCGTAGAAGAATAGATATATGTATATGTGTGAAAGAACCACATCTTGAACACCTAGAACAAACAAAACATTGTAATCAAGTTTGCTGTGATAAAAAATAAAAATTAAGTTAAAAATACCAACAAGACGTAATGAGACATAAACTTAAAGGGCTTTACCTCGCACATTCCATTCTAATTTACAACCTAGAACACCACTTCCAGTAAGGCTCTGTTGCCCTAGTAACCAGATTTGGTAAAGGAGAAATGCTGCCGCCTTGTGGCCGATTCCTGCAAGAGCAGCTTTTAACCCACAGCTAATGGTCACTTACCATTCACAAGGACTCAGGGCTGTAAAGGACACCTGCCCTCAAAATTGTGCTGAGGTAGGGAATGGATAAAAAAATTCAAAACAGGCAACATGTTCACGAAGATAGTATGAAGAGGTGTTTTACTCACTCTCTTTTTAAAGAAAGGAAAATGGATAAAAGCTCAGCCTCAGGAAGTATTAGACTCATGCAATCTAATCTACAAAAAGTTTTCAACTCACACCAGTCGACTGACCATTGGCAAAAAGTCTACAAACAATAAATGCTGAAGAGGTTTAGAGAACTGTGTCCCCTCTAGCTGCCGGTGAGATGCAAAAGGGTTAAATGCTAATAATGAGAACAGAAAGGAGCTGCGTTGAAAAGGAAAAATTGAGGTACCATTCAATCCAGCAGGCACACCAATGGGCCTCTCACTTGAGAAGACCAGAATGAAGAAGACCCGGGCTGCAAAAGCTGCACTGCAGCCTTATTCACAGTAGACAAGACAGTGAAGCAACCAAAATGTCCATCAACAGATGAAAGGATAAAGAAGAAGCGGTCCATGTACACAATGAATACTAGCCATGGGAAACAAAGAAACACTGCTCTTTGAGGCACCATAGATGATCTTGGAGATATTCACAGAACATGAGCTAAGTCGGAAAGCAAAAGTCCTATATCCTATGATATCACTTATAGGCATTATCTAATAACTGACACAAATGAACATATTTCCACAGAGAAAGTCAATCACACACTTATTAAAGAAAAAACTATCCTTATCTAAAAGGAAAGGTGGGGGGAATGGATAAATGAAGATTAGCGTTACCATATGTATACAAATACATATTATATACATATATCAAAAAGACCGACCATATAGCAAGGAAGGTTTACGGAACACTCTGTAATAATTCACACGGGAAGAGGATCTCTACATTAATAGGTATATAGAATATGTAGATGAACCAGAGTGTGTACACCTTGGACAAGCAACATTCTAACCATTACCCCAATTGAAAAAATTAACACAACGAACTAGGAGTAATGAGACATAAAGTTATGGGGGGTTTTCCTGGCACATTCCATCCAAATTGAAAACCTAGGCAAACAACTTCCAGAACGGCTCTGCCTCCCTAGTACCCAGATTTGGGAATGGAGAAATGCTGCATCCTTGTGGCCGTTTCCCACAACAGCAGCTTTGAACCCACTGCAAAAGGTCACTAATTATTCACCAATTGCAGGTCTGTAAATGACACCGGCCCTCCAAAAAATACTGAGGTCGAAAATCGAACAAAAACTTCTAGAGTGCAACTTTCCAAAAAGAAAATTTGAAGAGGTATATTATACTCACACATTTTTTCTTTTTTCTTTTAACAGAAAAGCAAAAGGCGTGGAAAAATGATGAATTGTAGGAATTTTTACAGACATGTAAACCCAAATTACAAAAACCTATCAGCTCACACCAGTCAGAATGGCCATCAACAAAAATGCTGCAAACAAGAAATGCTGACGTGACTGTGGAGAAATGCATACCCTCGATGCTAAGGGGGACGTGGTAAGAGCCACTAATGAAAGCACAATTGAGGTGCCTTGAAAATGTAAACGTTGAGCTACCATACCAGTCAATCAATCATACCCACTGCTGGGTCTATCACCTGAGAAAAGGAAAATCAAAAATCACAGGCTGGGGGCTTCCCTGGTGGAGCAGTGGTTGAGAATCTGCCGGCCCATGCAGGGGACACGGGTTCGAGCACTGGTCTGGGAAGATCCCACATGCCGCGGAGCAACTGGGCCCGTGAGCCACAATTACTGAGCCTTCGCGTCTGGAGCCTGTGCTCCACAACAAGAGAGGCCGCGATAGTGAGAGGCCCGCGCACCGCGATGAAGAGTGGCCCCCGCTTGCCGCAACTAGAGAAAGCCCTCGCACAGAAACGAAGACCCAACACAGCCAAAAAATAAATAAATAATTAATTAATTAAAAACTTAAAAAAAAAAATGCCAGCTACTCCAACAGCTAAATGTCTCTGGTGTACCCTGTTTATAAAAAAAAAAAAAAAATCACAGGCTGGCAATCCTGCACTCCAGCAATATTTACCATAGGCAACACTTGGAAGCAACGAAAATGTCCATCAACAGAGGAATGCACCAAGAAGAAGTGGTCCATGTACACAATGGAATATAAGTCATGGAAAACATTGAAGCACTGCTCTTTGAGGCACCATAGATGAGCCTGGACATAATCACAAAACATGAAATAGGTCGGAAAGCAAAACACCTATATCATATATTATCACTTATGGCATTATCTAATAACTGGTACAGATGAACATATTTCCAAAGAGATAGACACTCACAGGTTTAGAAAAAAAACGATGCTCATCTGAAAGGAAAGGAGGAGGGAAATTGAGAAATGAAGATTACTGTTAGTATACATATACAAATACATATTATATACATGTATCAAAAAGACCGAATATATAGCAAGGGAGGTCGATGGAACACTGTAATATTTTACATGGGAAGAGGATCTGTACATTAATAGACATACATAATGTACAAATGAACCAGATTGTGTACACCTAGGACAAACAATATTCTAAACTTTACCCAGATTAAAAAACTTTTAAAAACCAAGAAGAAGTAATGAGACATAAACTTATGGGGATTTCTCCTGTCAAATTCCATTCTAATTTACAACCTAGGACAATGACTTCCAGAAAGGCTCTGCTGCCCTAGTACCCAGATTGGGGAATGGAGAAATGCTACCTCCTTGTGGACGTTTCCCACAACAGCAGCTTTGAACCCACTGCAAAAGGTCACTAAATTTTCACCAACTTGCAGTTTTGTAAATGGCACCTGCCCTCCAGAAAATTTCTGGGGTCAAAAATAGACAAATAAATTCAGAAGAGGGCAACCTTCGAAGAAGACAATTTCAAGAGCTATATTGTACTCACGGTTTTTTCTTTTAAGAGAAAAGAAAAAGGCATAGGAATATGATGAATTTTAAAAATTTTAATGACATGCATACCCATATTACAAAAACCGATCAGCTCACAGCAGTCAGAATGGCCATTAGGAAAAATGCTGCAAAAAATAAATGGTGAAGGGAGTGTGGAGAAATGCGTACCCTCGGTTGTAAGGGGGGGGCATGTAAAAAATACTGAACTACCAGTCAATCAATCACAACCACTGCTTGGTCTATCACCTGAAAAAATGAGAATCAAAAAGTCACAGGCTGGCAAACCTGTACGCCAGCAAGATTTACCTTAGCCAGCACTTGGAAGCAATGAAAATGTCCATCAACCGAGGAATGCACCAAGAAGAAGTGGTCCACGTACACAATGGAATATTACTCTAATAATAAATATAAATTAAATTTAAAAACAAACAAAAGCAAGGAGACATCAACATTTGTGGGTTTATCCGGGCACATTGCACTCTAATTTTTAAACGAAGAACACCACTGGCCGGTAGTTCTGTTTCCCTAGTACCAGCAAGGGGAACGTAGAAAGGCTGCTGCTCTCTGGCCGTTACCTGCAAAAGCAGGTTTAAAGCCTGAGCTAATGGTCACTTCATATGAACAAGTACTGCAAGGCTGTAAATGAAACCTGCCCTCAAAGTGTCTTGAGGGAGATAATGGCCAAAATATTTCCAATGGTGACACATACTTTAAGAAAACCATTTGAAGAAATAAGCTCTAATCACAGCTGGAAAAATAAAAAGGACATGTCTTAAAGCTCAATTTCAACGCAGTATGAGACACATGCAAATTCAACCACAAAGAGGTATCAGCTCACACCACTCAGAATAACCATCAGCAAAAACTACAAAGAATAAATCCTGAAGGTGCTGGGAAGAAATACATACCCTCCACTTTAAGTGGGACGTAACCTGGAAAGAGCCACTAAGGAGAAAAGAATAGAGGTGCCTTTAAAAGGTAAACATTCAGCTACCGTATGATCCAGCAGATCTATTCCTGGATCTATAAAGTAAGAAGACAGAATTGGAAGGACACAGGCACGCAAATCTGCATTGCATAGTATTACAATAGCCAAGATATGGAAGTAACCAAAAAGGCCACTGACAGATGGGTGGACAAAGAAGAACTGCTACCTGTACAGATGGAATAGGAGCAAGTGAAAAAAATGAAACAATGACATCTCCAGCACCATAGATGAGTCTATAAGTAATCAGGCAACTTGGAGTAAGTGAGAAAGCGAAAAACACATATCTTATCATATCACATATAGGTGTTACCTAAAAACTGATACAAACAAAAATATTTCCATAGAGAAACACTTTCATAGATTCATTAAAAAACTTATGGTTCACCAAATGGAAAGGTGTGAGGATTGGATACATTACCATATTGAGGTTAACAGAGAGATACAAACACTTGTGAAATATATAATCACCAAAGACCTACGCAATACCAAGAGAAGACTACTGAACATTGTGTCATAACCTACATGGGAAAAGGATCCGAAGAAGAATAGATATATGTATATGTGTGAAAGAACCACATCTTGCACACCTAGAACAAACAAAACATTGTAATCAAGTTTGCTGTGATAAAAAATAAAAATTAAGTTAAAAATACCAACAAGACGTAATGAGACATAAACTTAAAGGGCTTTTTCCTCGCACATTCCATTCTAATTTACAACCTAGAACACCACTTCCAGTAAGGCTCTGTTGCCCTAGTAACCAGATTTGGTAAAGGAGAAATGCTGCCGCCTTGTGGCCGATTCCTGCAAGAGCAGCTTTTAACCCACAGCTAATGGTCACTTACCATTCACAAGGACTCAGGGCTGTAAAGGACACCTGCCCTCAAAATTGTGCTGAGGTAGGGAATGGATAAAATAATTCAAAACAGGCAACATGTTCACGAAGATAGTATGAAGAGGTGTTTTACTCACTCTCTTTTTAAAGAAAGGAAAATGGATAAAAGCTCAGCCTCAGGAAGTATTAGACTCATGCAATCTAATCTACAAAAAGTTTTCAACTCACAGCAGTCGACTGACCATTGGCAAAAAGTCTACAAACAATAAATGCTGAAGAGGTTTAGAGAACTGTGTACCCTCTAGCTGCTGGTGAGATGCAAAAGGGTTAAATGCTAATAATGAGAACAGAAAGGAGCTGCGTTGAAAAGGAAAAATTGAGGTACCATTCAATCCAGCAGGCGCACCAATGGGCCTCTCACCTGAGAAGACCAGAATGAAGAAGACCCGGGCTGCAAAAGCTGCACTGCAGCCTTATTCACAGTAGACAAGACAGTGAAGCAACCAAAATGTCCATCAACAGATGAAAGGATAAAGAAGAAGCGGTCCATGTACACAATGAATACTAGCCATGGAAAACAAAGAAACACTGCTCTTTGAGGCACCATAGATGATCTTGGAGATATTCACAGAACATGAGCTAAGTCGGAAAGCAAAAGTCCTATATCCTATGATATCACTTATAGGCATTATCTAATAACTGACACAAGTGAACATATTTCCACAGAGAAAGTCAATCACACACTTATTAAAAAAAAAAAACTATCCTTATTTAAAAGGAAAGGTGGGGGGAATGGATAAATGAAGATTAGCGTTACCATATGTATACAAATACATATTATATACATATATCAAAAAGACCGACCATATAGCAAGGAAGGTTTACGGAACACTCTGTAATAATTCACACGGGAAGAGGATCTCTACATAAATAGGTATATAGAATATGTAGATGAACCAGAGTGTGTACACCTTGGACAAGCAACATTCTAACCATTACCCCAATTGAAAAAATTAAAACAACGAACTAGGAGTAATGAGACATAAACTTATGGGGGGTTTTCCTGGCACATTCCATCCAAATTGAAAACCTAGGCAAACAACTTCCAGAACGGCTCTGCTGCCCTAGTACCCAGATTTGGGAATGGAGAAATGCTGCATCCTTGTGGCGGTTTCCCACAACAGCAGCTTTGAACCCACTGCAAAAGGTCACTAATTATTCACCAATTGCAGGTCTGTAAATAACACCGGCCCTCCAAAAAATACTGAGGTCGAAAATCGAACAAAAAATTCTAGAGTGCAACTTTCCAAAAAGAAAATTTGAAGTGGTACATTATACTCACACTTTTTTTCTTTTTTCTTTTAACAGAAAAGCAAAAAGCGTGGAAAAATGATGAATTGTAGGAATTTTTACAGACATGTAAACCCAAATTACAAAAACCTATCAGCTCACACCAGTCAGAATGGCCATCAACAAAAATGCTGCAAACAAGAAATGCTGACGTGATTGTGGAGAAATGCATACCCTCGATGCTAAAGGGGACGTGGTAAGAGCCACTAATGAAAGCACAATTGAGGTGCCTTGAAAAGGTAAACGTTGAGCTACCATACCAGTCAATCAATCATACCCACTGCTGGGTCTATCACCTGAGAAAAGGAAACTCAAAAATCACAGGCTGGCAATCCTGCACTCCAGCAATATTTACCATAGGCAACACTTGGAAGCACCGAAAATGTCCATCAACAGAGGAATGCACCAAGAAGAAGTGGTCCATGTACACAATGGAATATTAGCCATGGAAAACATTGAAGCACTGCTCTTTGAGGCACCATAGATGAGCCTGGAGATATTCACAAAACATGAAGTAGGTCGGAAAGCAAAAGACCTATAGCCAATGTTATCAATTATGGCATTATCTAATAACTGACACAGATGAACATATTTCCAAAGAGAAAGACTCTCACAGGCTTAGAAAACAAACTGTGCTCATCTGAAAGGAAAGGAGGGGGGAAATTGAGAAATGAAGATTAGTGTTACTATACATATACAAATACATATTATATACATGTATCAAAAAGACCGAACATGTAGCAAGGGAGGTCGACGGAACACTGTAATATTTTACATGGGAAGAGGATCTGTACATTAATAGACATACATAATGTACAAATGAACCAGATTGTGTACACCTAGGACAAACAATATTCTAAACTTTACCCAGATTAAAAAAACTTTTAAAAACCAAGAAGAAGTAATGAGACATAAACTTATGGGGATTTCTCCTGGCAAATTCCATTCTAATTTACAACCTAGGACAATGACTTCCAGAAAGGCTCTGCTGCCCTAGAACCCAGATTGGGGAATGGAGAAATGCTACCTCCTTGTGGACGTTTCCCACAACAGCAGCTTTGAACCCACTGCAAAAGGTCACTAAATTTTCACCAACTTGCAGTTTTGTAAATGGCACCTGCCCTCCAGAAAATTTCTGGGGTCAAAAATAGACAAAAAAATTCAGAAGAGGGCAACCTTCGAAGAAGACAATTTCAAGAGCTATATCGTACTCACGGTTTTTTCTTTTAAGAGAAAAGAAAAAGGCGTAGGAATATGATGAATTTTAAAAATTTTAATGACATGCATACCCATATTACAAAAACCGATCAGCTCACAGCAGTCCGAATGGCCATTAGGAAAAATGCTGCAAAAAATAAACGGTGAAGGGAGTGTGGAGAAATGTGTACCCTCGGTTGTAAGGGGGGGCATGTAAAGAGCCACTAATGAAAACACAGTGTAGGTGCTTTGAAAAGGGAAACATTGAGCTCCCAGTCAATCAATCAAAACCACTGCTTGGCCTATCACCTGAGAAAATGAGAATCAAAAAGTCACAGGCTGGCAAACCTGTACGCCAGCAAGATATACCTTAGCCAGCACTTGGAAGCAATGAAAATGTCCATCAACCGAGGAATGCACCAAGAAGAAGTGGTCCACGTACACAATGGAATCTTACTCTAATAATAAATATAAAATAAATTTAAAAACAAACAAAAGCAAGGAGACATCAACATTTGTGGGTTTATCCGGGCACATTGCACTCTAATTTATAACCGAAGAACACCACTGGCCGGTAGTTCTGTTTCCCTAGTACCAGCAAGGGGAACGTAGAAAGGCTGCCGCTCTCTGGCCCTTACCTGCAAAAGCAGGTTTAAAGCCTGAGCTAATGGTCACTTCATATGAACAAGTACTGCAAGGCTGTAAATGAAACCTGCCCTCAAAGTGTCTTGAGGGAGATAATGGCCAAAATATTTCAAATGCTGACACATACTTTAAGAAAACACTTTGAAGAAATAAGCTCTAATCACAGCTGGAAAAATAAAAAGGACATGTCTTAAAGCTCAATTTCAACGCAGTATGAGACACATGCAAATTCAACCACAAAGAGGTATCAGCTCACACCACTCAGAATAACCATCAGCAAAAACTACAAAGAATAAATCCTGAAGGTGCTGGGAAGAAATACATACCCTCCACTTTAAGTGGGACGTAACCTGGAAAGAGCCACTAAGGAGAACAGAATAGAGGTGCCTTTAAAAGATAAACATTCAGCTACCGTATGATCCAGCAGAACTATTCCTGGATCTATAAACTAAGAAGACAGAATTGGAAGGACACAGGCACAAAAATCTGCATTGCATAGTATTACAATAGCCAAGATATGGAAGTAACCAAAAAGTCCACTGACAGATGGGTGGACAAAGAAGAACTGCTACCTGTACAGATGGAATAGGAGCTAGTGAAAAACATGAAACAATGCCATCTCCAGCACCATAGATGAGTCTAGAAGTAATCACGCAACTTGGAGTAAGTGAGAAAGCGAAAAACACATATCCTATCATATCACATATAGGTGTTACCTAAAAAATGATACAAACAAAAATATTTCCATAGAGAAACACTTTCATAGATTCATTAAAAACTTATGGTTCACCAAATGGAAAGGTGTGTGGATTGGATACATTACCATATTGAGGTTAACAGAGAGATACAAACACTTGTGAAATATATAATCACCAAAGACCTACGCAATACCAAGAGAAGACTACTGAACATTGTGTCATAACCTACATGGGAAAAGGATCCGTAGAAGAATAGATATATGTATATGTGTGAAAGAACCACATCTTGCACACCCAGAACAAACAAAACATTGTAATCAATTTGCTGTGATAAAAAATAAAAATTAAGAAAAAATACCAACAAGACGTAATGAGACATAAACTTAAAGGGCTTTTTCCTCGCACATTCCATTCTAATTTACAACCTAGAACACCACTTCCAGTAAGGCTCTGTTGCCCTAGTAACCAGATTTGGTAAAGGAGAAATGCTGCCGCCTTGTGGCCGATTCCCGCAAGAGCAACATTTAACCCACAGCTAATGGTCACTTACCATTCACAAGGACTCAGGGCTGTAAAGGACACCTGCCCTCAAAATTGTGCTGAGGTAGGGAATGGATAAAAAAATTCAAAACAGGCAACATGTTCACGAAGATAGTATGAAGAGGTGTTTTACTCACTCTCTTTTTAAAGAAAGGAAAATGGATAAAAGCTCAGCCTCAGGAAGTATTAGACTCATGCAATCTAATCTACAAAAAGTTTTCAACTCACACCAGTCGACTGACCATTGGCAAAAAGTCTACAAACAATAAATGCTGAAGAGGTTTTAGAGAACTGTGTCCCCTCTAGCTGCTGGTGAGATGTAAAAGGGTTAAACGCTAATAATGAGAACAGAAAGGAGCTGCGTTGAAAAGGAAAAATTGAGGTACCATTCAATCCAGCAGGCGCACCAATGGGCCTCTCACCTGAGAAGACCAGAATGAAGAAGACCCGGGCTGCAAAAGCTGCACTGCAGCCTTATTCACAGTAGACAAGACAGTGAAGCAACCAAAATGTCCATCAACAGATGAAAGGATAAAGAAGAAGTGGTCCATGTACACAATGAATACTAGCCATGGAAAACAAAGAAACACTGCTCTTTGAGGCACCATAGATGATCTTGGAGATAATCACAGAACATGAGCTAAGTCGGAAAGCAAAAGTCCTATATCCTATGATATCACTTATAGGCGTTATCTAATAACTTACACAAATGAACATATTTCCACAGAGAAAGTCAATCACACACTTATTAAAGAAAAAACTATCCTTATCTAAAAGGAAAGGTGGGGGGAATGGATAAATGAAGATTAGCGTTACCATATGTATACAAATACATATTATATACATATATCAAAAAGACCGACCATATAGCAAGGAAGGTTTACGGAACACTCTGTAATAATTCACACGGGAAGAGGATCTCTACATAAATAGGTATATAGAATATGTAGATAAACCAGAGTGTGTACACCTTGGACAAGCAACATTCTAACCATTACCCCAATTGAAAAAATTAACACAACGAACTAGGAGTAATGAGACATAAATTTATGGGGGGTTTTCCTGGCACATTCCATCCAAATTGAAAACCAAGGCAAACAACTTCCAGAACGGCTCTGCTGCCCTAGTACCCAGATTTGGGAATGGAGAAATGCTGCATCCTTGTGGCCGTTTCCCACAACAGCAGCTTTGAACCCACTGCAAAAGGTCACTAATTATTCACCAATTGCAGGTCTGTAAATGACACCGGCCCTCCAAAAAATACTGAGGTCGAAAATCGAACAAAAAATTCTAGAGTGCAACTTTCCAAAAAGAAAATTTGAAGTGGTACATTATACTCACACTTTTTTTTCTTTTTTCTTTTAACAGAAAAGCAAAAGGCGTGGAAAAATGATGAATTGTAGGAATTTTTACAGACATGTAAACCCAAATTACAAAAACCTATCAGCTCACACCAGTCAGAATGGCCATCAACAAAAATGCTGCAAACAAGAAATGCTGACGTGATTGTGGAGAAATGCATACCCTCGATGCTAAGGGGGACGTGGTAAGAGCCACTAATGAAAGCACAATTGAGGTGCCTTGAAAAGGTAAACGTTGAGCTACCATACCAGTCAATCAATCATACCCACTGCTGGGTCTATCACCTGAGAAAAGGAAACTCAAAAATCACAGGCTGGCAATCCTGCACTCCAGCAATATTTACCGTAGGCAACACTTGGAAGCAACGAAAATGTCCATCAACAGAGGAATGCACCAAGAAGAAGTGGTCCATGTACACAATGGAATATTAGCCATGGAAAACATTGAAGCACTGCTCTTTGAGGCACCATAGATGAGCCTGGAGATATTCACAAAACATGAAGTAGGTCGGAAAGCAAAAGACCTATAGCCAATGTTATCAATTATGGCACTATCTAATAACTGACACAGATGACCATATTTCCAAAGAGAAAGACACTCACAGGCTTAGAAAACAAACTATGCTCATCTGAAAGGAAAGGAGGGGGGAAATTGAGAAATGAAGATTAGTGTTACTATACATATACAAATACATATTATATACATGTATCAAAAGGACCGAACATGTAGCAAGGGAGGTCGACGGAACACTGTAATATTTTACATGGGAAGAGGATCTGTACATTAATAGACATACATAATGTACAAATGAACCAGATTGTGTACACCTAGGACAAACAATATTCTAAACTTTACCCAGATTAAAAAAACTTTTAAAAACCAAGAAGAAGTAATGAGAAATAAACTTATGGGGATTTCTCCTGGCAAATTCCATTCTAATTTACAACCTAGGACAATGACTTCCAGAAAGGCTCTGCTGCCCTAGAACCCAGATTGGGGAATGGAGAAATGC
This sequence comes from Balaenoptera borealis, assembly GCF_965194805.1. NCBI lineage: Eukaryota > Metazoa > Chordata > Mammalia > Artiodactyla > Balaenopteridae > Balaenoptera > Balaenoptera borealis. The sequence goes on from NW_028123839.1 coordinate 119,011, forward strand.
TACCTCCTTGTGGACGTTTCCCACAACAGCAGCTTTGAACCCACTGCAAAAGGTCACTAAATTTTCACCAACTTGCAGTTTTGTAAATGGCACCTGCCCTCCAGAAAATTTCTGGGGTCAAAAATAGACAAAAAAATTCAGAAGAGGGCAACCTTCGAAGAAGACAATTTCAAGAGCTATATCGTACTCACGGTTTTTTCTTTTAAGAGAAAAGAAAAAGGCGTAGGAATATGATGAATTTTAAAAATTTTAATGACATGCATACCCATATTACAAAAACCGATCAGCTCACAGCAGTCAGAATGGCCATTAGGAAAAATGCTGCAAAAAATAAACGGTGAAGGGAGTGTGGAGAAATGCGTACCCTCGGTTGTAAGGGGGGGCATGTAAAGAGCCACTAATGAAAACACAGTGTAGGTGCTTTGAAAAGGGAAACATTGAGCTCCCAGTCAATCAATCACAACCACTGCTTGGCCTATCACCTGAGAAAATGAGAATCAAAAAGTCACAGGCTGGCAAACCTGTACGCCAGCAAGATTTACCTTAGCCAGCACTTGGAAGCAATGAAAATGTCCATCAACCGAGGAATGCACCAAGAAGAAGTGGTCCACGTACACAATGGAATATTACTCTAATAATAAATATAAAATAAATTTAAAAACAAACAAAAGCAAGGTGACATCAACATTTGTGGGTTTATCCGGGCACATTGCACTCTAATTTATAACCGAAGAACACCACTGGCCGGTAGTTCTGTTTCCCTAGTACCAGCAAGGGGAACGTAGAAAGGCTGCCGCTCTCTGGCCGTTACCTGCAAAAGCAGGTTTAAAGCCTGAGCTAATGGTCACTTCATATGAACAAGTACTGCAAGGCTGTAAATGAAACCTGCCCTCAAAGTGTCTTGAGGGAGATAATGGCCAAAATATTTCAAATGCTGACACATACTTTAAGAAAACACTTTGAAGAAATAAGCTCTAATCACAGCTGGAAAAATAAAAAGGACATGTCTTAAAGCTCAATGTCAACGCAGTATGAGACACATGCAAATTCAACCACAAAGAGGTATCAGCTCACACCACTCAGAATAACCATCAGCAAAAACTACAAAGAATAAATCCTGAAGGTGCTGGGAAGAAATATATACCCTCCACTTTAAGTGGGACGTAACCTGGAAAGAGCCACTAAGGAGAAGAGAATAGAGGTGCCTTTAAAAGATAAACATTCAGCTACCGTATGATCCAGCAGAACTATTCCTGGATCTATAAACTAAGAAGACAGAATTGGAAGGACACAGGCACACAAATCTGCATTGCATAGTATTACAATAGCCAAGATATGGAAGTAACCAAAAAGTCCACTGACAGATGGGTGGACAAAGAAGAACTGCTACCTGTACAGATGGAATAGGAGCTAGTGAAAAACATGAAACAATGCCATCTCCAGCACCATAGATGAGTCTAGAAGTAATCACGCAACTTGGAGTAAGTGAGAAAGCGAAAAACACATATCCTATAATATCACATATAGGTTTTACCTAAAAAAAGATACAAAGAAAAATATTTCCACAGAGAAACACTTTCATAGATTCATTTAAAAAACTTATGGTTCACCAAAGGCAAAGGTGTGAGGATTGGATACATTACCATATTGAGGTTAACAGAGAGATACAAACACATGTGAAATATATAATCACCAAAGACCTACGCAATACCAAGAGAAGACTACTCAACATTGTTTCATAACCTACATGGGAAAAGGATCCGAAGAAGAAGAGATATATGAATATGTGTGAAAGAACCACATCTTGCACACCCAGAACAAACAAAACATTGTAATCAAGTTTGCTGTGATAAAAAATAAAAATTAAGTTAAAAATACCAACAAGACGTAATGAGACATAAACTTAAAGGGCTTTTTCCTCGCACATTACATTGTAATTTACAACGTAGAACACCACTTCCAGTAAGGCTCTGTTGCCCTAGTAACCAGATTTGGTAAAGGAGAAATGCTGCCGCCTTGTGGCCGATTCCCGCAAGAGCAGCTTTTAACCCACAGCTAATGGTCACTTACCATTCACAAGGACTCAGGGCTGTAAAGGACACCTGCCCTCAAAATTGTGCTGAGGTAGGGAATGGATAAAAAAGTTCAAAACAGGCAACATGTTCACGAAGTTAGTATGAAGAGGTAAGTTTTACTCACTCTCTTTTTAAAGAAAGGAAAATGGATAAAAGCTCAGCCTCAGGAAGTATTAGACTCATGCAATCTAATCTACAAAAAGATTTCAACTCACAGCAGTCGACTGACCATTGGCAAAAAGTCTACAAACAATAAATGCTGAAGAGGATTTAGAGAACTGTGTACCCTCTAGCTGCTCTTGAGATGTAAAAGGGTTAAACGCTAATAATGAGAACAGAAAGGAGCTGCGTTGAAAAGGAAAAATTGAGGAACCATTCAATCCAGCAGGCGCACCAATGGGCCTCTCACCTGAGAAGACCAGAATGAAGAAGACCTGGGCTGCAAAAGCTGCACTGCAGCCTTATTCACAATAGACAAGACAGTGAAGCAACCAAAATGTCCATCAACAGATGAAAGGATAAAGAAGAAGTGGTCCATGTACACAATGAATACTAGCCATGGAAAACAATGAAACACTGCTCTTTGAGGCACCATAGATGATCTTGGAGATAATCACAGAACATGAGCTAAGTCGGAAAGCAAAACTCCTATATCCTATGATATCACTTATAGGCGTTATCTAATAACTGACACAAATGAACATATATAAACAGAGAAAGTCAATCACACACTTATTAAAAAAAACTATGCTTATCTAAAAGGAAAGGTGGGGGGAATGGAGAAATGAAGATTAGCATTACCATATGTGTACAAATACATATTATATACATATATCAAAAAGACCGACCATATAGCAAGGAAGGTTTACGGAACACTCTGTAATAATTCACACGGGAAGAGGATCTCTACATAAATAGGTATATAGAATATGTAGATGAACCAGAGTGTGTACACCTTGGACAAGCAACATTCTAACCATTACCCCAATTGAAAAAATTAAAACAACGAACTAGGAGTAATGAGACATAAACTTATGGGGGGTTTTCCTGGCACATTCCATCCAAATTGAAAACCTAGGCAAACAACTTCCAGAACGGCTCTGCTGCCCTAGTACCCAGATTTGGGAATGGAGAAATGCTGCATCCTTGTGGCCGTTTCCCACAACAGCAGCTTTGAACCCACTGCAAAAGGTCACTAATTATTCACCAATTGCAGGTCTGTAAATGACACCGGCCCTCCAAAAAATACTGAGGTCGAAAATCGAACAAAAACTTCTAGAGTGCAACTTTCCAAAAAGAAAATTTGAAGAGGTATATTATACTCACACTTTTTTTCCTTTTTCTTTTAACAGAAAAGCAAAAGGCGTGGAAAAATGATGAATTGTAGGAATTTTTACAGACATGTAAACCCAGATTACAAAAGCCTATCAGCTCTCACCAGTCAGAATGGCCATCAACAAAAATGCTGCAAACAATAAATGCTGACGTGATTGTGGAGAAATGCGTACCCTCGATGCTAAGGGGGACGTGGTAAGAGCCACTAATGAAAGCACAATTGAGGTGCCTTGAAAAGGTAAACGTTGAGCTACCATACCAGTCAATCAATCATACCCACTGCTGGGTCTATCACCTGAGAAAAGGAAACTCAAAAATCACAGGCTGGCAATCCTGCACTCCAGCAATATTTACCATAGGCAACACTTGGAAGCAACGAAAATGTCCATCAACAGAGGAATGCACCAAGAAGAAGTGGTCCATGTACAGAATGGAATATTAGCCATGGGAAACATTGAAGCACTGCTCTTTGAGGCACCATAGATGAGCCTGGAGATATTCACAAAACATGAAGTAGGTCGGAAAGCAAAAGACCTTTAGCCTATATTATCACTTATGGCATTATCTAATAACTGACACAGATGAACATATTTCCAAAGAGAAAGACACTCACAGGCTTAGAAAACAAACTATGCTCATCTGAAAGGAAAGGAGGGGGGAAATTGAGAAATGAAGATTAGTGTTACTATACATATACAAATACATATTATATACATGTATCAAAAAGACCGAATACATAGCAAGGGAGGTCGACGGAACACTGTAATATTTTACATTGAAAGAGGATCTGTACATTAATAGACATACATAATGTACAAATGAACCAGATTGTGTACACCTAGGACAAACAATATTCTAAACTTTACCCAGATTAAAAAACTTTTAAAAACCAAGAAGAAGTAATGAGACATAAACTTATGGGGATTTCTCCTGGCAAATTCCATTCTAATTTACAACCTAGGACAATAACTTCCAGAAAGGCTCTGCTGCCCTAGTACCCAGATTGGGGAATGGAGAAATGCTACCTCCTTGTGGCCGTTTCCCACAACAGCAGCTTTGAATCCACTGCAAAAGGTCACTAAATTTTCAACAACTTGCAGTTCTGTAAATGACACCTGCCCCCCAGAAAATTTCTGGGGTCAAAAATCCACCAAAAAATACAAAAGAGGGCAACCTTCGAAGAAGACAATTTCAAGAGCTATATTGAACTCACGGTTTTTTCTTTTAAGGGAAAAGAAAAAGGCGTAGGAATATGTTGAATTTTTAAAAAATTTAAGACATGCATACCCATATTACAAAAACCTATCAGCTCACAGCAGTCAGAATGGCCATTAGGAAAAATGCTGCAAAAAATAAACGGTGAAGGGAGTGTGGAGAAATGAGTACCCTCGGTTGTAAGGTGGGGCATGTAAAGAGCCACTAATGAAAACACAGTGTAGGTGCTTTGAAAAGGGAAACATTGAGCTCCCAGTCAATCAATCAAAACCACTGCTTGGCCTATCACCTGAGAAAATGAGAATCAAAAAGTCACAGGCTGGCAAACCTGTACGCCAGCAAGATTTACCTTAGCCAGCACTTGGAAGCAATGAAAATGTCCATCAACCGAGGAATGCACCAAGAAGAAGTGGTCCACGTACACAATGGAATATTACTCTAATAATAAATATAAAATAAATTTAAAAACAAACAAAAGCAAGGAGACATCAACATTTGTGGGTTTATCCGGGCACATTGCACTCTAATTTATAACCGAAGAACACCACTGGCCGGTAGGTCTGTTTCCCTAGTACCAGCAAGGGGAACGTAGAAAGGCTGCCGCTCTCTGGCCGTTACCTGCAAAAGCAGGTTTAAAGCCTGAGCTAATGGTCACTTCATATGAACAAGTACTGCAAGGCTGTAAATGAAACCTGCCCTCAAAGTGTCTTGAGGGAGATAATGGCCAAAATATTTCAAATGGTGACACATACTTTAAGAAAACACTTTGAAGAAATAAGCTCTAATCACAGCTGGAAAAATAAAAAGGACATGTCTTAAAGCTCAATGTCAACGCAGTATGAGACACATGCAAATTCAACCACAAAGAGGTATCAGCTCACACCACTCAGAATAACCATCAGCAAAAACTACAAAGAATAAATCCTGAAGGTGCTGGGAAGAAATACATACCCTCCACTTTAAGTGGGACGTAACCTGGAAAGAGCCACTAAGGAGAACAGAATAGAGGTGCCTTTAAAAGGTAAACATTGAGCTACCATATGCTCCAGCAGACCTATTCCTGGACCTATAAACTAACAGGACAGAATTGGAAGGACACAGCCACGCAAATCTGCAGTGCATAGTATTACACTAGCCAAGATATGGAAGTAACCAAAAAGTCCACCGACAGATAGGTGGACAAAGAAGAACTGCTACCTGTACAGATGGAATATGAGCTAGTGAAAAAAATGAAATAATGCCATTTCCAGCACCATAGATGAGTCTAGAAGTAATCACGCAACTTGGAGTAAGTGAGAAAGCGAAAGACACATATCCTATAATATCACATATAGGTTTTACCTAAAAAAAGATACAAAGAAAAATATTTCCACAGAGAAACACTTTCATAGATTCATTTAAAAAACTTATGGTTCACCAAAGGCAAAGGTGTGAGGATTGGATACATTACCATATTGAGGTTAACAGAGAGATACAAACACATGTGAAATATATAATCACCAAAGACCTACGCAATACCAAGAGAAGACTACTCAACATTGTTTCATAACCTACATGGGAAAAGGATCCGAAGAAGAAGAGATATATGAATATGTGTGAAAGAACCACATCTTGCACACCCAGAACAAACAAAACATTGTAATCAAGTTTGCTGTGATAAAAAATAAAAATTAAGTTAAAAATACCAACAAGACGTAATGAGACATAAACTTAAAGGGCTTTTTCCTCGCACATTCCATTGTAATTTACAACTTAGAACACCACTTCCAGTAAGGCTCTGTTGCCCTAGTAACCAGATTTGGTAAAGGAGAAATGCTGCCGCCTTGTGGCCGATTCCCGCAAGAGCAGCTTTTAACCCACAGCTAATGGTCACTTACCATTCACAAGGACTCAGGGCTGTAAAGGACACCTGCCCTCAAAATTGTGCTGAGGTAGGGAATGGATAAAAAAATTCAAAACAGGCAACATGTTCACAAAGTTAGTATGAAGAGGTAAGTTTTACTCACTCTCTTTTTAAAGAAAGGAAAATGGATAAAAGCTCAGCCTCAGGAAGTATTAGACTCATGCAATCTAATCTACAAAAAGATTTCAACTCACAGCAGTCGACTGACCATTGGCAAAAAGTCTACAAACAATAAATGCTGAAGAGGATTTAGAGAACTGTGTCCCCTCTAGATGCTGGTGAGATGTAAAAGGGTTAAACGTTAATAATGAGAACAGAAAGGAGCTGCGTTGAAAAGGAAAAATTGAGGTACCATTCAATCCAGCAGGCGCACCAATGGGCCTCTCACCTGAGAAGACCAGAATGAAGAAGACCTGGGCTTCAAAAGCTGCACTGCAGCCTTATTCACAATAGACAAGACAGTGAAGCAACCAAAATGTCCATCAACAGATGAAAGGATAAAGAAGAAGTGGTCCATGTACACAATGAATACTAGCCATGGAAAACAATGAAACACTGCTCTTTGAGGCACCATAGATGATCTTGGAGATAATCACAGAACATGAGCTAAGTCGGAAAGCAAAAGTCCTATATCCTATGATATCACTTATAGGCGTTATCTAATAACTGACACAAATGAACATATATCCACAGAGAAAGTCAATCACACACTTATTAAAAAAAAACTATGCTTATCTAAAAGGAAAGGTGGGGGGAATGGATAAATGAAGATGAGCGTTACCATATGTATACAAATACATATTATATACATATATCAAAAAGACCGACCATATAGCAAGGAAGGTTTACGGAACACTCTGTAATAATTCACACGGGAAGAGGATCTCTACATAAATAGGTATATAGAATATGTAGATGAACCAGAGTGTGTACACCTTGGACAAGCAACATTCTAACCATTACCCCAATTGAAAAAATTAAAACAACGAACTAGGAGTAATGAGACATAAACTTATGGGGGGTTTTCCTGGCACATTCCATCCAAATTGAAAACCTAGGCAAACAACTTCCAGAACGGCTCTGCTGCCCTAGTACCCAGATTTGGGAATGGAGAAATGCTGCATCCTTGTGGCGGTTTCCCACAACAGCAGCTTTGAACCCACTGCAAAAGGTCACTAATTATTCACCAATTGCAGGTCTGTAAATGACACCGGCCCTCCAAAAAATACTGAGGTCGAAAATCGAACAAAAAATTCTAGAGTGCAACTTTCCAAAAAGAAAATTTGAAGAGGTATATTATACTCACACTTTTTTTCCTTTTTCTTTTAACAGAAAAGCAAAAGGCGTGGAAAAATGATGAATTGTAGGAATTTTTACAGACATGTAAACCCAGATTACAAAAGCCTATCAGCTCTCACCAGTCAGAATGGCCATCAACAAAAATGCTGCAAACAATAAATGCTGACGTGACTGTGGAGAAATGCATACCCTCGATGCTAAGGGGGACGTGGTAAGAGCCACTAATGAAAGCACAATTGAGGTGCCTTGAAAAGGTAAACGTTGAGCTACCATACCAGTCAATCAATCATACCCACTGCTGGGTCTATCACCTGAGAAAAGGAAAATCAAAAATCACAGGCTGAGGGCTTCCCTGGTGGAGCAGTGGTTGAGAATCTGCCGGCCCATGCAGGGGACACGGGTTCGAGCACTGGTCTGGGAAGATCCCACATGCCGCGGAGCAACTGGGCCCGTGAGCCACAATTACTGAGCCTGCGCGTCTGGAGCCTGTGCTCCACAACAAGAGAGGCCGCGATAGTGAGAGGCCCGCGCACCGCGATGAAGAGTGGCCCCCGCTTGCCGCACCTAGAGAAAGCCCTCGCACAGAAACGAAGACGCAACACAGCCAAAAAATAAATAAATAATTAATTAATTAAAAACTTAAAAAAAAAAAATGCCAGCTACTCCAACAGCTAAATGTCTCTGGTGTACCCTGTTTATAAAAAAAAAAAAAATCACAGGCTGGCAATCCTGCACTCCAGCAATATTTACCATAGGCAACACTTGGAAGCAACGAAAATGTCCATCAACAGAGGAATGCACCAAGAAGAAGTGGTCCATGTACACAATGGAATATAAGTCATGGAAAACATTGAAGCACTGCTCTTTGAGGCACCATAGATGAGCCTGGACATAATCACAAAACATGAAATAGGTCGGAAAGCAAAACACCTATATCATATATTATCACTTATGGCATTATCTAATAACTGGTACAGATGAACATATTTCCAAAGAGATAGACACTCACAGGTTTAGAAAAAAAACGATGCTCATCTGAAAGGAAAGGAGGAGGGAAATTGAGAAATGAAGATTACTGTTAGTATACATATACAAATACATATTATATACATGTATCAAAAAGACCGAATATATAGCAAGGGAGGTCGATGGAACACTGTAATATTTTACATGGGAAGAGGATCTGTACATTAATAGACATACATAATGTACAAATGAACCAGATTGTGTACACCTAGGACAAACAATATTCTAAACTTTACCCAGATTAAAAAACTTTTAAAAACCAAGAAGAAGTAATGAGACATAAACTTATGGGGATTTCTCCTGTCAAATTCCATTCTAATTTACAACCTAGGACAATGACTTCCAGAAAGGCTCTGCTGCCCTAGTACCCAGATTGGGGAATGGAGAAATGCTACCTCCTTGTGGACGTTTCCCACAACAGCAGCTTTGAACCCACTGCAAAAGGTCACTAAATTTTCACCAACTTGCAGTTTTGTAAATGGCACCTGCCCTCCAGAAAATTTCTGGGGTCAAAAATAGACAAATAAATTCAGAAGAGGGCAACCTTCGAAGAAGACAATTTCAAGAGCTATATCGTACTCACGGTTTTTTCTTTTAAGAGAAAAGAAAAAGGCATAGGAATATGATGAATTTTAAAAATTTTAATGACATGCATACCCATATTACAAAAACCGATCAGCTCACAGCAGTCAGAATGGCCATTAGGAAAAATGCTGCAAAAAATAAATGGTGAAGGGAGTGTGGAGAAATGCGTACCCTCGGTTGTAAGGGGGGGGCATGTAAAAAATACTGAACTACCAGTCAATCAACCACAACCACTGCTTGGTCTATCACCTGAAAAAATGAGAATCAAAAAGTCACAGGCTGGCAAACCTGTACGCCAGCAAGATTTACCTTAGCCAGCACTTGGAAGCAATGAAAATGTCCATCAACCGAGGAATGCACCAAGAAGAAGTGGTCCACGTACACAATGGAATATTACTCTAATAATAAATATAAATTAAATTTAAAAACAAACAAAAGCAAGGAGACATCAACATTTGTGGGTTTATCCGGGCACATTGCACTCTAATTTTTAAACGAAGAACACCACTGGCCGGTAGTTCTGTTTCCCTAGTACCAGCAAGGGGAACGTAGAAAGGCTGCCGCTCTCTGGCCGTTACCTGCAAAAGCAGGTTTAAAGCCTGAGCTAATGGTCACTTCATATGAACAAGTACTGCAAGGCTGTAAATGAAACCTGCCCTCAAAGTGTCTTGAGGGAGATAATGGCCAAAATATTTCAAATGCTGACACATACTTTAAGAAAACACTTTGAAGAAATAAGCTCTAATCACAGCTGGAAAAATAAAAAGGACATGTCTTAAAGCTCAATGTCAACGAAGTATGAGACACATGCAAATTCAACCACAAAGAGGTATCAGCTCACACCACTCAGAATAACCATCAGCAAAAACTACAAAGAATAAATCCTGAAGGTGCTGGGAAGAAATACATACCCTCCACTTTAAGTGGGACGTAACCTGGAAAGAGCCACTAAGGAGAACAGAATAGAGGTGCCTTTAAAAGGTAAACATTCAGCTACCGTATGATCCAGCAGATCTATTCCTGGATCTATAAAGTAAGAAGACAGAATTGGAAGGACACAGGCACGCAAATCTGCATTGCATAGTATTACAATAGCCAAGATATGGAAGTAACCAAAAAGTCCACTGACAGATGGGTGGACAAAGAAGAACTGCTACCTGTACAGATGGAATAGGAGCAAGTGAAAAAAATGAAACAATGACATCTCCAGCACCATAGATGAGTCTATAAGTAATCAGGAAACTTGGAGTAAGTGAGAAAGCGAAAAACACATATCCTATCATATCACATATAGGTGTTACCTAAAAACTGATACAAACAAAAATATTTCCATAGAGAAACACTTTCATAGATTCATTAAAAAACTTATGGTTCACCAAATGGAAAGGTGTGAGGATTGGATACATTACCATATTGAGGTTAACAGAGAGATACAAACACTTGTGAAATATATAATCACCAAAGACCTACGCAATACCAAGAGAAGACTACTGAACATTGTGTCATAACCTACATGGGAAAAGGATCCGAAGAAGAATAGATATATGTATATGTGTGAAAGAACCACGTCTTGCACACCTAGAACAAACAAAACATTGTAATCAAGTTTGCTGTGATAAAAAATAAAAATTAAGTTAAAAATACCAACAAGACGTAATGAGACATAAACTTAAAGGGCTTTACCTCGCACATTCCATTCTAATTTACAACCTAGAACACCACTTCCAGTAAGGCTCTGTTGCCCTAGTAACCAGATTTGGTAAAGGAGAAATGCTGCCGCCTTGTGGCCGATTCCTGCAAGAGCAGCTTTTAACCCACAGCTAATGGTCACTTACCATTCACAAGGACTCAGGGCTGTAAAGGACACCTGCCCTCAAAATTGTGCTGAGGTAGGGAATGGATAAAATAATTCAAAACAGGCAACATGTTCACGAAGATAGTATGAAGAGGTGTTTTACTCACTCTCTTTTTAAAGAAAGGAAAATGGATAAAAGCTCAGCCTCAGGAAGTATTAGACTCATGCAATCTAATCTACAAAAAGTTTTCAACTCACAGCAGTCGACTGACCATTGGCAAAAAGTCTACAAACAATAAATGCTGAAGAGGTTTAGAGAACTGTGTACCCTCTAGCTGCTGGTGAGATGCAAAAGGGTTAAATGCTAATAATGAGAACAGAAAGGAGCTGCGTTGAAAAGGAAAAATTGAGGTACCATTCAATCCAGCAGGCGCACCAATGGGCCTCTCACCTGAGAAGACCAGAATGAAGAAGACCCGGGCTGCAAAAGCTGCACTGCAGCCTTATTCACAGTAGACAAGACAGTGAAGCAACCAAAATGTCCATCAACAGATGAAAGGATAAAGAAGAAGCGGTCCATGTACACAATGAATACTAGCCATGGAAAACAAAGAAACACTGCTCTTTGAGGCACCATAGATGATCTTGGAGATATTCACAGAACATGAGCTAAGTCGGAAAGCAAAAGTCCTATATCCTATGATATCACTTATAGGCATTATCTAATAACTGACACAAGTGAACATATTTCCACAGAGAAAGTCAATCACACACTTATTAAAAAAAAACTATCCTTATCTAAAAGGAAAGGTGGGGGGAATGGATAAATGAAGATTAGCGTTACCATATGTATACAAATACATATTATATACATATATCAAAAAGACCGACCATATAGCAAGGAAGGTTTACGGAACACTCTGTAATAATTCACACGGGAAGAGGATCTCTACATAAATAGGTATATAGAATATGTAGATGAACCAGAGTGTGTACACCTTGGACAAGCAACATTCTAACCATTACCCCAATTGAAAAAATTAAAACAACGAACTAGGAGTAATGAGACATAAACTTATGGGGGGTTTTCCTGGCACATTCCATCCAAATTGAAAACCTAGGCAAACAACTTCCAGAACGGCTCTGCTGCCCTAGTACCCAGATTTGGGAATGGAGAAATGCTGCATCCTTGTGGCCGTTTCCCACAACAGCAGCTTTGAACCCACTGCAAAAGGTCACTAATTATTCACCAATTGCAGGTCTGTAAATAACACCGGCCCTCCAAAAAATACTGAGGTCGAAAATCGAACAAAAAATTCTAGAGTGCAACTTTCCAAAAAGAAAATTTGAAGTGGTACAGTATACTCACACTTTTTTTCTTTTTTCTTTTAACAGAAAAGCAAAAAGCGTGGAAAAATGATGAATTGTAGGAATTTTTACAGACATGTAAACCCAAATTACAAAAACCTATCAGCTCACACCAGTCAGAATGGCCATCAACAAAAATGCTGCAAACAAGAAATGCTGACGTGATTGTGGAGAAATGCATACCCTCGATGCTAAAGGGGACGTGGTAAGAGCCACTAATGAAAGCACAATTGAGGTGCCTTGAAAAGGTAAACGTTGAGCTACCATACCAGTCAATCAATCATACCCACTGCTGGGTCTATCACCTGAGAAAAGGAAACTCAAAAATCACAGGCTGGCAATCCTGCACTCCAGCAATATTTACCATAGGCAACACTTGGAAGCACCGAAAATGTCCATCAACAGAGGAATGCACCAAGAAGAAGTGTTCCATGTACACAATGGAATATTAGCCATGGAAAACATTGAAGCACTGCTCTTTGAGGTACCATAGATGAGCCTGGAGATATTCACAAAACATGAAGTAGGTCGGAAAGCAAAAGACCTATAGCCAATGTTATCAATTATGGCATTATCTAATAACTGACACAGATGAACATATTTCCAAAGAGAAAGACTCTCACAGGCTTAGAAAACAAAATATGCTCATCTGAAAGGAAAGGAGGGGGGAAATTGAGAAATGAAGATTAGTGTTACTATACATATACAAATACATATTATATACATGTATCAAAAAGACCGAACATGTAGCAAGGGAGGTCGACGGAACACTGTAATATTTTACATGGGAAGAGGATCTGTACATTAATAGACATACATAATGTACAAATGAACCAGATTGTGTACACCTAGGACAAACAATATTCTAAACTTTACCCAGATTAAAAAAACTTTTAAAAACCAAGAAGAAGTAATGAGACATAAACTTATGGGGATTTCTCCTGGCAAATTCCATTCTAATTTACAACCTAGGACAATGACTTCCAGAAAGGCTCTGCTGCCCTAGAACCCAGATTGGGGAATGGAGAAATGCTACCTCCTTGTGGACGTTTCCCACAACAGCAGCTTTGAACCCACTGCAAAAGGTCACTAAATTTTCACCAACTTGCAGTTTTGTAAATGGCACCTGCCCTCCAGAAAATTTCTGGGGTCAAAAATAGACAAAAAAATTCAGAAGAGGGCAACCTTCGAAGAAGACAATTTCAAGAGCTATATCGTACTCACGGTTTTTTCTTTTAAGAGAAAAGAAAAAGGCGTAGGAATATGATGAATTTTAAAAATTTTAATGACATGCATACCCATATTACAAAAACCGATCAGCTCACAGCAGTCAGAATGGCCATTAGGAAAAATGCTGCAAAAAATAAACGGTGAAGGGAGTGTGGAGAAATGCGTACCCTCGGTTGTAAGGGGGGGCATGTAAAGAGCCACTAATGAAAACACAGTGTAGGTGCTTTGAAAAGGGAAACATTGAGCTCCCAGTCAATCAATCACAACCACTGCTTGGCCTATCACCTGAGAAAATGAGAATCAAAAAGTCACAGGCTGGCAAACCTGTACGCCAGCAAGATTTACCTTAGCCAGCACTTGGAAGCAATGAAAATGTCCATCAACCGAGGAATGCACCAAGAAGAAGTGGTCCACGTACACAATGGAATATTACTCTAATAATAAATATAAAATAAATTTAAAAACAAACAAAAGCAAGGAGACATCAACATTTGTGGGTTTATCCGGGCACATTGTACTCTAATTTATAACCGAAGAACACCACTGGCCGGTAGTTCTGTTTCCCTAGTACCAGCAAGGGGAACGTAGAAAGGCTGCCGCTCTCTGGCCGTTACCTGCAAAAGCAGGTTTAAAGCCTGAGCTAATGGTCACTTCATATGAACAAGTACTGCAAGGCTGTAAATGAAACCTGCCCTCAAAGTGTCTTGAGGGAGATAATGGCCAAAATATTTCAAATGCTGACACATACTTTAAGAAAACACTTTGAAGAAATAAGCTCTAATCACAGCTGGAAAAATAAAAAGGACATGTCTTAAAGCTCAATTTCAATGCAGTATGAGACACATGCAAATTCAACCACAAAGAGGTATCAGCTCACACCACTCAGAATAACCATCAGCAAAAACTACAAAGAATAAATCCTGAAGGTGCTGGGAAGAAATACATACCCTCCACTTTAAGTGGGACGTAACCTGGAAAGAGCCACTAAGGAGAAGAGAATAGAGGTGCCTTTAAAAGATAAACATTCAGCTACCGTATGATCCAGCAGAACTATTCCTGGATCTATAAACTAAGAAGACAGAATTGGAAGGACACAGGCACACAAATCTGCATTGCATAGTATTACAATAGCCAAGATATGGAAGTAACCAAAAAGTCCACTGACAGATGGGTGGACAAAGAAGAACTGCTACCTGTACAGATGGAATAGGAGCTAGTGAAAAACATGAAACAATGCCATCTCCAGCACCATAGATGAGTCTAGAAGTAATCACGCAACTTGGAGTAAGTGAGAAAGCGAAAAACACATATCCTATCATATCACATATAGGTGTTACCTAAAAAATGATACAAACAAAAATATTTCCATAGAGAAACACTTTCATAGATTCATTAAAAACTTATGGTTCACCAAATGGAAAGGTGTGTGGATTGGATACATTACCATATTGAGGTTAACAGAGAGATACAAACACTTGTGAAATATATAATCACCAAAGACCTATGCAATACCAAGAGAAGACTACTGAACATTGTGTCATAACCTACATGGGAAAAGGATCCGTAGAAGAATAGATATATGTATATGTGTGAAAGAACCACATCTTGCACACCCAGAACAAACAAAACATTGTAATCAATTTGCTGTGATAAAAAATAAAAATTAAGTTAAAAATACCAACAAGACGTAATGAGACATAAACTTAAAGGGCTTTTTCCTCGCACATTCCATTCTAATTTACAACCTAGAACACCACTTCCAGTAAGGCTCTGTTGCCCTAGTAACCAGATTTGGTAAAGGAGAAATGCTGCCGCCTTGTGGCCGATTCCCGCAAGAGCAACATTTAACCCACAGCTAATGGTCACTTACCATTCACAAGGACTCAGGGCTGTAAAGGACACCTGCCCTCAAAATTGTGCTGAGGTAGGGAATGGATAAAAAAATTCAAAACAGGCAACATGTTCACGAAGATAGTATGAAGAGGTGTTTTACTCACTCTCTTTTTAAAGAAAGGAAAATGGATAAAAGCTCAGCCTCAGGAAGTATTAGACTCATGCAATCTAATCTACAAAAAGTTTTCAACTCACACCAGTCGACTGACCATTGGCAAAAAGTCTACAAACAATAAATGCTGAAGAGGTTTTAGAGAACTGTGTCCCCTCTAGCTGCTGGTGAGATGTAAAAGGGTTAAACGCTAATAATGAGAACAGAAAGGAGCTGCGTTGAAAAGGAAAAATTGAGGTACCATTCAATCCAGCAGGCGCACCAATGGGCCTCTCACCTGAGAAGACCAGAATGAAGAAGACCCGGGCTGCAAAAGCTGCACTGCAGCCTTATTCACAGTAGACAAGACAGTGAAGCAACCAAAATGTCCATCAACAGATGAAAGGATAAAGAAGAAGTGGTCCATGTACACAATGAATACTAGCCATGGAAAACAAAGAAACACTGCTCTTTGAGGCACCATAGATGATCTTGGAGATAATCACAGAACATGAGCTAAGTCGGAAAGCAAAAGTCCTATATCCTATGATATCACTTATAGGCGTTATCTAATAACTGACACAAATGAACATATTTCCACAGAGAAAGTCAATCACACACTTATTAAAGAAAAAACTATCCTTATCTAAAAGGAAAGGTGGGGGGAATGGAGAAATGAAGATTAGCATTACCATATGTGTACAAATACATATTATATACATATATCAAAAAGACCGACCATATAGCAAGGAAGGTTTACGGAACACTCTGTAATAATTCACACGGGAAGAGGATCTCTACATAAATAGGTATATAGAATATGTAGATGAACCAGAGTGTGTACACCTTGGACAAGCAACATTCTAACCATTACCCCAATTGAAAAAATTAAAACAACGAACTAGGAGTAATGAGACATAAACTTATGGGGGGTTTTCCTGGCACATTCCATCCAAATTGAAAACCTAGGCGAACAACTTCCAGAACGGCTCTGCTGCCCTAGTACCCAGATTTGGGAATGGAGAAATGCTGCATCCTTGTGGCCGTTTCCCACAACAGCAGCTTTGAACCCACTGCAAAAGGTCACTAATTATTCACCAATTGCAGGTCTGTAAATGACACCGGCCCTCCAAAAAATACTGAGGTCGAAAATCGAACAAAAACTTCTAGAGTGCAACTTCCAAAAAGAAAATTTGAAGAGGTATATTATACTCACACTTTTTTTCCTTTTTCTTTTAACAGAAAAGCAAAAGGCGTGGAAAAATGATGAATTGTAGGAATTTTTACAGACATGTAAACCCAGATTACAAAAGCCTATCAGCTCTCACCAGTCAGAATGGCCATCAACAAAAATGCTGCAAACAATAAATGCTGACGTGATTGTGGAGAAATGCGTACCCTCGATGCTAAGGGGGACGTGGTAAGAGCCACTAATGAAAGCACAATTGAGGTGCCTTGAAAAGGGAAACGTTGAGCTACCATACCAGTCAATCAATCATACCCACTGCTGGGTCTATCACCTGAGAAAAGGAAACTCAAAAATCACAGGCTGGCAATCCTGCACTCCAGCAATATTTACCATAGGCAACACTTGGAAGCAACGAAAATGTCCATCAACAGAGGAATGCACCAAGAAGAAGTGGTCCATGTACAGAATGGAATATTAGCCATGGGAAACATTGAAGCACTGCTCTTTGAGGCACCATAGATGAGCCTGGAGATATTCACAAAACATGAAGTAGGTCGGAAAGCAAAAGACCTTTAGCCTATATTATCACTTATGGCATTATCTAATAACTGACACAGATGAACATATTTCCAAAGAGAAAGACACTCACAGGCTTAGAAAACAAACTATGCTCATCTGAAAGGAAAGGAGGGGGGAAATTGAGAAATGAAGATTAGTGTTACTATACATATACAAATACATATTATATACATGTATCAAAAAGACCGAATACATAGCAAGGGAGGTCGACGGAACACTGTAATATTTTACATGGAAAGAGGATCTGTACATTAATAGACATACATAATGTACAAATGAACCAGATTGTGTACACCTAGGACAAACAATATTCTAAACTTTACCCAGATTAAAAAACTTTTAAAAACCAAGAAGAAGTAATGAGACATAAACTTATGGGGATTTCTCCTGGCAAATTCCATTCTAATTTACAACCTAGGACAATAACTTCCAGAAAGGCTCTGCTGCCCTAGTACCCAGATTGGGGAATGGAGAAATGCTACCTCCTTGTGGCCGTTTCCCACAACAGCAGCTTTGAATCCACTGCAAAAGGTCACTAAATTTTCAACAACTTGCAGTTCTGTAAATGACACCTGCCCCCCAGAAAATTTCTGGGGTCAAAAATCCACCAAAAAATACAAAAGAGGGCAACCTTCGAAGAAGACAATTTCAAGAGCTATATTGAACTCACGGTTTTTTCTTTTAAGGGAAAAGAAAAAGGCGTAGGAATATGTTGAATTTTTAAAAAATTTAAGACATGCATACCCATATTACAAAAACCTATCAGCTCACAGCAGTCAGAATGGCCATTAGGAAAAATGCTGCAAAAAATAAACGGTGAAGGGAGTGTGGAGAAATGAGTACCCTCGGTTGTAAGGTGGGGCATGTAAAGAGCCACTAATGAAAACACAGTGTAGGTGCTTTGAAAAGGGAAACATTGAGCTCCCAGTCAATCAATCAAAACCACTGCTTGGCCTATCACCTGAGAAAATGAGAATCAAAAAGTCACAGGCTGGCAAACCTGTACGCCAGCAAGATTTACCTTAGCCAGCACTTGGAAGCAATGAAAATGTCCATCAACCGAGGAATGCACCAAGAAGAAGTGGTCCACGTACACAATGGAATATTACTCTAATAATAAATATAAAATAAATTTAAAAACAAACAAAAGCAAGGAGACATCAACATTTGTGGGTTTATCCGGGCACATTGCACTCTAATTTATAACCGAAGAACACCACTGGCCGGTAGGTCTGTTTCCCTAGTACCAGCAAGGGGAACGTAGAAAGGCTGCCGCTCTCTGGCCATTACCTGCAAAAGCAGGTTTAAAGCCTGAGCTAATGGTCACTTCATATGAACAAGTACTGCAAGGCTGTAAATGAAACCTGCCCTCAAAGTGTCTTGAGGGAGATAATGGCCAAAATATTTCAAATGGTGACACATACTTTAAGAAAACACTTTGAAGAAATAAGCTCTAATCACAGCTGGAAAAATAAAAAGGACATGTCTTAAAGCTCAATGTCAACGCAGTATGAGACACATGCAAATTCAACCACAAAGAGGTATCAGCTCACACCACTCAGAATAACCATCAGCAAAAACTACAAAGAATAAATCCTGAAGGTGCTGGGAAGAAATACATACCCTCCACTTTAAGTGGGACGTAACCTGGAAAGAGCCACTAAGGAGAATAGAATAGAGGTGCCTTTAAAAGGTAAACATTGAGCTACCATATGCTCCAGCAGACCTATTCCTGGACCTATAAACTAACAGGACAGAATTGGAAGGACACAGCCACGCAAATCTGCAGTGCATAGTATTACACTAGCCAAGATATGGAAGTAACCAAAAAGTCCACCGACAGATAGGTGGACAAAGAAGAACTGCTACCTGTACAGATGGAATATGAGCTAGTGAAAAAAATGAAATAATGCCATTTCCAGCACCATAGATGAGTCTAGAAGTAATCACGCAACTTGGAGTAAGTGAGAAAGCGAAAGACACATATCCTATAATATCACATATAGGTTTTACCTAAAAAAAGATACAAAGAAAAATATTTCCACAGAGAAACACTTTCATAGATTCATTTAAAAAACTTATGGTTCACCAAATGCAAAGGTGTGAGGATTGGATACATTACCATATTGAGGTTAACAGAGAGATACAAACACATGTGAAATATATAATCACCAAAGACCTACGCAATACCAAGAGAAGACTACTCAACATTGTTTCATAACCTACATGGGAAAAGGATCCGAAGAAGAAGAGATATATGAATATGTGTGAAAGAACCACATCTTGCACACCCAGAACAAACAAAACATTGTAATCAAGTTTGCTGTGATAAAAAATAAAAATTAAGTTAAAAATACCAACAAGACGTAATGAGACATAAACTTAAAGGGCTTTTTCCTCGCACATTCCATTCTAATTTACAACTTAGAACACCACTTCCAGTAAGGCTCTGTTGCCCTAGTAACCAGATTTGGTAAAGGAGAAATGCTGCCGCCTTGTGGCCGATTCCCGCAAGAGCAGCTTTTAACCCACAGCTAATGGTCACTTACCATTCACAAGGACTCAGGGCTGTAAAGGACACCTGCCCTCAAAATTGTGCTGAGGTAGGGAATGGATAAAAAAATTCAAAACAGGCAACATGTTCACAAAGTTAGTATGAAGAGGTAAGTTTTACTCACTCTCTTTTTAAAGAAAGGAAAATGGATAAAAGCTCAGCCTCAGGAAGTATTAGACTCATGCAATCTAATCTACAAAAAGATTTCAACTCACAGCAGTCGACTGACCATTGGCAAAAAGTCTACAAACAATAAATGCTGAAGAGGATTTAGAGAACTGTGTCCCCTCTAGATGCTGGTGAGATGTAAAAGGGTTAAACGTTAATAATGAGAACAGAAAGGAGCTGCGTTGAAAAGGAAAAATTGAGGTACCATTCAATCCAGCAGGCGCACCAATGGGCCTCTCACCTGAGAAGACCAGAATGAAGAAGACCTGGGCTTCAAAAGCTGCACTGCAGCCTTATTCACAATAGACAAGACAGTGAAGCAACCAAAATGTCCATCAACAGATGAAAGGATAAAGAAGAAGTGGTCCATGTACACAATGAATACTAGCCATGGAAAACAATGAAACACTGCTCTTTGAGGCACCATAGATGATCTTGGAGATAATCACAGAACATGAGCTAAGTCGGAAAGCAAAAGTCCTATATCCTATGATATCACTTATAGGCGTTATCTAATAACTGACACAAATGAACATATATCCACAGAGAAAGTCAATCACACACTTATTAAAAAAAAACTATGCTTATCTAAAAGGAAAGGTGGGGGGAATGGATAAATGAAGATGAGCGTTACCATATGTATACAAATACATATTATATACATATATCAAAAAGACCGACCATATAGCAAGGAAGGTTTACGGAACACTCTGTAATAATTCACACGGGAAGAGGATCTCTACATAAATAGGTATATAGAATATGTAGATGAACCAGAGTGTGTACACCTTGGACAAGCAACATTCTAACCATTACCCCAATTGAAAAAATTAAAACAACGAACTAGGAGTAATGAGACATAAACTTATGGGGGGTTTTCCTGGCACATTCCATCCAAATTGAAAACCTAGGCAAACAACTTCCAGAACGGCTCTGCTGCCCTAGTACCCAGATTTGGGAATGGAGAAATGCTGCATCCTTGTGGCCGTTTCCCACAACAGCAGCTTTGAACCCACTGCAAAAGGTCACTAATTATTCACCAATTGCAGGTCTGTAAATGACACCGGCCCTCCAAAAAATACTGAGGTCGAAAATCGAACAAAAAATTCTAGAGTGCAACTTTCCAAAAAGAAAATTTGAAGAGGTATATTATACTCACACTTTTTTTCCTTTTTCTTTTAACAGAAAAGCAAAAGGCGTGGAAAAATGATGAATTGTAGGAATTTTTACAGACATGTAAACCCAGATTACAAAAGCCTATCAGCTCTCACCAGTCAGAATGGCCATCAACAAAAATGCTGCAAACAATAAATGCTGACGTGACTGTGGAGAAATGCATACCCTCGATGCTAAGGGGGACGTGGTAAGAGCCACTAATGAAAGCACAATTGAGGTGCCTTGAAAAGGTAAACGTTGAGCTACCATACCAGTCAATCAATCATACCCACTGCTGGGTCTATCACCTGAGAAAAGGAAAATCAAAAATCACAGGCTGGGGGCTTCCCTGGTGGAGCAGTGGTTGAGAATCTGCCGGCCCATGCAGGGGACACGGGTTCGAGCACTGGTCTGGGAAGATCCCACATGCCGCGGAGCAACTGGGCCCGTGAGCCACAATTACTGAGCCTGCGCGTCTGGAGCCTGTGCTCCACAACAAGAGAGGCCGCGATAGTGAGAGGCCCGCGCACCGCGATGAAGAGTGGCCCCCGCTTGCCGCAACTAGAGAAAGCCCTCGCACAGAAACGAAGACGCAACACAGCCAAAAAATAAATAAATAATTAATTAATTAAAAACTTAAAAAAAAAAATGCCAGCTACTCCAACAGCTAAATGTCTCTGGTGTACCCTGTTTATAAAAAAAAAAAAAATCACAGGCTGGCAATCCTGCACTCCAGCAATATTTACCATAGGCAACACTTGGAAGCAACGAAAATGTCCATCAACAGAGGAATGCACCAAGAAGAAGTGGTCCATGTACACAATGGAATATAAGTCATGGAAAACATTGAAGCACTGCTCTTTGAGGCACCATAGATGAGCCTGGACATAATCACAAAACATGAAATAGGTCGGAAAGCAAAACACCTATATCATATATTATCACTTATGGCATTATCTAATAACTGGTACAGATGAACATATTTCCAAAGAGATAGACACTCACAGGTTTAGAAAAAAAAACGATGCTCATCTGAAAGGAAAGGAGGAGGGAAATTGAGAAATGAAGATTACTGTTAGTATACATATACAAATACATATTATATACATGTATCAAAAAGACCGAATATATAGCAAGGGAGGTCGATGGAACACTGTAATATTTTACATGGGAAGAGGATCTGTACATTAATAGACATACATAATGTACAAATGAACCAGATTGTGTACACCTAGGACAAACAATATTCTAAACTTTACCCAGATTAAAAAACTTTTAAAAACCAAGAAGAAGTAATGAGACATAAACTTATGGGGATTTCTCCTGTCAAATTCCATTCTAATTTACAACCTAGGACAATGACTTCCAGAAAGGCTCTGCTGCCCTAGTACCCAGATTGGGGAATGGAGAAATGCTACCTCCTTGTGGACGTTTCCCACAACAGCAGCTTTGAACCCACTGCAAAAGGTCACTAAATTTTCACCAACTTGCAGTTTTGTAAATGGCACCTGCCCTCCAGAAAATTTCTGGGGTCAAAAATAGACAAATAAATTCAGAAGAGGGCAACCTTCGAAGAAGACAATTTCAAGAGCTATATCGTACTCACGGTTTTTTCTTTTAAGAGAAAAGAAAAAGGCATAGGAATATGATGAATTTTAAAAATTTTAATGACATGCATACCCATATTACAAAAACCGATCAGCTCACAGCAGTCAGAATGGCCATTAGGAAAAATGCTGCAAAAAATAAATGGTGAAGGGAGTGTGGAGAAATGCGTACCCTCGGTTGTAAGGGGGGGGCATGTAAAAAATACTGAACTACCAGTCAATCAACCACAACCACTGCTTGGCCTATCACCTGAGAAAATGAGAATCAAAAAGTCACAGGCTGGCAAACCTGTACGCCAGCAAGATTTACCTTAGCCAGCACTTGGAAGCAATGAAAATGTCCATCAACCGAGGAATGCACCAAGAAGAAGTGGTCCACGTACACAATGGAATATTACTCTAATAATAAATATAAAATAAATTTAAAAACAAACAAAAGCAAGGAGACATCAACATTTGTGGGTTTATCCGGGCACATTGTACTCTAATTTATAACCGAAGAACACCACTGGCCGGTAGTTCTGTTTCCCTAGTACCAGCAAGGGGAACGTAGAAAGGCTGCCGCTCTCTGGCCGTTACCTGCAAAAGCAGGTTTAAAGCCTGAGCTAATGGTCACTTCATATGAACAAGTACTGCAAGGCTGTAAATGAAACCTGCCCTCAAAGTGTCTTGAGGGAGATAATGGCCAAAATATTTCAAATGCTGACACATACTTTAAGAAAACACTTTGAAGAAATAAGCTCTAATCACAGCTGGAAAAATAAAAAGGACATGTCTTAAAGCTCAATTTCAATGCAGTATGAGACACATGCAAATTCAACCACAAAGAGGTATCAGCTCACACCACTCAGAATAACCATCAGCAAAAACTACAAAGAATAAATCCTGAAGGTGCTGGGAAGAAATACATACCCTCCACTTTAAGTGGGACGTAACCTGGAAAGAGCCACTAAGGAGAAGAGAATAGAGGTGCCTTTAAAAGATAAACATTCAGCTACCGTATGATCCAGCAGAACTATTCCTGGATCTATAAACTAAGAAGACAGAATTGGAAGGACACAGGCACACAAATCTGCATTGCATAGTATTACAATAGCCAAGATATGGAAGTAACCAAAAAGTCCACTGACAGATGGGTGGACAAAGAAGAACTGCTACCTGTACAGATGGAATAGGAGCTAGTGAAAAACATGAAACAATGCCATCTCCAGCACCATAGATGAGTCTAGAAGTAATCACGCAACTTGGAGTAAGTGAGAAAGCGAAAAACACATATCCTATCATATCACATATAGGTGTTACCTAAAAAATGATACAAACAAAAATATTTCCATAGAGAAACACTTTCATAGATTCATTAAAAACTTATGGTTCACCAAATGGAAAGGTGTGTGGATTGGATACATTACCATATTGAGGTTAACAGAGAGATACAAACACTTGTGAAATATATAATCACCAAAGACCTATGCAATACCAAGAGAAGACTACTGAACATTGTGTCATAACCTACATGGGAAAAGGATCCGTAGAAGAATAGATATATGTATATGTGTGAAAGAACCACATCTTGCACACCCAGAACAAACAAAACATTGTAATCACTTTGCTGTGATAAAAAATAAAAATTAAGTTAAAAATACCAACAAGACGTAATGAGACATAAACTTAAAGGGCTTTTTCCTCGCACATTCCATTCTAATTTACAACCTAGAACACCACTTCCAGTAAGGCTCTGTTGCCCTAGTAACCAGATTTGGTAAAGGAGAAATGCTGCCGCCTTGTGGCCGATTCCCGCAAGAGCAACATTTAACCCACAGCTAATGGTCACTTACCATTCACAAGGACTCAGGGCTGTAAAGGACACCTGCCCTCAAAATTGTGCTGAGGTAGGGAATGGATAAAAAAATTCAAAACAGGCAACATGTTCACGAAGATAGTATGAAGAGGTGTTTTACTCACTCTCTTTTTAAAGAAAGGAAAATGGATAAAAGCTCAGCCTCAGGAAGTATTAGACTCATGCAATCTAATCTACAAAAAGTTTTCAACTCACACCAGTCGACTGACCATTGGCAAAAAGTCTACAAACAATAAATGCTGAAGAGGTTTTAGAGAACTGTGTCCCCTCTAGCTGCTGGTGAGATGTAAAAGGGTTAAACGCTAATAATGAGAACAGAAAGGAGCTGCGTTGAAAAGGAAAAATTGAGGTACCATTCAATCCAGCAGGCGCACCAATGGGCCTCTCACCTGAGAAGACCAGAATGAAGAAGACCCGGGCTGCAAAAGCTGCACTGCAGCCTTATTCACAGTAGACAAGACAGTGAAGCAACCAAAATGTCCATCAACAGATGAAAGGATAAAGAAGAAGTGGTCCATGTACACAATGAATACTAGCCATGGAAAACAAAGAAACACTGCTCTTTGAGGCACCATAGATGATCTTGGAGATAATCACAGAACATGAGCTAAGTCGGAAAGCAAAAGTCCTATATCCTATGATATCACTTATAGGCGTTATCTAATAACTGACACAAATGAACATATTTCCACAGAGAAAGTCAATCACACACTTATTAAAGAAAAAACTATCCTTATCTAAAAGGAAAGGTGGGGGGAATGGAGAAATGAAGATTAGCATTACCATATGTGCACAAATACATATTATATACATATATCAAAAAGACCGACCATATAGCAAGGAAGGTTTACGGAACACTCTGTAATAATTCACACGGGAAGAGGATCTCTACATAAATAGGTATATAGAATATGTAGATGAACCAGAGTGTGTACACCTTGGACAAGCAACATTCTAACCATTACCCCAATTGAAAAAATTAAAACAACGAACTAGGAGTAATGAGACATAAACTTATGGGGGGTTTTCCTGGCACATTCCATCCAAATTGAAAACCTAGGCGAACAACTTCCAGAACGGCTCTGCTGCCCTAGTACCCAGATTTGGGAATGGAGAAATGCTGCATCCTTGTGGCCGTTTCCCACAACAGCAGCTTTGAACCCACTGCAAAAGGTCACTAATTATTCACCAATTGCAGGTCTGTAAATGACACCGGCCCTCCAAAAAATACTGAGGTCGAAAATCGAACAAAAACTTCTAGAGTGCAACTTCCAAAAAGAAAATTTGAAGAGGTATATTATACTCACACTTTTTTTCCTTTTTCTTTTAACAGAAAAGCAAAAGGCGTGGAAAAATGATGAATTGTAGGAATTTTTACAGACATGTAAACCCAGATTACAAAAGCCTATCAGCTCTCACCAGTCAGAATGGCCATCAACAAAAATGCTGCAAACAATAAATGCTGACGTGATTGTGGAGAAATGCGTACCCTCGATGCTAAGGGGGACGTGGTAAGAGCCACTAATGAAAGCACAATTGAGGTGCCTTGAAAAGGGAAACGTTGAGCTACCATACCAGTCAATCAATCATACCCACTGCTGGGTCTATCACCTGAGAAAAGGAAACTCAAAAATCACAGGCTGGCAATCCTGCACTCCAGCAATATTTACCATAGGCAACACTTGGAAGCAACGAAAATGTCCATCAACAGAGGAATGCACCAAGAAGAAGTGGTCCATGTACAGAATGGAATATTAGCCATGGGAAACATTGAAGCACTGCTCTTTGAGGCACCATAGATGAGCCTGGAGATATTCACAAAACATGAAGTAGGTCGGAAAGCAAAAGACCTTTAGCCTATATTATCACTTATGGCATTATCTAATAACTGACACAGATGAACATATTTCCAAAGAGAAAGACACTCACAGGCTTAGAAAACAAACTATGCTCATCTGAAAGGAAAGGAGGGGGGAAATTGAGAAATGAAGATTAGTGTTACTATACATATACAAATACATATTATATACATGTATCAAAAAGACCGAATACATAGCAAGGGAGGTCGACGGAACACTGTAATATTTTACATGGAAAGAGGATCTGTACATTAATAGACATACATAATGTACAAATGAACCAGATTGTGTACACCTAGGACAAACAATATTCTAAACTTTACCCAGATTAAAAAACTTTTAAAAACCAAGAAGAAGTAATGAGACATAAACTTATGGGGATTTCTCCTGGCAAATTCCATTCTAATTTACAACCTAGGACAATAACTTCCAGAAAGGCTCTGCTGCCCTAGTACCCAGATTGGGGAATGGAGAAATGCTACCTCCTTGTGGCCGTTTCCCACAACAGCAGCTTTGAATCCACTGCAAAAGGTCACTAAATTTTCAACAACTTGCAGTTCTGTAAATGACACCTGCCCCCCAGAAAATTTCTGGGGTCAAAAATCCACCAAAAAATACAAAAGAGGGCAACCTTCGAAGAAGACAATTTCAAGAGCTATATTGAACTCACGGTTTTTTCTTTTAAGGGAAAAGAAAAAGGCGTAGGAATATGTTGAATTTTTAAAAAATTTAAGACATGCATACCCATATTACAAAAACCTATCAGCTCACAGCAGTCAGAATGGCCATTAGGAAAAATGCTGCAAAAAATAAACGGTGAAGGGAGTGTGGAGAAATGAGTACCCTCGGTTGTAAGGTGGGGCATGTAAAGAGCCACTAATGAAAACACAGTGTAGGTGCTTTGAAAAGGGAAACATTGAGCTCCCAGTCAATCAATCAAAACCACTGCTTGGCCTATCACCTGAGAAAATGAGAATCAAAAAGTCACAGGCTGGCAAACCTGTACGCCAGCAAGATTTACCTTAGCCAGCACTTGGAAGCAATGAAAATGTCCATCAACCGAGGAATGCACCAAGAAGAAGTGGTCCACGTACACAATGGAATATTACTCTAATAATAAATATAAAATAAATTTAAAAACAAACAAAAGCAAGGAGACATCAACATTTGTGGGTTTATCCGGGCACATTGCACTCTAATTTATAACCGAAGAACACCACTGGCCGGTAGGTCTGTTTCCCTAGTACCAGCAAGGGGAACGTAGAAAGGCTGCCGCTCTCTGGCCATTACCTGCAAAAGCAGGTTTAAAGCCTGAGCTAATGGTCACTTCATATGAACAAGTACTGCAAGGCTGTAAATGAAACCTGCCCTCAAAGTGTCTTGAGGGAGATAATGGCCAAAATATTTCAAATGGTGACACATACTTTAAGAAAACACTTTGAAGAAATAAGCTCTAATCACAGCTGGAAAAATAAAAAGGACATGTCTTAAAGCTCAATGTCAACGCAGTATGAGACACATGCAAATTCAACCACAAAGAGGTATCAGCTCACACCACTCAGAATAACCATCAGCAAAAACTACAAAGAATAAATCCTGAAGGTGCTGGGAAGAAATACATACCCTCCACTTTAAGTGGGACGTAACCTGGAAAGAGCCACTAAGGAGAATAGAATAGAGGTGCCTTTAAAAGGTAAACATTGAGCTACCATATGCTCCAGCAGACCTATTCCTGGACCTATAAACTAACAGGACAGAATTGGAAGGACACAGCCACGCAAATCTGCAGTGCATAGTATTACACTAGCCAAGATATGGAAGTAACCAAAAAGTCCACCGACAGATAGGTGGACAAAGAAGAACTGCTACCTGTACAGATGGAATATGAGCTAGTGAAAAAAATGAAATAATGCCATTTCCAGCACCATAGATGAGTCTAGAAGTAATCACGCAACTTGGAGTAAGTGAGAAAGCGAAAGACACATATCCTATAATATCACATATAGGTTTTACCTAAAAAAAGATACAAAGAAAAATATTTCCACAGAGAAACACTTTCATAGATTCATTTAAAAAACTTATGGTTCACCAAATGCAAAGGTGTGAGGATTGGATACATTACCATATTGAGGTTAACAGAGAGATACAAACACATGTGAAATATATAATCACCAAAGACCTACGCAATACCAAGAGAAGACTACTCAACATTGTTTCATAACCTACATGGGAAAAGGATCCGAAGAAGAAGAGATATATGAATATGTGTGAAAGAACCACATCTTGCACACCCAGAACAAACAAAACATTGTAATCAAGTTTGCTGTGATAAAAAATAAAAATTAAGTTAAAAATACCAACAAGACGTAATGAGACATAAACTTAAAGGGCTTTTTCCTCGCACATTCCATTCTAATTTACAACTTAGAACACCACTTCCAGTAAGGCTCTGTTGCCCTAGTAACCAGATTTGGTAAAGGAGAAATGCTGCCGCCTTGTGGCCGATTCCCGCAAGAGCAGCTTTTAACCCACAGCTAATGGTCACTTACCATTCACAAGGACTCAGGGCTGTAAAGGACACCTGCCCTCAAAATTGTGCTGAGGTAGGGAATGGATAAAAAAATTCAAAACAGGCAACATGTTCACAAAGTTAGTATGAAGAGGTAAGTTTTACTCACTCTCTTTTTAAAGAAAGGAAAATGGATAAAAGCTCAGCCTCAGGAAGTATTAGACTCATGCAATCTAATCTACAAAAAGATTTCAACTCACAGCAGTCGACTGACCATTGGCAAAAAGTCTACAAACAATAAATGCTGAAGAGGATTTAGAGAACTGTGTCCCCTCTAGATGCTGGTGAGATGTAAAAGGGTTAAACGTTAATAATGAGAACAGAAAGGAGCTGCGTTGAAAAGGAAAAATTGAGGTACCATTCAATCCAGCAGGCGCACCAATGGGCCTCTCACCTGAGAAGACCAGAATGAAGAAGACCTGGGCTTCAAAAGCTGCACTGCAGCCTTATTCACAATAGACAAGACAGTGAAGCAACCAAAATGTCCATCAACAGATGAAAGGATAAAGAAGAAGTGGTCCATGTACACAATGAATACTAGCCATGGAAAACAATGAAACACTGCTCTTTGAGGCACCATAGATGATCTTGGAGATAATCACAGAACATGAGCTAAGTCGGAAAGCAAAAGTCCTATATCCTATGATATCACTTATAGGCGTTATCTAATAACTGACACAAATGAACATATATCCACAGAGAAAGTCAATCACACACTTATTAAAAAAAAACTATGCTTATCTAAAAGGAAAGGTGGGGGGAATGGATAAATGAAGATGAGCGTTACCATATGTATACAAATACATATTATATACATATATCAAAAAGACCGACCATATAGCAAGGAAGGTTTACGGAACACTCTGTAATAATTCACACGGGAAGAGGATCTCTACATAAATAGGTATATAGAATATGTAGATGAACCAGAGTGTGTACACCTTGGACAAGCAACATTCTAACCATTACCCCAATTGAAAAAATTAAAACAACGAACTAGGAGTAATGAGACATAAACTTATGGGGGGTTTTCCTGGCACATTCCATCCAAATTGAAAACCTAGGCAAACAACTTCCAGAACGGCTCTGCTGCCCTAGTACCCAGATTTGGGAATGGAGAAATGCTGCATCCTTGTGGCCGTTTCCCACAACAGCAGCTTTGAACCCACTGCAAAAGGTCACTAATTATTCACCAATTGCAGGTCTGTAAATGACACCGGCCCTCCAAAAAATACTGAGGTCGAAAATCGAACAAAAAATTCTAGAGTGCAACTTTCCAAAAAGAAAATTTGAAGAGGTATATTATACTCACACTTTTTTTCCTTTTTCTTTTAACAGAAAAGCAAAAGGCGTGGAAAAATGATGAATTGTAGGAATTTTTACAGACATGTAAACCCAGATTACAAAAGCCTATCAGCTCTCACCAGTCAGAATGGCCATCAACAAAAATGCTGCAAACAATAAATGCTGACGTGACTGTGGAGAAATGCATACCCTCGATGCTAAGGGGGACGTGGTAAGAGCCACTAATGAAAGCACAATTGAGGTGCCTTGAAAAGGTAAACGTTGAGCTACCATACCAGTCAATCAATCATACCCACTGCTGGGTCTATCACCTGAGAAAAGGAAAATCAAAAATCACAGGCTGGGGGCTTCCCTGGTGGAGCAGTGGTTGAGAATCTGCCGGCCCATGCAGGGGACACGGGTTCGAGCACTGGTCTGGGAAGATCCCACATGCCGCGGAGCAACTGGGCCCGTGAGCCACAATTACTGAGCCTGCGCGTCTGGAGCCTGTGCTCCACAACAAGAGAGGCCGCGATAGTGAGAGGCCCGCGCACCGCGATGAAGAGTGGCCCCCGCTTGCCGCAACTAGAGAAAGCCCTCGCACAGAAACGAAGACGCAACACAGCCAAAAAATAAATAAATAATTAATTAATTAAAAACTTAAAAAAAAAAATGCCAGCTACTCCAACAGCTAAATGTCTCTGGTGTACCCTGTTTATAAAAAAAAAAAAAATCACAGGCTGGCAATCCTGCACTCCAGCAATATTTACCATAGGCAACACTTGGAAGCAACGAAAATGTCCATCAACAGAGGAATGCACCAAGAAGAAGTGGTCCATGTACACAATGGAATATAAGTCATGGAAAACATTGAAGCACTGCTCTTTGAGGCACCATAGATGAGCCTGGACATAATCACAAAACATGAAATAGGTCGGAAAGCAAAACACCTATATCATATATTATCACTTATGGCATTATCTAATAACTGGTACAGATGAACATATTTCCAAAGAGATAGACACTCACAGGTTTAGAAAAAAAAACGATGCTCATCTGAAAGGAAAGGAGGAGGGAAATTGAGAAATGAAGATTACTGTTAGTATACATATACAAATACATATTATATACATGTATCAAAAAGACCGAATATATAGCAAGGGAGGTCGATGGAACACTGTAATATTTTACATGGGAAGAGGATCTGTACATTAATAGACATACATAATGTACAAATGAACCAGATTGTGTACACCTAGGACAAACAATATTCTAAACTTTACCCAGATTAAAAAACTTTTAAAAACCAAGAAGAAGTAATGAGACATAAACTTATGGGGATTTCTCCTGTCAAATTCCATTCTAATTTACAACCTAGGACAATGACTTCCAGAAAGGCTCTGCTGCCCTAGTACCCAGATTGGGGAATGGAGAAATGCTACCTCCTTGTGGACGTTTCCCACAACAGCAGCTTTGAACCCACTGCAAAAGGTCACTAAATTTTCACCAACTTGCAGTTTTGTAAATGGCACCTGCCCTCCAGAAAATTTCTGGGGTCAAAAATAGACAAATAAATTCAGAAGAGGGCAACCTTCGAAGAAGACAATTTCAAGAGCTATATCGTACTCACGGTTTTTTCTTTTAAGAGAAAAGAAAAAGGCATAGGAATATGATGAATTTTAAAAATTTTAATGACATGCATACCCATATTACAAAAACCGATCAGCTCACAGCAGTCAGAATGGCCATTAGGAAAAATGCTGCAAAAAATAAATGGTGAAGGGAGTGTGGAGAAATGCGTACCCTCGGTTGTAAGGGGGGGGCATGTAAAAAATACTGAACTACCAGTCAATCAACCACAACCACTGCTTGGCCTATCACCTGAGAAAATGAGAATCAAAAAGTCACAGGCTGGCAAACCTGTACGCCAGCAAGATTTACCTTAGCCAGCACTTGGAAGCAATGAAAATGTCCATCAACCGAGGAATGCACCAAGAAGAAGTGGTCCACGTACACAATGGAATATTACTCTAATAATAAATATAAAATAAATTTAAAAACAAACAAAAGCAAGGAGACATCAACATTTGTGGGTTTATCCGGGCACATTGTACTCTAATTTATAACCGAAGAACACCACTGGCCGGTAGTTCTGTTTCCCTAGTACCAGCAAGGGGAACGTAGAAAGGCTGCCGCTCTCTGGCCGTTACCTGCAAAAGCAGGTTTAAAGCCTGAGCTAATGGTCACTTCATATGAACAAGTACTGCAAGGCTGTAAATGAAACCTGCCCTCAAAGTGTCTTGAGGGAGATAATGGCCAAAATATTTCAAATGCTGACACATACTTTAAGAAAACACTTTGAAGAAATAAGCTCTAATCACAGCTGGAAAAATAAAAAGGACATGTCTTAAAGCTCAATTTCAATGCAGTATGAGACACATGCAAATTCAACCACAAAGAGGTATCAGCTCACACCACTCAGAATAACCATCAGCAAAAACTACAAAGAATAAATCCTGAAGGTGCTGGGAAGAAATACATACCCTCCACTTTAAGTGGGACGTAACCTGGAAAGAGCCACTAAGGAGAAGAGAATAGAGGTGCCTTTAAAAGATAAACATTCAGCTACCGTATGATCCAGCAGAACTATTCCTGGATCTATAAACTAAGAAGACAGAATTGGAAGGACACAGGCACACAAATCTGCATTGCATAGTATTACAATAGCCAAGATATGGAAGTAACCAAAAAGTCCACTGACAGATGGGTGGACAAAGAAGAACTGCTACCTGTACAGATGGAATAGGAGCTAGTGAAAAACATGAAACAATGCCATCTCCAGCACCATAGATGAGTCTAGAAGTAATCACGCAACTTGGAGTAAGTGAGAAAGCGAAAAACACATATCCTATCATATCACATATAGGTGTTACCTAAAAAATGATACAAACAAAAATATTTCCATAGAGAAACACTTTCATAGATTCATTAAAAACTTATGGTTCACCAAATGGAAAGGTGTGTGGATTGGATACATTACCATATTGAGGTTAACAGAGAGATACAAACACTTGTGAAATATATAATCACCAAAGACCTATGCAATACCAAGAGAAGACTACTGAACATTGTGTCATAACCTACATGGGAAAAGGATCCGTAGAAGAATAGATATATGTATATGTGTGAAAGAACCACATCTTGCACACCCAGAACAAACAAAACATTGTAATCAATTTGCTGTGATAAAAAATAAAAATTAAGTTAAAAATACCAACAAGACGTAATGAGACATAAACTTAAAGGGCTTTTTCCTCGCACATTCCATTCTAATTTACAACCTAGAACACCACTTCCAGTAAGGCTCTGTTGCCCTAGTAACCAGATTTGGTAAAGGAGAAATGCTGCCGCCTTGTGGCCGATTCCCGCAAGAGCAACATTTAACCCACAGATAATGGTCACTTACCATTCACAAGGACTCAGGGCTGTAAAGGACACCTGCCCTCAAAATTGTGCTGAGGTAGGGAATGGATAAAAAAATTCAAAACAGGCAACATGTTCACGAAGATAGTATGAAGAGGTGTTTTACTCACTCTCTTTTTAAAGAAAGGAAAATGGATAAAAGCTCAGCCTCAGGAAGTATTAGACTCATGCAATCTAATCTACAAAAAGTTTTCAACTCACACCAGTCGACTGACCATTGGCAAAAAGTCTACAAACAATAAATGCTGAAGAGGTTTTAGAGAACTGTGTCCCCTCTAGCTGCTGGTGAGATGTAAAAGGGTTAAACGCTAATAATGAGAACAGAAAGGAGCTGCGTTGAAAAGGAAAAATTGAGGTACCATTCAATCCAGCAGGCGCACCAATGGGCCTCTCACCTGAGAAGACCAGAATGAAGAAGACCCGGGCTGCAAAAGCTGCACTGCAGCCTTATTCACAGTAGACAAGACAGTGAAGCAACCAAAATGTCCATCAACAGATGAAAGGATAAAGAAGAAGTGGTCCATGTACACAATGAATACTAGCCATGGAAAACAAAGAAACACTGCTCTTTGAGGCACCATAGATGATCTTGGAGATAATCACAGAACATGAGCTAAGTCGGAAAGCAAAAGTCCTATATCCTATGATATCACTTATAGGCGTTATCTAATAACTGACACAAATGAACATATTTCCACAGAGAAAGTCAATCACACACTTATTAAAGAAAAAACTATCCTTATCTAAAAGGAAAGGTGGGGGGAATGGAGAAATGAAGATTAGCATTACCATATGTGTACAAATACATATTATATACATATATCAAAAAGACCGACCATATAGCAAGGAAGGTTTACGGAACACTCTGTAATAATTCACACGGGAAGAGGATCTCTACATAAATAGGTATATAGAATATGTAGATGAACCAGAGTGTGTACACCTTGGACAAGCAACATTCTAACCATTACCCCAATTGAAAAAATTAAAACAACGAACTAGGAGTAATGAGACATAAACTTATGGGGGGTTTTCCTGGCACATTCCATCCAAATTGAAAACCTAGGCGAACAACTTCCAGAACGGCTCTGCTGCCCTAGTACCCAGATTTGGGAATGGAGAAATGCTGCATCCTTGTGGCCGTTTCCCACAACAGCAGCTTTGAACCCACTGCAAAAGGTCACTAATTATTCACCAATTGCAGGTCTGTAAATGACACCGGCCCTCCAAAAAATACTGAGGTCGAAAATCGAACAAAAACTTCTAGAGTGCAACTTCCAAAAAGAAAATTTGAAGAGGTATATTATACTCACACTTTTTTTCCTTTTTCTTTTAACAGAAAAGCAAAAGGCGTGGAAAAATGATGAATTGTAGGAATTTTTACAGACATGTAAACCCAGATTACAAAAGCCTATCAGCTCTCACCAGTCAGAATGGCCATCAACAAAAATGCTGCAAACAATAAATGCTGACGTGATTGTGGAGAAATGCGTACCCTCGATGCTAAGGGGGACGTGGTAAGAGCCACTAATGAAAGCACAATTGAGGTGCCTTGAAAAGGTAAACGTTGAGCTACCATACCAGTCAATCAATCATACCCACTGCTGGGTCTATCACCTGAGAAAAGGAAACTCAAAAATCACAGGCTGGCAATCCTGCACTCCAGCAATATTTACCATAGGCAACACTTGGAAGCAACGAAAATGTCCATCAACAGAGGAATGCACCAAGAAGAAGTGGTCCATGTACAGAATGGAATATTAGCCATGGGAAACATTGAAGCACTGCTCTTTGAGGCACCATAGATGAGCCTGGAGATATTCACAAAACATGAAGTAGGTCGGAAAGCAAAAGACCTTTAGCCTATATTATCACTTATGGCATTATCTAATAACTGACACAGATGAACATATTTCCAAAGAGAAAGACACTCACAGGCTTAGAAAACAAACTATGCTCATCTGAAAGGAAAGGAGGGGGGAAATTGAGAAATGAAGATTAGTGTTACTATACATATACAAATACATATTATATACATGTATCAAAAAGACCGAATACATAGCAAGGGAGGTCGACGGAACACTGTAATATTTTACATGGAAAGAGGATCTGTACATTAATAGACATACATAATGTACAAATGAACCAGATTGTGTACACCTAGGACAAACAATATTCTAAACTTTACCCAGATTAAAAAACTTTTAAAAACCAAGAAGAAGTAATGAGACATAAACTTATGGGGATTTCTCCTGGCAAATTCCATTCTAATTTACAACCTAGGACAATAACTTCCAGAAAGGCTCTGCTGCCCTAGTACCCAGATTGGGGAATGGAGAAATGCTACCTCCTTGTGGCCGTTTCCCACAACAGCAGCTTTGAATCCACTGCAAAAGGTCACTAAATTTTCAACAACTTGCAGTTCTGTAAATGACACCTGCCCCCCAGAAAATTTCTGGGGTCAAAAATCCACCAAAAAATACAAAAGAGGGCAACCTTCGAAGAAGACAATTTCAAGAGCTATATTGAACTCACGGTTTTTTCTTTTAAGGGAAAAGAAAAAGGCGTAGGAATATGTTGAATTTTTAAAAAATTTAAGACATGCATACCCATATTACAAAAACCTATCAGCTCACAGCAGTCAGAATGGCCATTAGGAAAAATGCTGCAAAAAATAAACGGTGAAGGGAGTGTGGAGAAATGAGTACCCTCGGTTGTAAGGTGGGGCATGTAAAGAGCCACTAATGAAAACACAGTGTAGGTGCTTTGAAAAGGGAAACATTGAGCTCCCAGTCAATCAATCAAAACCACTGCTTGGCCTATCACCTGAGAAAATGAGAATCAAAAAGTCACAGGCTGGCAAACCTGTACGCCAGCAAGATTTACCTTAGCCAGCACTTGGAAGCAATGAAAATGTCCATCAACCGAGGAATGCACCAAGAAGAAGTGGTCCACGTACACAATGGAATATTACTCTAATAATAAATATAAAATAAATTTAAAAACAAACAAAAGCAAGGAGACATCAACATTTGTGGGTTTATCCGGGCACATTGCACTCTAATTTATAACCGAAGAACACCACTGGCCGGTAGGTCTGTTTCCCTAGTACCAGCAAGGGGAACGTAGAAAGGCTGCCGCTCTCTGGCCATTACCTGCAAAAGCAGGTTTAAAGCCTGAGCTAATGGTCACTTCATATGAACAAGTACTGCAAGGCTGTAAATGAAACCTGCCCTCAAAGTGTCTTGAGGGAGATAATGGCCAAAATATTTCAAATGGTGACACATACTTTAAGAAAACACTTTGAAGAAATAAGCTCTAATCACAGCTGGAAAAATAAAAAGGACATGTCTTAAAGCTCAATGTCAACGCAGTATGAGACACATGCAAATTCAACCACAAAGAGGTATCAGCTCACACCACTCAGAATAACCATCAGCAAAAACTACAAAGAATAAATCCTGAAGGTGCTGGGAAGAAATACATACCCTCCACTTTAAGTGGGACGTAACCTGGAAAGAGCCACTAAGGAGAATAGAATAGAGGTGCCTTTAAAAGGTAAACATTGAGCTACCATATGCTCCAGCAGACCTATTCCTGGACCTATAAACTAACAGGACAGAATTGGAAGGACACAGCCACGCAAATCTGCAGTGCATAGTATTACACTAGCCAAGATATGGAAGTAACCAAAAAGTCCACCGACAGATAGGTGGACAAAGAAGAACTGCTACCTGTACAGATGGAATATGAGCTAGTGAAAAAAATGAAATAATGCCATTTCCAGCACCATAGATGAGTCTAGAAGTAATCACGCAACTTGGAGTAAGTGAGAAAGCGAAAGACACATATCCTATAATATCACATATAGGTTTTACCTAAAAAAAGATACAAAGAAAAATATTTCCACAGAGAAACACTTTCATAGATTCATTTAAAAAACTTATGGTTCACCAAATGCAAAGGTGTGAGGATTGGATACATTACCATATTGAGGTTAACAGAGAGATACAAACACATGTGAAATATATAATCACCAAAGACCTACGCAATACCAAGAGAAGACTACTCAACATTGTTTCATAACCTACATGGGAAAAGGATCCGAAGAAGAAGAGATATATGAATATGTGTGAAAGAACCACATCTTGCACACCCAGAACAAACAAAACATTGTAATCAAGTTTGCTGTGATAAAAAATAAAAATTAAGTTAAAAATACCAACAAGACGTAATGAGACATAAACTTAAAGGGCTTTTTCCTCGCACATTCCATTCTAATTTACAACTTAGAACACCACTTCCAGTAAGGCTCTGTTGCCCTAGTAACCAGATTTGGTAAAGGAGAAATGCTGCCGCCTTGTGGCCGATTCCCGCAAGAGCAGCTTTTAACCCACAGCTAATGGTCACTTACCATTCACAAGGACTCAGGGCTGTAAAGGACACCTGCCCTCAAAATTGTGCTGAGGTAGGGAATGGATAAAAAAATTCAAAACAGGCAACATGTTCACAAAGTTAGTATGAAGAGGTAAGTTTTACTCACTCTCTTTTTAAAGAAAGGAAAATGGATAAAAGCTCAGCCTCAGGAAGTATTAGACTCATGCAATCTAATCTACAAAAAGATTTCAACTCACAGCAGTCGACTGACCATTGGCAAAAAGTCTACAAACAATAAATGCTGAAGAGGATTTAGAGAACTGTGTCCCCTCTAGATGCTGGTGAGATGTAAAAGGGTTAAACGTTAATAATGAGAACAGAAAGGAGCTGCGTTGAAAAGGAAAAATTGAGGTACCATTCAATCCAGCAGGCGCACCAATGGGCCTCTCACCTGAGAAGACCAGAATGAAGAAGACCTGGGCTTCAAAAGCTGCACTGCAGCCTTATTCACAATAGACAAGACAGTGAAGCAACCAAAATGTCCATCAACAGATGAAAGGATAAAGAAGAAGTGGTCCATGTACACAATGAATACTAGCCATGGAAAACAATGAAACACTGCTCTTTGAGGCACCATAGATGATCTTGGAGATAATCACAGAACATGAGCTAAGTCGGAAAGCAAAAGTCCTATATCCTATGATATCACTTATAGGCGTTATCTAATAACTGACACAAATGAACATATATCCACAGAGAAAGTCAATCACACACTTATTAAAAAAAAACTATGCTTATCTAAAAGGAAAGGTGGGGGGAATGGATAAATGAAGATGAGCGTTACCATATGTATACAAATACATATTATATACATATATCAAAAAGACCGACCATATAGCAAGGAAGGTTTACGGAACACTCTGTAATAATTCACACGGGAAGAGGATCTCTACATAAATAGGTATATAGAATATGTAGATGAACCAGAGTGTGTACACCTTGGACAAGCAACATTCTAACCATTACCCCAATTGAAAAAATTAAAACAACGAACTAGGAGTAATGAGACATAAACTTATGGGGGGTTTTCCTGGCACATTCCATCCAAATTGAAAACCTAGGCAAACAACTTCCAGAACGGCTCTGCTGCCCTAGTACCCAGATTTGGGAATGGAGAAATGCTGCATCCTTGTGGCCGTTTCCCACAACAGCAGCTTTGAACCCACTGCAAAAGGTCACTAATTATTCACCAATTGCAGGTCTGTAAATGACACCGGCCCTCCAAAAAATACTGAGGTCGAAAATCGAACAAAAAATTCTAGAGTGCAACTTTCCAAAAAGAAAATTTGAAGAGGTATATTATACTCACACTTTTTTTCCTTTTTCTTTTAACAGAAAAGCAAAAGGCGTGGAAAAATGATGAATTGTAGGAATTTTTACAGACATGTAAACCCAGATTACAAAAGCCTATCAGCTCTCACCAGTCAGAATGGCCATCAACAAAAATGCTGCAAACAATAAATGCTGACGTGACTGTGGAGAAATGCATACCCTCGATGCTAAGGGGGACGTGGTAAGAGCCACTAATGAAAGCACAATTGAGGTGCCTTGAAAAGGTAAACGTTGAGCTACCATACCAGTCAATCAATCATACCCACTGCTGGGTCTATCACCTGAGAAAAGGAAAATCAAAAATCACAGGCTGGGGGCTTCCCTGGTGGAGCAGTGGTTGAGAATCTGCCGGCCCATGCAGGGGACACGGGTTCGAGCACTGGTCTGGGAAGATCCCACATGCCGCGGAGCAACTGGGCCCGTGAGCCACAATTACTGAGCCTGCGCGTCTGGAGCCTGTGCTCCACAACAAGAGAGGCCGCGATAGTGAGAGGCCCGCGCACCGCGATGAAGAGTGGCCCCCGCTTGCCGCAACTAGAGAAAGCCCTCGCACAGAAACGAAGACGCAACACAGCCAAAAAATAAATAAATAATTAATTAATTAAAAACTTAAAAAAAAAAATGCCAGCTACTCCAACAGCTAAATGTCTCTGGTGTACCCTGTTTATAAAAAAAAAAAAAATCACAAGCTGGCAATCCTGCACTCCAGCAATATTTACCATAGGCAACACTTGGAAGCAACGAAAATGTCCATCAACAGAGGAATGCACCAAGAAGAAGTGGTCCATGTACACAATGGAATATAAGTCATGGAAAACATTGAAGCACTGCTCTTTGAGGCACCATAGATGAGCCTGGACATAATCACAAAACATGAAATAGGTGGGAAAGCAAAACACCTATATCATATATTATCACTTATGGCATTATCTAATAACTGGTACAGATGAACATATTTCCAAAGAGATAGACACTCACAGGTTTAGAAAAAAAAACGATGCTCATCTGAAAGGAAAGGAGGAGGGAAATTGAGAAATGAAGATTACTGTTAGTATACATATACAAATACATATTATATACATGTATCAAAAAGACCGAATATATAGCAAGGGAGGTCGATGGAACACTGTAATATTTTACATGGGAAGAGGATCTGTACATTAATAGACATACATAATGTACAAATGAACCAGATTGTGTACACCTAGGACAAACAATATTCTAAACTTTACCCAGATTAAAAAACTTTTAAAAACCAAGAAGAAGTAATGAGACATAAACTTATGGGGATTTCTCCTGTCAAATTCCATTCTAATTTACAACCTAGGACAATGACTTCCAGAAAGGCTCTGCTGCCCTAGTACCCAGATTGGGGAATGGAGAAATGCTACCTCCTTGTGGACGTTTCCCACAACAGCAGCTTTGAACCCACTGCAAAAGGTCACTAAATTTTCACCAACTTGCAGTTTTGTAAATGGCACCTGCCCTCCAGAAAATTTCTGGGGTCAAAAATAGACAAATAAATTCAGAAGAGGGCAACCTTCGAAGAAGACAATTTCAAGAGCTATATCGTACTCACGGTTTTTTCTTTTAAGAGAAAAGAAAAAGGCATAGGAATATGATGAATTTTAAAAATTTTAATGACATGCATACCCATATTACAAAAACCGATCAGCTCACAGCAGTCAGAATGGCCATTAGGAAAAATGCTGCAAAAAATAAATGGTGAAGGGAGTGTGGAGAAATGCGTACCCTCGGTTGTAAGGGGGGGGCATGTAAAAAATACTGAACTACCAGTCAATCAACCACAACCACTGCTTGGCCTATCACCTGAGAAAATGAGAATCAAAAAGTCACAGGCTGGCAAACCTGTACGCCAGCAAGATTTACCTTAGCCAGCACTTGGAAGCAATGAAAATGTCCATCAACCGAGGAATGCACCAAGAAGAAGTGGTCCACGTACACAATGGAATATTACTCTAATAATAAATATAAATTAAATTTAAAAACAAACAAAAGCAAGGAGACATCAACATTTGTGGGTTTATCCGGGCACATTGCACTCTAATTTTTAAACGAAGAACACCACTGGCCGGTATTTCTGTTTCCCTAGTACCAGCAAGGGGAACGTAGAAAGGCTGCCGCTCTCTGGCCGTTACCTGCAAAAGCAGGTTTAAAGCCTGAGCTAATGGTCACTTCATATGAACAAGTACTGCAAGGCTGTAAATGAAACCTGCCCTCAAAGTGTCTTGAGGGAGATAATGGCCAAAATATTTCAAATGCTGACACATACTTTAAGAAAACACTTTGAAGAAATAAGCTCTAATCACAGCTGGAAAAATAAAAAGGACATGTCTTAAAGCTCAATTTCAATGCAGTATGAGACACATGCAAATTCAACCACAAAGAGGTATCAGCTCACACCACTCAGAATAACCATCAGCAAAAACTACAAAGAATAAATCCTGAAGGTGCTGGGAAGAAATACATACCCTCCACTTTAAGTGGGACGTAACCTGGAAAGAGCCACTAAGGAGAAGAGAATAGAGGTGCCTTTAAAAGATAAACATTCAGCTACCGTATGATCCAGCAGAACTATTCCTGGATCTATAAACTAAGAAGACAGAATTGGAAGGACACAGGCACACAAATCTGCATTGCATAGTATTACAATAGCCAAGATATGGAAGTAACCAAAAAGTCCACTGACAGATGGGTGGACAAAGAAGAACTGCTACCTGTACAGATGGAATAGGAGCTAGTGAAAAACATGAAACAATGCCATCTCCAGCACCATAGATGAGTCTAGAAGTAATCACGCAACTTGGAGTAAGTGAGAAAGCGAAAAACACATATCCTATCATATCACATATAGGTGTTACCTAAAAACTGATACAAACAAAAATATTTCCATAGAGAAACACTTTCATAGATTCATTAAAAACTTATGGTTCACCAAATGGAAAGGTGTGTGGATTGGATACATTACCATATTGAGGTTAACAGAGAGATACAAACACTTGTGAAATATATAATCACCAAAGACCTATGCAATACCAAGAGAAGACTACTGAACATTGTGTCATAACCTACATGGGAAAAGGATCCGTAGAAGAATAGATATATGTATATGTGTGAAAGAACCACATCTTGCACACCCAGAA
This sequence comes from Balaenoptera borealis, assembly GCF_965194805.1. Taxonomy (NCBI): domain Eukaryota; kingdom Metazoa; phylum Chordata; class Mammalia; order Artiodactyla; family Balaenopteridae; genus Balaenoptera; species Balaenoptera borealis. Next base: position 162,064 of record NW_028123839.1, read on the forward strand.
CAAACAAAACATTGTAATCAATTTGCTGTGATAAAAAATAAAAATTAAGTTAAAAATACCAACAAGACGTAATGAGACATAAACTTAAAGGGCTTTTTCCTCGCACATTCCATTCTAATTTACAACCTAGAACACCACTTCCAGTAAGGCTCTGTTGCCCTAGTAACCAGATTTGGTAAAGGAGAAATGCTGCCGCCTTGTGGCCGATTCCCGCAAGAGCAACATTTAACCCACAGCTAATGGTCACTTACCATTCACAAGGACTCAGGGCTGTAAAGGACACCTGCCCTCAAAATTGTGCTGAGGTAGGGAATGGATAAAAAAATTCAAAACAGGCAACATGTTCACGAAGATAGTATGAAGAGGTGTTTTACTCACTCTCTTTTTAAAGAAAGGAAAATGGATAAAAGCTCAGCCTCAGGAAGTATTAGACTCATGCAATCTAATCTACAAAAAGTTTTCAACTCACACCAGTCGACTGACCATTGGCAAAAAGTCTACAAACAATAAATGCTGAAGAGGTTTTAGAGAACTGTGTCCCCTCTAGCTGCTGGTGAGATGTAAAAGGGTTAAACGCTAATAATGAGAACAGAAAGGAGCTGCGTTGAAAAGGAAAAATTGAGGTACCATTCAATCCAGCAGGCGCACCAATGGGCCTCTCACCTGAGAAGACCAGAATGAAGAAGACCCGGGCTGCAAAAGCTGCACTGCAGCCTTATTCACAGTAGACAAGACAGTGAAGCAACCAAAATGTCCATCAACAGATGAAAGGATAAAGAAGAAGTGGTCCATGTACACAATGAATACTAGCCATGGAAAACAAAGAAACACTGCTCTTTGAGGCACCATAGATGATCTTGGAGATAATCACAGAACATGAGCTAAGTCGGAAAGCAAAAGTCCTATATCCTATGATATCACTTATAGGCGTTATCTAATAACTGACACAAATGAACATATTTCCACAGAGAAAGTCAATCACACACTTATTAAAGAAAAAACTATCCTTATCTAAAAGGAAAGGTGGGGGGAATGGAGAAATGAAGATTAGCATTACCATATGTGTACAAATACATATTATATACATATATCAAAAAGACCGACCATATAGCAAGGAAGGTTTACGGAACACTCTGTAATAATTCACACGGGAAGAGGATCTCTACATAAATAGGTATATAGAATATGTAGATGAACCAGAGTGTGTACACCTTGGACAAGCAACATTCTAACCATTACCCCAATTGAAAAAATTAAAACAACGAACTAGGAGTAATGAGACATAAACTTATGGGGGGTTTTCCTGGCACATTCCATCCAAATTGAAAACCTAGGCAAACAACTTCCAGAACGGCTCTGCTGCCCTAGTACCCAGATTTGGGAATGGAGAAATGCTGCATCCTTGTGGCCGTTTCCCACAACAGCAGCTTTGAACCCACTGCAAAAGGTCACTAATTATTCACCAATTGCAGGTCTGTAAATGACACCGGCCCTCCAAAAAATACTGAGGTCGAAAATCGAACAAAAACTTCTAGAGTGCAACTTCCAAAAAGAAAATTTGAAGAGGTATATTATACTCACACTTTTTTTCCTTTTTCTTTTAACAGAAAAGCAAAAGGCGTGGAAAAATGATGAATTGTAGGAATTTTTACAGACATGTAAACCCAGATTACAAAAGCCTATCAGCTCTCACCAGTCAGAATGGCCATCAACAAAAATGCTGCAAACAATAAATGCTGACGTGATTGTGGAGAAATGCGTACCCTCGATGCTAAGGGGGACGTGGTAAGAGCCACTAATGAAAGCACAATTGAGGTGCCTTGAAAAGGGAAACGTTGAGCTACCATACCAGTCAATCAATCATACCCACTGCTGGGTCTATCACCTGAGAAAAGGAAAATCAAAAATCACAGGCTGGCAATCCTGCACTCCAGCAATATTTACCATAGGCAACACTTGGAAGCAACGAAAATGTCCATCAACAGAGGAATGCACCAAGAAGAAGTGGTCCATGTACAGAATGGAATATTAGCCATGGGAAACATTGAAGCACTGCTCTTTGAGGCACCATAGATGAGCCTGGAGATATTCACAAAACATGAAGTAGGTCGGAAAGCAAAAGACCTTTAGCCTATATTATCACTTATGGCATTATCTAATAACTGACACAGATGAACATATTTCCAAAGAGAAAGACACTCACAGGCTTAGAAAACAAACTATGCTCATCTGAAAGGAAAGGAGGGGGGAAATTGAGAAATGAAGATTAGTGTTACTATACATATACAAATACATATTATATACATGTATCAAAAAGACCGAATACATAGCAAGGGAGGTCGACGGAACACTGTAATATTTTACATGGAAAGAGGATCTCTACATTAATAGACATACATAATGTACAAATGAACCAGATTGTGTACACCTAGGACAAACAATATTCTAAACTTTACCCAGATTAAAAAACTTTTAAAAACCAAGAAGAAGTAATGAGACATAAACTTATGGGGATTTCTCCTGGCAAATTCCATTCTAATTTACAACCTAGGACAATAACTTCCAGAAAGGCTCTGCTGCCCTAGTACCCAGATTGGGGAATGGAGAAATGCTACCTCCTTGTGGCCGTTTCCCACAACAGCAGCTTTGAATCCACTGCAAAAGGTCACTAAATTTTCAACAACTTGCAGTTCTGTAAATGACACCTGCCCCCCAGAAAATTTCTGGGGTCAAAAATCCACCAAAAAATACAAAAGAGGGCAACCTTCGAAGAAGACAATTTCAAGAGCTATATTGAACTCACGGTTTTTTCTTTTAAGGGAAAAGAAAAAGGCGTAGGAATATGTTGAATTTTTAAAAAATTTAAGACATGCATACCCATATTACAAAAACCTATCAGCTCACAGCAGTCAGAATGGCCATTAGGAAAAATGCTGCAAAAAATAAACGGTGAAGGGAGTGTGGAGAAATGAGTACCCTCGGTTGTAAGGTGGGGCATGTAAAGAGCCACTAATGAAAACACAGTGTAGGTGCTTTGAAAAGGGAAACATTGAGCTCCCAGTCAATCAATCAAAACCACTGCTTGGCCTATCACCTGAGAAAATGAGAATCAAAAAGTCACAGGCTGGCAAACCTGTACGCCAGCAAGATTTACCTTAGCCAGCACTTGGAAGCAATGAAAATGTCCATCAACCGAGGAATGCACCAAGAAGAAGTGGTCCACGTACACAATGGAATATTACTCTAATAATAAATATAAAATAAATTTAAAAACAAACAAAAGCAAGGAGACATCAACATTTGTGGGTTTATCCGGGCACATTGCACTCTAATTTATAACCGAAGAACACCACTGGCCGGTAGGTCTGTTTCCCTAGTACCAGCAAGGGGAACGTAGAAAGGCTGCCGCTCTCTGGCCATTACCTGCAAAAGCAGGTTTAAAGCCTGAGCTAATGGTCACTTCATATGAACAAGTACTGCAAGGCTGTAAATGAAACCTGCCCTCAAAGTGTCTTGAGGGAGATAATGGCCAAAATATTTCAAATGGTGACACATACTTTAAGAAAACACTTTGAAGAAATAAGCTCTAATCACAGCTGGAAAAATAAAAAGGACATGTCTTAAAGCTCAATGTCAACGCAGTATGAGACACATGCAAATTCAACCACAAAGAGGTATCAGCTCACACCACTCAGAATAACCATCAGCAAAAACTACAAAGAATAAATCCTGAAGGTGCTGGGAAGAAATACATACCCTCCACTTTAAGTGGGACGTAACCTGGAAAGAGCCACTAAGGAGAACAGAATAGAGGTGCCTTTAAAAGGTAAACATTCAGCTACCGTATGATCCAGCAGATCTATTCCTGGATCTATAAAGTAAGAAGACAGAATTGGAAGGACACAGGCACGCAAATCTGCATTGCATAGTATTACAATAGCCAAGATATGGAAGTAACCAAAAAGTCCACTGACAGATGGGTGGACAAAGCAGAACTGCTACCTGTACAGATGGAATAGGAGCAAGTGAAAAAAATGAAACAATGACATCTCCAGCACCATAGATGAGTCTATAAGTAATCAGGCAACTTGGAGTAAGTGAGAAAGCGAAAAACACATATCCTATCATATCACATATAGGTGTTACCTAAAAACTGATACAAACAAAAATATTTCCATAGAGAAACACTTTCATAGATTCATTAAAAAACTTATGGTTCACCAAATGGAAAGGTGTGAGGATTGGATACATTACCATATTGAGGTTAACAGAGAGATACAAACACTTGTGAAATATATAATCACCAAAGACCTACGCAATACCAAGAGAAGACTACTGAACATTGTGTCATAACCTACATGGGAAAAGGATCCGAAGAAGAATAGATATATGTATATGTGTGAAAGAACCACATCTTGCACACCTAGAACAAACAAAACATTGTAATCAAGTTTGCTGTGATAAAAAATAAAAATTAAGTTAAAAATACCAACAAGACGTAATGAGACATAAACTTAAAGGGCTTTACCTCGCACATTCCATTCTAATTTACAACCTAGAACACCACTTCCAGTAAGGCTCTGTTGCCCTAGTAACCAGATTTGGTAAAGGAGAAATGCTGCCGCCTTGTGGCCGATTCCTGCAAGAGCAGCTTTTAACCCACAGCTAATGGTCACTTACCATTCACAAGGACTCAGGGCTGTAAAGGACACCTGCCCTCAAAATTGTGCTGAGGTAGGGAATGGATAAAATAATTCAAAACAGGCAACATGTTCACGAAGATAGTATGAAGAGGTGTTTTACTCACTCTCTTTTTCAAGAAAGGAAAATGGATAAAAGCTCAGCCTCAGGAAGTATTAGACTCATGCAATCTAATCTACAAAAAGTTTTCAACTCACAGCAGTCGACTGACCATTGGCAAAAAGTCTACAAACAATAAATGCTGAAGAGGTTTAGAGAACTGTGTACCCTCTAGCTGCTGGTGAGATGCAAAAGGGTTAAATGCTAATAATGAGAACAGAAAGGAGCTGCGTTGAAAAGGAAAAATTGAGGTACCATTCAATCCAGCAGGCGCACCAATGGGCCTCTCACCTGAGAAGACCAGAATGAAGAAGACCCGGGCTGCAAAAGCTGCACTGCAGCCTTATTCACAGTAGACAAGACAGTGAAGCAACCAAAATGTCCATCAACAGATGAAAGGATAAAGAAGAAGCGGTCCATGTACACAATGAATACTAGCCATGGAAAACAAAGAAACACTGCTCTTTGAGGCACCATAGATGATCTTGGAGATATTCACAGAACATGAGCTAAGTCGGAAAGCAAAAGTCCTATATCCTATGATATCACTTATAGGCATTATCTAATAACTGACACAAGTGAACATATTTCCACAGAGAAAGTCAATCACACACTTATTAAAAAAAAACTATCCTTATCTAAAAGGAAAGGTGGGGGGAATGGATAAATGAAGATTAGCGTTACCATATGTATACAAATACATATTATATACATATATCAAAAAGACCGACCATATAGCAAGGAAGGTTTACGGAACACTCTGTAATAATTCACACGGGAAGAGGATCTCTACATAAATAGGTATATAGAATATGTAGATGAACCAGAGTGTGTACACCTTGGACAAGCAACATTCTAACCATTACCCCAATTGAAAAAATTAAAACAACGAACTAGGAGTAATGAGACATAAACTTATGGGGGGTTTTCCTGGCACATTCCATCCAAATTGAAAACCTAGGCAAACAACTTCCAGAACGGCTCTGCTGCCCTAGTACCCAGATTTGGGAATGGAGAAATGCTGCATCCTTGTGGCGGTTTCCCACAACAGCAGCTTTGAACCCACTGCAAAAGGTCACTAATTATTCACCAATTGCAGGTCTGTAAATAACACCGGCCCTCCAAAAAATACTGAGGTCGAAAATCGAACAAAAAATTCTAGAGTGCAACTTTCCAAAAAGAAAATTTGAAGTGGTACAGTATACTCACACTTTTTTTCTTTTTTCTTTTAACAGAAAAGCAAAAAGCGTGGAAAAATGATGAATTGTAGGAATTTTTACAGACATGTAAACCCAAATTACAAAAACCTATCAGCTCACACCAGTCAGAATGGCCATCAACAAAAATGCTGCAAACAAGAAATGCTGACGTGATTGTGGAGAAATGCATACCCTCGATGCTAAAGGGGACGTGGTAAGAGCCACTAATGAAAGCACAATTGAGGTGCCTTGAAAAGGTAAACGTTGAGCTACCATACCAGTCAATCAATCATACCCACTGCTGGGTCTATCACCTGAGAAAAGGAAACTCAAAAATCACAGGCTGGCAATCCTGCACTCCAGCAATATTTACCATAGGCAACACTTGGAAGCACCGAAAATGTCCATCAACAGAGGAATGCACCAAGAAGAAGTGTTCCATGTACACAATGGAATATTAGCCATGGAAAACATTGAAGCACTGCTCTTTGAGGCACCATAGATGAGCCTGGAGATATTCACAAAACATGAAGTAGGTCGGAAAGCAAAAGACCTATAGCCAATGTTATCAATTATGGCATTATCTAATAACTGACACAGATGAACATATTTCCAAAGAGAAAGACTCTCACAGGCTTAGAAAACAAAATATGCTCATCTGAAAGGAAAGGAGGGGGGAAATTGAGAAATGAAGATTAGTGTTACTATACATATACAAATACATATTATATACATGTATCAAAAAGACCGAACATGTAGCAAGGGAGGTCGACGGAACACTGTAATATTTTACATGGGAAGAGGATCTGTACATTAATAGACATACATAATGTACAAATGAACCAGATTGTGTACACCTAGGACAAACAATATTCTAAACTTTACCCAGATTAAAAAAACTTTTAAAAACCAAGAAGAAGTAATGAGACATAAACTTATGGGGATTTCTCCTGGCAAATTCCATTCTAATTTACAACCTAGGACAATGACTTCCAGAAAGGCTCTGCTGCCCTAGAACCCAGATTGGGGAATGGAGAAATGCTACCTCCTTGTGGACGTTTCCCACAACAGCAGCTTTGAACCCACTGCAAAAGGTCACTAAATTTTCACCAACTTGCAGTTTTGTAAATGGCACCTGCCCTCCAGAAAATTTCTGGGGTCAAAAATAGACAAAAAAATTCAGAAGAGGGCAACCTTCGAAGAAGACAATTTCAAGAGCTATATCGTACTCACGGTTTTTTCTTTTAAGAGAAAAGAAAAAGGCGTAGGAATATGATGAATTTTAAAAATTTTAATGACATGCATACCCATATTACAAAAACCGATCAGCTCACAGCAGTCAGAATGGCCATTAGGAAAAATGCTGCAAAAAATAAACGGTGAAGGGAGTGTGGAGAAATGCGTACCCTCGGTTGTAAGGGGGGGCATGTAAAGAGCCACTAATGAAAACACAGTGTAGGTGCTTTGAAAAGGGAAACATTGAGCTCCCAGTCAATCAATCACAACCACTGCTTGGCCTATCACCTGAGAAAATGAGAATCAAAAAGTCACAGGCTGGCAAACCTGTACGCCAGCAAGATTTACCTTAGCCAGCACTTGGAAGCAATGAAAATGTCCATCAACCGAGGAATGCACCAAGAAGAAGTGGTCCACGTACACAATGGAATATTACTCTAATAATAAATATAAAATAAATTTAAAAACAAACAAAAGCAAGGAGACATCAACATTTGTGGGTTTATCCGGGCACATTGCACTCTAATTTATAACCGAAGAACACCACTGGCCGGTAGTTCTGTTTCCCTAGTACCAGCAAGGGGAACGTAGAAAGGCTGCCGCTCTCTGGCCGTTACCTGCAAAAGCAGGTTTAAAGCCTGAGCTAATGGTCACTTCATATGAACAAGTACTGCAAGGCTGTAAATGAAACCTGCCCTCAAAGTGTCTTGAGGGAGATAATGGCCAAAATATTTCAAATGCTGACACATACTTTAAGAAAACACTTTGAAGAAATAAGCTCTAATCACAGCTGGAAAAATAAAAAGGACATGTCTTAAAGCTCAATGTCAACGCAGTATGAGACACATGCAAATTCAACCACAAAGAGGTATCAGCTCACACCACTCAGAATAACCATCAGCAAAAACTACAAAGAATAAATCCTGAAGGTGCTGGGAAGAAATACATACCCTCCACTTTAAGTGGGACGTAACCTGGAAAGAGCCACTAAGGAGAAGAGAATAGAGGTGCCTTTAAAAGATAAACATTCAGCTACCGTATGATCCAGCAGAACTATTCCTGGATCTATAAACTAAGAAGACAGAATTGGAAGGACACAGGCACACAAATCTGCATTGCATAGTATTACAATAGCCAAGATATGGAAGTAACCAAAAAGTCCACTGACAGATGGGTGGACAAAGAAGAACTGCTACCTGTACAGATGGAATAGGAGCTAGTGAAAAACATGAAACAATGCCATCTCCAGCACCATAGATGAGTCTAGAAGTAATCACGCAACTTGGAGTAAGTGAGAAAGCGAAAAACACATATCCTATCATATCACATATAGGTGTTACCTAAAAAATGATACAAACAAAAATATTTCCATAGAGAAACACTTTCATAGATTCATTAAAAACTTATGGTTCACCAAATGGAAAGGTGTGTGGATTGGATACATTACCATATTGAGGTTAACAGAGAGATACAAACACTTGTGAAATATATAATCACCAAAGACCTACGCAATACCAAGAGAAGACTACTGAACATTGTGTCATAACCTACATGGGAAAAGGATCCGTAGAAGAATAGATATATGTATATGTGTGAAAGAACCACATCTTGCACACCCAGAACAAACAAAACATTGTAATCAATTTGCTGTGATAAAAAATAAAAATTAAGTTAAAAATACCAACAAGACGTAATGAGACATAAACTTAAAGGGCTTTTTCCTCGCACATTCCATTCTAATTTACAACCTAGAACACCACTTCCAGTAAGGCTCTGTTGCCCTAGTAACCAGATTTGGTAAAGGAGAAATGCTGCCGCCTTGTGGCCGATTCCCGCAAGAGCAACATTTAACCCACAGCTAATGGTCACTTACCATTCACAAGGACTCAGGGCTGTAAAGGACACCTGCCCTCAAAATTGTGCTGAGGTAGGGAATGGATAAAAAAATTCAAAACAGGCAACATGTTCACGAAGATAGTATGAAGAGGTGTTTTACTCACTCTCTTTTTAAAGAAAGGAAAATGGATAAAAGCTCAGCCTCAGGAAGTATTAGACTCATGCAATCTAATCTACAAAAAGTTTTCAACTCACACCAGTCGACTGACCATTGGCAAAAAGTCTACAAACAATAAATGCTGAAGAGGTTTTAGAGAACTGTGTTCCCTCTAGCTGCTGGTGAGATGTAAAAGGGTTAAACGCTAATAATGAGAACAGAAAGGAGCTGCGTTGAAAAGGAAGAATTGAGGTACCATTCAATCCAGCAGGCGCACCAATGGGCCTCTCACCTGAGAAGACCAGAATGAAGAAGACCCGGGCTGCAAAAGCTGCACTGCAGCCTTATTCACAGTAGACAAGACAGTGAAGCAACCAAAATGTCCATCAACAGATGAAAGGATAAAGAAGAAGTGGTCCATGTACACAATGAATACTAGCCATGGAAAACAAAGAAACACTGCTCTTTGAGGCACCATAGATGATCTTGGAGATAATCACAGAACATGAGCTAAGTCGGAAAGCAAAAGTCCTATATCCTATGATATCACTTATAGGCGTTATCTAATAACTGACACAAATGAACATATTTCCACAGAGAAAGTCAATCACACACTTATTAAAGAAAAAACTATCCTTATCTAAAAGGAAAGGTGGGGGGAATGGATAAATGAAGATTAGCGTTACCATATGTATACAAATACATATTATATACATATATCAAAAAGACCGACCATATAGCAAGGAAGGTTTACGGAACACTCTGTAATAATTCACACGGGAAGAGGATCTCTACATAAATAGGTATATAGAATATGTAGATGAACCAGAGTGTGTACACCTTGGACAAGCAACATTCTAACCATTACCCCAATTGAAAAAATTAAAACAACGAACTAGGAGTAATGAGACATAAATTTATGGGGGGTTTTCCTGGCACATTCCATCCAAATTGAAAACCAAGGCAAACAACTTCCAGAACGGCTCTGCTGCCCTAGTACCCAGATTTGGGAATGGAGAAATGCTGCATCCTTGTGGCCATTTCCCACAACAGCAGCTTTGAACCCACTGCAAAAGGTCACTAATTATTCACCAATTGCAGGTCTGTAAATGACACCGGCCCTCCAAAAAATACTGAGGTCGAAAATCGAACAAAAAATTCTAGAGTGCAACTTTCCAAAAAGAAAATTTGAAGTGGTACATTATACTCACACTTTTTTTTCTTTTTTCTTTTAACAGAAAAGCAAAAGGCGTGGAAAAATGATGAATTGTAGGAATTTTTACAGACATGTAAACCCAAATTACAAAAACCTATCAGCTCACACCAGTCAGAATGGCCATCAACAAAAATGCTGCAAACAAGAAATGCTGACGTGATTGTGGAGAAATGCATACCCTCGATGCTAAGGGGGACGTGGTAAGAGCCACTAATGAAAGCACAATTGAGGTGCCTTGAAAAGGTAAACGTTGAGCTACCATACCAGTCAATCAATCATACCCACTGCTGGGTCTATCACCTGAGAAAAGGAAACTCAAAAATCACAGGCTGGCAATCCTGCACTCCAGCAATATTTACCGTAGGCAACACTTGGAAGCAACGAAAATGTCCATCAACAGAGGAATGCACCAAGAAGAAGTGGTCCATGTACACAATGGAATATTAGCCATGGAAAACATTGAAGCACTGCTCTTTGAGGCACCATAGATGAGCCTGGAGATATTCACAAAACATGAAGTAGGTCGGAAAGCAAAAGACCTATAGCCAATGTTATCAATTATGGCACTATCTAATAACTGACACAGATGACCATATTTCCAAAGAGAAAGACACTCACAGGCTTAGAAAACAAACTATGCTCATCTGAAAGGAAAGGAGGGGGGAAATTGAGAAATGAAGATTAGTGTTACTATACATATACAAATACATATTATATACATGTATCAAAAGGACCGAACATGTAGCAAGGGAGGTCGATGGAACACTGTAATATTTTACATGGGAAGAGGATCTGTACATTAATAGACATACATAATGTACAAATGAACCAGATTGTGTACACCTAGGACAAACAATATTCTAAACTTTACCCAGATTAAAAAAACTTTTAAAAACCAAGAAGAAGTAAAGAGAAATAAACTTATGGGGATTTCTCCTGGCAAATTCCATTCTAATTTACAACCTAGGACAATGACTTCCAGAAAGGCTCTGCTGCCCTAGAACCCAGATTGGGGAATGGAGAAATGCTACCTCCTTGTGGACGTTTCCCACAACAGCAGCTTTGAACCCACTGCAAAAGGTCACTAAATTTTCACCAACTTGCAGTTTTGTAAATGGCACCTGCCCTCCAGAAAATTTCTGGGGTCAAAAATAGACAAAAAAATTCAGAAGAGGGCAACCTTCGAAGAAGACAATTTCAAGAGCTATATCGTACTCACGGTTTTTTCTTTTAAGAGAAAAGAAAAAGGCGTAGGAATATGATGAATTTTAAAAATTTTAATGACATGCATACCCATATTACAAAAACCGATCAGCTCACAGCAGTCAGAATGGCCATTAGGAAAAATGCTGCAAAAAATAAACGGTGAAGGGAGTGTGGAGAAATGCGTACCCTCGGTTGTAAGGGGGGGCATGTAAAGAGCCACTAATGAAAACACAGTGTAGGTGCTTTGAAAAGGGAAACATTGAGCTCCCAGTCAATCAATCACAACCACTGCTTGGCCTATCACCTGAGAAAATGAGAATCAAAAAGTCACAGGCTGGCAAACCTGTACGCCAGCAAGATTTACCTTAGCCAGCACTTGGAAGCAATGAAAATGTCCATCAACCGAGGAATGCACCAAGAAGAAGTGGTCCACGTACACAATGGAATATTACTCTAATAATAAATATAAAATAAATTTAAAAACAAACAAAAGCAAGGAGACATCAACATTTGTGGGTTTATCCGGGCACATTGCACTCTAATTTATAACCGAAGAACACCACTGGCCGGTAGTTCTGTTTCCCTAGTACCAGCAAGGGGAACGTAGAAAGGCTGCCGCTCTCTGGCCGTTACCTGCAAAAGCAGGTTTAAAGCCTGAGCTAATGGTCACTTCATATGAACAAGTACTGCAAGGCTGTAAATGAAACCTGCCCTCAAAGTGTCTTGAGGGAGATAATGGCCAAAATATTTCAAATGCTGACACATACTTTAAGAAAACACTTTGAAGAAATAAGCTCTAATCACAGCTGGAAAAATAAAAAGGACATGTCTTAAAGCTCAATTTCAATGCAGTATGAGACACATGCAAATTCAACCACAAAGAGGTATCAGCTCACACCACTCAGAATAACCATCAGCAAAAACTACAAAGAATAAATCCTGAAGGTGCTGGGAAGAAATACATACCCTCCACTTTAAGTGGGACGTAACCTGGAAAGAGCCACTAAGGAGAAGAGAATAGAGGTGCCTTTAAAAGATAAACATTCAGCTACCGTATGATCCAGCAGAACTATTCCTGGATCTATAAACTAAGAAGACAGAATTGGAAGGACACAGGCACACAAATCTGCATTGCATAGTATTACAATAGCCAAGATATGGAAGTAACCAAAAAGTCCACTGACAGATGGGTGGACAAAGAAGAACTGCTACCTGTACAGATGGAATAGGAGCTAGTGAAAAACATGAAACAATGCCATCTCCAGCACCATAGATGAGTCTAGAAGTAATCACGCAACTTGGAGTAAGTGAGAAAGCGAAAAACACATATCCTATCATATCACATATAGGTGTTACCTAAAAAATGATACAAACAAAAATATTTCCATAGAGAAACACTTTCATAGATTCATTAAAAACTTATGGTTCACCAAATGGAAAGGTGTGTGGATTGGATACATTACCATATTGAGGTTAACAGAGAGATACAAACACTTGTGAAATATATAATCACCAAAGACCTACGCAATACCAAGAGAAGACTACTGAACATTGTGTCATAACCTACATGGGAAAAGGATCCGTAGAAGAATAGATATATGTATATGTGTGAAAGAACCACATCTTGCACACCCAGAACAAACAAAACATTGTAATCAATTTGCTGTGATAAAAAATAAAAATTAAGTTAAAAATACCAACAAGACGTAATGAGACATAAACTTAAAGGGCTTTTTCCTCGCACATTCCATTCTAATTTACAACCTAGAACACCACTTCCAGTAAGGCTCTGTTGCCCTAGTAACCAGATTTGGTAAAGGAGAAATGCTGCCGCCTTGTGGCCGATTCCCGCAAGAGCAACATTTAACCCACAGCTAATGGTCACTTACCATTCACAAGGACTCAGGGCTGTAAAGGACACCTGCCCTCAAAATTGTGCTGAGGTAGGGAATGGATAAAAAAATTCAAAACAGGCAACATGTTCACGAAGATAGTATGAAGAGGTGTTTTACTCACTCTCTTTTTAAAGAAAGGAAAATGGATAAAAGCTCAGCCTCAGGAAGTATTAGACTCATGCAATCTAATCTACAAAAAGTTTTCAACTCACACCAGTCGACTGACCATTGGCAAAAAGTCTACAAACAATAAATGCTGAAGAGGTTTTAGAGAACTGTGTTCCCTCTAGCTGCTGGTGAGATGTAAAAGGGTTAAACGCTAATAATGAGAACAGAAAGGAGCTGCGTTGAAAAGGAAGAATTGAGGTACCATTCAATCCAGCAGGCGCACCAATGGGCCTCTCACCTGAGAAGACCAGAATGAAGAAGACCCGGGCTGCAAAAGCTGCACTGCAGCCTTATTCACAGTAGACAAGACAGTGAAGCAACCAAAATGTCCATCAACAGATGAAAGGATAAAGAAGAAGTGGTCCATGTACACAATGAATACTAGCCATGGAAAACAAAGAAACACTGCTCTTTGAGGCACCATAGATGATCTTGGAGATAATCACAGAACATGAGCTAAGTCGGAAAGCAAAAGTCCTATATCCTATGATATCACTTATAGGCGTTATCTAATAACTGACACAAATGAACATATTTCCACAGAGAAAGTCAATCACACACTTATTAAAGAAAAAACTATCCTTATCTAAAAGGAAAGGTGGGGGGAATGGATAAATGAAGATTAGCGTTACCATATGTATACAAATACATATTATATACATATATCAAAAAGACCGACCATATAGCAAGGAAGGTTTACGGAACACTCTGTAATAATTCACACGGGAAGAGGATCTCTACATAAATAGGTATATAGAATATGTAGATGAACCAGAGTGTGTACACCTTGGACAAGCAACATTCTAACCATTACCCCAATTGAAAAAATTAAAACAACGAACTAGGAGTAATGAGACATAAATTTATGGGGGGTTTTCCTGGCACATTCCATCCAAATTGAAAACCAAGGCAAACAACTTCCAGAACGGCTCTGCTGCCCTAGTACCCAGATTTGGGAATGGAGAAATGCTGCATCCTTGTGGCCATTTCCCACAACAGCAGCTTTGAACCCACTGCAAAAGGTCACTAATTATTCACCAATTGCAGGTCTGTAAATGACACCGGCCCTCCAAAAAATACTGAGGTCGAAAATCGAACAAAAAATTCTAGAGTGCAACTTTCCAAAAAGAAAATTTGAAGTGGTACATTATACTCACACTTTTTTTTCTTTTTTCTTTTAACAGAAAAGCAAAAGGCGTGGAAAAATGATGAATTGTAGGAATTTTTACAGACATGTAAACCCAAATTACAAAAACCTATCAGCTCACACCAGTCAGAATGGCCATCAACAAAAATGCTGCAAACAAGAAATGCTGACGTGATTGTGGAGAAATGCATACCCTCGATGCTAAGGGGGACGTGGTAAGAGCCACTAATGAAAGCACAATTGAGGTGCCTTGAAAAGGTAAACGTTGAGCTACCATACCAGTCAATCAATCATACCCACTGCTGGGTCTATCACCTGAGAAAAGGAAACTCAAAAATCACAGGCTGGCAATCCTGCACTCCAGCAATATTTACCGTAGGCAACACTTGGAAGCAACGAAAATGTCCATCAACAGAGGAATGCACCAAGAAGAAGTGGTCCATGTACACAATGGAATATTAGCCATGGAAAACATTGAAGCACTGCTCTTTGAGGCACCATAGATGAGCCTGGAGATATTCACAAAACATGAAGTAGGTCGGAAAGCAAAAGACCTATAGCCAATGTTATCAATTATGGCACTATCTAATAACTGACACAGATGACCATATTTCCAAAGAGAAAGACACTCACAGGCTTAGAAAACAAACTATGCTCATCTGAAAGGAAAGGAGGGGGGAAATTGAGAAATGAAGATTAGTGTTACTATACATATACAAATACATATTATATACATGTATCAAAAGGACCGAACATGTAGCAAGGGAGGTCGACGGAACACTGTAATATTTTACATGGGAAGAGGATCTGTACATTAATAGACATACATAATGTACAAATGAACCAGATTGTGTACACCTAGGACAAACAATATTCTAAACTTTACCCAGATTAAAAAAACTTTTAAAAACCAAGAAGAAGTAAAGAGAAATAAACTTATGGGGATTTCTCCTGGCAAATTCCATTCTAATTTACAACCTAGGACAATGACTTCCAGAAAGGCTCTGCTGCCCTAGAACCCAGATTGGGGAATGGAGAAATGCTACCTCCTTGTGGACGTTTCCCACAACAGCAGCTTTGAACCCACTGCAAAAGGTCACTAAATTTTCACCAACTTGCAGTTTTGTAAATGGCACCTGCCCTCCAGAAAATTTCTGGGGTCAAAAATAGACAAAAAAATTCAGAAGAGGGCAACCTTCGAAGAAGACAATTTCAAGAGCTATATCGTACTCACGGTTTTTTCTTTTAAGAGAAAAGAAAAAGGCGTAGGAATATGATGAATTTTAAAAATTTTAATGACATGCATACCCATATTACAAAAACCGATCAGCTCACAGCAGTCAGAATGGCCATTAGGAAAAATGCTGCAAAAAATAAACGGTGAAGGGAGTGTGGAGAAATGCGTACCCTCGGTTGTAAGGGGGGGCATGTAAAGAGCCACTAATGAAAACACAGTGTAGGTGCTTTGAAAAGGGAAACATTGAGCTCCCAGTCAATCAATCACAACCACTGCTTGGCCTATCACCTGAGAAAATGAGAATCAAAAAGTCACAGGCTGGCAAACCTGTACGCCAGCAAGATTTACCTTAGCCAGCACTTGGAAGCAATGAAAATGTCCATCAACCGAGGAATGCACCAAGAAGAAGTGGTCCACGTACACAATGGAATATTACTCTAATAATAAATATAAAATAAATTTAAAAACAAACAAAAGCAAGGAGACATCAACATTTGTGGGTTTATCCGGGCACATTGCACTCTAATTTATAACCGAAGAACACCACTGGCCGGTAGTTCTGTTTCCCTAGTACCAGCAAGGGGAACGTAGAAAGGCTGCCGCTCTCTGGCCGTTACCTGCAAAAGCAGGTTTAAAGCCTGAGCTAATGGTCACTTCATATGAACAAGTACTGCAAGGCTGTAAATGAAACCTGCCCTCAAAGTGTCTTGAGGGAGATAATGGCCAAAATATTTCAAATGCTGACACATACTTTAAGAAAACACTTTGAAGAAATAAGCTCTAATCACAGCTGGAAAAATAAAAAGGACATGTCTTAAAGCTCAATGTCAACGCAGTATGAGACACATGCAAATTCAACCACAAAGAGGTATCAGCTCACACCACTCAGAATAACCATCAGCAAAAACTACAAAGAATAAATCCTGAAGGTGCTGGGAAGAAATACATACCCTCCACTTTAAGTGGGACGTAACCTGGAAAGAGCCACTAAGGAGAAGAGAATAGAGGTGCCTTTAAAAGATAAACATTCAGCTACCGTATGATCCAGCAGAACTATTCCTGGATCTATAAACTAAGAAGACAGAATTGGAAGGACACAGGCACACAAATCTGCATTGCATAGTATTACAATAGCCAAGATATGGAAGTAACCAAAAAGTCCACTGACAGATGGGTGGACAAAGAAGAACTGCTACCTGTACAGATGGAATAGGAGCTAGTGAAAAACATGAAACAATGCCATCTCCAGCACCATAGATGAGTCTAGAAGTAATCACGCAACTTGGAGTAAGTGAGAAAGCGAAAAACACATATCCTATCATATCACATATAGGTGTTACCTAAAAAATGATACAAACAAAAATATTTCCATAGAGAAACACTTTCATAGATTCATTAAAAACTTATGGTTCACCAAATGGAAAGGTGTGTGGATTGGATACATTACCATATTGAGGTTAACAGAGAGATACAAACACTTGTGAAATATATAATCACCAAAGACCTACGCAATACCAAGAGAAGACTACTGAACATTGTGTCATAACCTACATGGGAAAAGGATCCGTAGAAGAATAGATATATGTATATGTGTGAAAGAACCACATCTTGCACACCCAGAACAAACAAAACATTGTAATCAATTTGCTGTGATAAAAAATAAAAATTAAGTTAAAAATACCAACAAGACGTAATGAGACATAAACTTAAAGGGCTTTTTCCTCGCACATTCCATTCTAATTTACAACCTAGAACACCACTTCCAGTAAGGCTCTGTTGCCCTAGTAACCAGATTTGGTAAAGGAGAAATGCTGCCGCCTTGTGGCCGATTCCCGCAAGAGCAACATTTAACCCACAGCTAATGGTCACTTACCATTCACAAGGACTCAGGGCTGTAAAGGACACCTGCCCTCAAAATTGTGCTGAGGTAGGGAATGGATAAAAAAATTCAAAACAGGCAACATGTTCACGAAGATAGTATGAAGAGGTGTTTTACTCACTCTCTTTTTAAAGAAAGGAAAATGGATAAAAGCTCAGCCTCAGGAAGTATTAGACTCATGCAATCTAATCTACAAAAAGTTTTCAACTCACACCAGTCGACTGACCATTGGCAAAAAGTCTACAAACAATAAATGCTGAAGAGGTTTTAGAGAACTGTGTTCCCTCTAGCTGCTGGTGAGATGTAAAAGGGTTAAACGCTAATAATGAGAACAGAAAGGAGCTGCGTTGAAAAGGAAGAATTGAGGTACCATTCAATCCAGCAGGCGCACCAATGGGCCTCTCACCTGAGAAGACCAGAATGAAGAAGACCCGGGCTGCAAAAGCTGCACTGCAGCCTTATTCACAGTAGACAAGACAGTGAAGCAACCAAAATGTCCATCAACAGATGAAAGGATAAAGAAGAAGTGGTCCATGTACACAATGAATACTAGCCATGGAAAACAAAGAAACACTGCTCTTTGAGGCACCATAGATGATCTTGGAGATAATCACAGAACATGAGCTAAGTCGGAAAGCAAAAGTCCTATATCCTATGATATCACTTATAGGCGTTATCTAATAACTGACACAAATGAACATATTTCCACAGAGAAAGTCAATCACACACTTATTAAAGAAAAAACTATCCTTATCTAAAAGGAAAGGTGGGGGGAATGGATAAATGAAGATGAGCGTTACCATATGTATACAAATACATATTATATACATATATCAAAAAGACCGACCATATAGCAAGGAAGGTTTACGGAACACTCTGTAATAATTCACACGGGAAGAGGATCTCTACATAAATAGGTATATAGAATATGTAGATGAACCAGAGTGTGTACACCTTGGACAAGCAACATTCTAACCATTACCCCAATTGAAAAAATTAAAACAACGAACTAGGAGTAATGAGACATAAATTTATGGGGGGTTTTCCTGGCACATTCCATCCAAATTGAA
The DNA here is from genome assembly GCF_965194805.1 of Balaenoptera borealis. NCBI lineage: Eukaryota > Metazoa > Chordata > Mammalia > Artiodactyla > Balaenopteridae > Balaenoptera > Balaenoptera borealis. The sequence continues at coordinate 181,110 of NW_028123839.1, forward strand.
AACCAAGGCAAACAACTTCCAGAACGGCTCTGCTGCCCTAGTACCCAGATTTGGGAATGGAGAAATGCTGCATCCTTGTGGCCATTTCCCACAACAGCAGCTTTGAACCCACTGCAAAAGGTCACTAATTATTCACCAATTGCAGGTCTGTAAATGACACCGGCCCTCCAAAAAATACTGAGGTCGAAAATCGAACAAAAAATTCTAGAGTGCAACTTTCCAAAAAGAAAATTTGAAGTGGTACATTATACTCACACTTTTTTTTCTTTTTTCTTTTAACAGAAAAGCAAAAGGCGTGGAAAAATGATGAATTGTAGGAATTTTTACAGACATGTAAACCCAAATTACAAAAACCTATCAGCTCACACCAGTCAGAATGGCCATCAACAAAAATGCTGCAAACAAGAAATGCTGACGTGATTGTGGAGAAATGCATACCCTCGATGCTAAGGGGGACGTGGTAAGAGCCACTAATGAAAGCACAATTGAGGTGCCTTGAAAAGGTAAACGTTGAGCTACCATACCAGTCAATCAATCATACCCACTGCTGGGTCTATCACCTGAGAAAAGGAAACTCAAAAATCACAGGCTGGCAATCCTGCACTCCAGCAATATTTACCGTAGGCAACACTTGGAAGCAACGAAAATGTCCATCAACAGAGGAATGCACCAAGAAGAAGTGGTCCATGTACACAATGGAATATTAGCCATGGAAAACATTGAAGCACTGCTCTTTGAGGCACCATAGATGAGCCTGGAGATATTCACAAAACATGAAGTAGGTCGGAAAGCAAAAGACCTATAGCCAATGTTATCAATTATGGCACTATCTAATAACTGACACAGATGACCATATTTCCAAAGAGAAAGACACTCACAGGCTTAGAAAACAAACTATGCTCATCTGAAAGGAAAGGAGGGGGGAAATTGAGAAATGAAGATTAGTGTTACTATACATATACAAATACATATTATATACATGTATCAAAAGGACCGAACATGTAGCAAGGGAGGTCGACGGAACACTGTAATATTTTACATGGGAAGAGGATCTGTACATTAATAGACATACATAATGTACAAATGAACCAGATTGTGTACACCTAGGACAAACAATATTCTAAACTTTACCCAGATTAAAAAAACTTTTAAAAACCAAGAAGAAGTAAAGAGAAATAAACTTATGGGGATTTCTCCTGGCAAATTCCATTCTAATTTACAACCTAGGACAATGACTTCCAGAAAGGCTCTGCTGCCCTAGAACCCAGATTGGGGAATGGAGAAATGCTACCTCCTTGTGGACGTTTCCCACAACAGCAGCTTTGAACCCACTGCAAAAGGTCACTAAATTTTCACCAACTTGCAGTTTTGTAAATGGCACCTGCCCTCCAGAAAATTTCTGGGGTCAAAAATAGACAAAAAAATTCAGAAGAGGGCAACCTTCGAAGAAGACAATTTCAAGAGCTATATCGTACTCACGGTTTTTTCTTTTAAGAGAAAAGAAAAAGGCGTAGGAATATGATGAATTTTAAAAATTTTAATGACATGCATACCCATATTACAAAAACCGATCAGCTCACAGCAGTCAGAATGGCCATTAGGAAAAATGCTGCAAAAAATAAACGGTGAAGGGAGTGTGGAGAAATGCGTACCCTCGGTTGTAAGGGGGGGCATGTAAAGAGCCACTAATGAAAACACAGTGTAGGTGCTTTGAAAAGGGAAACATTGAGCTCCCAGTCAATCAATCACAACCACTGCTTGGCCTATCACCTGAGAAAATGAGAATCAAAAAGTCACAGGCTGGCAAACCTGTACGCCAGCAAGATTTACCTTAGCCAGCACTTGGAAGCAATGAAAATGTCCATCAACCGAGGAATGCACCAAGAAGAAGTGGTCCACGTACACAATGGAATATTACTCTAATAATAAATATAAAATAAATTTAAAAACAAACAAAAGCAAGGAGACATCAACATTTGTGGGTTTATCCGGGCACATTGTACTCTAATTTATAACCGAAGAACACCACTGGCCGGTAGTTCTGTTTCCCTAGTACCAGCAAGGGGAACGTAGAAAGGCTGCCGCTCTCTGGCCGTTACCTGCAAAAGCAGGTTTAAAGCCTGAGCTAATGGTCACTTCATATGAACAAGTACTGCAAGGCTGTAAATGAAACCTGCCCTCAAAGTGTCTTGAGGGAGATAATGGCCAAAATATTTCAAATGCTGACACATACTTTAAGAAAACACTTTGAAGAAATAAGCTCTAATCACAGCTGGAAAAATAAAAAGGACATGTCTTAAAGCTCAATGTCAACGCAGTATGAGACACATGCAAATTCAACCACAAAGAGGTATCAGCTCACACCACTCAGAATAACCATCAGCAAAAACTACAAAGAATAAATCCTGAAGGTGCTGGGAAGAAATACATACCCTCCACTTTAAGTGGGACGTAACCTGGAAAGAGCCACTAAGGAGAAGAGAATAGAGGTGCCTTTAAAAGATAAACATTCAGCTACCGTATGATCCAGCAGAACTATTCCTGGATCTATAAACTAAGAAGACAGAATTGGAAGGACACAGGCACACAAATCTGCATTGCATAGTATTACAATAGCCAAGATATGGAAGTAACCAAAAAGTCCACTGACAGATGGGTGGACAAAGAAGAACTGCTACCTGTACAGATGGAATAGGAGCTAGTGAAAAACATGAAACAATGCCATCTCCAGCACCATAGATGAGTCTAGAAGTAATCACGCAACTTGGAGTAAGTGAGAAAGCGAAAAACACATATCCTATCATATCACATATAGGTGTTACCTAAAAAATGATACAAACAAAAATATTTCCATAGAGAAACACTTTCATAGATTCATTAAAAACTTATGGTTCACCAAATGGAAAGGTGTGTGGATTGGATACATTACCATATTGAGGTTAACAGAGAGATACAAACACTTGTGAAATATATAATCACCAAAGACCTACGCAATACCAAGAGAAGACTACTGAACATTGTGTCATAACCTACATGGGAAAAGGATCCGTAGAAGAATAGATATATGTATATGTGTGAAAGAACCACATCTTGCACACCCAGAACAAACAAAACATTGTAATCAATTTGCTGTGATAAAAAATAAAAATTAAGTTAAAAATACCAACAAGACGTAATGAGACATAAACTTAAAGGGCTTTTTCCTCGCACATTCCATTCTAATTTACAACCTAGAACACCACTTCCAGTAAGGCTCTGTTGCCCTAGTAACCAGATTTGGTAAAGGAGAAATGCTGCCGCCTTGTGGCCGATTCCCGCAAGAGCAACATTTAACCCACAGCTAATGGTCACTTACCATTCACAAGGACTCAGGGCTGTAAAGGACACCTGCCCTCAAAATTGTGCTGAGGTAGGGAATGGATAAAAAAATTCAAAACAGGCAACATGTTTACGAAGATAGTATGAAGAGGTGTTTTACTCACTCTCTTTTTAAAGAAAGGAAAATGGATAAAAGCTCAGCCTCAGGAAGTATTAGACTCATGCAATCTAATCTACAAAAAGTTTTCAACTCACACCAGTCGACTGACCATTGGCAAAAAGTCTACAAACAATAAATGCTGAAGAGGTTTTAGAGAACTGTGTCCCCTCTAGCTGCTGGTGAGATGTAAAAGGGTTAAACGCTAATAATGAGAACAGAAAGGAGCTGCGTTGAAAAGGAAGAATTGAGGTACCATTCAATCCAGCAGGCGCACCAATGGGCCTCTCACCTGAGAAGACCAGAATGAAGAAGACCCGGGCTGCAAAAGCTGCACTGCAGCCTTATTCACAGTAGACAAGACAGTGAAGCAACCAAAATGTCCATCAACAGATGAAAGGATAAAGAAGAAGTGGTCCATGTACACAATGAATACTAGCCATGGAAAACAAAGAAACACTGCTCTTTGAGGCACCATAGATGATCTTGGAGATAATCACAGAACATGAGCTAAGTCGGAAAGCAAAAGTCCTATATCCTATGATATCACTTATAGGCGTTATCTAATAACTGACACAAATGAACATATTTCCACAGAGAAAGTCAATCACACACTTATTAAAGAAAAAACTATCCTTATCTAAAAGGAAAGGTGGGGGGAATGGATAAATGAAGATGAGCGTTACCATATGTATACAAATACATATTATATACATATATCAAAAAGACCGACCATATAGCAAGGAAGGTTTACGGAACACTCTGTAATAATTCACACGGGAAGAGGATCTCTACATAAATAGGTATATAGAATATGTAGATGAACCAGAGTGTGTACACCTTGGACAAGCAACATTCTAACCATTACCCCAATTGAAAAAATTAAAACAACGAACTAGGAGTAATGAGACATAAATTTATGGGGGGTTTTCCTGGCACATTCCATCCAAATTGAAAACCAAGGCAAACAACTTCCAGAACGGCTCTGCTGCCCTAGTACCCAGATTTGGGAATGGAGAAATGCTGCATCCTTGTGGCCGTTTCCCACAACAGCAGCTTTGAACCCACTGCAAAAGGTCACTAATTATTCACCAATTGCAGGTCTGTAAATGACACCGGCCCTCCAAATAATACTGAGGTCGAAAATCGAACAAAAAATTCTAGAGTGCAACTTTCCAAAAAGAAAATTTGAAGTGGTACATTATACTCACACTTTTTTTTCTTTTTTCTTTTAACAGAAAAGCAAAAGGCGTGGAAAAATGATGAATTGTAGGAATTTTTACAGACATGTAAACCCAAATTACAAAAACCTATCAGCTCACACCAGTCAGAATGGCCATCAACAAAAATGCTGCAAACAAGAAATGCTGACGTGATTGTGGAGAAATGCATACCCTCGATGCTAAGGGGGACGTGGTAAGAGCCACTAATGAAAGCACAATTGAGGTGCCTTGAAAAGGTAAACGTTGAGCTACCATACCAGTCAATCAATCATACCCACTGCTGGGTCTATCACCTGAGAAAAGGAAACTCAAAAATCACAGGCTGGCAATCCTGCACTCCAGCAATATTTACCGTAGGCAACACTTGGAAGCAACGAAAATGTCCATCAACAGAGGAATGCACCAAGAAGAAGTGGTCCATGTACACAATGGAATATTAGCCATGGAAAACATTGAAGCACTGCTCTTTGAGGCACCATAGATGAGCCTGGAGATATTCACAAAACATGAAGTAGGTCGGAAAGCAAAAGACCTATAGCCAATGTTATCAATTATGGCACTATCTAATAACTGACACAGATGACCATATTTCCAAAGAGAAAGACACTCACAGGCTTAGAAAACAAACTATGCTCATCTGAAAGGAAAGGAGGGGGGAAATTGAGAAATGAAGATTAGTGTTACTATACATATACAAATACATATTATATACATGTATCAAAAGGACCGAACATGTAGCAAGGGAGGTCGACGGAACACTGTAATATTTTACATGGGAAGAGGATCTGTACATTAATAGACATACATAATGTACAAATGAACCAGATTGTGTACACCTAGGACAAACAATATTCTAAACTTTACCCAGATTAAAAAAACTTTTAAAAACCAAGAAGAAGTAATGAGAAATAAACTTATGGGGATTTCTCCTGGCAAATTCCATTCTAATTTACAACCTAGGACAATGACTTCCAGAAAGGCTCTGCTGCCCTAGAACCCAGATTGGGGAATGGAGAAATGCTACCTCCTTGTGGACGTTTCCCACAACAGCAGCTTTGAACCCACTGCAAAAGGTCACTAAATTTTCACCAACTTGCAGTTTTGTAAATGGCACCTGCCCTCCAGAAAATTTCTGGGGTCAAAAATAGACAAAAAAATTCAGAAGAGGGCAACCTTCGAAGAAGACAATTTCAAGAGCTATATCGTACTCACGGTTTTTTCTTTTAAGAGAAAAGAAAAAGGCGTAGGAATATGATGAATTTTAAAAATTTTAATGACATGCATACCCATATTACAAAAACCGATCAGCTCACAGCAGTCAGAATGGCCATTAGGAAAAATGCTGCAAAAAATAAACGGTGAAGGGAGTGTGGAGAAATGCGTACCCTCGGTTGTAAGGGGGGGCATGTAAAGAGCCACTAATGAAAACACAGTGTAGGTGCTTTGAAAAGGGAAACATTGAGCTCCCAGTCAATCAATCACAACCACTGCTTGGCCTATCACCTGAGAAAATGAGAATCAAAAAGTCACAGGCTGGCAAACCTGTACGCCAGCAAGATTTACCTTAGCCAGCACTTGGAAGCAATGAAAATGTCCATCAACCGAGGAATGCACCAAGAAGAAGTGGTCCACGTACACAATGGAATATTACTCTAATAATAAATATAAAATAAATTTAAAAACAAACAACAGCAAGGAGACATCAACATTTGTGGGTTTATCCGGGCACATTGCACTCTAATTTATAACCGAAGAACACCACTGGCCGGTAGTTCTGTTTCCCTAGTACCAGCAAGGGGAACGTAGAAAGGCTGCCGCTCTCTGGCCGTTACCTGCAAAAGCAGGTTTAAAGCCTGAGCTAATGGTCACTTCATATGAACAAGTACTGCAAGGCTGTAAATGAAACCTGCCCTCAAAGTGTCTTGAGGGAGATAATGGCCAAAATATTTCAAATGCTGACACATACTTTAAGAAAACACTTTGAAGAAATAAGCTCTAATCACAGCTGGAAAAATAAAAAGGACATGTCTTAAAGCTCAATATCAACGCAGTATGAGACACATGCAAATTCAACCACAAAGAGGTATCAGCTCACACCACTCAGAATAACCATCAGCAAAAACTACAAAGAATAAATCCTGAAGGTGCTGGGAAGAAATACATACCCTCCACTTTAAGTGGGACGTAACCTGGAAAGAGCCACTAAGGAGAACAGAATAGAGGTGCCTTTAAAAGGTAAACATTCAGCTACCGTATGATCCAGCAGATCTATTCCTGGATCTATAAAGTAAGAAGACAGAATTGGAAGGACACAGGCACGCAAATCTGCATTGCATAGTATTACAATAGCCAAGATATGGAAGTAACCAAAAAGTCCACTGACAGATGGGTGGACAAAGCAGAACTGCTACCTGTACAGATGGAATAGGAGCAAGTGAAAAAAATGAAACAATGACATCTCCAGCACCATAGATGAGTCTATAAGTAATCAGGCAACTTGGAGTAAGTGAGAAAGCGAAAAACACATATCCTATCATATCACATATAGGTGTTACCTAAAAACTGATACAAACAAAAATATTTCCATAGAGAAACACTTTCATAGATTCATTAAAAAACTTATGGTTCACCAAATGGAAAGGTGTGAGGATTGGATACATTACCATATTGAGGTTAACAGAGAGATACAAACACTTGTGAAATATATAATCACCAAAGACCTACGCAATACCAAGAGAAGACTACTGAACATTGTGTCATAACCTACATGGGAAAAGGATCCGAAGAAGAATAGATATATGTATATGTGTGAAAGAACCACATCTTGCACACCTAGAACAAACAAAACATTGTAATCAAGTTTGCTGTGATAAAAAATAAAAATTAAGTTAAAAATACCAACAAGACGTAATGAGACATAAACTTAAAGGGCTTTACCTCGCACATTCCATTCTAATTTACAACCTAGAACACCACTTCCAGTAAGGCTCTGTTGCCCTAGTAACCAGATTTGGTAAAGGAGAAATGCTGCCGCCTTGTGGCCGATTCCTGCAAGAGCAGCTTTTAACCCACAGCTAATGGTCACTTACCATTCACAAGGACTCAGGGCTGTAAAGGACACCTGCCCTCAAAATTGTGCTGAGGTAGGGAATGGATAAAATAATTCAAAACAGGCAACATGTTCACGAAGATAGTATGAAGAGGTGTTTTACTCACTCTCTTTTTAAAGAAAGGAAAATGGATAAAAGCTCAGCCTCAGGAAGTATTAGACTCATGCAATCTAATCTACAAAAAGTTTTCAACTCACAGCAGTCGACTGACCATTGGCAAAAAGTCTACAAACAATAAATGCTGAAGAGGTTTAGAGAACTGTGTACCCTCTAGCTGCTGGTGAGATGCAAAAGGGTTAAATGCTAATAATGAGAACAGAAAGGAGCTGCGTTGAAAAGGAAAAATTGAGGTACCATTCAATCCAGCAGGCGCACCAATGCGCCTCTCACCTGAGAAGACCAGAATGAAGAAGACCCGGGCTGCAAAAGCTGCACTGCAGCCTTATTCACAGTAGACAAGACAGTGAAGCAACCAAAATGTCCATCAACAGATGAAAGGATAAAGAAGAAGCGGTCCATGTACACAATGAATACTAGCCATGGAAAACAAAGAAACACTGCTCTTTGAGGCACCATAGATGATCTTGGAGATATTCACAGAACATGAGCTAAGTCGGAAAGCAAAAGTCCTATATCCTATGATATCACTTATAGGCATTATCTAATAACTGACACAAGTGAACATATTTCCACAGAGAAAGTCAATCACACACTTATTAAAAAAAAACTATCCTTATCTAAAAGGAAAGGTGGGGGGAATGGATAAATGAAGATTAGCGTTACCATATGTATACAAATACATATTATATACATATATCAAAAAGACCGACCATATAGCAAGGAAGGTTTACGGAACACTCTGTAATAATTCACACGGGAAGAGGATCTCTACATAAATAGGTATATAGAATATGTAGATGAACCAGAGTGTGTACACCTTGGACAAGCAACATTCTAACCATTACCCCAATTGAAAAAATTAAAACAACGAACTAGGAGTAATGAGACATAAACTTATGGGGGGTTTTCCTGGCACATTCCATCCAAATTGAAAACCTAGGCAAACAACTTCCAGAACGGCTCTGCTGCCCTAGTACCCAGATTTGGGAATGGAGAAATGCTGCATCCTTGTGGCCGTTTCCCACAACAGCAGCTTTGAACCCACTGCAAAAGGTCACTAATTATTCACCAATTGCAGGTCTGTAAATAACACCGGCCCTCCAAAAAATACTGAGGTCGAAAATCGAACAAAAAATTCTAGAGTGCAACTTTCCAAAAAGAAAATTTGAAGTGGTACAGTATACTCACACTTTTTTTCTTTTTTCTTTTAACAGAAAAGCAAAAAGCGTGGAAAAATGATGAATTGTAGGAATTTTTACAGACATGTAAACCCAAATTACAAAAACCTATCAGCTCACACCAGTCAGAATGGCCATCAACAAAAATGCTGCAAACAAGAAATGCTGACGTGATTGTGGAGAAATGCATACCCTCGATGCTAAAGGGGACGTGGTAAGAGCCACTAATGAAAGCACAATTGAGGTGCCTTGAAAAGGTAAACGTTGAGCTACCATACCAGTCAATCAATCATACCCACTGCTGGGTCTATCACCTGAGAAAAGGAAACTCAAAAATCACAGGCTGGCAATCCTGCACTCCAGCAATATTTACCATAGGCAACACTTGGAAGCACCGAAAATGTCCATCAACAGAGGAATGCACCAAGAAGAAGTGTTCCATGTACACAATGGAATATTAGCCATGGAAAACATTGAAGCACTGCTCTTTGAGGTACCATAGATGAGCCTGGAGATATTCACAAAACATGAAGTAGGTCGGAAAGCAAAAGACCTATAGCCAATGTTATCAATTATGGCATTATCTAATAACTGACACAGATGAACATATTTCCAAAGAGAAAGACTCTCACAGGCTTAGAAAACAAAATATGCTCATCTGAAAGGAAAGGAGGGGGGAAATTGAGAAATGAAGATTAGTGTTACTATACATATACAAATACATATTATATACATGTATCAAAAAGACCGAACATGTAGCAAGGGAGGTCGACGGAACACTGTAATATTTTACATGGGAAGAGGATCTGTACATTAATAGACATACATAATGTACAAATGAACCAGATTGTGTACACCTAGGACAAACAATATTCTAAACTTTACCCAGATTAAAAAAACTTTTAAAAACCAAGAAGAAGTAATGAGACATAAACTTATGGGGATTTCTCCTGGCAAATTCCATTCTAATTTACAACCTAGGACAATGACTTCCAGAAAGGCTCTGCTGCCCTAGAACCCAGATTGGGGAATGGAGAAATGCTACCTCCTTGTGGACGTTTCCCACAACAGCAGCTTTGAACCCACTGCAAAAGGTCACTAAATTTTCACCAACTTGCAGTTTTGTAAATGGCACCTGCCCTCCAGAAAATTTCTGGGGTCAAAAATAGACAAAAAAATTCAGAAGAGGGCAACCTTCGAAGAAGACAATTTCAAGAGCTATATCGTACTCACGGTTTTTTCTTTTAAGAGAAAAGAAAAAGGCGTAGGAATATGATGAATTTTAAAAATTTTAATGACATGCATACCCATATTACAAAAACCGATCAGCTCACAGCAGTCAGAATGGCCATTAGGAAAAATGCTGCAAAAAATAAACGGTGAAGGGAGTGTGGAGAAATGCGTACCCTCGGTTGTAAGGGGGGGCATGTAAAGAGCCACTAATGAAAACACAGTGTAGGTGCTTTGAAAAGGGAAACATTGAGCTCCCAGTCAATCAATCACAACCACTGCTTGGCCTATCACCTGAGAAAATGAGAATCAAAAAGTCACAGGCTGGCAAACCTGTACGCCAGCAAGATTTACCTTAGCCAGCACTTGGAAGCAATGAAAATGTCCATCAACCGAGGAATGCACCAAGAAGAAGTGGTCCACGTACACAATGGAATATTACTCTAATAATAAATATAAAATAAATTTAAAAACAAACAAAAGCAAGGAGACATCAACATTTGTGGGTTTATCCGGGCACATTGCACTCTAATTTATAACCGAAGAACACCACTGGCCGGTAGTTCTGTTTCCCTAGTACCAGCAAGGGGAACGTAGAAAGGCTGCCGCTCTCTGGCCGTTACCTGCAAAAGCAGGTTTAAAGCCTGAGCTAATGGTCACTTCATATGAACAAGTACTGCAAGGCTGTAAATGAAACCTGCCCTCAAAGTGTCTTGAGGGAGATAATGGCCAAAATATTTCAAATGCTGACACATACTTTAAGAAAACACTTTGAAGAAATAAGCTCTAATCACAGCTGGAAAAATAAAAAGGACATGTCTTAAAGCTCAATTTCAACGCAGTATGAGACACATGCAAATTCAACCACAAAGAGGTATCAGCTCACACCACTCAGAATAACCATCAGCAAAAACTACAAAGAATAAATCCTGAAGGTGCTGGGAAGAAATACATACCCTCCACTTTAAGTGGGACGTAACCTGGAAAGAGCCACTAAGGAGAACAGAATAGAGGTGCCTTTAAAAGATAAACATTCAGCTACCGTATGATCCAGCAGAACTATTCCTGGATCTATAAACTAAGAAGACAGAATTGGAAGGACACAGGCACACAAATCTGCATTGCATAGTATTACAATAGCCAAGATATGGAAGTAACCAAAAAGTCCACTGACAGATGGGTGGACAAAGAAGAACTGCTACCTGTACAGATGGAATAGGAGCTAGTGAAAAACATGAAACAATGCCATCTCCAGCACCATAGATGAGTCTAGAAGTAATCACGCAACTTGGAGTAAGTGAGAAAGCGAAAAACACATATCCTATCATATCACATATAGGTGTTACCTAAAAAATGATACAAACAAAAATATTTCCATAGAGAAACACTTTCATAGATTCATTAAAAACTTATGGTTCACCAAATGGAAAGGTGTGTGGATTGGATACATTACCATATTGAGGTTAACAGAGAGATACAAACACTTGTGAAATATATAATCACCAAAGACCTACGCAATACCAAGAGAAGACTACTGAACATTGTGTCATAACCTACATGGGAAAAGGATCCGTAGAAGAATAGATATATGTATATGTGTGAAAGAACCACATCTTGCACACCCAGAACAAACAAAACATTGTAATCAATTTGCTGTGATAAAAAATAAAAATTAAGTTAAAAATACCAACAAGACGTAATGAGACATAAACTTAAAGGGCTTTTTCCTCGCACATTCCATTCTAATTTACAACCTAGAACACCACTTCCAGTAAGGCTCTGTTGCCCTAGTAACCAGATTTGGTAAAGGAGAAATGCTGCCGCCTTGTGGCCGATTCCCGCAAGAGCAACATTTAACCCACAGCTAATGGTCACTTACCATTCACAAGGACTCAGGGCTGTAAAGGACACCTGCCCTCAAAATTGTGCTGAGGTAGGGAATGGATAAAAAAATTCAAAACAGGCAACATGTTCACGAAGATAGTATGAAGAGGTGTTTTACTCACTCTCTTTTTAAAGAAAGGAAAATGGATAAAAGCTCAGCCTCAGGAAGTATTAGACTCATGCAATCTAATCTACAAAAAGTTTTCAACTCACACCAGTCGACTGACCATTGGCAAAAAGTCTACAAACAATAAATGCTGAAGAGGTTTTAGAGAACTGTGTCCCCTCTAGCTGCTGGTGAGATGTAAAAGGGTTAAACGCTAATAATGAGAACAGAAAGGAGCTGCGTTGAAAAGGAAAAATTGAGGTACCATTCAATCCAGCAGGCGCACCAATGGGCCTCTCACCTGAGAAGACCAGAATGAAGAAGACCCGGGCTGCAAAAGCTGCACTGCAGCCTTATTCACAGTAGACAAGACAGTGAAGCAACCAAAATGTCCATCAACAGATGAAAGGATAAAGAAGAAGTGGTCCATGTACACAATGAATACTAGCCATGGAAAACAAAGAAACACTGCTCTTTGAGGCACCATAGATGATCTTGGAGATAATCACAGAACATGAGCTAAGTCGGAAAGCAAAAGTCCTATATCCTATGATATCACTTATAGGCGTTATCTAATAACTTACACAAATGAACATATTTCCACAGAGAAAGTCAATCACACACTTATTAAAGAAAAAACTATCCTTATCTAAAAGGAAAGGTGGGGGGAATGGATAAATGAAGATTAGCGTTACCATATGTATACAAATACATATTATATACATATATCAAAAAGACCGACCATATAGCAAGGAAGGTTTACGGAACACTCTGTAATAATTCACACGGGAAGAGGATCTCTACATAAATAGGTATATAGAATATGTAGATGAACCAGAGTGTGTACACCTTGGACAAGCAACATTCTAACCATTACCCCAATTGAAAAAATTAAAACAACGAACTAGGAGTAATGAGACATAAATTTATGGGGGGTTTTCCTGGCACATTCCATCCAAATTGAAAACCAAGGCAAACAACTTCCAGAACGGCTCTGCTGCCCTAGTACCCAGATTTGGGAATGGAGAAATGCTGCATCCTTGTGGCGGTTTCCCACAACAGCAGCTTTGAACCCACTGCAAAAGGTCACTAATTATTCACCAATTGCAGGTCTGTAAATGACACCGGCCCTCCAAAAAATACTGAGGTCGAAAATCGAACAAAAAATTCTAGAGTGCAACTTTCCAAAAAGAAAATTTGAAGTGGTACATTATACTCACACTTTTTTTTCTTTTTTCTTTTAACAGAAAAGCAAAAGGCGTGGAAAAATGATGAATTGTAGGAATTTTTACAGACATGTAAACCCAAATTACAAAAACCTATCAGCTCACACCAGTCAGAATGGCCATCAACAAAAATGCTGCAAACAAGAAATGCTGACGTGATTGTGGAGAAATGCATACCCTCGATGCTAAGGGGGACGTGGTAAGAGCCACTAATGAAAGCACAATTGAGGTGCCTTGAAAAGGTAAACGTTGAGCTACCATACCAGTCAATCAATCATACCCACTGCTGGGTCTATCACCTGAGAAAAGGAAACTCAAAAATCACAGGCTGGCAATCCTGCACTCCAGCAATATTTACCGTAGGCAACACTTGGAAGCAACGAAAATGTCCATCAACAGAGGAATGCACCAAGAAGAAGTGGTCCATGTACACAATGGAATATTAGCCATGGAAAACATTGAAGCACTGCTCTTTGAGGCACCATAGATGAGCCTGGAGATATTCACAAAACATGAAGTAGGTCGGAAAGCAAAAGACCTATAGCCAATGTTATCAATTATGGCACTATCTAATAACTGACACAGATGACCATATTTCCAAAGAGAAAGACACTCACAGGCTTAGAAAACAAACTATGCTCATCTGAAAGGAAAGGAGGGGGGAAATTGAGAAATGAAGATTAGTGTTACTATACATATACAAATACATATTATATACATGTATCAAAAGGACCGAACATGTAGCAAGGGAGGTCGACGGAACACTGTAATATTTTACATGGGAAGAGGATCTGTACATTAATAGACATACATAATGTACAAATGAACCAGATTGTGTACACCTAGGACAAACAATATTCTAAACTTTACCCAGATTAAAAAAACTTTTAAAAACCAAGAAGAAGTAAAGAGAAATAAACTTATGGGGATTTCTCCTGGCAAATTCCATTCTAATTTACAACCTAGGACAATGACTTCCAGAAAGGCTCTGCTGCCCTAGAACCCAGATTGGGGAATGGAGAAATGCTACCTCCTTGTGGACGTTTCCCACAACAGCAGCTTTGAACCCACTGCAAAAGGTCACTAAATTTTCACCAACTTGCAGTTTTGTAAATGGCACCTGCCCTCCAGAAAATTTCTGGGGTCAAAAATAGACAAAAAAATTCAGAAGAGGGCAACCTTCGAAGAAGACAATTTCAAGAGCTATATCGTACTCACGGTTTTTTCTTTTAAGAGAAAAGAAAAAGGCGTAGGAATATGATGAATTTTAAAAATTTTAATGACATGCATACCCATATTACAAAAACCGATCAGCTCACAGCAGTCAGAATGGCCATTAGGAAAAATGCTGCAAAAAATAAACGGTGAAGGGAGTGTGGAGAAATGCGTACCCTCGGTTGTAAGGGGGGGCATGTAAAGAGCCACTAATGAAAACACAGTGTAGGTGCTTTGAAAAGGGAAACATTGAGCTCCCAGTCAATCAATCACAACCACTGCTTGGCCTATCACCTGAGAAAATGAGAATCAAAAAGTCACAGGCTGGCAAACCTGTACGCCAGCAAGATTTACCTTAGCCAGCACTTGGAAGCAATGAAAATGTCCATCAACCGAGGAATGCACCAAGAAGAAGTGGTCCACGTACACAATGGAATATTACTCTAATAATAAATATAAAATAAATTTAAAAACAAACAAAAGCAAGGAGACATCAACATTTGTGGGTTTATCCGGGCACATTGTACTCTAATTTATAACCGAAGAACACCACTGGCCGGTAGTTCTGTTTCCCTAGTACCAGCAAGGGGAACGTAGAAAGGCTGCCGCTCTCTGGCCGTTACCTGCAAAAGCAGGTTTAAAGCCTGAGCTAATGGTCACTTCATATGAACAAGTACTGCAAGGCTGTAAATGAAACCTGCCCTCAAAGTGTCTTGAGGGAGATAATGGCCAAAATATTTCAAATGCTGACACATACTTTAAGAAAACACTTTGAAGAAATAAGCTCTAATCACAGCTGGAAAAATAAAAAGGACATGTCTTAAAGCTCAATTTCAATGCAGTATGAGACACATGCAAATTCAACAACAAAGAGGTATCAGCTCACACCACTCAGAATAACCATCAGCAAAAACTACAAAGAATAAATCCTGAAGGTGCTGGGAAGAAATACATACCCTCCACTTTAAGTGGGACGTAACCTGGAAAGAGCCACTAAGGAGAAGAGAATAGAGGTGCCTTTAAAAGATAAACATTCAGCTACCGTATGATCCAGCAGAACTATTCCTGGATCTATAAACTAAGAAGACAGAATTGGAAGGACACAGGCACACAAATCTGCATTGCATAGTATTACAATAGCCAAGATATGGAAGTAACCAAAAAGTCCACTGACAGATGGGTGGACAAAGAAGAACTGCTACCTGTACAGATGGAATAGGAGCTAGTGAAAAACATGAAACAATGCCATCTCCAGCACCATAGATGAGTCTAGAAGTAATCACGCAACTTGGAGTAAGTGAGAAAGCGAAAAACACATATCCTATCATATCACATATAGGTGTTACCTAAAAAATGATACAAACAAAAATATTTCCATAGAGAAACACTTTCATAGATTCATTAAAAACTTATGGTTCACCAAATGGAAAGGTGTGTGGATTGGATACATTACCATATTGAGGTTAACAGAGAGATACAAACACTTGTGAAATATATAATCACCAAAGACCTATGCAATACCAAGAGAAGACTACTGAACATTGTGTCATAACCTACATGGGAAAAGGATCCGTAGAAGAATAGATATATGTATATGTGTGAAAGAACCACATCTTGCACACCCAGAACAAACAAAACATTGTAATCAATTTGCTGTGATAAAAAATAAAAATTAAGTTAAAAATACCAACAAGACGTAATGAGACATAAACTTAAAGGGCTTTTTCCTCGCACATTCCATTCTAATTTACAACCTAGAACACCACTTCCAGTAAGGCTCTGTTGCCCTAGTAACCAGATTTGGTAAAGGAGAAATGCTGCCGCCTTGTGGCCGATTCCCGCAAGAGCAACATTTAACCCACAGCTAATGGTCACTTACCATTCACAAGGACTCAGGGCTGTAAAGGACACCTGCCCTCAAAATTGTGCTGAGGTAGGGAATGGATAAAAAAATTCAAAACAGGCAACATGTTCACGAAGATAGTATGAAGAGGTGTTTTACTCACTCTCTTTTTAAAGAAAGGAAAATGGATAAAAGCTCAGCCTCAGGAAGTATTAGACTCATGCAATCTAATCTACAAAAAGTTTTCAACTCACACCAGTCGACTGACCATTGGCAAAAAGTCTACAAACAATAAATGCTGAAGAGGTTTTAGAGAACTGTGTCCCCTCTAGCTGCTGGTGAGATGTAAAAGGGTTAAACGCTAATAATGAGAACAGAAAGGAGCTGCGTTGAAAAGGAAAAATTGAGGTACCATTCAATCCAGCAGGCGCACCAATGGGCCTCTCACCTGAGAAGACCAGAATGAAGAAGACCCGGGCTGCAAAAGCTGCACTGCAGCCTTATTCACAGTAGACAAGACAGTGAAGCAACCAAAATGTCCATCAACAGATGAAAGGATAAAGAAGAAGTGGTCCATGTACACAATGAATACTAGCCATGGAAAACAAAGAAACACTGCTCTTTGAGGCACCATAGATGATCTTGGAGATAATCACAGAACATGAGCTAAGTCGGAAAGCAAAAGTCCTATATCCTATGATATCACTTATAGGCGTTATCTAATAACTGACACAAATGAACATATTTCCACAGAGAAAGTCAATCACACACTTATTAAAGAAAAAACTATCCTTATCTAAAAGGAAAGGTGGGGGGAATGGAGAAATGAAGATTAGCATTACCATATGTGTACAAATACATATTATATACATATATCAAAAAGACCGACCATATAGCAAGGAAGGTTTACGGAACACTCTGTAATAATTCACACGGGAAGAGAATCTCTACATAAATAGGTATATAGAATATGTAGATGAACCAGAGTGTGTACACCTTGGACAAGCAACATTCTAACCATTACCCCAATTGAAAAAATTAAAACAACGAACTAGGAGTAATGAGACATAAACTTATGGGGGGTTTTCCTGGCACATTCCATCCAAATTGAAAACCTAGGCGAACAACTTCCAGAACGGCTCTGCTGCCCTAGTACCCAGATTTGGGAATGGAGAAATGCTGCATCCTTGTGGCCGTTTCCCACAACAGCAGCTTTGAACCCACTGCAAAAGGTCACTAATTATTCACCAATTGCAGGTCTGTAAATGACACCGGCCCTCCAAAAAATACTGAGGTCGAAAATCGAACAAAAACTTCTAGAGTGCAACTTCCAAAAAGAAAATTTGAAGAGGTATATTATACTCACACTTTTTTTCCTTTTTCTTTTAACAGAAAAGCAAAAGGCGTGGAAAAATGATGAATTGTAGGAATTTTTACAGACATGTAAACCCAGATTACAAAAGCCTATCAGCTCTCACCAGTCAGAATGGCCATCAACAAAAATGCTGCAAACAATAAATGCTGACGTGATTGTGGAGAAATGCGTACCCTCGATGCTAAGGGGGACGTGGTAAGAGCCACTAATG
The DNA here is from genome assembly GCF_965194805.1 of Balaenoptera borealis. Taxonomy (NCBI): domain Eukaryota; kingdom Metazoa; phylum Chordata; class Mammalia; order Artiodactyla; family Balaenopteridae; genus Balaenoptera; species Balaenoptera borealis. The sequence goes on from NW_028123839.1 coordinate 199,306, forward strand.
AAAGCACAATTGAGGTGCCTTGAAAAGGGAAACGTTGAGCTACCATACCAGTCAATCAATCATACCCACTGCTGGGTCTATCACCTGAGAAAAGGAAACTCAAAAATCACAGGCTGGCAATCCTGCACTCCAGCAATATTTACCATAGGCAACACTTGGAAGCAACGAAAATGTCCATCAACAGAGGAATGCACCAAGAAGAAGTGGTCCATGTACAGAATGGAATATTAGCCATGGGAAACATTGAAGCACTGCTCTTTGAGGCACCATAGATGAGCCTGGAGATATTCACAAAACATGAAGTAGGTCGGAAAGCAAAAGACCTTTAGCCTATATTATCACTTATGGCATTATCTAATAACTGACACAGATGAACATATTTCCAAAGAGAAAGACACTCACAGGCTTAGAAAACAAACTATGCTCATCTGAAAGGAAAGGAGGGGGGAAATTGAGAAATGAAGATTAGTGTTACTATACATATACAAATACATATTATATACATGTATCAAAAAGACCGAATACATAACAAGGGAGGTCGACGGAACACTGTAATATTTTACATGGAAAGAGGATCTGTACATTAATAGACATGCATAATGTACAAATGAACCAGATTGTGTACACCTAGGACAAACAATATTCTAAACTTTACCCAGATTAAAAAACTTTTAAAAACCAAGAAGAAGTAATGAGACATAAACTTATGGGGATTTCTCCTGGCAAATTCCATTCTAATTTACAACCTAGGACAATAACTTCCAGAAAGGCTCTGCTGCCCTAGTACCCAGATTGGGGAATGGAGAAATGCTACCTCCTTGTGGCCGTTTCCCACAACAGCAGCTTTGAATCCACTGCAAAAGGTCACTAAATTTTCAACAACCTGCAGTTCTGTAAATGACACCTGCCCCCAGAAAATTTCTGGGGTCAAAAATCCACCAAAAAATACAAAAGAGGGCAACCTTCGAAGAAGACAATTTCAAGAGCTATATTGAACTCACGGTTTTTTCTTTTAAGGGAAAAGAAAAAGGCGTAGGAATATGTTGAATTTTTAAAAAATTTAAGACATGCATACCCATATTACAAAAACCTATCAGCTCACAGCAGTCAGAATGGCCATTAGGAAAAATGCTGCAAAAAATAAACGGTGAAGGGAGTGTGGAGAAATGAGTACCCTCGGTTGTAAGGTGGGGCATGTAAAGAGCCACTAATGAAAACACAGTGTAGGTGCTTTGAAAAGGGAAACATTGAGCTCCCAGTCAATCAATCAAAACCACTGCTTGGCCTATCACCTGAGAAAATGAGAATCAAAAAGTCACAGGCTGGCAAACCTGTACGCCAGCAAGATTTACCTTAGCCAGCACTTGGAAGCAATGAAAATGTCCATCAACCGAGGAATGCACCAAGAAGAAGTGGTCCACGTACACAATGGAATATTACTCTAATAATAAATATAAAATAAATTTAAAAACAAACAAAAGCAAGGAGACATCAACATTTGTGGGTTTATCCGGGCACATTGCACTCTAATTTATAACCGAAGAACACCACTGGCCGGTAGTTCTGTTTCCCTAGTACCAGCAAGGGGAACGTAGAAAGGCTGCCGCTCTCTGGCCATTACCTGCAAAAGCAGGTTTAAAGCCTGAGCTAATGGTCACTTCATATGAACAAGTACTGCAAGGCTGTAAATGAAACCTGCCCTCAAAGTGTCTTGAGGGAGATAATGGCCAAAATATTTCAAATGGTGACACATACTTTAAGAAAACACTTTGAAGAAATAAGCTCTAATCACAGCTGGAAAAATAAAAAGGACATGTCTTAAAGCTCAATGTCAACGCAGTATGAGACACATGCAAATTCAACCACAAAGAGGTATCAGCTCACACCACTCAGAATAACCATCAGCAAAAACTACAAAGAATAAATCCTGAAGGTGCTGGGAAGAAATACATACCCTCCACTTTAAGTGGGACGTAACCTGGAAAGAGCCACTAAGGAGAACAGAATAGAGGTGCCTTTAAAAGGTAAACATTGAGCTACCATATGCTCCAGCAGACCTATTCCTGGACCTATAAACTAACAGGACAGAATTGGAAGGACACAGCCACGCAAATCTGCAGTGCATAGTATTACACTAGCCAAGATATGGAAGTAACCAAAAAGTCCACCGACAGATAGGTGGACAAAGAAGAACTGCTACCTGTACAGATGGAATATGAGCTAGTGAAAAAAATGAAATAATGCCATTTCCAGCACCATAGATGAGTCTAGAAGTAATCACGCAACTTGGAGTAAGTGAGAAAGCGAAAGACACATATCCTATAATATCACATATAGGTTTTACCTAAAAAAAGATACAAAGAAAAATATTTCCACAGAGAAACACTTTCATAGATTCATTTAAAAAACTTATGGTTCACCAAATGCAAAGGTGTGAGGATTGGATACATTACCATATTGAGGTTAACAGAGAGATACAAACACATGTGAAATATATAATCACCAAAGACCTACGCAATACCAAGAGAAGACTACTCAACATTGTTTCATAACCTACATGGGAAAAGGATCCGAAGAAGAAGAGATATATGAATATGTGTGAAAGAACCACATCTTGCACACCCAGAACAAACAAAACATTGTAATCAAGTTTGCTGTGATAAAAAATAAAAATTAAGTTAAAAATACCAACAAGACGTAATGAGACATAAACTTAAAGGGCTTTTTCCTCGCACATTCCATTCTAATTTACAACTTAGAACACCACTTCCAGTAAGGCTCTGTTGCCCTAGTAACCAGATTTGGTAAAGGAGAAATGCTGCCGCCTTGTGGCCGATTCCCGCAAGAGCAGCTTTTAACCCACAGCTAATGGTCACTTACCATTCACAAGGACTCAGGGCTGTAAAGGACACCTGCCCTCAAAATTGTGCTGAGGTAGGGAATGGATAAAAAAATTCAAAACAGGCAACATGTTCACAAAGTTAGTATGAAGAGGTAAGTTTTACTCACTCTCTTTTTAAAGAAAGGAAAATGGATAAAAGCTCAGCCTCAGGAAGTATTAGACTCATGCAATCTAATCTACAAAAAGATTTCAACTCACAGCAGTCGACTGACCATTGGCAAAAAGTCTACAAACAATAAATGCTGAAGAGGATTTAGAGAACTGTGTCCCCTCTAGATGCTGGTGAGATGTAAAAGGGTTAAACGTTAATAATGAGAACAGAAAGGAGCTGCGTTGAAAAGGAAAAATTGAGGTACCATTCAATCCAGCAGGCGCACCAATGGGCCTCTCACCTGAGAAGACCAGAATGAAGAAGACCTGGGCTTCAAAAGCTGCACTGCAGCCTTATTCACAATAGACAAGACAGTGAAGCAACCAAAATGTCCATCAACAGATGAAAGGATAAAGAAGAAGTGGTCCATGTACACAATGAATACTAGCCATGGAAAACAATGAAACACTGCTCTTTGAGGCACCATAGATGATCTTGGAGATAATCACAGAACATGAGCTAAGTCGGAAAGCAAAAGTCCTATATCCTATGATATCACTTATAGGCGTTATCTAATAACTGACACAAATGAACATATATCCACAGAGAAAGTCAATCACACACTTATTAAAAAAAAACTATGCTTATCTAAAAGGAAAGGTGGGGGGAATGGATAAATGAAGATGAGCGTTACCATATGTATACAAATACATATTATATACATATATCAAAAAGACCGACCATATAGCAAGGAAGGTTTACGGAACACTCTGTAATAATTCACACGGGAAGAGGATCTCTACATAAATAGGTATATAGAATATGTAGATGAACCAGAGTGTGTACACCTTGGACAAGCAACATTCTAACCATTACCCCAATTGAAAAAATTAAAACAACGAACTAGGAGTAATGAGACATAAACTTATGGGGGGTTTTCCTGGCACATTCCATCCAAATTGAAAACCTAGGCAAACAACTTCCAGAACGGCTCTGCTGCCCTAGTACCCAGATTTGGGAATGGAGAAATGCTGCATCCTTGTGGCCGTTTCCCACAACAGCAGCTTTGAACCCACTGCAAAAGGTCACTAATTATTCACCAATTGCAGGTCTGTAAATGACACCGGCCCTCCAAAAAATACTGAGGTCGAAAATCGAACAAAAAATTCTAGAGTGCAACTTTCCAAAAAGAAAATTTGAAGAGGTATATTATACTCACACTTTTTTTCCTTTTTCTTTTAACAGAAAAGCAAAAGGCGTGGAAAAATGATGAATTGTAGGAATTTTTACAGACATGTAAACCCAGATTACAAAAGCCTATCAGCTCTCACCAGTCAGAATGGCCATCAACAAAAATGCTGCAAACAATAAATGCTGACGTGACTGTGGAGAAATGCATACCCTCGATGCTAAGGGGGACGTGGTAAGAGCCACTAATGAAAGCACAATTGAGGTGCCTTGAAAAGGTAAACGTTGAGCTACCATACCAGTCAATCAATCATACCCACTGCTGGGTCTATCACCTGAGAAAAGGAAAATCAAAAATCACAGGCTGGGGGCTTCCCTGGTGGAGCAGTGGTTGAGAATCTGCCGGCCCATGCAGGGGACACGGGTTCGAGCACTGGTCTGGGAAGATCCCACATGCCGCGGAGCAACTGGGCCCGTGAGCCACAATTACTGAGCCTGCGCGTCTGGAGCCTGTGCTCCACAACAAGAGAGGCCGCGATAGTGAGAGGCCCGCGCACCGCGATGAAGAGTGGCCCCCGCTTGCCGCAACTAGAGAAAGCCCTCGCACAGAAACGAAGACGCAACACAGCCAAAAAATAAATAAATAATTAATTAATTAAAAACTTAAAAAAAAAAAATGCCAGCTACTCCAACAGCTAAATGTCTCTGGTGTACCCTGTTTATAAAAAAAAAAAAAATCACAGGCTGGCAATCCTGCACTCCAGCAATATTTACCATAGGCAACACTTGGAAGCAACGAAAATGTCCATCAACAGAGGAATGCACCAAGAAGAAGTGGTCCATGTACACAATGGAATATAAGTCATGGAAAACATTGAAGCACTGCTCTTTGAGGCACCATAGATGAGCCTGGACATAATCACAAAACATGAAATAGGTCGGAAAGCAAAACACCTATATCATATATTATCACTTATGGCATTATCTAATAACTGGTACAGATGAACATATTTCCAAAGAGATAGACACTCACAGGTTTAGAAAAAAAAACGATGCTCATCTGAAAGGAAAGGAGGAGGGAAATTGAGAAATGAAGATTACTGTTAGTATACATATACAAATACATATTATATACATGTATCAAAAAGACCGAATATATAGCAAGGGAGGTCGATGGAACACTGTAATATTTTACATGGGAAGAGGATCTGTACATTAATAGACATACATAATGTACAAATGAACCAGATTGTGTACACCTAGGACAAACAATATTCTAAACTTTACCCAGATTAAAAAACTTTTAAAAACCAAGAAGAAGTAATGAGACATAAACTTATGGGGATTTCTCCTGTCAAATTCCATTCTAATTTACAACCTAGGACAATGACTTCCAGAAAGGCTCTGCTGCCCTAGTACCCAGATTGGGGAATGGAGAAATGCTACCTCCTTGTGGACGTTTCCCACAACAGCAGCTTTGAACCCACTGCAAAAGGTCACTAAATTTTCACCAACTTGCAGTTTTGTAAATGGCACCTGCCCTCCAGAAAATTTCTGGGGTCAAAAATAGACAAATAAATTCAGAAGAGGGCAACCTTCGAAGAAGACAATTTCAAGAGCTATATCGTACTCACGGTTTTTTCTTTTAAGAGAAAAGAAAAAGGCATAGGAATATGATGAATTTTAAAAATTTTAATGACATGCATACCCATATTACAAAAACCGATCAGCTCACAGCAGTCAGAATGGCCATTAGGAAAAATGCTGCAAAAAATAAATGGTGAAGGGAGTGTGGAGAAATGCGTACCCTCGGTTGTAAGGGGGGGGCATGTAAAAAATACTGAACTACCAGTCAATCAACCACAACCACTGCTTGGCCTATCACCTGAGAAAATGAGAATCAAAAAGTCACAGGCTGGCAAACCTGTACGCCAGCAAGATTTACCTTAGCCAGCACTTGGAAGCAATGAAAATGTCCATCAACCGAGGAATGCACCAAGAAGAAGTGGTCCACGTACACAATGGAATATTACTCTAATAATAAATATAAAATAAATTTAAAAACAAACAAAAGCAAGGAGACATCAACATTTGTGGGTTTATCCGGGCACATTGTACTCTAATTTATAACCGAAGAACACCACTGGCCGGTAGTTCTGTTTCCCTAGTACCAGCAAGGGGAACGTAGAAAGGCTGCCGCTCTCTGGCCGTTACCTGCAAAAGCAGGTTTAAAGCCTGAGCTAATGGTCACTTCATATGAACAAGTACTGCAAGGCTGTAAATGAAACCTGCCCTCAAAGTGTCTTGAGGGAGATAATGGCCAAAATATTTCAAATGCTGACACATACTTTAAGAAAACACTTTGAAGAAATAAGCTCTAATCACAGCTGGAAAAATAAAAAGGACATGTCTTAAAGCTCAATTTCAATGCAGTATGAGACACATGCAAATTCAACCACAAAGAGGTATCAGCTCACACCACTCAGAATAACCATCAGCAAAAACTACAAAGAATAAATCCTGAAGGTGCTGGGAAGAAATACATACCCTCCACTTTAAGTGGGACGTAACCTGGAAAGAGCCACTAAGGAGAAGAGAATAGAGGTGCCTTTAAAAGATAAACATTCAGCTACCGTATGATCCAGCAGAACTATTCCTGGATCTATAAACTAAGAAGACAGAATTGGAAGGACACAGGCACACAAATCTGCATTGCATAGTATTACAATAGCCAAGATATGGAAGTAACCAAAAAGTCCACTGACAGATGGGTGGACAAAGAAGAACTGCTACCTGTACAGATGGAATAGGAGCTAGTGAAAAACATGAAACAATGCCATCTCCAGCACCATAGATGAGTCTAGAAGTAATCACGCAACTTGGAGTAAGTGAGAAAGCGAAAAACACATATCCTATCATATCACATATAGGTGTTACCTAAAAAATGATACAAACAAAAATATTTCCATAGAGAAACACTTTCATAGATTCATTAAAAACTTATGGTTCACCAAATGGAAAGGTGTGTGGATTGGATACATTACCATATTGAGGTTAACAGAGAGATACAAACACTTGTGAAATATATAATCACCAAAGACCTATGCAATACCAAGAGAAGACTACTGAACATTGTGTCATAACCTACATGGGAAAAGGATCCGTAGAAGAATAGATATATGTATATGTGTGAAAGAACCACATCTTGCACACCCAGAACAAACAAAACATTGTAATCAATTTGCTGTGATAAAAAATAAAAATTAAGTTAAAAATACCAACAAGACGTAATGAGACATAAACTTAAAGGGCTTTTTCCTCGCACATTCCATTCTAATTTACAACCTAGAACACCACTTCCAGTAAGGCTCTGTTGCCCTAGTAACCAGATTTGGTAAAGGAGAAATGCTGCCGCCTTGTGGCCGATTCCCGCAAGAGCAACATTTAACCCACAGATAATGGTCACTTACCATTCACAAGGACTCAGGGCTGTAAAGGACACCTGCCCTCAAAATTGTGCTGAGGTAGGGAATGGATAAAAAAATTCAAAACAGGCAACATGTTCACGAAGATAGTATGAAGAGGTGTTTTACTCACTCTCTTTTTAAAGAAAGGAAAATGGATAAAAGCTCAGCCTCAGGAAGTATTAGACTCATGCAATCTAATCTACAAAAAGTTTTCAACTCACACCAGTCGACTGACCATTGGCAAAAAGTCTACAAACAATAAATGCTGAAGAGGTTTTAGAGAACTGTGTCCCCTCTAGCTGCTGGTGAGATGTAAAAGGGTTAAACGCTAATAATGAGAACAGAAAGGAGCTGCGTTGAAAAGGAAAAATTGAGGTACCATTCAATCCAGCAGGCGCACCAATGGGCCTCTCACCTGAGAAGACCAGAATGAAGAAGACCCGGGCTGCAAAAGCTGCACTGCAGCCTTATTCACAGTAGACAAGACAGTGAAGCAACCAAAATGTCCATCAACAGATGAAAGGATAAAGAAGAAGTGGTCCATGTACACAATGAATACTAGCCATGGAAAACAAAGAAACACTGCTCTTTGAGGCACCATAGATGATCTTGGAGATAATCACAGAACATGAGCTAAGTCGGAAAGCAAAAGTCCTATATCCTATGATATCACTTATAGGCGTTATCTAATAACTGACACAAATGAACATATTTCCACAGAGAAAGTCAATCACACACTTATTAAAGAAAAAACTATCCTTATCTAAAAGGAAAGGTGGGGGGAATGGAGAAATGAAGATTAGCATTACCATATGTGTACAAATACATATTATATACATATATCAAAAAGACCGACCATATAGCAAGGAAGGTTTACGGAACACTCTGTAATAATTCACACGGGAAGAGGATCTCTACATAAATAGGTATATAGAATATGTAGATGAACCAGAGTGTGTACACCTTGGACAAGCAACATTCTAACCATTACCCCAATTGAAAAAATTAAAACAACGAACTAGGAGTAATGAGACATAAACTTATGGGGGGTTTTCCTGGCACATTCCATCCAAATTGAAAACCTAGGCAAACAACTTCCAGAACGGCTCTGCTGCCCTAGTACCCAGATTTGGGAATGGAGAAATGCTGCATCCTTGTGGCCATTTCCCACAACAGCAGCTTTGAACCCACTGCAAAAGGTCACTAATTATTCACCAATTGCAGGTCTGTAAATGACACCGGCCCTCCAAAAAATACTGAGGTCGAAAATCGAACAAAAACTTCTAGAGTGCAACTTCCAAAAAGAAAATTTGAAGAGGTATATTATACTCACACTTTTTTTCCTTTTTCTTTTAACAGAAAAGCAAAAGGCGTGGAAAAATGATGAATTGTAGGAATTTTTACAGACATGTAAACCCAGATTACAAAAGCCTATCAGCTCTCACCAGTCAGAATGGCCATCAACAAAAATGCTGCAAACAATAAATGCTGACGTGATTGTGGAGAAATGCGTACCCTCGATGCTAAGGGGGACGTGGTAAGAGCCACTAATGAAAGCACAATTGAGGTGCCTTGAAAAGGGAAACGTTGAGCTACCATACCAGTCAATCAATCATACCCACTGCTGGGTCTATCACCTGAGAAAAGGAAACTCAAAAATCACAGGCTGGCAATCCTGCACTCCAGCAATATTTACCATAGGCAACACTTGGAAGCAACGAAAATGTCCATCAACAGAGGAATGCACCAAGAAGAAGTGGTCCATGTACAGAATGGAATATTAGCCATGGGAAACATTGAAGCACTGCTCTTTGAGGCACCATAGATGAGCCTGGAAATATTCACAAAACATGAAGTAGGTCGGAAAGCAAAAGACCTTTAGCCTATATTATCACTTATGGCATTATCTAATAACTGACACAGATGAACATATTTCCAAAGAGAAAGACACTCACAGGCTTAGAAAACAAACTATGCTCATCTGAAAGGAAAGGAGGGGGGAAATTGAGAAATGAAGATTAGTGTTACTATACATATACAAATACATATTATATACATGTATCAAAAAGACCGAATACATAGCAAGGGAGGTCGACGGAACACTGTAATATTTTACATGGAAAGAGGATCTGTACATTAATAGACATACATAATGTACAAATGAACCAGATTGTGTACACCTAGGACAAACAATATTCTAAACTTTACCCAGATTAAAAAACTTTTAAAAACCAAGAAGAAGTAATGAGACATAAACTTATGGGGATTTCTCCTGGCAAATTCCATTCTAATTTACAACCTAGGACAATAACTTCCAGAAAGGCTCTGCTGCCCTAGTACCCAGATTGGGGAATGGAGAAATGCTACCTCCTTGTGGCCGTTTCCCACAACAGCAGCTTTGAATCCACTGCAAAAGGTCACTAAATTTTCAACAACTTGCAGTTCTGTAAATGACACCTGCCCCCCAGAAAATTTCTGGGGTCAAAAATCCACCAAAAAATACAAAAGAGGGCAACCTTCGAAGAAGACAATTTCAAGAGCTATATTGAACTCACGGTTTTTTCTTTTAAGGGAAAAGAAAAAGGCGTAGGAATATGTTGAATTTTTAAAAAATTTAAGACATGCATACCCATATTACAAAAACCTATCAGCTCACAGCAGTCAGAATGGCCATTAGGAAAAATGCTGCAAAAAATAAACGGTGAAGGGAGTGTGGAGAAATGAGTACCCTCGGTTGTAAGGTGGGGCATGTAAAGAGCCACTAATGAAAACACAGTGTAGGTGCTTTGAAAAGGGAAACATTGAGCTCCCAGTCAATCAATCAAAACCACTGCTTGGCCTATCACCTGAGAAAATGAGAATCAAAAAGTCACAGGCTGGCAAACCTGTACGCCAGCAAGATTTACCTTAGCCAGCACTTGGAAGCAATGAAAATGTCCATCAACCGAGGAATGCACCAAGAAGAAGTGGTCCACGTACACAATGGAATATTACTCTAATAATAAATATAAAATAAATTTAAAAACAAACAAAAGCAAGGAGACATCAACATTTGTGGGTTTATCCGGGCACATTGCACTCTAATTTATAACCGAAGAACACCACTGGCCGGTAGGTCTGTTTCCCTAGTACCAGCAAGGGGAACGTAGAAAGGCTGCCGCTCTCTGGCCATTACCTGCAAAAGCAGGTTTAAAGCCTGAGCTAATGGTCACTTCATATGAACAAGTACTGCAAGGCTGTAAATGAAACCTGCCCTCAAAGTGTCTTGAGGGAGATAATGGCCAAAATATTTCAAATGGTGACACATACTTTAAGAAAACACTTTGAAGAAATAAGCTCTAATCACAGCTGGAAAAATAAAAAGGACATGTCTTAAAGCTCAATGTCAACGCAGTATGAGACACATGCAAATTCAACCACAAAGAGGTATCAGCTCACACCACTCAGAATAACCATCAGCAAAAACTACAAAGAATAAATCCTGAAGGTGCTGGGAAGAAATACATACCCTCCACTTTAAGTGGGACGTAACCTGGAAAGAGCCACTAAGGAGAACAGAATAGAGGTGCCTTTAAAAGGTAAACATTCAGCTACCGTATGATCCAGCAGATCTATTCCTGGATCTATAAAGTAAGAAGACAGAATTGGAAGGACACAGGCACGCAAATCTGCATTGCATAGTATTACAATAGCCAAGATATGGAAGTAACCAAAAAGTCCACTGACAGATGGGTGGACAAAGCAGAACTGCTACCTGTACAGATGGAATAGGAGCAAGTGAAAAAAATGAAACAATGACATCTCCAGCACCATAGATGAGTCTATAAGTAATCAGGCAACTTGGAGTAAGTGAGAAAGCGAAAAACACATATCCTATCATATCACATATAGGTGTTACCTAAAAACTGATACAAACAAAAATATTTCCATAGAGAAACACTTTCATAGATTCATTAAAAAACTTATGGTTCACCAAATGGAAAGGTGTGAGGATTGGATACATTACCATATTGAGGTTAACAGAGAGATACAAACACTTGTGAAATATATAATCACCAAAGACCTACGCAATACCAAGAGAAGACTACTGAACATTGTGTCATAACCTACATGGGAAAAGGATCCGAAGAAGAATAGATATATGTATATGTGTGAAAGAACCACATCTTGCACACCTAGAACAAACAAAACATTGTAATCAAGTTTGCTGTGATAAAAAATAAAAATTAAGTTAAAAATACCAACAAGACGTAATGAGACATAAACTTAAAGGGCTTTACCTCGCACATTCCATTCTAATTTACAACCTAGAACACCACTTCCAGTAAGGCTCTGTTGCCCTAGTAACCAGATTTGGTAAAGGAGAAATGCTGCCGCCTTGTGGCCGATTCCTGCAAGAGCAGCTTTTAACCCACAGCTAATGGTCACTTACCATTCACAAGGACTCAGGGCTGTAAAGGACACCTGCCCTCAAAATTGTGCTGAGGTAGGGAATGGATAAAATAATTCAAAACAGGCAACATGTTCACGAAGATAGTATGAAGAGGTGTTTTACTCACTCTCTTTTTAAAGAAAGGAAAATGGATAAAAGCTCAGCCTCAGGAAGTATTAGACTCATGCAATCTAATCTACAAAAAGTTTTCAACTCACAGCAGTCGACTGACCATTGGCAAAAAGTCTACAAACAATAAATGCTGAAGAGGTTTAGAGAACTGTGTACCCTCTAGCTGCTGGTGAGATGCAAAAGGGTTAAATGCTAATAATGAGAACAGAAAGGAGCTGCGTTGAAAAGGAAAAATTGAGGTACCATTCAATCCAGCAGGCGCACCAATGGGCCTCTCACCTGAGAAGACCAGAATGAAGAAGACCCGGGCTGCAAAAGCTGCACTGCAGCCTTATTCACAGTAGACAAGACAGTGAAGCAACCAAAATGTCCATCAACAGATGAAAGGATAAAGAAGAAGCGGTCCATGTACACAATGAATACTAGCCATGGAAAATAAAGAAACACTGCTCTTTGAGGCACCATAGATGATCTTGGAGATATTCACAGAACATGAGCTAAGTCGGAAAGCAAAAGTCCTATATCCTATGATATCACTTATAGGCATTATCTAATAACTGACACAAGTGAACATATTTCCACAGAGAAAGTCAATCACACACTTATTAAAAAAAAACTATCCTTATCTAAAAGGAAAGGTGGGGGGAATGGATAAATGAAGATTAGCGTTACCATATGTATACAAATACATATTATATACATATATCAAAAAGACCGACCATATAGCAAGGAAGGTTTACGGAACACTCTGTAATAATTCACACGGGAAGAGGATCTCTACATAAATAGGTATATAGAATATGTAGATGAACCAGAGTGTGTACACCTTGGACAAGCAACATTCTAACCATTACCCCAATTGAAAAAATTAAAACAACGAACTAGGAGTAATGAGACATAAACTTATGGGGGGTTTTCCTGGCACATTCCATCCAAACTGAAAACCTAGGCAAACAACTTCCAGAACGGCTCTGCTGCCCTAGTACCCAGATTTGGGAATGGAGAAATGCTGCATCCTTGTGGCGGTTTCCCACAACAGCAGCTTTGAACCCACTGCAAAAGGTCACTAATTATTCACCAATTGCAGGTCTGTAAATAACACCGGCCCTCCAAAAAATACTGAGGTCGAAAATCGAACAAAAAATTCTAGAGTGCAACTTTCCAAAAAGAAAATTTGAAGTGGTACAGTATACTCACACTTTTTTTCTTTTTTCTTTTAACAGAAAAGCAAAAAGCGTGGAAAAATGATGAATTGTAGGAATTTTTACAGACATGTAAACCCAAATTACAAAAACCTATCAGCTCACACCAGTCAGAATGGCCATCAACAAAAATGCTGCAAACAAGAAATGCTGACGTGATTGTGGAGAAATGCATACCCTCGATGCTAAGGGGGACGTGGTAAGAGCCACTAATGAAAGCACAATTGAGGTGCCTTGAAAAGGTAAACGTTGAGCTACCATACCAGTCAATCAATCATACCCACTGCTGGGTCTATCACCTGAGAAAAGGAAACTCAAAAATCACAGGCTGGCAATCCTGCACTCCAGCAATATTTACCGTAGGCAACACTTGGAAGCAACGAAAATGTCCATCAACAGAGGAATGCACCAAGAAGAAGTGTTCCATGTACACAATGGAATATTAGCCATGGAAAACATTGAAGCACTGCTCTTTGATGCACCATAGATGAGCCTGGAGATATTCACAAAACATGAAGTAGGTCGGAAAGCAAAAGACCTATAGCCAATGTTATCAATTATGGCACTATCTAATAACTGACACAGATGACCATATTTCCAAAGAGAAAGACACTCACAGGCTTAGAAAACAAACTATGCTCATCTGAAAGGAAAGGAGGGGGGAAATTGAGAAATGAAGATTAGTGTTACTATACATATACAAATACATATTATATACATGTATCAAAAGGACCGAACATGTAGCAAGGGAGGTCGACGGAACACTGTAATATTTTACATGGGAAGAGGATCTGTACATTAATAGACATACATAATGTACAAATGAACCAGATTGTGTACACCTAGGACAAACAATATTCTAAACTTTACCCAGATTAAAAAAACTTTTAAAAACCAAGAAGAAGTAAAGAGAAATAAACTTATGGGGATTTCTCCTGGCAAATTCCATTCTAATTTACAACCTAGGACAATGACTTCCAGAAAGGCTCTGCTGCCCTAGAACCCAGATTGGGGAATGGAGAAATGCTACCTCCTTGTGGACGTTTCCCACAACAGCAGCTTTGAACCCACTGCAAAAGGTCACTAAATTTTCACCAACTTGCAGTTTTGTAAATGGCACCTGCCCTCCAGAAAATTTCTGGGGTCAAAAATAGACAAAAAAATTCAGAAGAGGGCAACCTTCGAAGAAGACAATTTCAAGAGCTATATCGTACTCACGGTTTTTTCTTTTAAGAGAAAAGAAAAAGGCGTAGGAATATGATGAATTTTAAAAATTTTAATGACATGCATACCCATATTACAAAAACCGATCAGCTCACAGCAGTCAGAATGGCCATTAGGAAAAATGCTGCAAAAAATAAACGGTGAAGGGAGTGTGGAGAAATGCGTACCCTCGGTTGTAAGGGGGGGCATGTAAAGAGCCACTAATGAAAACACAGTGTAGGTGCTTTGAAAAGGGAAACATTGAGCTCCCAGTCAATCAATCACAACCACTGCTTGGCCTATCACCTGAGAAAATGAGAATCAAAAAGTCACAGGCTGGCAAACCTGTACGCCAGCAAGATTTACCTTAGCCAGCACTTGGAAGCAATGAAAATGTCCATCAACCGAGGAATGCACCAAGAAGAAGTGGTCCACGTACACAATGGAATATTACTCTAATAATAAATATAAAATAAATTTAAAAACAAACAAAAGCAAGGAGACATCAACATTTGTGGGTTTATCCGGGCACATTGTACTCTAATTTATAACCGAAGAACACCACTGGCCGGTAGTTCTGTTTCCCTAGTACCAGCAAGGGGAACGTAGAAAGGCTGCCGCTCTCTGGCCGTTACCTGCAAAAGCAGGTTTAAAGCCTGAGCTAATGGTCACTTCATATGAACAAGTACTGCAAGGCTGTAAATGAAACCTGCCCTCAAAGTGTCTTGAGGGAGATAATGGCCAAAATATTTCAAATGCTGACACATACTTTAAGAAAACACTTTGAAGAAATAAGCTCTAATCACAGCTGGAAAAATAAAAAGGACATGTCTTAAAGCTCAATTTCAATGCAGTATGAGACACATGCAAATTCAACCACAAAGAGGTATCAGCTCACACCACTCAGAATAACCATCAGCAAAAACTACAAAGAATAAATCCTGAAGGTGCTGGGAAGAAATACATACCCTCCACTTTAAGTGGGACGTAACCTGGAAAGAGCCACTAAGGAGAAGAGAATAGAGGTGCCTTTAAAAGATAAACATTCAGCTACCGTATGATCCAGCAGAACTATTCCTGGATCTATAAACTAAGAAGACAGAATTGGAAGGACACAGGCACACAAATCTGCATTGCATAGTATTACAATAGCCAAGATATGGAAGTAACCAAAAAGTCCACTGACAGATGGGTGGACAAAGAAGAACTGCTACCTGTACAGATGGAATAGGAGCTAGTGAAAAACATGAAACAATGCCATCTCCAGCACCATAGATGAGTCTAGAAGTAATCACGCAACTTGGAGTAAGTGAGAAAGCGAAAAACACATATCCTATCATATCACATATAGGTGTTACCTAAAAAATGATACAAACAAAAATATTTCCATAGAGAAACACTTTCATAGATTCATTAAAAACTTATGGTTCACCAAATGGAAAGGTGTGTGGATTGGATACATTACCATATTGAGGTTAACAGAGAGATACAAACACTTGTGAAATATATAATCACCAAAGACCTATGCAATACCAAGAGAAGACTACTGAACATTGTGTCATAACCTACATGGGAAAAGGATCCGTAGAAGAATAGATATATGTATATGTGTGAAAGAACCACATCTTGCACACCCAGAACAAACAAAACATTGTAATCAATTTGCTGTGATAAAAAATAAAAATTAAGTTAAAAATACCAACAAGACGTAATGAGACATAAACTTAAAGGGCTTTTTCCTCGCACATTCCATTCTAATTTACAACCTAGAACACCACTTCCAGTAAGGCTCTGTTGCCCTAGTAACCAGATTTGGTAAAGGAGAAATGCTGCCGCCTTGTGGCCGATTCCCGCAAGAGCAACATTTAACCCACAGATAATGGTCACTTACCATTCACAAGGACTCAGGGCTGTAAAGGACACCTGCCCTCAAAATTGTGCTGAGGTAGGGAATGGATAAAAAAATTCAAAACAGGCAACATGTTCACGAAGATAGTATGAAGAGGTGTTTTACTCACTCTCTTTTTAAAGAAAGGAAAATGGATAAAAGCTCAGCCTCAGGAAGTATTAGACTCATGCAATCTAATCTACAAAAAGTTTTCAACTCACACCAGTCGACTGACCATTGGCAAAAAGTCTACAAACAATAAATGCTGAAGAGGTTTTAGAGAACTGTGTCCCCTCTAGCTGCTGGTGAGATGTAAAAGGGTTAAACGCTAATAATGAGAACAGAAAGGAGCTGCGTTGAAAAGGAAAAATTGAGGTACCATTCAATCCAGCAGGCGCACCAATGGGCCTCTCACCTGAGAAGACCAGAATGAAGAAGACCCGGGCTGCAAAAGCTGCACTGCAGCCTTATTCACAGTAGACAAGACAGTGAAGCAACCAAAATGTCCATCAACAGATGAAAGGATAAAGAAGAAGTGGTCCATGTACACAATGAATACTAGCCATGGAAAACAAAGAAACACTGCTCTTTGAGGCACCATAGATGATCTTGGAGATAATCACAGAACATGAGCTAAGTCGGAAAGCAAAAGTCCTATATCCTATGATATCACTTATAGGCGTTATCTAATAACTGACACAAATGAACATATTTCCACAGAGAAAGTCAATCACACACTTATTAAAGAAAAAACTATCCTTATCTAAAAGGAAAGGTGGGGGGAATGGAGAAATGAAGATTAGCATTACCATATGTGCACAAATACATATTATATACATATATCAAAAAGACCGACCATATAGCAAGGAAGGTTTACGGAACACTCTGTAATAATTCACACGGGAAGAGGATCTCTACATAAATAGGTATATAGAATATGTAGATGAACCAGAGTGTGTACACCTTGGACAAGCAACATTCTAACCATTACCCCAATTGAAAAAATTAAAACAACGAACTAGGAGTAATGAGACATAAATTTATGGGGTGTTTTCCTGGCACATTCCATCCAAATTGAAAACCAAGGCAAACAACTTCCAGAACGGCTCTGCTGCCCTAGTACCCAGATTTGGGAATGGAGAAATGCTGCATCCTTGTGGCCGTTTCCCACAACAGCAGCTTTGAACCCACTGCAAAAGGTCACTAATTATTCACCAATTGCAGGTCTGTAAATGACACCGGCCCTCCAAATAATACTGAGGTCGAAAATCGAACAAAAAATTCTAGAGTGCAACTTTCCAAAAAGAAAATTTGAAGTGGTACATTATACTCACACTTTTTTTTCTTTTTTCTTTTAACAGAAAAGCAAAAGGCGTGGAAAAATGATGAATTGTAGGAATTTTTACAGACATGTAAACCCAAATTACAAAAACCTATCAGCTCACACCAGTCAGAATGGCCATCAACAAAAATGCTGCAAACAAGAAATGCTGACGTGATTGTGGAGAAATGCATACCCTCGATGCTAAGGGGGACGTGGTAAGAGCCACTAATGAAAGCACAATTGAGGTGCCTTGAAAAGGTAAACGTTGAGCTACCATACCAGTCAATCAATCATACCCACTGCTGGGTCTATCACCTGAGAAAAGGAAACTCAAAAATCACAGGCTGGCAATCCTGCACTCCAGCAATATTTACCGTAGGCAACACTTGGAAGCAACGAAAATGTCCATCAACAGAGGAATGCACCAAGAAGAAGTGGTCCATGTACACAATGGAATATTAGCCATGGAAAACATTGAAGCACTGCTCTTTGAGGCACCATAGATGAGCCTGGAGATATTCACAAAACATGAAGTAGGTCGGAAAGCAAAAGACCTATAGCCAATGTTATCAATTATGGCACTATCTAATAACTGACACAGATGACCATATTTCCAAAGAGAAAGACACTCACAGGCTTAGAAAACAAACTATGCTCATCTGAAAGGAAAGGAGGGGGGAAATTGAGAAATGAAGATTAGTGTTACTATACATATACAAATACATATTATATACATGTATCAAAAGGACCGAACATGTAGCAAGGGAGGTCGACGGAACACTGTAATATTTTACATGGGAAGAGGATCTGTACATTAATAGACATACATAATGTACAAATGAACCAGATTGTGTACACCTAGGACAAACAATATTCTAAACTTTACCCAGATTAAAAAAACTTTTAAAAACCAAGAAGAAGTAATGAGAAATAAACTTATGGGGATTTCTCCTGGCAAATTCCATTCTAATTTACAACCTAGGACAATGACTTCCAGAAAGGCTCTGCTGCCCTAGAACCCAGATTGGGGAATGGAGAAATGCTACCTCCTTGTGGACGTTTCCCACAACAGCAGCTTTGAACCCACTGCAAAAGGTCACTAAATTTTCACCAACTTGCAGTTTTGTAAATGGCACCTGCCCTCCAGAAAATTTCTGGGGTCAAAAATAGACAAAAAAATTCAGAAGAGGGCAACCTTCGAAGAAGACAATTTCAAGAGCTATATCGTACTCACGGTTTTTTCTTTTAAGAGAAAAGAAAAAGGCGTAGGAATATGATGAATTTTAAAAATTTTAATGACATGCATACCCATATTACAAAAACCGATCAGCTCACAGCAGTCAGAATGGCCATTAGGAAAAATGCTGCAAAAAATAAACGGTGAAGGGAGTGTGGAGAAATGCGTACCCTCGGTTGTAAGGGGGGGCATGTAAAGAGCCACTAATGAAAACACAGTGTAGGTGCTTTGAAAAGGGAAACATTGAGCTCCCAGTCAATCAATCACAACCACTGCTTGGCCTATCACCTGAGAAAATGAGAATCAAAAAGTCACAGGCTGGCAAACCTGTACGCCAGCAAGATTTACCTTAGCCAGCACTTGGAAGCAATGAAAATGTCCATCAACCGAGGAATGCACCAAGAAGAAGTGGTCCACGTACACAATGGAATATTACTCTAATAATAAATATAAAATAAATTTAAAAACAAACAAAAGCAAGGAGACATCAACATTTGTGGGTTTATCCGGGCACATTGCACTCTAATTTATAACCGAAGAACACCACTGGCCGGTAGGTCTGTTTCCCTAGTACCAGCAAGGGGAACGTAGAAAGGCTGCCGCTCTCTGGCCGTTACCTGCAAAAGCAGGTTTAAAGCCTGAGCTAATGGTCACTTCATATGAACAAGTACTGCAAGGCTGTAAATGAAACCTGCCCTCAAAGTGTCTTGAGGGAGATAATGGCCAAAATATTTCAAATGCTGACACATACTTTAAGAAAACACTTTGAAGAAATAAGCTCTAATCACAGCTGGAAAAATAAAAAGGACATGTCTTAAAGCTCAATTTCAACGCAGTATGAGACACATGCAAATTCAACCACAAAGAGGTATCAGCTCACACCACTCAGAATAACCATCAGCAAAAACTACAAAGAATAAATCCTGAAGGTGCTGGGAAGAAATACATACCCTCCACTTTAAGTGGGATGTAACCTGGAAAGAGCCACTAAGGAGAAGAGAATAGAGGTGCCTTTAAAAGATAAACATTCAGCTACCGTATGATCCAGCAGAACTATTCCTGGATCTATAAACTAAGAAGACAGAATTGGAAGGACACAGGCACACAAATCTGCATTGCATAGTATTACAATAGCCAAGATATGGAAGTAACCAAAAAGTCCACTGACAGATGGGTGGACAAAGAAGAACTGCTACCTGTACAGATGGAATAGGAGCTAGTGAAAAACATGAAACAATGCCATCTCCAGCACCATAGATGAGTCTAGAAGTAATCACGCAACTTGGAGTAAGTGAGAAAGCGCAAAACACATATCCTATCATATCACATATAGGTGTTACCTAAAAAATGATACAAACAAAAATATTTCCATAGAGAAACACTTTCATAGATTCATTAAAAACTTATGGTTCACCAAATGGAAAGGTGTGTGGATTGGATACATTACCATATTGAGGTTAACAGAGAGATACAAACACTTGTGAAATATATAATCACCAAAGACCTACGCAATACCAAGAGAAGACTACTGAACATTGTGTCATAACCTACATGGGAAAAGGATCCGTAGAAGAATAGATATATGTATATGTGTGAAAGAACCACATCTTGCACACCCAGAACAAACAAAACATTGTAATCAATTTGCTGTGATAAAAAATAAAAATTAAGTTAAAAATACCAACAAGACGTAATGAGACATAAACTTAAAGGGCTTTTTCCTCGCACATTCCATTCTAATTTACAACCTAGAACACCACTTCCAGTAAGGCTCTGTTGCCCTAGTAACCAGATTTGGTAAAGGAGAAATGCTGCCGCCTTGTGGCCGATTCCCGCAAGAGCAACATTTAACCCACAGCTAATGGTCACTTACCATTCACAAGGACTCAGGGCTGTAAAGGACACCTGCCCTCAAAATTGTGCTGAGGTAGGGAATGGATAAAAAAATTCAAAACAGGCAACATGTTCACGAAGATAGTATGAAGAGGTGTTTTACTCACTCTCTTTTTAAAGAAAGGAAAATGGATAAAAGCTCAGCCTCAGGAAGTATTAGACTCATGCAATCTAATCTACAAAAAGTTTTCAACTCACACCAGTCGACTGACCATTGGCAAAAAGTCTACAAACAATAAATGCTGAAGAGGTTTTAGAGAACTGTGTCCCCTCTAGCTGCTGGTGAGATGTAAAAGGGTTAAACGCTAATAATGAGAACAGAAAGGAGCTGCGTTGAAAAGGAAGAATTGAGGTACCATTCAATCCAGCAGGCGCACCAATGGGCCTCTCACCTGAGAAGACCAGAATGAAGAAGACCCGGGCTGCAAAAGCTGCACTGCAGCCTTATTCACAGTAGACAAGACAGTGAAGCAACCAAAATGTCCATCAACAGATGAAAGGATAAAGAAGAAGTGGTCCATGTACACAATGAATACTAGCCATGGAAAACAAAGAAACACTGCTCTTTGAGGCACCATAGATGATCTTGGAGATAATCACAGAACATGAGCTAAGTCGGAAAGCAAAAGTCCTATATCCTATGATATCACTTATAGGCGTTATCTAATAACTGACACAAATGAACATATTTCCACAGAGAAAGTCAATCACACACTTATTAAAGAAAAAACTATCCTTATCTAAAAGGAAAGGTGGGGGGAATGGATAAATGAAGATTAGCGTTACCATATGTATACAAATACATATTATATACATATATCAAAAAGACCGACCATATAGCAAGGAAGGTTTACGGAACACTCTGTAATAATTCACACGGGAAGAGGATCTCTACATAAATAGGTATATAGAATATGTAGATGGACCAGAGTGTGTACACCTTGGACAAGCAACATTCTAACCATTACCCTAATTGAAAAAATTAAAACAACGAACTAGGAGTAATGAGACATAAATTTATGGGGGGTTTTCCTGGCACATTCCATCCAAATTGAAAACCAAGGCAAACAACTTCCAGAACGGCTCTGCTGCCCTAGTACCCAGATTTGGGAATGGAGAAATGCTGCATCCTTGTGGCCGTTTCCCACAACAGCAGCTTTGAACCCACTGCAAAAGGTCACTAATTATTCACCAATTGCAGGTCTGTAAATGACACCGGCCCTCCAAAAAATACTGAGGTCGAAAATCGAACAAAAAATTCTAGAGTGCAACTTTCCAAAAAGAAAATTTGAAGTGGTACATTATACTCACACTTTTTTTTCTTTTTTCTTTTAACAGAAAAGCAAAAGGCGTGGAAAAATGATGAATTGTAGGAATTTTTACAGACATGTAAACCCAAATTACAAAAACCTATCAGCTCACACCAGTCAGAATGGCCATCAACAAAAATGCTGCAAACAAGAAATGCTGACGTGATTGTGGAGAAATGCATACCCTCGATGCTAAGGGGGACGTGGTAAGAGCCACTAATGAAAGCACAATTGAGGTGCCTTGAAAAGGTAAACGTTGAGCTACCATACCAGTCAATCAATCATACCCACTGCTGGGTCTATCACCTGAGAAAAGGAAAATCAAAAATCACAGGCTGGCAATCCTGCACTCCAGCAATATTTACCGTAGGCAACACTTGGAAGCAACGAAAATGTCCATCAACAGAGGAATGCACCAAGAAGAAGTGGTCCATGTACACAATGGAATATTAGCCATGGAAAACATTGAAGCACTGCTCTTTGAGGCACCATAGATGAGCCTGGAGATATTCACAAAACATGAAGTAGGTCGGAAAGCAAAAGACCTATAGCCAATGTTATCAATTATGGCACTATCTAATAACTGACACAGATGACCATATTTCCAAAGAGAAAGACACTCACAGGCTTAGAAAACAAACTATGCTCATCTGAAAGGAAAGGAGGGGGGAAATTGAGAAATGAAGATTAGTGTTACTATACATATACAAATACATATTATATACATGTATCAAAAGGACCGAACATGTAGCAAGGGAGGTCGACGGAACACTGTAATATTTTACATGGGAAGAGGATCTGTACATTAATAGACATACATAATGTACAAATGAACCAGATTGTGTACACCTAGGACAAACAATATTCTAAACTTTACCCAGATTAAAAAAACTTTTAAAAACCAAGAAGAAGTAATGAGAAATAAACTTATGGGGATTTCTCCTGGCAAATTCCATTCTAATTTACAACCTAGGACAATGACTTCCAGAAAGGCTCTGCTGCCCTAGAACCCAGATTGGGGAATGGAGAAATGCTACCTCCTTGTGGACGTTTCCCACAACAGCAGCTTTGAACCCACTGCAAAAGGTCACTAAATTTTCACCAACTTGCAGTTTTGTAAATGGCACCTGCCCTCCAGAAAATTTCTGGGGTCAAAAATAGACAAAAAAATTCAGAAGAGGGCAACCTTCGAAGAAGACAATTTCAAGAGCTATATCGTACTCACGGTTTTTTCTTTTAAGAGAAAAGAAAAAGGCGTAGGAATATGATGAATTTTAAAAATTTTAATGACATGCATACCCATATTACAAAAACCGATCAGCTCACAGCAGTCAGAATGGCCATTAGGAAAAATGCTGCAAAAAATAAACGGTGAAGGGAGTGTGGAGAAATGCGTACCCTCGGTTGTAAGGGGGGGCATGTAAAGAGCCACTAATGAAAACACAGTGTAGGTGCTTTGAAAAGGGAAACATTGAGCTCCCAGTCAATCAATCACAACCACTGCTTGGCCTATCACCTGAGAAAATGAGAATCAAAAAGTCACAGGCTGGCAAACCTGTACGCCAGCAAGATTTACCTTAGCCAGCACTTGGAAGCAATGAAAATGTCCATCAACCGAGGAATGCACCAAGAAGAAGTGGTCCACGTACACAATGGAATATTACTCTAATAATAAATATAAAATAAATTTAAAAACAAACAAAAGCAAGGAGACATCAACATTTGTGGGTTTATCCGGGCACATTGCACTCTAATTTATAACCGAAGAACACCACTGGCCGGTAGGTCTGTTTCCCTAGTACCAGCAAGGGGAACGTAGAAAGGCTGCCGCTCTCTGGCCGTTACCTGCAAAAGCAGGTTTAAAGCCTGAGCTAATGGTCACTTCATATGAACAAGTACTGCAAGGCTGTAAATGAAACCTGCCCTCAAAGTGTCTTGAGGGAGATAATGGCCAAAATATTTCAAATGCTGACACATACTTTAAGAAAACACTTTGAAGAAATAAGCTCTAATCACAGCTGGAAAAATAAAAAGGACATGTCTTAAAGCTCAATTTCAACGCAGTATGAGACACATGCAAATTCAACCACAAAGAGGTATCAGCTCACACCACTCAGAATAACCATCAGCAAAAACTACAAAGAATAAATCCTGAAGGTGCTGGGAAGAAATACATACCCTCCACTTTAAGTGGGACGTAACCTGGAAAGAGCCACTAAGGAGAAGAGAATAGAGGTGCCTTTAAAAGATAAACATTCAGCTACCGTATGATCCAGCAGAACTATTCCTGGATCTATAAACTAAGAAGACAGAATTGGAAGGACACAGGCACACAAATCTGCATTGCATAGTATTACAATAGCCAAGATATGGGAGTAACCAAAAAGTCCACTGACAGATGGGTGGACAAAGAAGAACTGCTACCTGTACAGATGGAATAGGAGCTAGTGAAAAACATGAAACAATGCCATCTCCAGCACCATAGATGAGTCTAGAAGTAATCACGCAACTTGGAGTAAGTGAGAAAGCGCAAAACACATATCCTATCATATCACATATAGGTGTTACCTAAAAACTGATACAAACAAAAATATTTCCATAGAGAAACACTTTCATAGATTCATTAAAAACTTATGGTTCACCAAATGGAAAGGTGTGTGGATTGGATACATTACCATATTGAGGTTAACAGAGAGATACAAACACTTGTGAAATATATAATCACCAAAGACCTACGCAATACCAAGAGAAGACTACTGAACATTGTGTCATAACCTACATGGGAAAAGGATCCGTAGAAGAATAGATATATGTATATGTGTGAAAGAACCACATCTTGCACACCTAGAACAAACAAAACATTGTAATCAAGTTTGCTGTGATAAAAAATAAAAATTAAGTTAAAAATACCAACAAGACGTAATGAGACATAAACTTAAAGGGCTTTACCTCGCACATTCCATTCTAATTTACAACCTAGAACACCACTTCCAGTAAGGCTCTGTTGCCCTAGTAACCAGATTTGGTAAAGGAGAAATGCTGCCGCCTTGTGGCCGATTCCTGCAAGAGCAGCTTTTAACCCACAGCTAATGGTCACTTACCATTCACAAGGACTCAGGGCTGTAAAGGACACCTGCCCTCAAAATTGTGCTGAGGTAGGGAATGGATAAAATAATTCAAAACAGGCAACATGTTCACGAAGATAGTATGAAGAGGTGTTTTACTCACTCTCTTTTTAAAGAAAGGAAAATGGATAAAAGCTCAGCCTCAGGAAGTATTAGACTCATGCAATCTAATCTACAAAAAGTTTTCAACTCACAGCAGTCGACTGACCATTGGCAAAAAGTCTACAAACAATAAATGCTGAAGAGGTTTAGAGAACTGTGTACCCTCTAGCTGCTGGTGAGATGCAAAAGGGTTAAATGCTAATAATGAGAACAGAAAGGAGCTGCGTTGAAAAGGAAAAATTGAGGTACCATTCAATCCAGCAGGCGCACCAATGGGCCTCTCACCTGAGAAGACCAGAATGAAGAAGACCCGGGCTGCAAAAGCTGCACTGCAGCCTTATTCACAGTAGACAAGACAGTGAAGCAACCAAAATGTCCATCAACAGATGAAAGGATAAAGAAGAAGCGGTCCATGTACACAATGAATACTAGCCATGGAAAATAAAGAAACACTGCTCTTTGAGGCACCATAGATGATCTTGGAGATATTCACAGAACATGAGCTAAGTCGGAAAGCAAAAGTCCTATATCCTATGATATCACTTATAGGCATTATCTAATAACTGACACAAGTGAACATATTTCCACAGAGAAAGTCAATCACACACTTATTAAAAAAAAACTATCCTTATCTAAAAGGAAAGGTGGGGGGAATGGATAAATGAAGATTAGCGTTACCATATGTATACAAATACATATTATATACATATATCAAAAAGACCGACCATATAGCAAGGAAGGTTTACGGAACACTCTGTAATAATTCACACGGGAAGAGGATCTCTACATAAATAGGTATATAGAATATGTAGATGAACCAGAGTGTGTACACCTTGGACAAGCAACATTCTAACCATTACCCCAATTGAAAAAATTAAAACAACGAACTAGGAGTAATGAGACATAAACTTATGGGGGGTTTTCCTGGCACATTCCATCCAAATTGAAAACCTAGGCAAACAACTTCCAGAACGGCTCTGCTGCCCTAGTACCCAGATTTGGGAATGGAGAAATGCTGCATCCTTGTGGCGGTTTCCCACAACAGCAGCTTTGAACCCACTGCAAAAGGTCACTAATTATTCACCAATTGCAGGTCTGTAAATAACACCGGCCCTCCAAAAAATACTGAGGTCGAAAATCGAACAAAAAATTCTAGAGTGCAACTTTCCAAAAAGAAAATTTGAAGTGGTACAGTATACTCACACTTTTTTTCTTTTTTCTTTTAACAGAAAAGCAAAAAGCGTGGAAAAATGATGAATTGTAGGAATTTTTACAGACATGTAAACCCAAATTACAAAAACCTATCAGCTCACACCAGTCAGAATGGCCATCAACAAAAATGCTGCAAACAAGAAATGCTGACGTGATTGTGGAGAAATGCATACCCTCGATGCTAAGGGGGACGTGGTAAGAGCCACTAATGAAAGCACAATTGAGGTGCCTTGAAAAGGTAAACGTTGAGCTACCATACCAGTCAATCAATCATACCCACTGCTGGGTCTATCACCTGAGAAAAGGAAACTCAAAAATCACAGGCTGGCAATCCTGCACTCCAGCAATATTTACCGTAGGCAACACTTGGAAGCAACGAAAATGTCCATCAACAGAGGAATGCACCAAGAAGAAGTGTTCCATGTACACAATGGAATATTAGCCATGGAAAACATTGAAGCACTGCTCTTTGATGCACCATAGATGAGCCTGGAGATATTCACAAAACATGAAGTAGGTCGGAAAGCAAAAGACCTATAGCCAATGTTATCAATTATGGCACTATCTAATAACTGACACAGATGACCATATTTCCAAAGAGAAAGACACTCACAGGCTTAGAAAACAAACTATGCTCATCTGAAAGGAAAGGAGGGGGGAAATTGAGAAATGAAGATTAGTGTTACTATACATATACAAATACATATTATATACATGTATCAAAAGGACCGAACATGTAGCAAGGGAGGTCG
This sequence comes from Balaenoptera borealis, assembly GCF_965194805.1. Taxonomy (NCBI): domain Eukaryota; kingdom Metazoa; phylum Chordata; class Mammalia; order Artiodactyla; family Balaenopteridae; genus Balaenoptera; species Balaenoptera borealis. The sequence goes on from NW_028123839.1 coordinate 226,766, forward strand.
ACGGAACACTGTAATATTTTACATGGGAAGAGGATCTGTACATTAATAGACATACATAATGTACAAATGAACCAGATTGTGTACACCTAGGACAAACAATATTCTAAACTTTACCCAGATTAAAAAAACTTTTAAAAACCAAGAAGAAGTAAAGAGAAATAAACTTATGGGGATTTCTCCTGGCAAATTCCATTCTAATTTACAACCTAGGACAATGACTTCCAGAAAGGCTCTGCTGCCCTAGAACCCAGATTGGGGAATGGAGAAATGCTACCTCCTTGTGGACGTTTCCCACAACAGCAGCTTTGAACCCACTGCAAAAGGTCACTAAATTTTCACCAACTTGCAGTTTTGTAAATGGCACCTGCCCTCCAGAAAATTTCTGGGGTCAAAAATAGACAAAAAAATTCAGAAGAGGGCAACCTTCGAAGAAGACAATTTCAAGAGCTATATCGTACTCACGGTTTTTTCTTTTAAGAGAAAAGAAAAAGGCGTAGGAATATGATGAATTTTAAAAATTTTAATGACATGCATACCCATATTACAAAAACCGATCAGCTCACAGCAGTCAGAATGGCCATTAGGAAAAATGCTGCAAAAAATAAACGGTGAAGGGAGTGTGGAGAAATGCGTACCCTCGGTTGTAAGGGGGGGCATGTAAAGAGCCACTAATGAAAACACAGTGTAGGTGCTTTGAAAAGGGAAACATTGAGCTCCCAGTCAATCAATCACAACCACTGCTTGGCCTATCACCTGAGAAAATGAGAATCAAAAAGTCACAGGCTGGCAAACCTGTACGCCAGCAAGATTTACCTTAGCCAGCACTTGGAAGCAATGAAAATGTCCATCAACCGAGGAATGCACCAAGAAGAAGTGGTCCACGTACACAATGGAATATTACTCTAATAATAAATATAAAATAAATTTAAAAACAAACAAAAGCAAGGAGACATCAACATTTGTGGGTTTATCCGGGCACATTGTACTCTAATTTATAACCGAAGAACACCACTGGCCGGTAGTTCTGTTTCCCTAGTACCAGCAAGGGGAACGTAGAAAGGCTGCCGCTCTCTGGCCGTTACCTGCAAAAGCAGGTTTAAAGCCTGAGCTAATGGTCACTTCATATGAACAAGTACTGCAAGGCTGTAAATGAAACCTGCCCTCAAAGTGTCTTGAGGGAGATAATGGCCAAAATATTTCAAATGCTGACACATACTTTAAGAAAACACTTTGAAGAAATAAGCTCTAATCACAGCTGGAAAAATAAAAAGGACATGTCTTAAAGCTCAATTTCAATGCAGTATGAGACACATGCAAATTCAACCACAAAGAGGTATCAGCTCACACCACTCAGAATAACCATCAGCAAAAACTACAAAGAATAAATCCTGAAGGTGCTGGGAAGAAATACATACCCTCCACTTTAAGTGGGACGTAACCTGGAAAGAGCCACTAAGGAGAAGAGAATAGAGGTGCCTTTAAAAGATAAACATTCAGCTACCGTATGATCCAGCAGAACTATTCCTGGATCTATAAACTAAGAAGACAGAATTGGAAGGACACAGGCACACAAATCTGCATTGCATAGTATTACAATAGCCAAGATATGGAAGTAACCAAAAAGTCCACTGACAGATGGGTGGACAAAGAAGAACTGCTACCTGTACAGATGGAATAGGAGCTAGTGAAAAACATGAAACAATGCCATCTCCAGCACCATAGATGAGTCTAGAAGTAATCACGCAACTTGGAGTAAGTGAGAAAGCGAAAAACACATATCCTATCATATCACATATAGGTGTTACCTAAAAAATGATACAAACAAAAATATTTCCATAGAGAAACACTTTCATAGATTCATTAAAAACTTATGGTTCACCAAATGGAAAGGTGTGTGGATTGGATACATTACCATATTGAGGTTAACAGAGAGATACAAACACTTGTGAAATATATAATCACCAAAGACCTATGCAATACCAAGAGAAGACTACTGAACATTGTGTCATAACCTACATGGGAAAAGGATCCGTAGAAGAATAGATATATGTATATGTGTGAAAGAACCACATCTTGCACACCCAGAACAAACAAAACATTGTAATCAATTTGCTGTGATAAAAAATAAAAATTAAGTTAAAAATACCAACAAGACGTAATGAGACATAAACTTAAAGGGCTTTTTCCTCGCACATTCCATTCTAATTTACAACCTAGAACACCACTTCCAGTAAGGCTCTGTTGCCCTAGTAACCAGATTTGGTAAAGGAGAAATGCTGCCGCCTTGTGGCCGATTCCCGCAAGAGCAACATTTAACCCACAGCTAATGGTCACTTACCATTCACAAGGACTCAGGGCTGTAAAGGACACCTGCCCTCAAAATTGTGCTGAGGTAGGGAATGGATAAAAAAATTCAAAACAGGCAACATGTTCACGAAGATAGTATGAAGAGGTGTTTTACTCACTCTCTTTTTAAAGAAAGGAAAATGGATAAAAGCTCAGCCTCAGGAAGTATTAGACTCATGCAATCTAATCTACAAAAAGTTTTCAACTCACACCAGTCGACTGACCATTGGCAAAAAGTCTACAAACAATAAATGCTGAAGAGGTTTTAGAGAACTGTGTCCCCTCTAGCTGCTGGTGAGATGTAAAAGGGTTAAACGCTAATAATGAGAACAGAAAGGAGCTGCGTTGAAAAGGAAAAATTGAGGTACCATTCAATCCAGCAGGCGCACCAATGGGCCTCTCACCTGAGAAGACCAGAATGAAGAAGACCCGGGCTGCAAAAGCTGCACTGCAGCCTTATTCACAGTAGACAAGACAGTGAAGCAACCAAAATGTCCATCAACAGATGAAAGGATAAAGAAGAAGTGGTCCATGTACACAATGAATACTAGCCATGGAAAACAAAGAAACACTGCTCTTTGAGGCACCATAGATGATCTTGGAGATAATCACAGAACATGAGCTAAGTCGGAAAGCAAAAGTCCTATATCCTATGATATCACTTATAGGCGTTATCTAATAACTGACACAAATGAACATATTTCCACAGAGAAAGTCAATCACACACTTATTAAAGAAAAAACTATCCTTATCTAAAAGGAAAGGTGGGGGGAATGGAGAAATGAAGATTAGCATTACCATATGTGCACAAATACATATTATATACATATATCAAAAAGACCGACCATATAGCAAGGAAGGTTTACGGAACACTCTGTAATAATTCACACGGGAAGAGGATCTCTACATAAATAGGTATATAGAATATGTAGATGAACCAGAGTGTGTACACCTTGGACAAGCAACATTCTAACCATTACCCCAATTGAAAAAATTAAAACAACGAACTAGGAGTAATGAGACATAAATTTATGGGGGGTTTTCCTGGCACATTCCATCCAAATTGAAAACCAAGGCAAACAACTTCCAGAACGGCTCTGCTGCCCTAGTACCCAGATTTGGGAATGGAGAAATGCTGCATCCTTGTGGCCGTTTCCCACAACAGCAGCTTTGAACCCACTGCAAAAGGTCACTAATTATTCACCAATTGCAGGTCTGTAAATGACACCGGCCCTCCAAATAATACTGAGGTCGAAAATCGAACAAAAAATTCTAGAGTGCAACTTTCCAAAAAGAAAATTTGAAGTGGTACATTATACTCACACTTTTTTTTCTTTTTTCTTTTAACAGAAAAGCAAAAGGCGTGGAAAAATGATGAATTGTAGGAATTTTTACAGACATGTAAACCCAAATTACAAAAACCTATCAGCTCACACCAGTCAGAATGGCCATCAACAAAAATGCTGCAAACAAGAAATGCTGACGTGATTGTGGAGAAATGCATACCCTCGATGCTAAGGGGGACGTGGTAAGAGCCACTAATGAAAGCACAATTGAGGTGCCTTGAAAAGGTAAACGTTGAGCTACCATACCAGTCAATCAATCATACCCACTGCTGGGTCTATCACCTGAGAAAAGGAAACTCAAAAATCACAGGCTGGCAATCCTGCACTCCAGCAATATTTACCGTAGGCAACACTTGGAAGCAACGAAAATGTCCATCAACAGAGGAATGCACCAAGAAGAAGTGGTCCATGTACACAATGGAATATTAGCCATGGAAAACATTGAAGCACTGCTCTTTGATGCACCATAGATGAGCCTGGAGATATTCACAAAACATGAAGTAGGTCGGAAAGCAAAAGACCTATAGCCAATGTTATCAATTATGGCACTATCTAATAACTGACACAGATGACCATATTTCCAAAGAGAAAGACACTCACAGGCTTAGAAAACAAACTATGCTCATCTGAAAGGAAAGGAGGGGGGAAATTGAGAAATGAAGATTAGTGTTACTATACATATACAAATACATATTATATACATGTATCAAAAGGACCGAACATGTAGCAAGGGAGGTCGACGGAACACTGTAATATTTTACATGGGAAGAGGATCTGTACATTAATAGACATACATAATGTACAAATGAACCAGATTGTGTACACCTAGGACAAACAATATTCTAAACTTTACCCAGATTAAAAAAACTTTTAAAAACCAAGAAGAAGTAATGAGAAATAAACTTATGGGGATTTCTCCTGGCAAATTCCATTCTAATTTACAACCTAGGACAATGACTTCCAGAAAGGCTCTGCTGCCCTAGAACCCAGATTGGGGAATGGAGAAATGCTACCTCCTTGTGGACGTTTCCCACAACAGCAGCTTTGAACCCACTGCAAAAGGTCACTAAATTTTCACCAACTTGCAGTTTTGTAAATGGCACCTGCCCTCCAGAAAATTTCTGGGGTCAAAAATAGACAAAAAAATTCAGAAGAGGGCAACCTTCGAAGAAGACAATTTCAAGAGCTATATCGTACTCACGGTTTTTTCTTTTAAGAGAAAAGAAAAAGGCGTAGGAATATGATGAATTTTAAAAATTTTAATGACATGCATACCCATATTACAAAAACCGATCAGCTCACAGCAGTCAGAATGGCCATTAGGAAAAATGCTGCAAAAAATAAACGGTGAAGGGAGTGTGGAGAAATGCGTACCCTCGGTTGTAAGGGGGGGCATGTAAAGAGCCACTAATGAAAACACAGTGTAGGTGCTTTGAAAAGGGAAACATTGAGCTCCCAGTCAATCAATCACAACCACTGCTTGGCCTATCACCTGAGAAAATGAGAATCAAAAAGTCACAGGCTGGCAAACCTGTACGCCAGCAAGATTTACCTTAGCCAGCACTTGGAAGCAATGAAAATGTCCATCAACCGAGGAATGCACCAAGAAGAAGTGGTCCACGTACACAATGGAATATTACTCTAATAATAAATATAAAATAAATTTAAAAACAAACAAAAGCAAGGAGACATCAACATTTGTGGGTTTATCCGGGCACATTGCACTCTAATTTATAACCGAAGAACACCACTGGCCGGTAGGTCTGTTTCCCTAGTACCAGCAAGGGGAACGTAGAAAGGCTGCCGCTCTCTGGCCGTTACCTGCAAAAGCAGGTTTAAAGCCTGAGCTAATGGTCACTTCATATGAACAAGTACTGCAAGGCTGTAAATGAAACCTGCCCTCAAAGTGTCTTGAGGGAGATAATGGCCAAAATATTTCAAATGCTGACACATACTTTAAGAAAACACTTTGAAGAAATAAGCTCTAATCACAGCTGGAAAAATAAAAAGGACATGTCTTAAAGCTCAATTTCAACGCAGTATGAGACACATGCAAATTCAACCACAAAGAGGTATCAGCTCACACCACTCAGAATAACCATCAGCAAAAACTACAAAGAATAAATCCTGAAGGTGCTGGGAAGAAATACATACCCTCCACTTTAAGTGGGATGTAACCTGGAAAGAGCCACTAAGGAGAAGAGAATAGAGGTGCCTTTAAAAGATAAACATTCAGCTACCGTATGATCCAGCAGAACTATTCCTGGATCTATAAACTAAGAAGACAGAATTGGAAGGACACAGGCACACAAATCTGCATTGCATAGTATTACAATAGCCAAGATATGGAAGTAACCAAAAAGTCCACTGACAGATGGGTGGACAAAGAAGAACTGCTACCTGTACAGATGGAATAGGAGCTAGTGAAAAACATGAAACAATGCCATCTCCAGCACCATAGATGAGTCTAGAAGTAATCACGCAACTTGGAGTAAGTGAGAAAGCGCAAAACACATATCCTATCATATCACATATAGGTGTTACCTAAAAAATGATACAAACAAAAATATTTCCATAGAGAAACACTTTCATAGATTCATTAAAAACTTATGGTTCACCAAATGGAAAGGTGTGTGGATTGGATACATTACCATATTGAGGTTAACAGAGAGATACAAACACTTGTGAAATATATAATCACCAAAGACCTACGCAATACCAAGAGAAGACTACTGAACATTGTGTCATAACCTACATGGGAAAAGGATCCGTAGAAGAATAGATATATGTATATGTGTGAAAGAACCACATCTTGCACACCCAGAACAAACAAAACATTGTAATCAATTTGCTGTGATAAAAAATAAAAATTAAGTTAAAAATACCAACAAGACGTAATGAGACATAAACTTAAAGGGCTTTTTCCTCGCACATTCCATTCTAATTTACAACCTAGAACACCACTTCCAGTAAGGCTCTGTTGCCCTAGTAACCAGATTTGGTAAAGGAGAAATGCTGCCGCCTTGTGGCCGATTCCCGCAAGAGCAACATTTAACCCACAGCTAATGGTCACTTACCATTCACAAGGACTCAGGGCTGTAAAGGACACCTGCCCTCAAAATTGTGCTGAGGTAGGGAATGGATAAAAAAATTCAAAACAGGCAACATGTTCACGAAGATAGTATGAAGAGGTGTTTTACTCACTCTCTTTTTAAAGAAAGGAAAATGGATAAAAGCTCAGCCTCAGGAAGTATTAGACTCATGCAATCTAATCTACAAAAAGTTTTCAACTCACACCAGTCGACTGACCATTGGCAAAAAGTCTACAAACAATAAATGCTGAAGAGGTTTTAGAGAACTGTGTCCCCTCTAGCTGCTGGTGAGATGTAAAAGGGTTAAACGCTAATAATGAGAACAGAAAGGAGCTGCGTTGAAAAGGAAGAATTGAGGTACCATTCAATCCAGCAGGCGCACCAATGGGCCTCTCACCTGAGAAGACCAGAATGAAGAAGACCCGGGCTGCAAAAGCTGCACTGCAGCCTTATTCACAGTAGACAAGACAGTGAAGCAACCAAAATGTCCATCAACAGATGAAAGGATAAAGAAGAAGTGGTCCATGTACACAATGAATACTAGCCATGGAAAACAAAGAAACACTGCTCTTTGAGGCACCATAGATGATCTTGGAGATAATCACAGAACATGAGCTAAGTCGGAAAGCAAAAGTCCTATATCCTATGATATCACTTATAGGCGTTATCTAATAACTGACACAAATGAACATATTTCCACAGAGAAAGTCAATCACACACTTATTAAAGAAAAAACTATCCTTATCTAAAAGGAAAGGTGGGGGGAATGGATAAATGAAGATTAGCGTTACCATATGTATACAAATACATATTATATACATATATCAAAAAGACCGACCATATAGCAAGGAAGGTTTACGGAACACTCTGTAATAATTCACACGGGAAGAGGATCTCTACATAAATAGGTATATAGAATATGTAGATGGACCAGAGTGTGTACACCTTGGACAAGCAACATTCTAACCATTACCCTAATTGAAAAAATTAAAACAACGAACTAGGAGTAATGAGACATAAATTTATGGGGGGTTTTCCTGGCACATTCCATCCAAATTGAAAACCAAGGCAAACAACTTCCAGAACGGCTCTGCTGCCCTAGTACCCAGATTTGGGAATGGAGAAATGCTGCATCCTTGTGGCCGTTTCCCACAACAGCAGCTTTGAACCCACTGCAAAAGGTCACTAATTATTCACCAATTGCAGGTCTGTAAATGACACCGGCCCTCCAAAAAATACTGAGGTCGAAAATCGAACAAAAAATTCTAGAGTGCAACTTTCCAAAAAGAAAATTTGAAGTGGTACATTATACTCACACTTTTTTTTCTTTTTTCTTTTAACAGAAAAGCAATAGGCGTGGAAAAATGATGAATTGTAGGAATTTTTACAGACATGTAAACCCAAATTACAAAAACCTATCAGCTCACACCAGTCAGAATGGCCATCAACAAAAATGCTGCAAACAAGAAATGCTGACGTGATTGTGGAGAAATGCATACCCTCGATGCTAAGGGGGACGTGGTAAGAGCCACTAATGAAAGCACAATTGAGGTGCCTTGAAAAGGTAAACGTTGAGCTACCATACCAGTCAATCAATCATACCCACTGCTGGGTCTATCACCTGAGAAAAGGAAACTCAAAAATCACAGGCTGGCAATCCTGCACTCCAGCAATATTTACCGTAGGCAACACTTGGAAGCAACGAAAATGTCCATCAACAGAGGAATGCACCAAGAAGAAGTGGTCCATGTACACAATGGAATATTAGCCATGGAAAACATTGAAGCACTGCTCTTTGAGGCACCATAGATGAGCCTGGAGATATTCACAAAACATGAAGTAGGTCGGAAAGCAAAAGACCTATAGCCAATGTTATCAATTATGGCACTATCTAATAACTGACACAGATGACCATATTTCCAAAGAGAAAGACACTCACAGGCTTAGAAAACAAACTATGCTCATCTGAAAGGAAAGGAGGGGGGAAATTGAGAAATGAAGATTAGTGTTACTATACATATACAAATACATATTATATACATGTATCAAAAGGACCGAACATGTAGCAAGGGAGGTCGACGGAACACTGTAATATTTTACATGGGAAGAGGATCTGTACATTAATAGACATACATAATGTACAAATGAACCAGATTGTGTACACCTAGGACAAACAATATTCTAAACTTTACCCAGATTAAAAAAACTTTTAAAAACCAAGAAGAAGTAATGAGAAATAAACTTATGGGGATTTCTCCTGGCAAATTCCATTCTAATTTACAACCTAGGACAATGACTTCCAGAAAGGCTCTGCTGCCCTAGAACCCAGATTGGGGAATGGAGAAATGCTACCTCCTTGTGGACGTTTCCCACAACAGCAGCTTTGAACCCACTGCAAAAGGTCACTAAATTTTCACCAACTTGCAGTTTTGTAAATGGCACCTGCCCTCCAGAAAATTTCTGGGGTCAAAAATAGACAAAAAAATTCAGAAGAGGGCAACCTTCGAAGAAGACAATTTCAAGAGCTATATCGTACTCACGGTTTTTTCTTTTAAGAGAAAAGAAAAAGGCGTAGGAATATGATGAATTTTAAAAATTTTAATGACATGCATACCCATATTACAAAAACCGATCAGCTCACAGCAGTCAGAATGGCCATTAGGAAAAATGCTGCAAAAAATAAACGGTGAAGGGAGTGTGGAGAAATGCGTACCCTCGGTTGTAAGGGGGGGCATGTAAAGAGCCACTAATGAAAACACAGTGTAGGTGCTTTGAAAAGGGAAACATTGAGCTCCCAGTCAATCAATCACAACCACTGCTTGGCCTATCACCTGAGAAAATGAGAATCAAAAAGTCACAGGCTGGCAAACCTGTACGCCAGCAAGATTTACCTTAGCCAGCACTTGGAAGCAATGAAAATGTCCATCAACCGAGGAATGCACCAAGAAGAAGTGGTCCACGTACACAATGGAATATTACTCTAATAATAAATATAAAATAAATTTAAAAACAAACAAAAGCAAGGAGACATCAACATTTGTGGGTTTATCCGGGCACATTGCACTCTAATTTATAACCGAAGAACACCACTGGCCGGTAGGTCTGTTTCCCTAGTACCAGCAAGGGGAACGTAGAAAGGCTGCCGCTCTCTGGCCGTTACCTGCAAAAGCAGGTTTAAAGCCTGAGCTAATGGTCACTTCATATGAACAAGTACTGCAAGGCTGTAAATGAAACCTGCCCTCAAAGTGTCTTGAGGGAGATAATGGCCAAAATATTTCAAATGCTGACACATACTTTAAGAAAACACTTTGAAGAAATAAGCTCTAATCACAGCTGGAAAAATAAAAAGGACATGTCTTAAAGCTCAATTTCAACGCAGTATGAGACACATGCAAATTCAACCACAAAGAGGTATCAGCTCACACCACTCAGAATAACCATCAGCAAAAACTACAAAGAATAAATCCTGAAGGTGCTGGGAAGAAATACATACCCTCCACTTTAAGTGGGACGTAACCTGGAAAGAGCCACTAAGGAGAAGAGAATAGAGGTGCCTTTAAAAGATAAACATTCAGCTACCGTATGATCCAGCAGAACTATTCCTGGATCTATAAACTAAGAAGACAGAATTGGAAGGACACAGGCACACAAATCTGCATTGCATAGTATTACAATAGCCAAGATATGGAAGTAACCAAAAAGTCCACTGACAGATGGGTGGACAAAGAAGAACTGCTACCTGTACAGATGGAATAGGAGCTAGTGAAAAACATGAAACAATGCCATCTCCAGCACCATAGATGAGTCTAGAAGTAATCACGCAACTTGGAGTAAGTGAGAAAGCGCAAAACACATATCCTATCATATCACATATAGGTGTTACCTAAAAACTGATACAAACAAAAATATTTCCATAGAGAAACACTTTCATAGATTCATTAAAAACTTATGGTTCACCAAATGGAAAGGTGTGTGGATTGGATACATTACCATATTGAGGTTAACAGAGAGATACAAACACTTGTGAAATATATAATCACCAAAGACCTACGCAATACCAAGAGAAGACTACTGAACATTGTGTCATAACCTACATGGGAAAAGGATCCGTAGAAGAATAGATATATGTATATGTGTGAAAGAACCACATCTTGCACACCCAGAACAAACAAAACATTGTAATCAATTTGCTGTGATAAAAAATAAAAATTAAGTTAAAAATACCAACAAGACGTAATGAGACATAAACTTAAAGGGCTTTTTCCTCGCACATTCCATTGTAATTTACAACTTAGAACACCACTTCCAGTAAGGCTCTGTTGCCCTAGTAACCAGATTTGGTAAAGGAGAAATGCTGCCGCCTTGTGGCCGATTCCCGCAAGAGCAGCTTTTAACCCACAGCTAATGGTCACTTACCGTTCACAAGGACTCAGGGCTGTAAAGGACACCTGCCCTCAAAATTGTGCTGAGGTAGGGAATGGATAAAAAAGTTCAAAACAGGCAACATGTTCACGAAGTTAGTATGAAGAGGTAAGTTTTACTCACTCTCTTTTAAAATAAAGGAAAATGGATAAAAGCTCAGCCTCAGGAAGTATTAGACTCATGCAATCTAATCTACAAAAAGATTTCAACTCACAGCAGTCGACTGACCATTGGCAAAAAGTCTACAAACAATAAATGCTGAAGAGGATTTAGAGAACTGTGTCCCCTCTAGCTGCTGGTGAGATGTAAAAGGGTTAAACGCTAATAATGAGAACAGAAAGGAGCTGCGTTGAAAAGGAAAAATTGAGGTACCATTCAATCCAGCAGGCGCACCAATGGGCCTCTCACCTGAGAAGACCAGAATGAAGAAGACCTGGGCTGCAAAAGCTGCACTGCAGCCTTATTCACAATAGACAAGACAGTGAAGCAACCAAAATGTCCATCAACAGATGAAAGGATAAAGAAGAAGTGGTCCATGTACACAATGAATACTAGCCATGGAAAACAAAGAAACACTGCTCTTTGAGGCACCATAGATGATCTTGGAGATAATCACAGAACATGAGCTAAGTCGGAAAGCAAAAGTCCTATATCCTATGATATCACTTATAGGCGTTATCTAATAACTGACACAAATGAACATATATCCACAGAGAAAGTCAATCACACACTTATTAAAAAAAAAACTATGCTTATCTAAAAGGAAAGGTGGGGGGAATGGATAAATGAAGATGAGCGTTACCATATGTATACAAATACATATTATATACATATATCAAAAAGACCGACCATATAGCAAGGAAGGTTTACGGAACACTCTGTAATAATTCACACGGGAAGAGGATCTCTACATAAATAGGTATATAGAATATGTAGATGAACCAGAGTGTGTACACCTTGGACAAGCAACATTCTAACCATTACCCCAATTGAAAAAATTAAAACAACGAACTAGGACTAATGAGACATAAACTTATGGGGGGTTTTCCTGGCACATTCCATCCAAATTGAAAACCTAGGCAAACAACTTCCAGAACGGCTCTGCTGCCCTAGTACCCAGATTTGGGAATGGAGAAATGCTGCATCCTTGTGGCCGTTTCCCACAACAGCAGCTTTGAACCCACTGCAAAAGGTCACTAATTATTCACCAATTGCAGGTCTGTAAATGACACCGGCCCTCCAAAAAATACTGAGGTCGAAAATCGAACAAAAAATTCTAGAGTGCAACTTCCAAAAAGAAAATTTGAAGAGGTATATTATACTCACACTTTTTTTCCTTTTTCTTTTAACAGAAAAGCAAAAGGCGTGGAAAAATGATGAATTGTAGGAATTTTTACAGACATGTAAACCCAGATTACAAAAGCCTATCAGCTCTCACCAGTCAGAATGGCCATCAACAAAAATGCTGCAAACAATAAATGCTGACGTGATTGTGGAGAAATGCGTACCCTCGATGCTAAGGGGGACGTGGTAAGAGCCACTAATGAAAGCACAATTGAGGTGCCTTGAAAAGGGAAACGTTGAGCTACCATACCAGTCAATCAATCATACCCACTGCTGGGTCTATCACCTGAGAAAAGGAAAATCAAAAATCACAGGCTGGCAATCCTGCACTCCAGCAATATTTACCATAGGCAACACTTGGAAGCAACGAAAATGTCCATCAACAGAGGAATGCACCAAGAAGAAGTGGTCCATGTACAGAATGGAATATTAGCCATGGGAAACATTGAAGCACTGCTCTTTGAGGCACCATAGATGAGCCTGGAGATATTCACAAAACATGAAGTAGGTCGGAAAGCAAAAGACCTTTAGCCTATATTATCACTTATGGCATTATCTAATAACTGACACAGATGAACATATTTCCAAAGAGAAAGACACTCACAGGCTTAGAAAACAAACTATGCTCATCTGAAAGGAAAGGAGGGGGGAAATTGAGAAATGAAGATTAGTGTTACTATACATATACAAATACATATTATATACATGTATCAAAAGGACCGAACATGTAGCAAGGGAGGTCGACGGAACACTGTAATATTTTACATGGGAAGAGGATCTGTACATTAATAGACATACATAATGTACAAATGAACCAGATTGTGTACACCTAGGACAAACAATATTCTAAACTTTACCCAGATTAAAAAAACTTTTAAAAACCAAGAAGAAGTAATGAGAAATAAACTTATGGGGATTTCTCCTGGCAAATTCCATTCTAATTTACAACCTAGGACAATGACTTCCAGAAAGGCTCTGCTGCCCTAGAACCCAGATTGGGGAATGGAGAAATGCTACCTCCTTGTGGACGTTTCCCACAACAGCAGCTTTGAACCCACTGCAAAAGGTCACTAAATTTTCACCAACTTGCAGTTTTGTAAATGGCACCTGCCCTCCAGAAAATTTCTGGGGTCAAAAATAGACAAAAAAATTCAGAAGAGGGCAACCTTCGAAGAAGACAATTTCAAGAGCTATATCGTACTCACGGTTTTTTCTTTTAAGAGAAAAGAAAAAGGCGTAGGAATATGATGAATTTTAAAAATTTTAATGACATGCATACCCATATTACAAAAACCGATCAGCTCACAGCAGTCAGAATGGCCATTAGGAAAAATGCTGCAAAAAATAAACGGTGAAGGGAGTGTGGAGAAATGCGTACCCTCGGTTGTAAGGGGGGGCATGTAAAGAGCCACTAATGAAAACACAGTGTAGGTGCTTTGAAAAGGGAAACATTGAGCTCCCAGTCAATCAATCACAACCACTGCTTGGCCTATCACCTGAGAAAATGAGAATCAAAAAGTCACAGGCTGGCAAACCTGTACGCCAGCAAGATTTACCTTAGCCAGCACTTGGAAGCAATGAAAATGTCCATCAACCGAGGAATGCACCAAGAAGAAGTGGTCCACGTACACAATGGAATATTACTCTAATAATAAATATAAAATAAATTTAAAAACAAACAAAAGCAAGGAGACATCAACATTTGTGGGTTTATCCGGGCACATTGCACTCTAATTTATAACCGAAGAACACCACTGGCCGGTAGGTCTGTTTCCCTAGTACCAGCAAGGGGAACGTAGAAAGGCTGCCGCTCTCTGGCCGTTACCTGCAAAAGCAGGTTTAAAGCCTGAGCTAATGGTCACTTCATATGAACAAGTACTGCAAGGCTGTAAATGAAACCTGCCCTCAAAGTGTCTTGAGGGAGATAATGGCCAAAATATTTCAAATGCTGACACATACTTTAAGAAAACACTTTGAAGAAATAAGCTCTAATCACAGCTGGAAAAATAAAAAGGACATGTCTTAAAGCTCAATTTCAACGCAGTATGAGACACATGCAAATTCAACCACAAAGAGGTATCAGCTCACACCACTCAGAATAACCATCAGCAAAAACTACAAAGAATAAATCCTGAAGGTGCTGGGAAGAAATACATACCCTCCACTTTAAGTGGGATGTAACCTGGAAAGAGCCACTAAGGAGAAGAGAATAGAGGTGCCTTTAAAAGATAAACATTCAGCTACCGTATGATCCAGCAGAACTATTCCTGGATCTATAAACTAAGAAGACAGAATTGGAAGGACACAGGCACACAAATCTGCATTGCATAGTATTACAATAGCCAAGATATGGAAGTAACCAAAAAGTCCACTGACAGATGGGTGGACAAAGAAGAACTGCTACCTGTACAGATGGAATAGGAGCTAGTGAAAAACATGAAACAATGCCATCTCCAGCACCATAGATGAGTCTAGAAGTAATCACGCAACTTGGAGTAAGTGAGAAAGCGCAAAACACATATCCTATCATATCACATATAGGTGTTACCTAAAAAATGATACAAACAAAAATATTTCCATAGAGAAACACTTTCATAGATTCATTAAAAACTTATGGTTCACCAAATGGAAAGGTGTGTGGATTGGATACATTACCATATTGAGGTTAACAGAGAGATACAAACACTTGTGAAATATATAATCACCAAAGACCTACGCAATACCAAGAGAAGACTACTGAACATTGTGTCATAACCTACATGGGAAAAGGATCCGTAGAAGAATAGATATATGTATATGTGTGAAAGAACCACATCTTGCACACCCAGAACAAACAAAACATTGTAATCAATTTGCTGTGATAAAAAATAAAAATTAAGTTAAAAATACCAACAAGACGTAATGAGACATAAACTTAAAGGGCTTTTTCCTCGCACATTCCATTCTAATTTACAACCTAGAACACCACTTCCAGTAAGGCTCTGTTGCCCTAGTAACCAGATTTGGTAAAGGAGAAATGCTGCCGCCTTGTGGCCGATTCCCGCAAGAGCAACATTTAACCCACAGCTAATGGTCACTTACCATTCACAAGGACTCAGGGCTGTAAAGGACACCTGCCCTCAAAATTGTGCTGAGGTAGGGAATGGATAAAAAAATTCAAAACAGGCAACATGTTCACGAAGATAGTATGAAGAGGTGTTTTACTCACTCTCTTTTTAAAGAAAGGAAAATGGATAAAAGCTCAGCCTCAGGAAGTATTAGACTCATGCAATCTAATCTACAAAAAGTTTTCAACTCACACCAGTCGACTGACCATTGGCAAAAAGTCTACAAACAATAAATGCTGAAGAGGTTTTAGAGAACTGTGTCCCCTCTAGCTGCTGGTGAGATGTAAAAGGGTTAAACGCTAATAATGAGAACAGAAAGGAGCTGCGTTGAAAAGGAAGAATTGAGGTACCATTCAATCCAGCAGGCGCACCAATGGGCCTCTCACCTGAGAAGACCAGAATGAAGAAGACCCGGGCTGCAAAAGCTGCACTGCAGCCTTATTCACAGTAGACAAGACAGTGAAGCAACCAAAATGTCCATCAACAGATGAAAGGATAAAGAAGAAGTGGTCCATGTACACAATGAATACTAGCCATGGAAAACAAAGAAACACTGCTCTTTGAGGCACCATAGATGATCTTGGAGATAATCACAGAACATGAGCTAAGTCGGAAAGCAAAAGTCCTATATCCTATGATATCACTTATAGGCGTTATCTAATAACTGACACAAATGAACATATTTCCACAGAGAAAGTCAATCACACACTTATTAAAGAAAAAACTATCCTTATCTAAAAGGAAAGGTGGGGGGAATGGATAAATGAAGATTAGCGTTACCATATGTATACAAATACATATTATATACATATATCAAAAAGACCGACCATATAGCAAGGAAGGTTTACGGAACACTCTGTAATAATTCACACGGGAAGAGGATCTCTACATAAATAGGTATATAGAATATGTAGATGGACCAGAGTGTGTACACCTTGGACAAGCAACATTCTAACCATTACCCTAATTGAAAAAATTAAAACAACGAACTAGGAGTAATGAGACATAAATTTATGGGGGGTTTTCCTGGCACATTCCATCCAAATTGAAAACCAAGGCAAACAACTTCCAGAACGGCTCTGCTGCCCTAGTACCCAGATTTGGGAATGGAGAAATGCTGCATCCTTGTGGCCGTTTCCCACAACAGCAGCTTTGAACCCACTGCAAAAGGTCACTAATTATTCACCAATTGCAGGTCTGTAAATGACACCGGCCCTCCAAAAAATACTGAGGTCGAAAATCGAACAAAAAATTCTAGAGTGCAACTTTCCAAAAAGAAAATTTGAAGTGGTACATTATACTCACACTTTTTTTTCTTTTTTCTTTTAACAGAAAAGCAATAGGCGTGGAAAAATGATGAATTGTAGGAATTTTTACAGACATGTAAACCCAAATTACAAAAACCTATCAGCTCACACCAGTCAGAATGGCCATCAACAAAAATGCTGCAAACAAGAAATGCTGACGTGATTGTGGAGAAATGCATACCCTCGATGCTAAGGGGGACGTGGTAAGAGCCACTAATGAAAGCACAATTGAGGTGCCTTGAAAAGGTAAACGTTGAGCTACCATACCAGTCAATCAATCATACCCACTGCTGGGTCTATCACCTGAGAAAAGGAAACTCAAAAATCACAGGCTGGCAATCCTGCACTCCAGCAATATTTACCGTAGGCAACACTTGGAAGCAACGAAAATGTCCATCAACAGAGGAATGCACCAAGAAGAAGTGGTCCATGTACACAATGGAATATTAGCCATGGAAAACATTGAAGCACTGCTCTTTGAGGCACCATAGATGAGCCTGGAGATATTCACAAAACATGAAGTAGGTCGGAAAGCAAAAGACCTATAGCCAATGTTATCAATTATGGCACTATCTAATAACTGACACAGATGACCATATTTCCAAAGAGAAAGACACTCACAGGCTTAGAAAACAAACTATGCTCATCTGAAAGGAAAGGAGGGGGGAAATTGAGAAATGAAGATTAGTGTTACTATACATATACAAATACATATTATATACATGTATCAAAAGGACCGAACATGTAGCAAGGGAGGTCGACGGAACACTGTAATATTTTACATGGGAAGAGGATCTGTACATTAATAGACATACATAATGTACAAATGAACCAGATTGTGTACACCTAGGACAAACAATATTCTAAACTTTACCCAGATTAAAAAAACTTTTAAAAACCAAGAAGAAGTAATGAGAAATAAACTTATGGGGATTTCTCCTGGCAAATTCCATTCTAATTTACAACCTAGGACAATGACTTCCAGAAAGGCTCTGCTGCCCTAGAACCCAGATTGGGGAATGGAGAAATGCTACCTCCTTGTGGACGTTTCCCACAACAGCAGCTTTGAACCCACTGCAAAAGGTCACTAAATTTTCACCAACTTGCAGTTTTGTAAATGGCACCTGCCCTCCAGAAAATTTCTGGGGTCAAAAATAGACAAAAAAATTCAGAAGAGGGCAACCTTCGAAGAAGACAATTTCAAGAGCTATATCGTACTCACGGTTTTTTCTTTTAAGAGAAAAGAAAAAGGCGTAGGAATATGATGAATTTTAAAAATTTTAATGACATGCATACCCATATTACAAAAACCGATCAGCTCACAGCAGTCAGAATGGCCATTAGGAAAAATGCTGCAAAAAATAAACGGTGAAGGGAGTGTGGAGAAATGCGTACCCTCGGTTGTAAGGGGGGGCATGTAAAGAGCCACTAATGAAAACACAGTGTAGGTGCTTTGAAAAGGGAAACATTGAGCTCCCAGTCAATCAATCACAACCACTGCTTGGCCTATCACCTGAGAAAATGAGAATCAAAAAGTCACAGGCTGGCAAACCTGTACGCCAGCAAGATTTACCTTAGCCAGCACTTGGAAGCAATGAAAATGTCCATCAACCGAGGAATGCACCAAGAAGAAGTGGTCCACGTACACAATGGAATATTACTCTAATAATAAATATAAAATAAATTTAAAAACAAACAAAAGCAAGGAGACATCAACATTTGTGGGTTTATCCGGGCACATTGCACTCTAATTTATAACCGAAGAACACCACTGGCCGGTAGGTCTGTTTCCCTAGTACCAGCAAGGGGAACGTAGAAAGGCTGCCGCTCTCTGGCCGTTACCTGCAAAAGCAGGTTTAAAGCCTGAGCTAATGGTCACTTCATATGAACAAGTACTGCAAGGCTGTAAATGAAACCTGCCCTCAAAGTGTCTTGAGGGAGATAATGGCCAAAATATTTCAAATGCTGACACATACTTTAAGAAAACACTTTGAAGAAATAAGCTCTAATCACAGCTGGAAAAATAAAAAGGACATGTCTTAAAGCTCAATTTCAACGCAGTATGAGACACATGCAAATTCAACCACAAAGAGGTATCAGCTCACACCACTCAGAATAACCATCAGCAAAAACTACAAAGAATAAATCCTGAAGGTGCTGGGAAGAAATACATACCCTCCACTTTAAGTGGGACGTAACCTGGAAAGAGCCACTAAGGAGAAGAGAATAGAGGTGCCTTTAAAAGATAAACATTCAGCTACCGTATGATCCAGCAGAACTATTCCTGGATCTATAAACTAAGAAGACAGAATTGGAAGGACACAGGCACACAAATCTGCATTGCATAGTATTACAATAGCCAAGATATGGGAGTAACCAAAAAGTCCACTGACAGATGGGTGGACAAAGAAGAACTGCTACCTGTACAGATGGAATAGGAGCTAGTGAAAAACATGAAACAATGCCATCTCCAGCACCATAGATGAGTCTAGAAGTAATCACGCAACTTGGAGTAAGTGAGAAAGCGCAAAACACATATCCTATCATATCACATATAGGTGTTACCTAAAAACTGATACAAACAAAAATATTTCCATAGAGAAACACTTTCATAGATTCATTAAAAACTTATGGTTCACCAAATGGAAAGGTGTGTGGATTGGATACATTACCATATTGAGGTTAACAGAGAGATACAAACACTTGTGAAATATATAATCACCAAAGACCTACGCAATACCAAGAGAAGACTACTGAACATTGTGTCATAACCTACATGGGAAAAGGATCCGTAGAAGAATAGATATATGTATATGTGTGAAAGAACCACATCTTGCACACCCAGAACAAACAAAACATTGTAATCAATTTGCTGTGATAAAAAATAAAAATTAAGTTAAAAATACCAACAAGACGTAATGAGACATAAACTTAAAGGGCTTTTTCCTCGCACATTCCATTGTAATTTACAACTTAGAACACCACTTCCAGTAAGGCTCTGTTGCCCTAGTAACCAGATTTGGTAAAGGAGAAATGCTGCCGCCTTGTGGCCGATTCCCGCAAGAGCAGCTTTTAACCCACAGCTAATGGTCACTTACCGTTCACAAGGACTCAGGGCTGTAAAGGACACCTGCCCTCAAAATTGTGCTGAGGTAGGGAATGGATAAAAAAGTTCAAAACAGGCAACATGTTCACGAAGTTAGTATGAAGAGGTAAGTTTTACTCACTCTCTTTTAAAATAAAGGAAAATGGATAAAAGCTCAGCCTCAGGAAGTATTAGACTCATGCAATCTAATCTACAAAAAGATTTCAACTCACAGCAGTCGACTGACCATTGGCAAAAAGTCTACAAACAATAAATGCTGAAGAGGATTTAGAGAACTGTGTCCCCTCTAGCTGCTGGTGAGATGTAAAAGGGTTAAACGCTAATAATGAGAACAGAAAGGAGCTGCGTTGAAAAGGAAAAATTGAGGTACCATTCAATCCAGCAGGCGCACCAATGGGCCTCTCACCTGAGAAGACCAGAATGAAGAAGACCTGGGCTGCAAAAGCTGCACTGCAGCCTTATTCACAA
The DNA here is from genome assembly GCF_965194805.1 of Balaenoptera borealis. NCBI lineage: Eukaryota > Metazoa > Chordata > Mammalia > Artiodactyla > Balaenopteridae > Balaenoptera > Balaenoptera borealis. Next base: position 247,304 of record NW_028123839.1, read on the forward strand.
TAGACAAGACAGTGAAGCAACCAAAATGTCCATCAACAGATGAAAGGATAAAGAAGAAGTGGTCCATGTACACAATGAATACTAGCCATGGAAAACAAAGAAACACTGCTCTTTGAGGCACCATAGATGATCTTGGAGATAATCACAGAACATGAGCTAAGTCGGAAAGCAAAAGTCCTATATCCTATGATATCACTTATAGGCGTTATCTAATAACTGACACAAATGAACATATATCCACAGAGAAAGTCAATCACACACTTATTAAAAAAAAAACTATGCTTATCTAAAAGGAAAGGTGGGGGGAATGGATAAATGAAGATGAGCGTTACCATATGTATACAAATACATATTATATACATATATCAAAAAGACCGACCATATAGCAAGGAAGGTTTACGGAACACTCTGTAATAATTCACACGGGAAGAGGATCTCTACATAAATAGGTATATAGAATATGTAGATGAACCAGAGTGTGTACACCTTGGACAAGCAACATTCTAACCATTACCCCAATTGAAAAAATTAAAACAACGAACTAGGACTAATGAGACATAAACTTATGGGGGGTTTTCCTGGCACATTCCATCCAAATTGAAAACCTAGGCAAACAACTTCCAGAACGGCTCTGCTGCCCTAGTACCCAGATTTGGGAATGGAGAAATGCTGCATCCTTGTGGCCGTTTCCCACAACAGCAGCTTTGAACCCACTGCAAAAGGTCACTAATTATTCACCAATTGCAGGTCTGTAAATGACACCGGCCCTCCAAAAAATACTGAGGTCGAAAATCGAACAAAAAATTCTAGAGTGCAACTTCCAAAAAGAAAATTTGAAGAGGTATATTATACTCACACTTTTTTTCCTTTTTCTTTTAACAGAAAAGCAAAAGGCGTGGAAAAATGATGAATTGTAGGAATTTTTACAGACATGTAAACCCAGATTACAAAAGCCTATCAGCTCTCACCAGTCAGAATGGCCATCAACAAAAATGCTGCAAACAATAAATGCTGACGTGATTGTGGAGAAATGCGTACCCTCGATGCTAAGGGGGACGTGGTAAGAGCCACTAATGAAAGCACAATTGAGGTGCCTTGAAAAGGGAAACGTTGAGCTACCATACCAGTCAATCAATCATACCCACTGCTGGGTCTATCACCTGAGAAAAGGAAAATCAAAAATCACAGGCTGGCAATCCTGCACTCCAGCAATATTTACCATAGGCAACACTTGGAAGCAACGAAAATGTCCATCAACAGAGGAATGCACCAAGAAGAAGTGGTCCATGTACAGAATGGAATATTAGCCATGGGAAACATTGAAGCACTGCTCTTTGAGGCACCATAGATGAGCCTGGAGATATTCACAAAACATGAAGTAGGTCGGAAAGCAAAAGACCTTTAGCCTATATTATCACTTATGGCATTATCTAATAACTGACACAGATGAACATATTTCCAAAGAGAAAGACACTCACAGGCTTAGAAAACAAACTATGCTCATCTGAAAGGAAAGGAGGGGGGAAATTGAGAAATGAAGATTAGTGTTACTATACATATACAAATACATATTATATACATGTATCAAAAGGACCGAACATGTAGCAAGGGAGGTCGACGGAACACTGTAATATTTTACATGGGAAGAGGATCTGTACATTAATAGACATACATAATGTACAAATGAACCAGATTGTGTACACCTAGGACAAACAATATTCTAAACTTTACCCAGATTAAAAAAACTTTTAAAAACCAAGAAGAAGTAATGAGAAATAAACTTATGGGGATTTCTCCTGGCAAATTCCATTCTAATTTACAACCTAGGACAATGACTTCCAGAAAGGCTCTGCTGCCCTAGAACCCAGATTGGGGAATGGAGAAATGCTACCTCCTTGTGGACGTTTCCCACAACAGCAGCTTTGAACCCACTGCAAAAGGTCACTAAATTTTCACCAACTTGCAGTTTTGTAAATGGCACCTGCCCTCCAGAAAATTTCTGGGGTCAAAAATAGACAAAAAAATTCAGAAGAGGGCAACCTTCGAAGAAGACAATTTCAAGAGCTATATCGTACTCACGGTTTTTTCTTTTAAGAGAAAAGAAAAAGGCGTAGGAATATGATGAATTTTAAAAATTTTAATGACATGCATACCCATATTACAAAAACCGATCAGCTCACAGCAGTCAGAATGGCCATTAGGAAAAATGCTGCAAAAAATAAACGGTGAAGGGAGTGTGGAGAAATGCGTACCCTCGGTTGTAAGGGGGGGCATGTAAAGAGCCACTAATGAAAACACAGTGTAGGTGCTTTGAAAAGGGAAACATTGAGCTCCCAGTCAATCAATCACAACCACTGCTTGGCCTATCACCTGAGAAAATGAGAATCAAAAAGTCACAGGCTGGCAAACCTGTACGCCAGCAAGATTTACCTTAGCCAGCACTTGGAAGCAATGAAAATGTCCATCAACCGAGGAATGCACCAAGAAGAAGTGGTCCACGTACACAATGGAATATTACTCTAATAATAAATATAAAATAAATTTAAAAACAAACAAAAGCAAGGAGACATCAACATTTGTGGGTTTATCCGGGCACATTGCACTCTAATTTATAACCGAAGAACACCACTGGCCGGTAGGTCTGTTTCCCTAGTACCAGCAAGGGGAACGTAGAAAGGCTGCCGCTCTCTGGCCGTTACCTGCAAAAGCAGGTTTAAAGCCTGAGCTAATGGTCACTTCATATGAACAAGTACTGCAAGGCTGTAAATGAAACCTGCCCTCAAAGTGTCTTGAGGGAGATAATGGCCAAAATATTTCAAATGCTGACACATACTTTAAGAAAACACTTTGAAGAAATAAGCTCTAATCACAGCTGGAAAAATAAAAAGGACATGTCTTAAAGCTCAATTTCAACGCAGTATGAGACACATGCAAATTCAACCACAAAGAGGTATCAGCTCACACCACTCAGAATAACCATCAGCAAAAACTACAAAGAATAAATCCTGAAGGTGCTGGGAAGAAATACATACCCTCCACTTTAAGTGGGACGTAACCTGGAAAGAGCCACTAAGGAGAAGAGAATAGAGGTGCCTTTAAAAGATAAACATTCAGCTACCGTATGATCCAGCAGAACTATTCCTGGATCTATAAACTAAGAAGACAGAATTGGAAGGACACAGGCACACAAATCTGCATTGCATAGTATTACAATAGCCAAGATATGGAAGTAACCAAAAAGTCCACTGACAGATGGGTGGACAAAGAAGAACTGCTACCTGTACAGATGGAATAGGAGCTAGTGAAAAACATGAAACAATGCCATCTCCAGCACCATAGATGAGTCTAGAAGTAATCACGCAACTTGGAGTAAGTGAGAAAGCGCAAAACACATATCCTATCATATCACATATAGGTGTTACCTAAAAAATGATACAAACAAAAATATTTCCATAGAGAAACACTTTCATAGATTCATTAAAAACTTATGGTTCACCAAATGGAAAGGTGTGTGGATTGGATACATTACCATATTGAGGTTAACAGAGAGATACAAACACTTGTGAAATATATAATCACCAAAGACCTACGCAATACCAAGAGAAGACTACTGAACATTGTGTCATAACCTACATGGGAAAAGGATCCGTAGAAGAATAGATATATGTATATGTGTGAAAGAACCACATCTTGCACACCCAGAACAAACAAAACATTGTAATCAATTTGCTGTGATAAAAAATAAAAATTAAGTTAAAAATACCAACAAGACGTAATGAGACATAAACTTAAAGGGCTTTTTCCTCGCACATTCCATTCTAATTTACAACCTAGAACACCACTTCCAGTAAGGCTCTGTTGCCCTAGTAACCAGATTTGGTAAAGGAGAAATGCTGCCGCCTTGTGGCCGATTCCCGCAAGAGCAACATTTAACCCACAGCTAATGGTCACTTACCATTCACAAGGACTCAGGGCTGTAAAGGACACCTGCCCTCAAAATTGTGCTGAGGTAGGGAATGGATAAAAAAATTCAAAACAGGCAACATGTTCACGAAGATAGTATGAAGAGGTGTTTTACTCACTCTCTTTTTAAAGAAAGGAAAATGGATAAAAGCTCAGCCTCAGGAAGTATTAGACTCATGCAATCTAATCTACAAAAAGTTTTCAACTCACACCAGTCGACTGACCATTGGCAAAAAGTCTACAAACAATAAATGCTGAAGAGGTTTTAGAGAACTGTGTCCCCTCTAGCTGCTGGTGAGATGTAAAAGGGTTAAACGCTAATAATGAGAACAGAAAGGAGCTGCGTTGAAAAGGAAGAATTGAGGTACCATTCAATCCAGCAGGCGCACCAATGGGCCTCTCACCTGAGAAGACCAGAATGAAGAAGACCCGGGCTGCAAAAGCTGCACTGCAGCCTTATTCACAGTAGACAAGACAGTGAAGCAACCAAAATGTCCATCAACAGATGAAAGGATAAAGAAGAAGTGGTCCATGTACACAATGAATACTAGCCATGGAAAACAAAGAAACACTGCTCTTTGAGGCACCATAGATGATCTTGGAGATAATCACAGAACATGAGCTAAGTCGGAAAGCAAAAGTCCTATATCCTATGATATCACTTATAGGCGTTATCTAATAACTGACACAAATGAACATATTTCCACAGAGAAAGTCAATCACACACTTATTAAAGAAAAAAACTATCCTTATCTAAAAGGAAAGGTGGGGGGAATGGATAAATGAAGATTAGCGTTACCATATGTATACAAATACATATTATATACATATATCAAAAAGACCGACCATATAGCAAGGAAGGTTTACGGAACACTCTGTAATAATTCACACGGGAAGAGGATCTCTACATAAATAGGTATATAGAATATGTAGATGGACCAGAGTGTGTACACCTTGGACAAGCAACATTCTAACCATTACCCTAATTGAAAAAATTAAAACAACGAACTAGGAGTAATGAGACATAAATTTATGGGGGGTTTTCCTGGCACATTCCATCCAAATTGAAAACCAAGGCAAACAACTTCCAGAACGGCTCTGCTGCCCTAGTACCCAGATTTGGGAATGGAGAAATGCTGCATCCTTGTGGCCGTTTCCCACAACAGCAGCTTTGAACCCACTGCAAAAGGTCACTAATTATTCACCAATTGCAGGTCTGTAAATGACACCGGCCCTCCAAAAAATACTGAGGTCGAAAATCGAACAAAAAATTCTAGAGTGCAACTTTCCAAAAAGAAAATTTGAAGTGGTACATTATACTCACACTTTTTTTTCTTTTTTCTTTTAACAGAAAAGCAAAAGGCGTGGAAAAATGATGAATTGTAGGAATTTTTACAGACATGTAAACCCAAATTACAAAAACCTATCAGCTCACACCAGTCAGAATGGCCATCAACAAAAATGCTGCAAACAAGAAATGCTGACGTGATTGTGGAGAAATGCATACCCTCGATGCTAAGGGGGACGTGGTAAGAGCCACTAATGAAAGCACAATTGAGGTGCCTTGAAAAGGTAAACGTTGAGCTACCATACCAGTCAATCAATCATACCCACTGCTGGGTCTATCACCTGAGAAAAGGAAAATCAAAAATCACAGGCTGGCAATCCTGCACTCCAGCAATATTTACCGTAGGCAACACTTGGAAGCAACGAAAATGTCCATCAACAGAGGAATGCACCAAGAAGAAGTGGTCCATGTACAGAATGGAATATTAGCCATGGGAAACATTGAAGCACTGCTCTTTGAGGCACCATAGATGAGCCTGGAGATATTCACAAAACATGAAGTAGGTCGGAAAGCAAAAGACCTTTAGCCTATATTATCACTTATGGCATTATCTAATAACTGACACAGATGAACATATTTCCAAAGAGAAAGACACTCACAGGCTTAGAAAACAAACTATGCTCATCTGAAAGGAAAGGAGGGGGGAAATTGAGAAATGAAGATTAGTGTTACTATACATATACAAATACATATTATATACATGTATCAAAAGGACCGAACATGTAGCAAGGGAGGTCGACGGAACACTGTAATATTTTACATGGGAAGAGGATCTGTACATTAATAGACATACATAATGTACAAATGAACCAGATTGTGTACACCTAGGACAAACAATATTCTAAACTTTACCCAGATTAAAAAAACTTTTAAAAACCAAGAAGAAGTAATGAGAAATAAACTTATGGGGATTTCTCCTGGCAAATTCCATTCTAATTTACAACCTAGGACAATGACTTCCAGAAAGGCTCTGCTGCCCTAGAACCCAGATTGGGGAATGGAGAAATGCTACCTCCTTGTGGACGTTTCCCACAACAGCAGCTTTGAACCCACTGCAAAAGGTCACTAAATTTTCACCAACTTGCAGTTTTGTAAATGGCACCTGCCCTCCAGAAAATTTCTGGGGTCAAAAATAGACAAAAAAATTCAGAAGAGGGCAACCTTCGAAGAAGACAATTTCAAGAGCTATATCGTACTCACGGTTTTTTCTTTTAAGAGAAAAGAAAAAGGCGTAGGAATATGATGAATTTTAAAAATTTTAATGACATGCATACCCATATTACAAAAACCGATCAGCTCACAGCAGTCAGAATGGCCATTAGGAAAAATGCTGCAAAAAATAAACGGTGAAGGGAGTGTGGAGAAATGCGTACCCTCGGTTGTAAGGGGGGGCATGTAAAGAGCCACTAATGAAAACACAGTGTAGGTGCTTTGAAAAGGGAAACATTGAGCTCCCAGTCAATCAATCACAACCACTGCTTGGCCTATCACCTGAGAAAATGAGAATCAAAAAGTCACAGGCTGGCAAACCTGTACGCCAGCAAGATTTACCTTAGCCAGCACTTGGAAGCAATGAAAATGTCCATCAACCGAGGAATGCACCAAGAAGAAGTGGTCCACGTACACAATGGAATATTACTCTAATAATAAATATAAAATAAATTTAAAAACAAACAAAAGCAAGGAGACATCAACATTTGTGGGTTTATCCGGGCACATTGCACTCTAATTTATAACCGAAGAACACCACTGGCCGGTAGGTCTGTTTCCCTAGTACCAGCAAGGGGAACGTAGAAAGGCTGCCGCTCTCTGGCCGTTACCTGCAAAAGCAGGTTTAAAGCCTGAGCTAATGGTCACTTCATATGAACAAGTACTGCAAGGCTGTAAATGAAACCTGCCCTCAAAGTGTCTTGAGGGAGATAATGGCCAAAATATTTCAAATGCTGACACATACTTTAAGAAAACACTTTGAAGAAATAAGCTCTAATCACAGCTGGAAAAATAAAAAGGACATGTCTTAAAGCTCAATTTCAACGCAGTATGAGACACATGCAAATTCAACCACAAAGAGGTATCAGCTCACACCACTCAGAATAACCATCAGCAAAAACTACAAAGAATAAATCCTGAAGGTGCTGGGAAGAAATACATACCCTCCACTTTAAGTGGGACGTAACCTGGAAAGAGCCACTAAGGAGAAGAGAATAGAGGTGCCTTTAAAAGATAAACATTCAGCTACCGTATGATCCAGCAGAACTATTCCTGGATCTATAAACTAAGAAGACAGAATTGGAAGGACACAGGCACACAAATCTGCATTGCATAGTATTACAATAGCCAAGATATGGAAGTAACCAAAAAGTCCACTGACAGATGGGTGGACAAAGAAGAACTGCTACCTGTACAGATGGAATAGGAGCTAGTGAAAAACATGAAACAATGCCATCTCCAGCACCATAGATGAGTCTAGAAGTAATCACGCAACTTGGAGTAAGTGAGAAAGCGCAAAACACATATCCTATCATATCACATATAGGTGTTACCTAAAAAATGATACAAACAAAAATATTTCCATAGAGAAACACTTTCATAGATTCATTAAAAACTTATGGTTCACCAAATGGAAAGGTGTGTGGATTGGATACATTACCATATTGAGGTTAACAGAGAGATACAAACACTTGTGAAATATATAATCACCAAAGACCTACGCAATACCAAGAGAAGACTACTGAACATTGTGTCATAACCTACATGGGAAAAGGATCCGTAGAAGAATAGATATATGTATATGTGTGAAAGAACCACATCTTGCACACCCAGAACAAACAAAACATTGTAATCAATTTGCTGTGATAAAAAATAAAAATTAAGTTAAAAATACCAACAAGACGTAATGAGACATAAACTTAAAGGGCTTTTTCCTCGCACATTCCATTCTAATTTACAACCTAGAACACCACTTCCAGTAAGGCTCTGTTGCCCTAGTAACCAGATTTGGTAAAGGAGAAATGCTGCCGCCTTGTGGCCGATTCCCGCAAGAGCAACATTTAACCCACAGCTAATGGTCACTTACCATTCACAAGGACTCAGGGCTGTAAAGGACACCTGCCCTCAAAATTGTGCTGAGGTAGGGAATGGATAAAAAAATTCAAAACAGGCAACATGTTCACGAAGATAGTATGAAGAGGTGTTTTACTCACTCTCTTTTTAAAGAAAGGAAAATGGATAAAAGCTCAGCCTCAGGAAGTATTAGACTCATGCAATCTAATCTACAAAAAGTTTTCAACTCACACCAGTCGACTGACCATTGGCAAAAAGTCTACAAACAATAAATGCTGAAGAGGTTTTAGAGAACTGTGTCCCCTCTAGCTGCTGGTGAGATGTAAAAGGGTTAAACGCTAATAATGAGAACAGAAAGGAGCTGCGTTGAAAAGGAAGAATTGAGGTACCATTCAATCCAGCAGGCGCACCAATGGGCCTCTCACCTGAGAAGACCAGAATGAAGAAGACCCGGGCTGCAAAAGCTGCACTGCAGCCTTATTCACAGTAGACAAGACAGTGAAGCAACCAAAATGTCCATCAACAGATGAAAGGATAAAGAAGAAGTGGTCCATGTACACAATGAATACTAGCCATGGAAAACAAAGAAACACTGCTCTTTGAGGCACCATAGATGATCTTGGAGATAATCACAGAACATGAGCTAAGTCGGAAAGCAAAAGTCCTATATCCTATGATATCACTTATAGGCGTTATCTAATAACTGACACAAATGAACATATTTCCACAGAGAAAGTCAATCACACACTTATTAAAGAAAAAAACTATCCTTATCTAAAAGGAAAGGTGGGGGGAATGGATAAATGAAGATTAGCGTTACCATATGTATACAAATACATATTATATACATATATCAAAAAGACCGACCATATAGCAAGGAAGGTTTACGGAACACTCTGTAATAATTCACACGGGAAGAGGATCTCTACATAAATAGGTATATAGAATATGTAGATGGACCAGAGTGTGTACACCTTGGACAAGCAACATTCTAACCATTACCCTAATTGAAAAAATTAAAACAACGAACTAGGAGTAATGAGACATAAATTTATGGGGGGTTTTCCTGGCACATTCCATCCAAATTGAAAACCAAGGCAAACAACTTCCAGAACGGCTCTGCTGCCCTAGTACCCAGATTTGGGAATGGAGAAATGCTGCATCCTTGTGGCCGTTTCCCACAACAGCAGCTTTGAACCCACTGCAAAAGGTCACTAATTATTCACCAATTGCAGGTCTGTAAATGACACCGGCCCTCCAAAAAATACTGAGGTCGAAAATCGAACAAAAAATTCTAGAGTGCAACTTTCCAAAAAGAAAATTTGAAGTGGTACATTATACTCACACTTTTTTTTCTTTTTTCTTTTAACAGAAAAGCAAAAGGCGTGGAAAAATGATGAATTGTAGGAATTTTTACAGACATGTAAACCCAAATTACAAAAACCTATCAGCTCACACCAGTCAGAATGGCCATCAACAAAAATGCTGCAAACAAGAAATGCTGACGTGATTGTGGAGAAATGCATACCCTCGATGCTAAGGGGGACGTGGTAAGAGCCACTAATGAAAGCACAATTGAGGTGCCTTGAAAAGGTAAACGTTGAGCTACCATACCAGTCAATCAATCATACCCACTGCTGGGTCTATCACCTGAGAAAAGGAAAATCAAAAATCACAGGCTGGCAATCCTGCACTCCAGCAATATTTACCGTAGGCAACACTTGGAAGCAACGAAAATGTCCATCAACAGAGGAATGCACCAAGAAGAAGTGGTCCATGTACACAATGGAATATTAGCCATGGAAAACATTGAAGCACTGCTCTTTGAGGCACCATAGATGAGCCTGGAGATATTCACAAAACATGAAGTAGGTCGGAAAGCAAAAGACCTATAGCCAATGTTATCAATTATGGCACTATCTAATAACTGACACAGATGACCATATTTCCAAAGAGAAAGACACTCACAGGCTTAGAAAACAAACTATGCTCATCTGAAAGGAAAGGAGGGGGGAAATTGAGAAATGAAGATTAGTGTTACTATACATATACAAATACATATTATATACATGTATCAAAAGGACCGAACATGTAGCAAGGGAGGTCGACGGAACACTGTAATATTTTACATGGGAAGAGGATCTGTACATTAATAGACATACATAATGTACAAATGAACCAGATTGTGTACACCTAGGACAAACAATATTCTAAACTTTACCCAGATTAAAAAAACTTTTAAAAACCAAGAAGAAGTAATGAGAAATAAACTTATGGGGATTTCTCCTGGCAAATTCCATTCTAATTTACAACCTAGGACAATGACTTCCAGAAAGGCTCTGCTGCCCTAGAACCCAGATTGGGGAATGGAGAAATGCTACCTCCTTGTGGACGTTTCCCACAACAGCAGCTTTGAACCCACTGCAAAAGGTCACTAAATTTTCACCAACTTGCAGTTTTGTAAATGGCACCTGCCCTCCAGAAAATTTCTGGGGTCAAAAATAGACAAAAAAATTCAGAAGAGGGCAACCTTCGAAGAAGACAATTTCAAGAGCTATATCGTACTCACGGTTTTTTCTTTTAAGAGAAAAGAAAAAGGCGTAGGAATATGATGAATTTTAAAAATTTTAATGACATGCATACCCATATTACAAAAACCGATCAGCTCACAGCAGTCAGAATGGCCATTAGGAAAAATGCTGCAAAAAATAAACGGTGAAGGGAGTGTGGAGAAATGCGTACCCTCGGTTGTAAGGGGGGGCATGTAAAGAGCCACTAATGAAAACACAGTGTAGGTGCTTTGAAAAGGGAAACATTGAGCTCCCAGTCAATCAATCACAACCACTGCTTGGCCTATCACCTGAGAAAATGAGAATCAAAAAGTCACAGGCTGGCAAACCTGTACGCCAGCAAGATTTACCTTAGCCAGCACTTGGAAGCAATGAAAATGTCCATCAACCGAGGAATGCACCAAGAAGAAGTGGTCCACGTACACAATGGAATATTACTCTAATAATAAATATAAAATAAATTTAAAAACAAACAACAGCAAGGAGACATCAACATTTGTGGGTTTATCCGGGCACATTGCACTCTAATTTATAACCGAAGAACACCACTGGCCGGTAGTTCTGTTTCCCTAGTACCAGCAAGGGGAACGTAGAAAGGCTGCCGCTCTCTGGCCGTTACCTGCAAAAGCAGGTTTAAAGCCTGAGCTAATGGTCACTTCATATGAACAAGTACTGCAAGGCTGTAAATGAAACCTGCCCTCAAAGTGTCTTGAGGGAGATAATGGCCAAAATATTTCAAATGCTGACACATACTTTAAGAAAACACTTTGAAGAAATAAGCTCTAATCACAGCTGGAAAAATAAAAAGGACATGTCTTAAAGCTCAATTTCAACGCAGTATGAGACACATGCAAATTCAACCACAAAGAGGTATCAGCTCACACCACTCAGAATAACCATCAGCAAAAACTACAAAGAATAAATCCTGAAGGTGCTGGGAAGAAATACATACCCTCCACTTTAAGTGGGACGTAACCTGGAAAGAGCCACTAAGGAGAAGAGAATAGAGGTGCCTTTAAAAGATAAACATTCAGCTACCGTATGATCCAGCAGAACTATTCCTGGATCTATAAACTAAGAAGACAGAATTGGAAGGACACAGGCACACAAATCTGCATTGCATAGTATTACAATAGCCAAGATATGGGAGTAACCAAAAAGTCCACTGACAGATGGGTGGACAAAGAAGAACTGCTACCTGTACAGATGGAATAGGAGCTAGTGAAAAACATGAAACAATGCCATCTCCAGCACCATAGATGAGTCTAGAAGTAATCACGCAACTTGGAGTAAGTGAGAAAGCGAAAAACACATATCCTATCATATCACATATAGGTGTTACCTAAAAACTGATACAAACAAAAATATTTCCATAGAGAAACACTTTCATAGATTCATTAAAAACTTATGGTTCACCAAATGGAAAGGTGTGTGGATTGGATACATTACCATATTGAGGTTAACAGAGAGATACAAACACTTGTGAAATATATAATCACCAAAGACCTACGCAATACCAAGAGAAGACTACTGAACATTGTGTCATAACCTACATGGGAAAAGGATCCGTAGAAGAATAGATATATGTATATGTGTGAAAGAACCACATCTTGCACACCCAGAACAAACAAAACATTGTAATCAATTTGCTGTGATAAAAAATAAAAATTAAGTTAAAAATACCAACAAGACGTAATGAGACATAAACTTAAAGGGCTTTTTCCTCGCACATTCCATTGTAATTTACAACTTAGAACACCACTTCCAGTAAGGCTCTGTTGCCCTAGTAACCAGATTTGGTAAAGGAGAAATGCTGCCGCCTTGTGGCCGATTCCCGCAAGAGCAGCTTTTAACCCACAGCTAATGGTCACTTACCGTTCACAAGGACTCAGGGCTGTAAAGGACACCTGCCCTCAAAATTGTGCTGAGGTAGGGAATGGATAAAAAAGTTCAAAACAGGCAACATGTTCACGAAGTTAGTATGAAGAGGTAAGTTTTACTCACTCTCTTTTTAAATAAAGGAAAATGGATAAAAGCTCAGCCTCAGGAAGTATTAGACTCATGCAATCTAATCTACAAAAAGATTTCAACTCACAGCAGTCGACTGACCATTGGCAAAAAGTCTACAAACAATAAATGCTGAAGAGGATTTAGAGAACTGTGTCCCCTCTAGCTGCTGGTGAGATGTAAAAGGGTTAAACGCTAATAATGAGAACAGAAAGGAGCTGCGTTGAAAAGGAAAAATTGAGGTACCATTCAATCCAGCAGGCGCACCAATGGGCCTCTCACCTGAGAAGACCAGAATGAAGAAGACCTGGGCTGCAAAAGCTGCACTGCAGCCTTATTCACAATAGACAAGACAGTGAAGCAACCAAAATGTCCATCAACAGATGAAAGGATAAAGAAGAAGTGGTCCATGTACACAATGAATACTAGCCATGGAAAACAAAGAAACACTGCTCTTTGAGGCACCATAGATGATCTTGGAGATAATCACAGAACATGAGCTAAGTCGGAAAGCAAAAGTCCTATATCCTATGATATCACTTATAGGCGTTATCTAATAACTGACACAAATGAACATATATCCACAGAGAAAGTCAATCACACACTTATTAAAAAAAAAACTATGCTTATCTAAAAGGAAAGGTGGGGGGAATGGATAAATGAAGATGAGCGTTACCATATGTATACAAATACATATTATATACATATATCAAAAAGACCGACCATATAGCAAGGAAGGTTTACGGAACACTCTGTAATAATTCACACGGGAAGAGGATCTCTACATAAATAGGTATATAGAATATGTAGATGAACCAGAGTGTGTACACCTTGGACAAGCAACATTCTAACCATTACCCCAATTGAAAAAATTAAAACAACGAACTAGGACTAATGAGACATAAACTTATGGGGGGTTTTCCTGGCACATTCCATCCAAATTGAAAACCTAGGCAAACAACTTCCAGAACGGCTCTGCTGCCCTAGTACCCAGATTTGGGAATGGAGAAATGCTGCATCCTTGTGGCCGTTTCCCACAACAGCAGCTTTGAACCCACTGCAAAAGGTCACTAATTATTCACCAATTGCAGGTCTGTAAATGACACCGGCCCTCCAAAAAATACTGAGGTCGAAAATCGAACAAAAAATTCTAGAGTGCAACTTCCAAAAAGAAAATTTGAAGAGGTATATTATACTCACACTTTTTTTCCTTTTTCTTTTAACAGAAAAGCAAAAGGCGTGGAAAAATGATGAATTGTAGGAATTTTTACAGACATGTAAACCCAGATTACAAAAGCCTATCAGCTCTCACCAGTCAGAATGGCCATCAACAAAAATGCTGCAAACAATAAATGCTGACGTGATTGTGGAGAAATGCGTACCCTCGATGCTAAGGGGGACGTGGTAAGAGCCACTAATGAAAGCACAATTGAGGTGCCTTGAAAAGGGAAACGTTGAGCTACCATACCAGTCAATCAATCATACCCACTGCTGGGTCTATCACCTGAGAAAAGGAAAATCAAAAATCACAGGCTGGCAATCCTGCACTCCAGCAATATTTACCATAGGCAACACTTGGAAGCAACGAAAATGTCCATCAACAGAGGAATGCACCAAGAAGAAGTGGTCCATGTACAGAATGGAATATTAGCCATGGGAAACATTGAAGCACTGCTCTTTGAGGCACCATAGATGAGCCTGGAGATATTCACAAAACATGAAGTAGGTCGGAAAGCAAAAGACCTTTAGCCTATATTATCACTTATGGCATTATCTAATAACTGACACAGATGAACATATTTCCAAAGAGAAAGACACTCACAGGCTTAGAAAACAAACTATGCTCATCTGAAAGGAAAGGAGGGGGGAAATTGAGAAATGAAGATTAGTGTTACTATACATATACAAATACATATTATATACATGTATCAAAAAGACCGAACATATAGCAAGGGAGGTCGACGGAACACTGTAATATTTTACATGGGAAGAGGATCTGTACATTAATAGACATACATAATGTACAAATGAACCAGATTGTGTACACCTAGGACAAACAATATTCTAAACTTTACCCAGATTAAAAAACTTTTAAAAACCAAGAAGAAGTAATGAGACATAAACTTATGGGGATTTCTCCTGGTAAATTCCATTCTAATTTACAACCTAGGACAATAACTTCCAGAAAGGCTCTGCTGCCCTAGTACCCAGATTGGGGAATGGAGAAATGCTACCTCCTTGTGGACGTTTCCCACAACAGCAGCTTTGAATCCACTGCAAAAGGTCACTAAATTTTCAACAACTTGCAGTTCTGTAAATGACACCTGCCCCCCAGAAAATTTCTGGGGTCAAAAATCCACCAAAAAATACAAAAGAGGGCAACCTTCGAAGAAGACAATTTCAAGAGCTATATTGAACTCACGGTTTTTTCTTTTAAGGGAAAAGAAAAAGGCGTAAGAATATGTTGAATTTTAAAAAAATTTAAGACATGCATACCCATATTACAAAAACCTATCAGCTCACAGCAGTCAGAATGGCCATTAGGAAAAATGCTGCAAAAAATAAACGGTGAAGGGAGTGTGGAGAAATGCGTACCCTCGGTTGTAAGGTGGGGCATGTAAAGAGCCACTAATGAAAACACAGTGTAGGTGCTTTGAAAAGGGAAACATTGAGCTCCCAGTCAATCAATCACAACCACTGCTTGGCCTATCACCTGAGAAAATGAGAATCAAAAAGTCACAGGCTGGCAAACCTGTACGCCAGCAAGATTTACCTTAGCCAGCACTTGGAAGCAATGAAAATGTCCATCAACCGAGGAATGCACCAAGAAGAAGTGGTCCACGTACACAATGGAATATTACTCTAATAATAAATATAAAATAAATTTAAAAACAAACAACAGCAAGGAGACATCAACATTTGTGGGTTTATCCGGGCACATTGCACTCTAATTTATAACCGAAGAACACCACTGGCCGGTAGTTCTGTTTCCCTAGTACCAGCAAGGGGAACGTAGAAAGGCTGCCGCTCTCTGGCCGTTACCTGCAAAAGCAGGTTTAAAGCCTGAGCTAATGGTCACTTCATATGAACAAGTACTGCAAGGCTGTAAATGAAACCTGCCCTCAAAGTGTCTTGAGGGAGATAATGGCCAAAATATTTCAAATGCTGACACATACTTTAAGAAAACACTTTGAAGAAATAAGCTCTAATCACAGCTGGAAAAATAAAAAGGACATGTCTTAAAGCTCAATTTCAACGCAGTATGAGACACATGCAAATTCAACCACAAAGAGGTATCAGCTCACACCACTCAGAATAACCATCAGCAAAAACTACAAAGAATAAATCCTGAAGGTGCTGGGAAGAAATACATACCCTCCACTTTAAGTGGGACGTAACCTGGAAAGAGCCACTAAGGAGAAGAGAATAGAGGTGCCTTTAAAAGATAAACATTCAGCTACCGTATGATCCAGCAGAACTATTCCTGGATCTATAAACTAAGAAGACAGAATTGGAAGGACACAGGCACACAAATCTGCATTGCATAGTATTACAATAGCCAAGATATGGGAGTAACCAAAAAGTCCACTGACAGATGGGTGGACAAAGAAGAACTGCTACCTGTACAGATGGAATAGGAGCTAGTGAAAAACATGAAACAATGCCATCTCCAGCACCATAGATGAGTCTAGAAGTAATCACGCAACTTGGAGTAAGTGAGAAAGCGAAAAACACATATCCTATCATATCACATATAGGTGTTACCTAAAAACTGATACAAACAAAAATATTTCCATAGAGAAACACTTTCATAGATTCATTAAAAACTTATGGTTCACCAAATGGAAAGGTGTGTGGATTGGATACATTACCATATTGAGGTTAACAGAGAGATACAAACACTTGTGAAATATATAATCACCAAAGACCTACGCAATACCAAGAGAAGACTACTGAACATTGTGTCATAACCTACATGGGAAAAGGATCCGTAGAAGAATAGATATATGTATATGTGTGAAAGAACCACATCTTGCACACCCAGAACAAACAAAACATTGTAATCAATTTGCTGTGATAAAAAATAAAAATTAAGTTAAAAATACCAACAAGACGTAATGAGACATAAACTTAAAGGGCTTTTTCCTCGCACATTCCATTGTAATTTACAACTTAGAACACCACTTCCAGTAAGGCTCTGTTGCCCTAGTAACCAGATTTGGTAAAGGAGAAATGCTGCCGCCTTGTGGCCGATTCCCGCAAGAGCAGCTTTTAACCCACAGCTAATGGTCACTTACCGTTCACAAGGACTCAGGGCTGTAAAGGACACCTGCCCTCAAAATTGTGCTGAGGTAGGGAATGGATAAAAAAGTTCAAAACAGGCAACATGTTCACGAAGTTAGTATGAAGAGGTAAGTTTTACTCACTCTCTTTTTAAAGAAAGGAAAATGGATAAAAGCTCAGCCTCAGGAAGTATTAGACTCATGCAATCTAATCTACAAAAAGATTTCAACTCACAGCAGTCGACTGACCATTGGCAAAAAGTCTACAAACAATAAATGCTGAAGAGGATTTAGAGAACTGTGTCCCCTCTAGCTGCTGGTGAGATGTAAAAGGGTTAAACGCTAATAATGAGAACAGAAAGGAGCTGCGTTGAAAAGGAAAAATTGAGGTACCATTCAATCCAGCAGGCGCACCAATGGGCCTCTCACCTGAGAAGACCAGAATGAAGAAGACCTGGGCTGCAAAAGCTGCACTGCAGCCTTATTCACAATAGACAAGACAGTGAAGCAACCAAAATGTCCATCAACAGATGAAAGGATAAAGAAGAAGTGGTCCATGTACACAATGAATACTAGCCATGGAAAACAAAGAAACACTGCTCTTTGAGGCACCATAGATGATCTTGGAGATAATCACAGAACATGAGCTAAGTCGGAAAGCAAAAGTCCTATATCCTATGATATCACTTATAGGCGTTATCTAATAACTGACACAAATGAACATATATCCACAGAGAAAGTCAATCACACACTTATTAAAAAAAAAACTATGCTTATCTAAAAGGAAAGGTGGGGGGAATGGATAAATGAAGATGAGCGTTACCATATGTATACAAATACATATTATATACATATATCAAAAAGACCGACCATATAGCAAGGAAGGTTTACGGAACACTCTGTAATAATTCACACGGGAAGAGGATCTCTACATAAATAGGTATATAGAATATGTAGATGAACCAGAGTGTGTACACCTTGGACAAGCAACATTCTAACCATTACCCCAATTGAAAAAATTAAAACAACGAACTAGGACTAATGAGACATAAACTTATGGGGGGTTTTCCTGGCACATTCCATCCAAATTGAAAACCTAGGCAAACAACTTCCAGAACGGCTCTGCTGCCCTAGTACCCAGATTTGGGAATGGAGAAATGCTGCATCCTTGTGGCCGTTTCCCACAACAGCAGCTTTGAACCCACTGCAAAAGGTCACTAATTATTCACCAATTGCAGGTCTGTAAATGACACCGGCCCTCCAAAAAATACTGAGGTCGAAAATCGAACAAAAAATTCTAGAGTGCAACTTCCAAAAAGAAAATTTGAAGAGGTATATTATACTCACACTTTTTTTCCTTTTTCTTTTAACAGAAAAGCAAAAGGCGTGGAAAAATGATGAATTGTAGGAATTTTTACAGACATGTAAACCCAGATTACAAAAGCCTATCAGCTCTCACCAGTCAGAATGGCCATCAACAAAAATGCTGCAAACAATAAATGCTGACGTGATTGTGGAGAAATGCGTACCCTCGATGCTAAGGGGGACGTGGTAAGAGCCACTAATGAAAGCACAATTGAGGTGCCTTGAAAAGGGAAACGTTGAGCTACCATACCAGTCAATCAATCATACCCACTGCTGGGTCTATCACCTGAGAAAAGGAAAATCAAAAATCACAGGCTGGCAATCCTGCACTCCAGCAATATTTACCATAGGCAACACTTGGAAGCAACGAAAATGTCCATCAACAGAGGAATGCACCAAGAAGAAGTGGTCCATGTACAGAATGGAATATTAGCCATGGGAAACATTGAAGCACTGCTCTTTGAGGCACCATAGATGAGCCTGGAGATATTCACAAAACATGAAGTAGGTCGGAAAGCAAAAGACCTTTAGCCTATATTATCACTTATGGCATTATCTAATAACTGACACAGATGAACATATTTCCAAAGAGAAAGACACTCACAGGCTTAGAAAACAAACTATGCTCATCTGAAAGGAAAGGAGGGGGGAAATTGAGAAATGAAGATTAGTGTTACTATACATATACAAATACATATTATATACATGTATCAAAAAGACCGAACATATAGCAAGGGAGGTCGACGGAACACTGTAATATTTTACATGGGAAGAGGATCTGTACATTAATAGACATACATAATGTACAAATGAACCAGATTGTGTACACCTAGGACAAACAATATTCTAAACTTTACCCAGATTAAAAAACTTTTAAAAACCAAGAAGAAGTAATGAGACATAAACTTATGGGGATTTCTCCTGGTAAATTCCATTCTAATTTACAACCTAGGACAATAACTTCCAGAAAGGCTCTGCTGCCCTAGTACCCAGATTGGGGAATGGAGAAATGCTACCTCCTTGTGGACGTTTCCCACAACAGCAGCTTTGAATCCACTGCAAAAGGTCACTAAATTTTCAACAACTTGCAGTTCTGTAAATGACACCTGCCCCCCAGAAAATTTCTGGGGTCAAAAATCCACCAAAAAATACAAAAGAGGGCAACCTTCGAAGAAGACAATTTCAAGAGCTATATTGAACTCACGGTTTTTTCTTTTAAGGGAAAAGAAAAAGGCGTAAGAATATGTTGAATTTTAAAAAAATTTAAGACATGCATACCCATATTACAAAAACCTATCAGCTCACAGCAGTCAGAATGGCCATTAGGAAAAATGCTGCAAAAAATAAACGGTGAAGGGAGTGTGGAGAAATGCGTACCCTCGGTTGTAAGGGGGGGCATGTAAAGAGCCACTAATGAAAACACAGTGTAGGTGCTTTGAAAAGGGAAACATTGAGCTCCCAGTCAATCAATCACAACCACTGCTTGGCCTATCACCTGAGAAAATGAGAATCAAAAAGTCACAGGCTGGCAAACCTGTACGCCAGCAAGATTTACCTTAGCCAGCACTTGGAAGCAATGAAAATGTCCATCAACCGAGGAATGCACCAAGAAGAAGTGGTCCACGTACACAATGGAATATTACTCTAATAATAAATATAAAATAAATTTAAAAACAAACAACAGCAAGGAGACATCAACATTTGTGGGTTTATCCGGGCACATTGCACTCTAATTTATAACCGAAGAACACCACTGGCCGGTAGTTCTGTTTCCCTAGTACCAGCAAGGGGAACGTAGAAAGGCTGCCGCTCTCTGGCCGTTACCTGCAAAAGCAGGTTTAAAGCCTGAGCTAATGGTCACTTCATATGAACAAGTACTGCAAGGCTGTAAATGAAACCTGCCCTCAAAGTGTCTTGAGGGAGATAATGGCCAAAATATTTCAAATGCTGACACATACTTTAAGAAAACACTTTGAAGAAATAAGCTCTAATCACAGCTGGAAAAATAAAAAGGACATGTCTTAAAGCTCAATTTCAACGCAGTATGAGACACATGCAAATTCAACCACAAAGAGGTATCAGCTCACACCACTCAGAATAACCATCAGCAAAAACTACAAAGAATAAATCCTGAAGGTGCTGGGAAGAAATACATACCCTCCACTTTAAGTGGGACGTAACCTGGAAAGAGCCACTAAGGAGAAGAGAATAGAGGTGCCTTTAAAAGATAAACATTCAGCTACCGTATGATCCAGCAGAACTATTCCTGGATCTATAAACTAAGAAGACAGAATTGGAAGGACACAGGCACACAAATCTGCATTGCATAGTATTACAATAGCCAAGATATGGGAGTAACCAAAAAGTCCACTGACAGATGGGTGGACAAAGAAGAACTGCTACCTGTACAGATGGAATAGGAGCTAGTGAAAAACATGAAACAATGCCATCTCCAGCACCATAGATGAGTCTAGAAGTAATCACGCAACTTGGAGTAAGTGAGAAAGCGAAAAACACATATCCTATCATATCACATATAGGTGTTACCTAAAAACTGATACAAACAAAAATATTTCCATAGAGAAACACTTTCATAGATTCATTAAAAACTTATGGTTCACCAAATGGAAAGGTGTGTGGATTGGATACATTACCATATTGAGGTTAACAGAGAGATACAAACACTTGTGAAATATATAATCACCAAAGACCTACGCAATACCAAGAGAAGACTACTGAACATTGTGTCATAACCTACATGGGAAAAGGATCCGTAGAAGAATAGATATATGTATATGTGTGAAAGAACCACATCTTGCACACCCAGAACAAACAAAACATTGTAATCAATTTGCTGTGATAAAAAATAAAAATTAAGTTAAAAATACCAACAAGACGTAATGAGACATAAACTTAAAGGGCTTTTTCCTCGCACATTCCATTGTAATTTACAACTTAGAACACCACTTCCAGTAAGGCTCTGTTGCCCTAGTAACCAGATTTGGTAAAGGAGAAATGCTGCCGCCTTGTGGCCGATTCCCGCAAGAGCAGCTTTTAACCCACAGCTAATGGTCACTTACCGTTCACAAGGACTCAGGGCTGTAAAGGACACCTGCCCTCAAAATTGTGCTGAGGTAGGGAATGGATAAAAAAGTTCAAAACAGGCAACATGTTCACGAAGTTAGTATGAAGAGGTAAGTTTTACTCACTCTCTTTTTAAAGAAAGGAAAATGGATAAAAGCTCAGCCTCAGGAAGTATTAGACTCATGCAATCTAATCTACAAAAAGATTTCAACTCACAGCAGTCGACTGACCATTGGCAAAAAGTCTACAAACAATAAATGCTGAAGAGGATTTAGAGAACTGTGTCCCCTCTAGCTGCTGGTGAGATGTAAAAGGGTTAAACGCTAATAATGAGAACAGAAAGGAGCTGCGTTGAAAAGGAAAAATTGAGGTACCATTCAATCCAGCAGGCGCACCAATGGGCCTCTCACCTGAGAAGACCAGAATGAAGAAGACCTGGGCTGCAAAAGCTGCACTGCAGCCTTATTCACAATAGACAAGACAGTGAAGCAACCAAAATGTCCATCAACAGATGAAAGGATAAAGAAGAAGTGGTCCATGTACACAATGAATACTAGCCATGGAAAACAAAGAAACACTGCTCTTTGAGGCACCATAGATGATCTTGGAGATAATCACAGAACATGAGCTAAGTCGGAAAGCAAAAGTCCTATATCCTATGATATCACTTATAGGCGTTATCTAATAACTGACACAAATGAACATATATCCACAGAGAAAGTCAATCACACACTTATTAAAAAAAAAACTATGCTTATCTAAAAGGAAAGGTGGGGGGAATGGATAAATGAAGATGAGCGTTACCATATGTATACAAATACATATTATATACATATATCAAAAAGACCGACCATATAGCAAGGAAGGTTTACGGAACACTCTGTAATAATTCACACGGGAAGAGGATCTCTACATAAATAGGTATATAGAATATGTAGATGAACCAGAGTGTGTACACCTTGGACAAGCAACATTCTAACCATTACCCCAATTGAAAAAATTAAAACAACGAACTAGGACTAATGAGACATAAACTTATGGGGGGTTTTCCTGGCACATTCCATCCAAATTGAAAACCTAGGCAAACAACTTCCAGAACGGCTCTGCTGCCCTAGTACCCAGATTTGGGAATGGAGAAATGCTGCATCCTTGTGGCCGTTTCCCACAACAGCAGCTTTGAACCCACTGCAAAAGGTCACTAATTATTCACCAATTGCAGGTCTGTAAATGACACCGGCCCTCCAAAAAATACTGAGGTCGAAAATCGAACAAAAAATTCTAGAGTGCAACTTCCAAAAAGAAAATTTGAAGAGGTATATTATACTCACACTTTTTTTCCTTTTTCTTTTAACAGAAAAGCAAAAGGCGTGGAAAAATGATGAATTGTAGGAATTTTTACAGACATGTAAACCCAGATTACAAAAGCCTATCAGCTCTCACCAGTCAGAATGGCCATCAACAAAAATGCTGCAAACAATAAATGCTGACGTGATTGTGGAGAAATGCGTACCCTCGATGCTAAGGGGGACGTGGTAAGAGCCACTAATGAAAGCACAATTGAGGTGCCTTGAAAAGGGAAACGTTGAGCTACCATACCAGTCAATCAATCATACCCACTGCTGGGTCTATCACCTGAGAAAAGGAAAATCAAAAATCACAGGCTGGCAATCCTGCACTCCAGCAATATTTACCATAGGCAACACTTGGAAGCAACGAAAATGTCCATCAACAGAGGAATGCACCAAGAAGAAGTGGTCCATGTACAGAATGGAATATTAGCCATGGGAAACATTGAAGCACTGCTCTTTGAGGCACCATAGATGAGCCTGGAGATATTCACAAAACATGAAGTAGGTCGGAAAGCAAAAGACCTTTAGCCTATATTATCACTTATGGCATTATCTAATAACTGACACAGATGAACATATTTCCAAAGAGAAAGACACTCACAGGCTTAGAAAACAAACTATGCTCATCTGAAAGGAAAGGAGGGGGGAAATTGAGAAATGAAGATTAGTGTTACTATACATATACAAATACATATTATATACATGTATCAAAAAGACCGAACATATAGCAAGGGAGGTCGACGGAACACTGTAATATTTTACATGGGAAGAGGATCTGTACATTAATAGACATACATAATGTACAAATGAACCAGATTGTGTACACCTAGGACAAACAATATTCTAAACTTTACCCAGATTAAAAAACTTTTAAAAACCAAGAAGAAGTAATGAGACATAAACTTATGGGGATTTCTCCTGGTAAATTCCATTCTAATTTACAACCTAGGACAATAACTTCCAGAAAGGCTCTGCTGCCCTAGTACCCAGATTGGGGAATGGAGAAATGCTACCTCCTTGTGGACGTTTCCCACAACAGCAGCTTTGAATCCACTGCAAAAGGTCACTAAATTTTCAACAACTTGCAGTTCTGTAAATGACACCTGCCCCCCAGAAAATTTCTGGGGTCAAAAATCCACCAAAAAATACAAAAGAGGGCAACCTTCGAAGAAGACAATTTCAAGAGCTATATTGAACTCACGGTTTTTTCTTTTAAGGGAAAAGAAAAAGGCGTAAGAATATGTTGAATTTTAAAAAAATTTAAGACATGCATACCCATATTACAAAAACCTATCAGCTCACAGCAGTCAGAATGGCCATTAGGAAAAATGCTGCAAAAAATAAACGGTGAAGGGAGTGTGGAGAAATGCGTACCCTCGGTTGTAAGGTGGGGCATGTAAAGAGCCACTAATGAAAACACAGTGTAGGTGCTTTGAAAAGGGAAACATTGAGCTACCAGTCAATCAATCACAACCACTGCTTGGCCTATCACCTGAGAAAATGAGAATCAAAAAGTCACAGGCTGGCAAACCTGTACGCCAGCAAGATTTACCTTAGCCAGCACTTGGAAGCAATGAAAATGTCCATCAACCGAGGAATGCACCAAGAAGAAGTGGTCCACGTACACAATGGAATATTACTCTAATAATAAATATAAAATAAATTTAAAAACAAACAAAAGCAAGGAGACATCAACATTTGTGGGTTTATCCGGGCACATTGCACTCTAATTTATAACCGAAGAACACCACTGGCCGGTAGTTCTGTTTCCCTAGTACCAGCAAGGGGAACGTAGAAAGGCTGCCGCTCTCTGGCCGTTACCTGCAAAAGCAGGTTTAAAGCCTGAGCTAATGGTCACTTCATATGAACAAGTACTGCAAGGCTGTAAATGAAACCTGCCCTCAAAGTGTCTTGAGGGAGATAATGGCCAAAATATTTCAAATGGTGACACATACTTTAAGAAAACACTTTGAAGAAATAAGCTCTAATCACAGCTGGAAAAATAAAAAGGACATGTCTTAAAGCTCAATTTCAACGCAGTATGAGACACATGCAAATTCAACCACAAAGAGGTATCAGCTCACACCACTCAGAATAACCATCAGCAAAAACTACAAAGAATAAATCCTGAAGGTGCTGGGAAGAAATACATACCCTCCACTTTAAGTGGGACGTAACCTGGAAAGAGCCACTAAGGAGAACAGAATAGAGGTGCCTTTAAAAGGTCAACATTGAGCTACCATATGCTCCAGCAGACCTATTCCTGGACCTATAAACTAACAGGACAGAATTGGAAGGACACAGCCACGCAAATCTGCAGTGCATAGTATTACACTAGCCAAGATATGGAAGTAACCAAAAAGTCCACCGACAGATAGGTGGACAAAGAAGAACTGCTACCTGTACAGATGGAATATGAGCTAGTGAAAAAAATGAAATAATGCCATTTCCAGCACCATAGATGAGTCTAGAAGTAATCACGCAACTTGGAGTAAGTGAGAAAGCGAAAGACACATATCCTATCATATCACATATAGGTGTTACCTAAAAAAAGATACAAAGAAAAATATTTCCACAGAGAAACACTTTCATAGATTCATTTAAAAAACTTATGGTTCACCAAATGCAAAGGTGTGAGGATTGGATACATTACCATATTGAGGTTAACAGAGAGATACAAACACATGTGAAATATATAATCACCAAAGACCTACGCAATACCAAGAGAAGACTACTCAACATTGTTTCATAACCTACATGGGAAAAGGATCCGAAGAAGAAGAGATATATGAATATGTGTGAAAGAACCACATCTTGCACACTCAGAACAAACAAAACATTGTAATCAAGTTTGCTGTGATAAAAAATAAAAATTAAGTTAAAAATACCAACAAGACGTAATGAGACATAAACTTAAAGGGCTTTTTCCTCGCACATTCCATTGTAATTTACAACTTAGAACACCACTTCCAGTAAGGCTCTGTTGCCCTAGTAACCAGATTTGGTAAAGGAGAAATGCTGCCGCCTTGTGGCCGATTCCCGCAAGAGCAGCTTTTAACCCACAGCTAATGGTCACTTACCGTTCACAAGGACTCAGGGCTGTAAAGGACACCTGCCCTCAAAATTGTGCTGAGGTAGGGAATGGATAAAAAAGTTCAAAACAGGCAACATGTTCACGAAGTTAGTATGAAGAGGTAAGATTTACTCACTCTCTTTTTAAAGAAAGGAAAATGGATAAAAGCTCAGCCTCAGGAAGTATTAGACTCATGCAATCTAATCTAAAAAAAGATTTCAACTCACAGCAGTCGACTGACCATTGGCAAAAAGTCTACAAACAATAAATGCTGAAGAGGATTTAGAGAACTGTGTCCCCTCTAGCTGCTGGTGAGATGTAAAAGGGTTAAACGCTAATAATGAGAACAGAAAGGAGCTGCGTTGAAAAGGAAAAATTGAGGTACCATTCAATCCAGCAGGCGCACCAATGGGCCTCTCACCTGAGAAGACCAAAATGAAGAAGACCTGGGCTGCAAAAGCTGCACTGCAGCCTTATTCACAATAGACAAGACAGTGAAGCAACCAAAATGTCCATCAACAGATGAAAGGATAAAGAAGAAGTGGTCCATGTACACAATGAATACTAGCCATGGAAAACAAAGAAACACTGCTCTTTGAGGCACCATAGATGATCTTGGAGATAATCACAGAACATGAGCTAAGTCGGAAAGCAAAAGTCCTATATCCTATGATATCACTTATAGGCGTTATCTAATAACTGACACAAATGAACATATATCCACAGAGAAAGTCAATCACACACTTATTAAAAAAAAACTATGCTTATCTAAAAGGAAAGGTGGGGGGAATGGATAAATGAAGATGAGCGTTACCATATGTATACAAATACATATTATATACATATATCAAAAAGACCGACCATATAGCAAGGAAGGTTTACGGAACACTCTGTAATAATTCACACGGGAAGAGGATCTCTACATAAATAGGTATATAGAATATGTAGATGAACCAGAGTGTGTACACCTTGGACAAGCAGCATTCTAAACATTACCCCAATTGAAAAAATTAAAACAACGAACTAGGAGTAATGAGACATAAACTTATGGGGGGTTTTCCTGGCACATTCCATCCAAATTGAAAACCTAGGCAAACAACTTCCAGAACGGCTCTGCTGCCCTAGTACCCAGATTTGGGAATGGAGAAATGCTGCATCCTTGTGGCCATTTCCCACAACAGCAGCTTTGAACCCACTGCAAAAGGTCACTAATTATTCACCAATTGCAGGTCTGTAAATGACACCGGCCCTCCAAAAAATACTGAGATCGAAAATCGCACAAAAAATTCTAGAGTGCAACTTTCCAAAAAGAAAATTTGAAAAGGTATATTATACTCACACTTTTTTTCCTTTTTCTTTTAACAGAAAAGCAAAAGGCGTGGAAAAATGATGAATTGTAGGAATTTTTACAGACATGTAAACCCAGATTACAAAAGCCTATCAGCTCTCACCAGTCAGAATGGCCATCAACAAAAATGCTGCAAACAATAAATGCTGACGTGATTGTGGAGAAATGCGTACCCTCGATGCTAAGGGGGACGTGGTAAGAGCCACTAATGAAAGCACAATTGAGGTGCCTTGAAAAGGGAAACGTTGAGCTACCATACCAGTCAATCAATCATACCCACTGCTGGGTCTATCACCTGAGAAAAGGAAAATCAAAAATCACAGGCTGGCAATCCTGCACTCCAGCAATATTTACCATAGGCAACACTTGGAAGCAACGAAAATGTCCATCAACAGAGGAATGCACTAAGAAGAAGTGGTCCATGTACACAATGGAATATTAGCCATGGAAAACGTTCAAGCACTGCTCTTTGAGGCATCATAGATGAGCCTGGAGATATTCACAAAACATGAAGTAGGTCGGAAAGCAAAAGACCTTTAGCCTATATTATCACTTATGGCATTATCTAATAACTGACACAGATGAACATATTTCCAAAGAGAAAGACCCTCACAGGCTTAGAAAACAAACTATGCTCATCTGAAAGGAAAGGAGGGGGGAAATTGAGAAATGAAGATTAGTGTTACTATACATATACAAATACATATTATATACATGTATCAAAAAGACCGAACATATAGCAAGGGAGGTCGACGGAACACTGTAATATTTTATATGGGAAGAGGATCTGTATATTAAGAGGCATACATAATGTACAAATGAACCAGATTGTGTACACCTAGGACAAACAATATTCTAAACTTTACCCAGATTAAAAAACTTTTAAAAACCAAGAAGAAGTAATGAGACATAAACTTATGGGGATTTCTCCTGGCAAATTCCATTCTAATTTACAACCTAGGACAATGAATTCCAGAAAGGCTCTGCTGCCCTAGTACCCAGATTGGGGAATGGAGAAATGCTACCTCCTTGTGGACGTTTCCCACAACAGCAGCTTTGAACCCACCGCAAAAGGTCACTAAATTTTCACCAACTTGCAGTTTTGTAAATGGCACCTGCCTTCCAGAAAATGTCTGGGGTCAAAAATAGACAAAAAAATTCAGAAGAGGGCAACCTTCGAAGAAGACAATTTCAAGAGCTATATCGTACTCACGTTTTTTTCTTTTAAGAGAAAAGAAAAAGGCGTAGGAATATGATGAATTTTAAAAATTTTAATGACATGCATACCCATATTACAAAAACCGATCAGCTCACAGCAGTCAGAATGGCCATTAGGAATAATGCTGCAAAAAACAAACGGTGAAGGGAGTGTGGAGAAATGCGTACCCTCGGTTGTAAGGCGGGGCATGTAAAGAGCCACAAATGAAATCACAGTGTAGGTGCTTTGAAAAGGGAAACATTGAGCTACCAGTCAATCAATCACAACCACTGCTTGGCCTATCACCTGAGAAAATGAGAATCAAAAAGTCACAGGCTGCCAAACCTGTACGCCAGCAAGATTTACCATAGCCAGCACTTGGAAGCAATGAAAATGTCCATCAACCGAGGAATGCACCAAGAAGAAGTGGTCCACGTACACAACGGAATATTACTCTAATAATAAATATAAATTAAATTTAAAAACAAACAAAAGCAAGGAGACATCAACATTTGTGGGTTTATCCGGGCACATTGCACTCTAATTTACAAACGAAGAACACCACTGGCCGGTAGTTCTGTTTCCCTACTACCAGCAAGGGGAACGCAGAAAGGCTGCTGCTCTCTGGCCGTTACCTGCAAAAGCAGGTTTAAAGCCTGAGCTAATGGTCACTTCATATGAACAAGTACTGCAAGGCTGTAAATGAAACCTGCCCTCAAAGTGTCTTGAGGGAGATAATGGCCAAAATATTTCAAATGGTGACACATACTTTAAGAAAACACTTTGAAGAAATAAGCTCTAATCACAGCTGGAAAAATAAAAAGGACATGCCTTAAAGCTCAATTCCAACGCAGTATGAGACACATGCAAATTCAACCACAAAGAGGTATCAGCTCACACCACTCAGAATAACCATCAGCAAAAACTACAAAGAATAAATCCTGAAGGTGCTGGGAAGAAATACATACCCTCCACTTTAAGTGGGACGTAACCTGGAAAGAGCCAGAAAGGAGAACAGAATAGAGGTGCCTTTAAAAGGTAAACATTGAGCTACCATATGATCCAGCAGAACTATTCCTGGATGTATAAACTAAGAAGACAGAATTGGAAGGTCACAGGCACGCAAATCTGCATTGCATAGTATTACAATAGCCAAGATATGGAAGTAACCAAAAATTCGACCGACAGATGGGTGGACAAAGAAGAACTGCTACCTGTACAGATGGAATATGAGCTAGTGAAAAAAATGAAACAATGCCATTTCCAGCACCATAGATGAGTCTAGAAGTAATCACGCAACTTGGACTAAGTGAGAAAGCGAAAGACACATATCCTATCATATCACATATAGGTGTTACCTAAAAACTGATACAAAGAAAGATATTTCCACAGAGAAACACTTTCATAGATTCATTAAAAAACTTATGGTTCACCAAATGGAAAATTGTGAGGATTGGATGCATTACCATATTGAGGTTAACAGAGAGATACACACACTTGTGAAATATATAATCACCAAAGACCTACTCAATACCAAGAGAAGACTACTCAACATTGTGTCATAACCTACATGGGAAAAGGATCTGAAGAAGAATAGATATATGCATATGTGTGAAAGAACCACATCTTGCACACCTAGAACAAACAAAACATTGTAATCAAGTTTGCTGTGATAAAAAATAAAAATTAAGTTAAAAATACCAACAAGAAGTAATGAGACATAAACTGAAAGGGCTTTTTCCTCGCACATTCCATTCTAATTTACAACCTAGAACACCACTTCCAGTAAGGCTCTGTTGCCCTAGTAACCAGATTTGGTAAAGGAGAAATGCTGCCGCCTTGTGGCCGATTCCCGCAAGAGCAGCTTTTAACCCACAGCTAATGGTCACTTACCATTCACAAGGACTCAGGGCTGTAAAGGACACCTGCCCTCAAAATTGTGCTGAGGTAGGGAATGGATAAAAAAAATTCAAAACAGGCAAAAATTTCAAGAAGGTAGTATGAAGAGGTAAGTTGTACTCACTCTCTTTTTAAAGAAAGGAAAATGGATAAAAGCTCCACCTCAGGAAGTATTAGCCTCATGCAATCTAGTCTACGAAAAGTTTTCAACTCACACCAGTCGACTGACCATTGACAAAAAGTCTACAAACAATAAATGCTGAAGAGGTTTTAGAGAACTGTGTACCCTCTAGCTGCTGGTGAGATGTAAAAGGGTTAAATGCTAATAATGAGAACAGAAAGGAGCTGCGTTGAAAAGGAAAAATTGAGGTACCATTCAATCCAGCAGGCGCACCAATGGGCCTCTCACCTGAGAAGACCAGAATGAAGAAGACCCGGGCTGCAAAACTGCACTGCAGCCTTATTCACAATAGACAAGACAGTGAAGCAACCAAAATGTCCATCAACAGATGAAAGGATAAAGAAGAAGTGGTCCATGTACACAATGGAATATAAGCCATGGAAAACAATGAAGCACTGCTCTTTGAGGCACCATAGATGAGCCTGGATTTAATCACAAAACATAAGGTCGATCGGAAAGCAAAAGACCTATCCTCTCTGATATCACTTATGGTGTTATCTAATAACTGACAGAAATGAACATATTTCCAAAGAGAAAGACACTCACGTGCTTAGAAATCAAACTCTGCTCATGTATAAAGAAAGGTGGGGGCAATGGATAAATGAAGATTAGTGTTACTATACATATATAAATACATATTATATATATTTATCAAAAAGCCAGACCATATATTAAGGGGGGTCTACGGAACACTCTGTAATATTTTACATGGGAAGAGGATCTGTACATGAATAGACGTATATAATGTATAAATGAACCAGACTGTGTACACTTAGGACTAACAATATTCTAATCTTAACACCGATTTTAAAAATTTAAAAAACCAAGAAGATGTAATGAGACATAATCATATGGGGCTATATCCTGGCACATTCCATTCTTATTTACAACCTAGGAACATGACTTCCAGAAAGGCTCTTGCCCTAGTACCCAGATTTGGGAATGGAGAAATGCTACCCCATTGTAGCCGTTTCCCACAACAGAAGCTTTAAACCCATTGCTTAAGGTCACTAAGTATTCATATAACCGCAGGCCTGTAAATGACACCTACCCTCCAAAACAATCCTGGGGTTGAAAATTGACCAAAAAATTCAAATGAGGGCAACGTTCCAAGAAGACACTTTCAAGAGGTATATTGTACTCACACTTTTTTCTTTTTTTTTTAAACAGAAAAAAAAGGTGTGGAAAACTGATGAATTTTAGAAATTTTAATGACATGAATACCCATATTACAAAAACCTATCAGCTCACAGCAGTCAGAATGGCCATTAGGAAAAATGCTGCAAAAAATAAACGGTGAAGGGAGTGTGGAGAAATGCGTACCCTCGGTTGTAAGGGAGGGCATGTAAAGAGCCACTAATGAAAACACAATGTAGGTGCTTTGAACAGGGAAACATTGAGCTACCAGTCAATCAGTCACAACCACTGCTGGGCCTATCACCTGAGAAAATGAAAATCATAAAGTCACAGGCTGGCAATCCCGCACTCCAGCACTATTTACCATAGCCAACACTTGGAAGCAACAAAAATGTCCATCAACCGAGGAATGCACCAAGACGAAGTGTTCCATGTACACAATGGAATATTACTCCAATAATAAATATAAATTAAATCTAAAAAACAAAGCAAAAGTAAGGAGGCATCAGCATTTGTGGGTTTATCCGGGCACATTGCACTCTAATTTATAACCGAGGGCCACCAGTGGCCAGAAGGTGTGTTTCCCTAGTTACCAGAGTGTCGAACATAGAAAGGCTGCCGCCTTCTGGCCGTTACCTGCAAAAGCAGCTTTAAAGCCTGTGCTAATGGTCACTTCATATGAACAAGTACTGCAGGGCTGTAAATGAAACCTGCCCTCAAAATGTCTTGAGGGAGATAATGGCCAAAAAATTTCAAAATGTGACACATACTTTAAGTAAACACTTTGAAGAACTAAGCTGTAATCACAGTTTGATAAATAAAAAGGACATGCTTTAAAGCTCAATTTCAACAGATTATGGAACACATGCAAGTTCAACCACAAAGAGGTCTCAGCTCGTTCCTGTCAGAATAACCATCAGCAATAAAACTACAAACAATAAATACTGAAGGTGTTTTGGAGAAATGCATACCCTCAACTTTAAGTTGGACGTAACCTGGAAAGAGCCACTAATGAGAATTGAATGGTGGTGCCTTTAAAACGTACACACTGAGCTACCATATGATACAGCAAGCCCACTCCTTGGCCTATAACATAGGAAGATAGATCTGGAAAGACACAGGCAAGCAAATGTGCATTGCAGCAGTATTACAATAGCCAAGACATGGATGCAACCAAAAAGTCCATCAAGAGTTGCGTTGCCAAAGAAGAACTGGTTCATGTACAGATGGAATATTAACCAGGGAAAAAAATGAAACAAGGCCATTTGCAGCACCATGTATGATTCTTGAGGTAATCAGGCAAATTGTACTAAGTCAGAAAACAAAAGACACATATCCTATAATATCACTTATAGGTCTTAGCTAAAAATTGACACCAATGAAGATATTTCCACAGAGAAATGCAATCACAGATTCATTAAAGAAACTTATGTTTCACCAAATGGAAAGGTGTGAGGATTGGATACATTAGGATATTGGGGTTAACATAGATATAGAAACACATGTGAAATATGTAATCACCAAAGACCTACGTAATACCAAGAGAAGATTACTCAACATTGTGTCATAACCTACATGGGAAAATGATCCAAAGAAGAATAGATATATGTATATATTTAAAAGAACCACATCTTGCACACCTAGAAGAAACAAAACATTTTAATCAAATTTGCTCTGATAAAAAATAAAAATTAAATTAAAAAAAGAACAAGAAGTAATGAGACATAAACTTAAGGGGCTTTTTGCTGGCACATTGCATTCTACTTTACAACCAGAACATGACTTCCATTAAGGCTCTGTCATCACTAATAAAGCAGCTTTATTAGCAATGTTGAAGATAGCTTAAAAGAAGTCTCACTAATTATTGATAGTAGCAAGAAAACAAAGTAAAGTAAAAATCTCACTGCAAAAATTATACATAGAGTGAGGATAGTAGATCAAACACTTATTACACTTCTGTAAAGAATAAAAGACAACAATAGTATGTTTTTTTTTAAAAAAGAAAGGGCCCAAATAAATCTGAAATGAAAGAGATGATGTTACAACAGACACCACAGAAATACAAAGTATCCTAAGATACACACAGGGTAACTCAGGGCTCAGACTGGACAGAGCCCACTCTCCAGTCCCCTTTACATGACTTACAGGAGCCTCAGGAACTGAGGAGGGGGTCCCTGAGGAGAGGCTCAAGATAGAATATGGTAGACATTAACATGGCTCCATTCATCTTAAACATGCCTGAACTACATTCACATGAGATGATTTTGTCCTTTATGTACATCGGCACCTCTAGTTGGAACTGCAGATCTTTGGCTTCATCACCTCTACTGAGAGCATTAGCTTCACCTGCTGTGGACCGTCTCCTATAGGATTTCTAGAACCACAAAACATCGAAGCTTCACAGGACCCAGAGTCTGTGCGACTCCACGCAGAGTCTCAGAATCTCAACTCCACTCAGATACTCCACTCTTGGAGGGCACACACAAAGTAATGTGCACATCAGGGCCCAGGGGAAAGAGCAGTGACCCTGTAGGAGAATGACCAGAACTACCTGATAGTTTTAGAGGGTCTCCTGCAGAGGCAGGTGGTGGCTGTGGCTGTGGCTCACCGTGAGGACAACGACACTGGCAGCAGAAGTTCTGGGAAATACTCCTTGGTGTGAGCCCTCCCAGAGTCCGCCATTAGCCCCACCAAGAGCAAGGTAGGCTCCAGTTCTGGGTTGCCTCAGGCCAAACAACCAACAGGGAGGGAACCCAGCCCCATGGATCAGCAGACAAGCAGATTAAACTTTTTATTAAAGTTTTATTTAATCTGCAGACAAGTGGATTAAAGCTCTGCCCACCAAAGCAACACCCAGCTCTACCCACCACCAGTCCCTCCCATCAGGAAGCTTGCACAAGCCTCTAAGATAGACTCATCCACTGGAGAGCAGACAGCAGAAGGAAGAATAACTACAATTCTGAAGCCTGTGGAAGGAAAACCACATTCACAGAAAGATAGACAAAATGAAAAGGCAGAAGACTTTATACCAGATCAAGGAACAAGATAAAACCCCAGAAAAAAAACGAAATGAGGTGGAGATAGGGAACCTTCCAGAAAAAGAATCAGAATAAAGATAGTGAAGATGATCCAAGACCTTGGCAAAAGAATGGAGGCAAAAACAAAAAGA
Organism: Balaenoptera borealis; assembly: GCF_965194805.1. Classification (NCBI taxonomy): domain Eukaryota; kingdom Metazoa; phylum Chordata; class Mammalia; order Artiodactyla; family Balaenopteridae; genus Balaenoptera; species Balaenoptera borealis. Next base: position 282,341 of record NW_028123839.1, read on the forward strand.
ATAAAATATCTAGGAATAAACCTACCTAAGGAGACAAAAGACCTGTATGCAGAAAATTATAGGACACTGATGAAAGAAATTAAAGATGATACAAATAGATGGAGAGAGATACCATGTTCTTGGATTGGAAGAATCAACATTGTGAAAATGACTCTACTACCCAAAGCAATCTACAGATTCAATGCAATCCCTATCAAATTACCACTGGCATTTTTCACAGAACTAGAACAAAAAATTTCACAATTTGTATGGAGACACAAAAGACCCCGAATAGCCAAAGCAATCTTGAGAATGAAAAATGGAGCTGGTGGAATCAGGCTCCCTGACTTCAGACTATATTACAAAGCTAGAGTAATCAAGACAGTTTGGTACTGGCACAAAAACAAAAATATAGATCAATGGAACAGGATAGAAAGCCCAGAGATAAACCCACACACATATGGTCACCTTATCTTTGATAAAGGAGCCAAGCATATACAGTGGAGAAAAGACAGCCTCTTCAATAAGTGGTGCTGGGAAAATTGGACAGGTACATGTAAAAGTATGAAATTAGAACACTCCCTGACACCATACACGAAAATAAACTCAAAATGGTTTAAAGACCTAAGTGTAAAGTCAGACACTATCAAACTCTTAGAGGAAAAGATAGGCAGAACACTCTATGACATACATCACAGCAAGATCCTTTTTGACCCAGCTCCTAGAGAAATGGAAATAAACACACAAATAAACAAATGGGACCTAATGAAACTTAAAAGCTTTTGCACAGCAAAGGAAACCATAAACAAGAGCAAAAGACAACCCTCATAATGGGAGAAAATATTTGCAAATGAAGCAAATGACAAAGGATTAATCTCCAAGATTTACAAGCAGCTCATGCAGCTCAATAACAAAAAAACAAACAACCCAATCCAAAAATGGGCAGAAGACCTAAATAGACATTTCTCCAAAGAAGATATACAGATGGCCAACAGACACATGAAAGAATGCTCAACATTATTAATCATTAGAGAAATGCAAATCAAAACTACAATGAGGTATCATCTCACACCGGTCAGAATGGCCATCATCAAAAAAATCTAGAAACAATAAATGCTGGAGAGGGTGTGGAGAAAAGGGAACACTCTTGCACTGTTGGTGGGAATGTAAATTGATACAGCCACTATGGAGAACAGTATGGAGGTTCCTTAAAAAACTACAAATAGAACTACCATACGACCCAGCAATCCCACTACTGGGCATATACCCTGAGAAAACCATAATTCAAAAAGAGTCATGTACCAAAATGTTCATTGCAGCTCTATTTACAATAGCCAGGACATGGAAGCAACCTAAGTGTCCATCATCGGATGAATGGATAAAGAAGATGTGGCACATATATACAATGGACTATTACTCAGCCATAAAAAGAAATGAAATGGAGGTATTTGTAATGAAGTGGATGGAGTTAGAGTCTGTCATACAGAGTGAAGTAAGTCAGAAAGAGAAAAACAAATACAGTATGCTAACACATATATATGGAATCTAAGGGGAAAAAAAGGTCATGAAGAACCTAGTGGCAAGATGGGAATAAAGACACAGACCTACTAAAGAATGGACTTGAGGATATGGGGAGGGGGAGGGGTGAGATGTGACAGGGTGACAGAGTGTCATGGACATATATACCCTACCAAATGTAAAATAGATGGCTAATGGGAAGCAGCCGCATAGCACAGGGAGATCAGCTCGGTGCTTTGTGACCGCCTGGGGGGGTGGGATGGGGAGGGTGGGAGGGAGGGAGATGCGGGAGGGAGGAGATATGGGAACGTGTGTATATGTGTAGCTGATTCACTTTGTTATAAAGCAGAAACTAGCACACCATTGTGAAGCAATTATACTTCAATAAAGATGTTTTTAAAAAAAACGTAAAAAAAAATTAAAAAAAAAAAAGAATGGAGGCAAAGATCGAGAAGATGCAAGAAATGCTTAACAAAGACCTAGAAGAATTAAGGAACAAACACCTAGAAGAATTAAAGAACAAACAAACAGAGGTGAATAATATAATAACTGAAATGAAAAATACACTAGAAGGAATCAGTAGCAGAATAACTGTGGCAGAAGAACGGATAAGTGATCTGGAAGACAGAAAGGTGGAAATCACTGCCATGGAACAGAATAAAGAAAAAGAATGAAAATAAATGAAGACACCCTAAGAGTCCTCTGGGACAACATTAAATGCAACAACATTCACATTATAGGGGTCCCAGAAGGAGAAGAGAGAGAGAAAGGACGCAAGAATATATTTGAAGAGATTATAGTCAAAAACTTCCCTAGCATGGGAAAAGAAATAGCCACCCAAGTCCAGGAAGCACAGAGAGTCCCAGGCAGGATAAATCAAAGGAGAAAAATGCCAAGACACATAGTAACCAAATTGACAAAAATTAAAGACAAAGAAAAATTATTGAAAGCAACAAGGGAAAAATGACAAATAACATAAAAGGGAACTCCCATAACAGCTGATTTCTCAGCAGAAAATCTACAAGCCAGAAGGGAGTGGCATGATAAATTTAAAGTGATGAAAGGGAAGAACCGACAACCAAGAGTACTCCAGCCAGCAAGGATCTCTTTCAGATTTCACAGAGAAATCAAAAGTCCTACAGACAAGCAAAAGCTAAGAGAATTCAGCACCATGAAACCAGCTCTACACCAAATGCTAAAGGAAATTCTCTAAGTGGGAAACACAAGAGAAGAAAAGGACCCAACAAGACAAACCCGTAACAATTAAGAAAATAGTAATATACATATCAATAATTACCTTAAACATGAATGGACTAAATGTTCCAACCAAAAGACACAGCCTCTCTGAATGGATACAAAAACAAGACCTATATATATGCTGTCTACAAGAGACCCATTTCAGACCTAGGGACACATACAGACTGAAAGTGAGGCGATGGAAAAATATATTCTATGCAAATGAAAATCAAAAGAAAGCTGGAGTAGCAATACTCATATCAGATAAAATAGACTTTAAAATAAAGAATGTTACAAAAGACAAGGAAAGACACTACATAACGGTCAAGGGATCCATCCAAGAAGAAGATATAACAATTATAAATATACATGTACCAAACATAGGAGCACCTCAATATATAAGGCAACTGCTAACAGCTATAAAAGAAGAAATCAACAGTAACACAATAATAGCGGGGGACTTTAACAGCTCACTTACACCAGTGGAGATCATCCAGAAAGAAAATTAATAAGGAAACACAAGCTTTAAATGACACAATAGACCAGATAGAGTTAACTGATATTTATAGGACATTCCATCCAAAAACAGCAGATTACACGTTCTTCTCAACTGCACACGGAACATTCTCCTGGATAGATCACATCTCGGGTCACAAAAAAGCCTCAGTAAATTAAAGAAAACTGAAATCATATCAAGCAGCTGTTCCGACCACAATGCTACGAGATTAAAAATCAATTACAGGGAAAAATCCGTAAAAAACAAAAAACATGGAGGCTAAACAATACGTTACTAAATAACCAAGAGATCACTTTAGAAATAAAAGAGGAAATCAAAAACTACCTACAGACAAATGACAACAAAAACACGATGATCCAAAACCTATGGGATGCAGCAAAAGCAGTTCTAAGAGGGAAGGTTATAGCAATACAAGCCTACCTCAAGAAACAAGAAAAATCTCAGATAAACAATCTAACCTTACACCTAGAGGAACTAGAGAAAGAAGAACAAAACTCAAAGTTAGTAGAAGGAAAGGAATCATAAAGATCAGAGCAGAAATAAATGGAATAGAAACAAAGAAAATGAAAGCAAAGATCAATAAAACTAAAAGCTGGTTCTTTGAGAAGATAAACAAAAATGAAAAGCCTTTAGCCAGACCCAAGAAAAAGAGGGAGAGGACTCAAATCAACAAAATTAGAAGTGAAAAAGGAGAAGTTACAACAGACACCACAGGCATACAAAGCATCCTAAGAGACTACTACAAGCAACTCTATGCCAATAAAATGGACAACCTGGAAGAAATGGACACATTCTTAGAAAGGGATAACTTTCCAAGACTGAATCAGGAAGAAATAGAGAATATGAACAAACCTATCACAAGCAATGAAATTGAAACTGTGATTAAAAATCTTCCAACAAACAAAAGTCCAGAACCAGATGGCATCACAGGTGAATTCTATCAAATATTTAGAGAAGAGCTAGCGCCCAACCTTCTCAAATTCTTCAAAACAATTGCAGGGGAAGGAACACTCCCAAACTCATTCTATGAGACCACCATCACCCTGATACCAAAACCAGACAAAGATACTACAAGGAAAGTAAATTATAGACCAATATCACTGATGAATATAGATGTAAAAATCCTCAACCAAATACTAGCAAACAGAATCGAACAACACGTTAGAAGGATCATACACCATGATCAAGTGGGGTTTATCCCAGGGATGCAAGGATTCTTCAATATACACAAATCAATGTGATACACCATATTAACAAATTGTAGAATAAAACCATATGATCATCTCAATAGATGCAGGAAAAGATTTTGAGAAAATTCAACATCCATTTATGATAAAAACTCTGCAGAGTGTGGGCATAGAGGGAAACTACCTCAACATAATAAAGGCCATATATGACAAACCCACAGCAAACAGCATTCTCAATGGTGAAAAACTGAAAGCATTTCCTCTAAGATCAGGAACAAGACGAGGATGTCCACTCTCACCACTACTATTCAACATAGTTTTGGAAGTCCTAGCCATGGCAATCAGAGAAGAAAAAGAAATAAAAGGAATACAAAAAGGAAAAGAAGAAGTAAAATTGTCACTGTTTGCAGATGACATCATATCATAGATAGAGAATCCTAAAGATGCCACCAGAAAACCACTGGAGCTAATCAATGAATTTGGTAAAGTTGCAGGATACAAAATTAATGCACAGAAATTGCTTGCATTCCTATACACTAACAATGAAAGAACAGAAAGAGAAATTAAGGAAACAATCCCATTACCACTGCAACAAAAAGAATAAAATACCTAGGAATAAACCTACCTAAGGAAGTAAAAGACCTGTACTCAGAAAACTATAAGACACTGATGAAAGAAATCAAAGATGATATAAACAGATGGAGACATATACCATGTTCTAGGATTAGAAGAATCAATATTGTGAAAATGACTATACTACCCAAAGCAATCTACAGATTCAATGCAATCCCTATCAAAATACCTTTGGCATTTTCTACAGAACTAGAAAAAAAAATCTTAAAACTTGTAGGGAGACACAAAAGACCCCGGATAGCCAAAGCAGCCTTGAGGGGAAAAAAAAAAGAGCTGGAGGAATCAGACTTCCAGACTTCAGACTATATTACAAAGCTACAGTAATCAAGATGATATGGTACTGACACAAAAACAGAAATATAGATCAATAGAACAGGATAGAAAGCACAGAGATAAACCCACGTACCTATGGTTAACTAATCTATGACAAAGGAGGCAAGGGTATACAATGGGGAAAAGACAGTGTCTTCAGTAGGTGGTGCTGGGAAAACTGGACAGCTACATGTAAAAGAATGAAATTAGAACACTCCCTAACACCATACACAAAAATAAACTCAAAATGGATTAGAGACCTAAATGTAAGACCAGCCACTATAAAACCCTTAGAGGAAAACATAAGCAGAACAGTCTATGACATAAATCACAGCAAGATCCTTTTTGACCCACCTCCTAGGGAAATGGAAATAAAAACAAAAATAAAAAAATGGGACCTAATGAAACTTAAAATCTTTTGCACAGCAAAGGAAAACATAAGCAAGATGAAAAGACAACCATCAGAATGGGAGAAAATATTTTCAAATGAAGCAAATGGCAAAGGATTAATCTCCAAAAAGCAGCTCATGTAGCTCAATATCACAAAACCAAACAACCCAATCCAAAAATGGGCAGAAGACCTAAATAGACATTTCTCCAAAGAAGATATACAGTTTGCCAACGAACACAGGAAAGGATGCTGAACATCACTAATCATTAGAGAAATGCAAATCAAAACTACAGTGAGATATCACCTCACACCAGTCAGAATGGCCATCATCAAAAAATCTACAAACAATAAATGCTGGAGAGGCATTTATTGGAAAAAAGGGAACCCTCTTGCACTGTTGGTGGGAATGTAAATTGATATAGCTACTAGGGAGAACGGTATGGGGGTTCCTTAAAAACTAAAAATAGAACGACCGTACAACCCAGCAATCCCACTACTGGACATTTACCCTGAGAAAACCATAATTCAAAAAGAGTCATGTACCACAATGTTCATTGTAGCTCTATTTACAATAGCCAGGACATGGAAGCAACCTAAGTGTCCATCAACAGATAACTGGATAAAGAAGATGTGGCACATATATACAATGGAACATTATTCAGCCATAAAAAGAAACGAAATTGAGTTATTTGTAGTGAGGTGGATGGATCTAGAGTCTGTCCTACAGAGTGAAGTAAGTCAGAAAGAGAAAAACAAATACCGTATGCTAACACATATATATGGAATCTAAAAGAAAAAAAGTTTATGAAGAACCTAGGGGCAGGAAAGGATTAAGGACACAGATGTAGAGAAAGGACTTGAGGACACGGGGAGGGGGAAGGGTAAGCTGGGACAAAGTGAGAGAGTGGTATGGACATATATACACTACCAAATGTAAAATTGATAGCTACTGGGAAGCAGCCACATAGCACAGGGAGATCAGCTCGGTGCTTTGTGACCACCTAAAGGGGTGGGATAAGGGAGTGAGAGGGAAGTGCAAGAGGGAGGGGATATGGTGTTATATGTATACGTATAGCTGATTCACTTTTTCATACAGCAGAAACTAACACACAATTGTAAAACAATTATACTCCAATAAAGATGTAAAAGAAAAAAAAAAAGAAAGCCCAGAGACAAACCTACACACCTATGGTCCACTAATCTATGACAAAGGAGGCAAGGATATACAATGGAGAAAAGACAGTCTCTTCAATAAGTGGTGCTGGGAAAAATGGACAGCTACATGTAAAAGAATGAAATTAGAACACTCCCTAACACCGTACACAAAAAATAAACTCAAAATGGATTAGAGACCGAAATGTTAGACTGGACACTATAAAACTCTTAGAGGAAAACATAGGAAGAATACTCTTTGACATAAATCACAGCAAGATCTTTTTTGATCCACCTCCTAGAGTAATGGAATAAAAAACAAAAATAAACAAATGGGAGCAAATGAAACCTAAAAGCTTTTGGAAAGCAAAGGAAACTACAAAGACGACGAAAAGACAACCCTCAGAATGGGAGAAAATATTTGCAAACGAATCAATGGACAAAGGATTAATCTCCAATATATATAAACAGCTCATGCAGCTCAACAGTAAAAAAACAAACAACCCAATCCAAAAATGGGCAGATGACATAAATAGACATTTGTCGCAAGAAGACGTACAGATGGCCAAGAAGCACATGAAAAGCTGCTCAACATCACTAATTATTAGAGAAATATAAACCAAAACTGTAATGAGGTATCACCTCACACAAGTTAGAATGGGCATCATCAGAAAATCTACAAACAACAAATGCTGGAGAGGGTGTGGAGAAAAGGGAACCCTCTTACACTATTTGTGGGAATGTAAATTGATACAGTCACTATGGAGAACAGTATGGAGGTTCCTTAAAAAACTAAAAATAGAATTACCATATGACCCAGCAATCCCACTACTGGGCATATACCCAGAGAAAACCATAATTCAAAAAGACACATTCACCACAATGTTCATTGCAGCACTATTTACAATAGCCAGGTCATGGAAACAACCTAAATGCCCATAGATAGACAAATGGAAAATATGTGGTACATATATAAAATGGAATATTACTCAGCCATAAAAAGGAATGAAATTGGGTCATTTGTAGAGACGTGGATAGATCTAGAGACTGTCATACAGAGTGAAGTAAGTCAGAAAAAGAAAAACATATATCGTATATTAACGCATACATGTGGAACCTAGAAAAATGGTACAGATGAACCGGTTTGCAAGGCAGAAATAGAGACACAGATGTAGAGAACAAATGTATGGTCACCAAGGGGGGAAAGTGGCAGGGTGGTGGTGGTGGGATGAACTGCGAGCCTGGGATTGACATATATACACTTATATGTATAAAATAGATAACCAATAAGAACCTGCTGTATAAAAAAATGAATAAAATAAAATTTAAAAATATTTAAAAACATAAAACAGAAAAAAAAGTTCTGTCCTTCCCATAGACGTATTTATATGAATGAATTATTTCCATGCTTATATCTATAAATACAAAAAGAGGAATAAAACCTACCTTGAACCAAAAAAGAAAAAAAAAAACAGAACCCACTGGTCATACAGAGGAAATCCCTATCAGGCACTTGCTCCAGTGGTAAAGAATTCTGAAGTTGGTCAGAGGTGGGGAATCGTCTCCCATGCAGCCAGCAGCTCCCCCACAAGGAGCGTCCTCACTGCAAAGCTGGGGGACCGTGAGGAGGTGTCTCTTAGTAAACGTGAGCTGAGCCTCAGGCCAGCTGCTGCTGAACTTTTCCCACCCTTCCCAGGTAAAACACCTGAATGTGTGCAAAGACTTTAAAGCCTAGAGGAAAGGGCTTGGAGTCACACCAGCGACAGCACGCAGGCCGACTTGGTGCCTGCAGGCCAGCCAGGACGGTCCTGGCCCCGGGCGCTCTTCTGGAATCTTTCCATTTCCCTGCCTGAGGTACCCCTCCTGTCCCGGTCCCCACTGCTTTTTTCCTTCCTCACCTCTGCCCGGGGAGAAATTCCAGCAGCAAGTATGGGTGACACATCCTCTTCTTTAGCAGGTGGCAGCACGGCAACTCCTGCAGAAAGTCCAGCAGAGCCCCACTCACACGGGGCCACTCATAGAGCCCTGGGCGCTACTCCCTCCCACCAGCACAACCCCGAGACTGCTGACGGGGCAGAGAATATGGCGTCAGGCACAGCTGCAGAGGCTTTTGCTGCCTGGAGGGGTGTTTATATTGACTTCAACCCAGGCACACCTGGGAAGGGCTGGCCGGCCAGGTCAGGCTGCCCAGGTCAGCCAATCCTCGCCCCTCAGGGGCTCAGAGTTGCAGATAATGGGCCTTGATGCACCGGCCAGATCCAAGGAACAGGTGTAGGGTCCCGAGAGTCAGGATAGACAAGGGGCGGCAGCCCTGGCTTGTTTTCTAATCATTTTATCTGGTCCATGAGTGGGAGACAACTTCAAGAAGACCCTCTCCTAATGAGAGGAACCCAGGAGTCAGGGAGAGGAGGGTTGGTGGGTGGAGACAGAGGCCTGGTGCCCCGGCTGCAGTGGAAGCCCCTGGAAGACCAGGCGGAGGAAGGCCACACAGAGTGAAGCCTAGGGTCACAGACATGTCGGAGCTGCTGTTTGTTAGTTCAAGCCCTGCTCTGAGGTGCTCTGTGTCAGCTCTGAGCGACAGGTGTGCTGGGGGTGCTCTGCAATGAGGGCTATGTGCACGGTTCCTGTGTGCCCAGCCCTGCCGGGGTACCTGTCCAAGGGAGCTCCATATCCAGGGAGAGGCCTGCCCATGAGAGCCCCGTGAGCTGCTGGGTACCTGCCCAGGTGAGCTCCATATCCTGGTAGGGGCCTGCCCACGAGAGCCCCATGGGCTGCTGGGTACCTGCCCAGGTGAGCTCCATATCCTGGGAGGGGCCTGACAATGAGAGCCCCGTGGGCTGCTGGGTACCTGCACAGGTGAGCTCCATATCCTGGGAGGGGCCTGACCATGAGAGCCCCGTGGGCTGCTGGGGACATGGTAAAGGACGCCAGGACAGTCAGTGAAGCCACAGAGGATATACATCCAGTAGTTCCTAATTCCTACACCCTGCTGGTCATTCTACCATCCACCAGGACATGGTATTCTGTATTAGACTTCAATGATGCCTTCTTCTGTATTCCATTAGTCCCAGAGTCACAAGAAATTTTGGCTGTGAGTGGCAGGACTCAACATACAACAAAAACAATACTGCTTGGCCGTCCTGCCCCAGGGGTTCAAAAATTCCCACACCATCTTTGGGAAAACGTTAGCTAAAACCCTAAAAGATCTACCTCTGGAGAAGTGAACCCTCCTTCAATATGCAGATGACATTCTGGGCTTTCCTGGTGGCGCAGTGGTTGAGAATCTGCCTACCAATGCAGGGGACACAGGTTCGAGCCCTGGTCTGAGAAGATCCCATATGCCGCGGAGCAACTAGGCCCGTGAGCCACAATTACTGAGCCTGCGCGTCTGGAGCCTGTGCTCCACAATAAGAGAGGCTGCGATAGTGAGAGGCCCACGCACTGCGATGAAGAGTGGCCCCCGCTTGCCACAACTAGAGAAAGCCCTCGCACAGAAACGAAGACCCAACACAGCCATAAATAATAAATAAATAAATTAAAAAAAATGCAGACGACATTCTGATCTCCAGCCCTACTAAGGAGGCCTCTGGACTACCTAGCCAATAAAAGATAGAAGGTGTCCAAGAAAAAGGCTCAAATATCACAGACTAAGGTGACCTGCCTGGGCTTCATTCTCACAGAAGATCGGAGAAGCCCATCCCAGGAAAGGGAAGAAGCCATTTGCAGCCTCACCCTTCCTAAAACTAGAAGACAGCTTAGGGGTTCCTGGGGAGACCGGGGTTTGCTGCATCTGGATCCCTAACTACAGTCTAATACCTGGGCCTCTATCTGAAACACTGAAAGGAAAAGATGATGATCCTTTTGAATAGAATCCAGAAGCGGCCTTTCAAGAAAGGAAAGAGCAGTCAATTCAGACCCTTGCCCTGGACCTCCCTAATTTAGCTAAACCCTTTGACCTTTATATTCCTAATCGAAGGCGAATCGCCCTTGGAGTTTTAGTGCAAAAACTGGGACCACTTGAAATGGAACAACGCAAGAATGCCCTCCAGGCATTGGCCAGCCACCCCATCCGACCAGGATACTGGGGGTATCTAAAAACCTGGAAATGAGCAGCCCGCAAGGCCAGATCCCTCCTAAGGGTAAAGGACGCCACTTGGTGATCCTAACCACCCACCATGCCCTGAAGTTGCAGGGATCGCTCCGTGGGCACAATGACCTCGAGTGAGGAGGCCCTCCAACTTCAACCTCCAGAGAGACAACCTGGGGCAACAGGCCCCCATGACGACTCGTGTGACCATCACTTGACCTGGAGCTTCTCTCAGAAAACCACAAGAGTGTGCCCCAAAAGAACAGACTATTGCTTGCAGGACTTACTGCACCCAGAGCGGAGCTAATAAACTTGGCAGGGGAACCCTAAATAACGCTGCCACCATAGAAAAGCCTACAGACACCACGGTGACGGTGTCCAATGAGACCAGATGTACTCCTGGTTACTTCAAAAGGGCAGTGACTGAGTGGCCGTCATGGTCCTGGATCACCACCGGCCCTGGACTGTCTGGGAGTTGAGCAGGCAGGGCTCTGACACCTGGTGCTGTTTGTACGTTGATTCAGTGGCCTAACTGAAGAAAGCACAGACTACTGGTCAGAGCATCTAGGCTGGCAGAAACCGTCAGCCTAAGGGGGCCGAACCAATGTGGAGCAGGGTAAAACCGGCCCCCCCAGCGTCCCTGCACATCTCTTTCCTGGACCCTTAAAGGTCATTAGAATCTATAACACTTCCAACGCTGGTGCTCAGGCAGACGAGCAGTGAGGGAGGAGGCCTGGGGACAATCAACCTCACCTGGAGGCTGCTGGGGAGAAGTCCTGCCCCTCCCCCCGGGTATGAGGACACCCAACTCAGCACGAAGCATTTACAGAAGAGGTGTCTGCACCCTCAGCTCCCCAAGAATGTGGAATGGGACAAGAGGCAGAGGAGGGGTTTGTCACCGGCAAAGCCCATTAAAAATTCCTGGGAGATAAAAATAGAATCTGGGCAATAAAATAAAGTCTAACCTTTTTTTCTTTGTGCTTTTTCTAATTTCACTTGTTCCTAGGTTTCCACAGGCAGAGGTCCCACACCTGGCACTTCAGACCCGATTTCCTAGTGCAAAATGGCTGGGCCGACAACTCAGCTCTCGGGGCCCCATGCAGACTCCGCCACATAGAGCCTGAGCTCCAGCCAACCCGGCCCTCGAGAGCTCCACCCCGTCCCTCCCGCTGACGCTGATGGGATCCCTACACAGCAGCCCGGCCCACAGCCCGCGGGGGAGTGCACGCTCTCACCTCTCCATTCTCTGATCAAAATATAAAGTTTTCCTTTGCTTCTGAACCAAACTCAGTCTCGATCTGTTGGCTCCAATGACACTGGGCAGGGGGACCCTTGTTGGGGCCGACTCTGCAGGATCAGTAACAGAATTTGAGAACATTGTACCTTCAATGAACAGATGTGTGAGCCAAATATTGTAACTTCAATGAACAGATGTGTGAGCCAAACTGTAATTAACATAGAGCAGTGTATAAGGCTCGTGTAAAATAAGGTATTTCTAACACTTCCATGTGATATTTCCATCACTTTATTATAAGCAAGTTCAGTGGAGGGGTTTGTCGTATTTGTCAGGTCAACAGTAGAGAAATGCAGTAATTTCTTTCCAAGGATGTGGATCTACTAATCTTGGCTGAAGTTTCAATCTTGTTTTGAATGATTTTCCATTGAAAATGATACCTCTCTTTCAGCTCCTAGATTTCTGAGAAGTATAAAATCTTGTATTTTTTTATTACCCAAGGGGAAAGGTGGGAGGAGGGATAAATTAAGTTTCGGATTAACATATACACACTGCTATGTATAAAATATATCATCAACAAGGAACTGCTGTATAGCACAGGGAACTATACTCAATATTTTGTAATAACCCCTAAGGGGAAATAATCTGAAAAACAATAGATATCTATATCGACATCATCTAACAACTACAGATAAAATGGTACCTAAAGGAGGCCGATGGTGAGCGTTTCTGACCATGAAGACTTCAATCCTCTAAAGTTCGGACTCTGCCTACAGCCCAGTCCCTTAATGAACATACATGTACCAGTAGCTTAAAAATTCCCCAGATTGGGGTTCGGGGAGACACTGATTTGAAAAAATCCCTGGTGTTCTCCTTATATACATGGGACCTTTCCTACAGCTAAAACATGCCTGTGACACCCAGAAGATGGTACACGGTTGGATCAGGAAGATTTTGGAAAAGGGACCTCATCTCCTAATCCCCTGGTTGTCGGGTTCACCCCTCCAGCCTCTTTCTTAACATTCTCCAAACTTGAGGATGTCAGCACCTTCAACATCCTGTTGCACAGAGTTTGGAATTTGTCCAGAGGAAAAGGGGAAGGAGGAGAAACAATGAGAGACAAGCCCTAGATGTTCGGACAGGCACAGGTAACTCTAATTTCCCATCAAGAAGAAGAATTAACCACAGGCTCGGCCTGCCCCACGGAACTAGTATAGGGCCTAAAGCAATCCTGCGCTTTTGCGGCCAGCTCCCAATAAAGCGAGTTGAAAAATGGAGCTCAGGGGCACTGCAATTCACAAACATGCAGAGTTATAAATGATCACTCTCGTCCAAAAATATATTGAGGGAAGGCAACGAAGAGGATTTGAAAGCAAGGCAGAATTGCAGGAAACAGATTTCAGGAGGTAGATTCGAATCGCCTTTAAAGCACATGAAAAGCGGCAAAACTCGAAAATGATGCACTTGGCCAAAAAGGGCGTATGTGTTTTTTTCCTGAAGGAAAAAACGCATACGCCCTTTTTGGCCAACAAAGCAACCTGGAAAGGCAAATCAGCGCTACAAAGAAGTCTCGCTTCCCATCGGTCAAAAGGGCCCTGCTGAATAAAGTGTCAAAACCAGAAATGCAGGATAGGCCATGGAGAAATGGGAGCCTTGCTACGCTGATGGGCGGGATGTAAATTGCCAACAGCCACTCTGGAGAAGTGTACGGTGTGTCCTGAAACATCTAAAAAAACTCAGATTAGAGAGCATAGGGCACTTCCACTCATGGGCGTATGAATTGGGAAAAATAAAAAAAAGCAAGACACAGGCACCCCAAAGTTGAATGCTGTTCTGTTGACAAGAACCTCCACTCCGTTACACCTTAAATATCCCAGGAAAGAGAAAAATGGATAAAGAAGTTGTGGTCCTTATGTACAATGGAATATCACTCAGCCATGAAATCAACGTCATAAGGCTAGTAGCAGCATGATGAGTGGATTTAGGTACGACGATTCTAAGTGAAATACCTCACACAGAAAAAGACACTTATCATAAGATATCACTTATAGAGGGAATGTAAAAACCGCTACCCTTGAACTGAATTACAAAACAGAATACAGTCACACGTTTAGAAAACACGCTATGGCTGCTTAACGGGAAAGGTGAGGTGGGGTGATGCATAAAACAAGGGTTTCAAATTAGTTCACATAGCGTTCCATAAACCCAATATGTAATAGACAAGACCTACTCCTTGCTCAGTGAACTGGACTCAACACCCCCTATTCACCGCCCAAGAATATATCTGACTAGTAAGAATCTTAAAACCTATGTATTTATATCTCTCTGTAAGTGAGTTAACTGGGTGAAAAGCGGCATAAACACAGCAGTGAAAAGCAGCTAAACCCCGTTATACAAATCAATTACTTTTAAAAACCCGTGAAACAACGACAGTGAAAGAGAGAGAAATTCTTACAAAATTCGTTCAGGGGCTGTGATGCCACCTGGATTGACCATATCTAGACCCACAGCTGATTGAGACATAAGGGTGGACACTCTTGGGGCTGAGAGGTTTGGTGAGGTTGGGTGAGCAAACGCAGACCCTTTAAAGTAATACTGTGTGGAACCCATCCCATGGGTCCGAAATCTCCAGGTTCAAGGGCATCTTCCTACATTGAAAACATACATGAGAAACCCAGAAGATGGTACACCGTGTGATGGGGATAGGTTTCTAAAACGCACCACATTTCTCATCTCTTTGTGCTCCGGTTCGCCATTCCAGCCGCTATACTAGCAATCTCCCTGCTTGGAGAATCAACACCTTTAATCTGCTGTTCCGAACAGGTTGCAATTTGTCCTGAGGATGAACGGGAAGAGGGGGAACCAATGAGAGACTAGCTCTAGGTGTTGGGACAGGCACAGGTCACTCTATTTTCCCATCAGGAAGAAGAATTAACCACAGGCTCAGCCTGCCGCCCGGAGCCAGAATAGGGCCTGAAGCAATTCTGCGATTTTTCGGCCAGCTCCAAAGAAAGCGAGTTGAAAAATGGAGCTCAAGGGGCACTGCAATTCACAAACCTGCAGAGTTAGAAATGATAACTCTCGTCCACAAATATATTGAGGGAAGGCAACGAAGAGGATTTGAAAGCAAGGCAGAATTGCAGGAAACAGATTTCAGGAGGTAGATTTGAATCGCCTTTAAAGCACAGGAAAAGCGGCAAAACCTCGACAATGATGCCCTTGGCCAAAAAGGGCGTATGCGTTTTTTCCTGAATATATTCAGGAAAAAACGCATACGCCCTTTTTGGCCAACCAAGCAACCTGGAAAGGCAAATCAGCGCTACAAAGAAGTCTCGCTTCCCATCGGTCAAAAGGGCAAGGCTGAATAAAGTGTCAAAACCAGAAATGCAGGACAGGCCATGGAGAAATGGGAGCCTTGCTACCCTGATGGGCGGGATGTAAATTGCCAACAGCCACTCTGGAGAAGTGTACGGTGTGTCCTGAAACATCTAAAAAACTCAGCTTAGAGAGCATAGGGCACTTCCACTCATGGACGTATAAATTGGGACAACTAAAAATCAGCAAGACACAGGAACCCCAAAGTTTAGGGCTGCTCTGTTGACAAGAAACTCCACTTTGTTACACCTTAAATACCCAGGAAAGACAAGAATGGATAAAGAAGTTGTGGTCCTTATGTACAATGGAATATCACTCAGCCATGAAATCAACGTCATAAGGCTAGGAGCAGCATGATGAGTGGATTTAGGTACGACGATTCTAAGTGAAATAAGTCACACAGAAAAAGACACTTATCATAAGATATCACTTATAGAGGGAATGTAAAAAAGGCTACCCTTGAACTGAATTACATAACAGGTCAGAGTCACACGTTTAGAAAACACACTATGGCTGCTTAAAGGGAAAGGTGAGGTGGGGTGATGCATAAAACAAGGGATTCAAATTAGCTCAGATACCATTCCATAAGCCCAATATGTAAAAGACAAGACCTACTCCTTGCTCAGTGAACTGGACTCAACACCCCCTATTCACCGCCCAAGAATATATCTGACTAGTAAGAATCTTAAAACCTATGTATTTATATCTCTCTGTAAGTGAGTGAACTGGGTGAAAAGCGGCATAAACACAGCAGTGAAAAGCAGCTAAACCCCATTATACAAATCAATTACTTTTAAAAACCCGTGAAACAACGACAATGAAAGAGAGAGAAATTCTGACAAAATTCGTTCAGGGGCTGTGATGCAACCTGGAATGACCATATGTAGACCCACAGATGGATGAGACATAAGGTTGGACACTCTTGGGGCTGAGAGGTTTGGTGAGGTTGGGTGAGCAAACGCAGACCCTTTAAAGTAATACTGCGTGGTACCCATCCCATGGGTCCCAAATCTCCAGGTTCAAGGGCATCTTCCTACATCGAAAACATGAATGAGAAACCCAGAAGATGGTACACCGTGTGATCGGGAAAGGTTTCTAAAACGCACCTCATTTCTCATCTCCTTGTGCTCCGGTTCGGCATTCCAGCCGCTATACTAGCAATCTCCCTGCTTGGAGAATCAGCACCTTTAACCTCCTGTTCCGTACAGGTTGCAATTTGTCCTGAAGATGAACGGGAAGAGGGGGAACCAACGAGAGACTAGCTCTAGGTGTTGGGACAGGCACAGGTCACTCTATTTTCCCATCAGGAAGAAGAATTAACCACAGGCTCAGCCTGCCGCCCTGAGCCAGAATAGGGCCTGAAGCAATCCTGTGCTTTTGCGGCCAGCTCCCAAGAAAGCGAGTTGAAAAATGGAGCTCAGGGGCACTGCAATTCACAAACCTGCAGACTTAGAAATGATAACACTCATCCACAAATATATTGAGGGAAGGTAACGAAGAGGATTTGAAACAAGGCAGAATTGAAGGAAACAGATTTCAGGAAGTAGATTCGAATCGCCTTTAAAGCACAGGAAAAGCGGCAAAACCTCGAAAATGATGCCCTTGGCCGAAAAGGGCGTATGCGTTTCTTCCTGAATATATTCAGGAAAAAACGCATACGCCCTTTTTGGCCAACCAAGCAACCTAGAAATGCAAATAAGCGCTACAAAGAAGCCTCGCTTCCCATCGGTCAAAAGGGCCATGATGAATAAAGTTTCAAAACCAGAAATGCAGGACAGGCCATGGAGAAATGGGAGCCTTGCTACGCTGATGGGCGGGATGTAAATTGCCAACAGCCACTCTGGAGAAGTGTACGGTGTGTCCTGAAACATCTAAAAAAACTCCGATTAGAGAGCATAGGGCACTTCCACTCATGGGCGTATGAATTGGGAAAAATAAAAAAAAGCAAGACACAGGCACCCCAAAGTTGAATGCTGTTCTGTTGACAAGAACTTCCACTCCGTTACACCTTAAATATCCCAGGAAAGAGAAAAATGGATAAAGAAGTTGTGGTCCTTATGTACAATGGAATATCACTCAGCCATGAAATCAACGTCATAAGGCTAGTAGCAGCATGATGAGTGGATTTAGGTACGACGATTCTAAGTGAAATACCTCACACAGAAAAAGACACTTATCATAAGATATCACTTATAGAGGGAATGTAAAAACCGCTACCCTTGAACTGAATTACAAAACAGAATACAGTCACACGTTTAGAAAACACGCTATGGCTGCTTAACGGGAAAGGTGAGGTGGGGTGATGCATAAAACAAGGGTTTCAAATTAGTTCACATAGCGTTCCATAAACCCAATATGTAATAGACAAGACCTATTCCTTGCTCAGTGAACTGGACTCAACACCCCCTATTCACCGCCCAAGAATATATCTGACTAGTAAGAATCTTAAAACCTATGTATTTATATCTCTCTGTAAGTGAGTTAACTGGGTGAAAAGCGGCATAAACACAGCAGTGAAAAGCAGCTAAACCCCGTTATACAAATCAATTACTTTTAAAAACCCGTGAAACAACGACAGTGAAAGAGAGAGAAATTCTTACAAAATTCGTTCAGGGGCTGTGATGCCACCTGGATTGACCATATCTAGACCCACAGCTGATTGAGACATAAGGGTGGACACTCTTGGGGCTGAGAGGTTTGGTGAGGTTGGGTGAGCAAACGCAGACCCTTTAAAGTAATACTGTGTGGAACCCATCCCATGGGTCCGAAATCTCCAGGTTCAAGGGCATCTTCCTACATTGAAAACATACATGAGAAACCCAGAAGATGGTACACCGTGTGATGGGGATAGGTTTCTAAAACGCACCACATTTCTCATCTCTTTGTGCTCCGGTTCGCCATTCCAGCCGCTATACTAGCAATCTCCCTGCTTGGAGAATCAACACCTTTAATCTGCTGTTCCGAACAGGTTGCAATTTGTCCTGAGGATGAACGGGAAGAGGGGGAACCAATGAGAGACTAGCTCTAGGTGTTGGGACAGGCACAGGTCACTCTATTTTCCCATCAGGAAGAAGAATTAACCACAGGCTCAGCCTGCCGCCCGGAGCCAGAATAGGGCCTGAAGCAATTCTGCGATTTTTCGGCCAGCTCCAAAGAAAGCGAGTTGAAAAATGGAGCTCAAGGGGCACTGCAATTCACAAACCTGCAGAGTTAGAAATGATAACTCTCGTCCACAAATATATTGAGGGAAGGCAACGAAGAGGATTTGAAAGCAAGGCAGAATTGCAGGAAACAGATTTCAGGAGGTAGATTTGAATCGCCTTTAAAGCACAGGAAAAGCGGCAAAACCTCGACAATGATGCCCTTGGCCAAAAAGGGCGTATGCGTTTTTTCCTGAATATATTCAGAAAAAAACGCATACGCCCTTTTTGGCCAACCAAGCAACCTGGAAAGGCAAATCAGCGCTACAAAGAAGTCTCGCTTCCCATTGGTCAAAAGGGCAAGGCTGAATAAAGTGTCAAAACCAGAAATGCAGGACAGGCCATGGAGAAATGGGAGCCTTGCTACCCTGATGGGCGGGATGTAAATTGCCAACAGCCACTCTGGAGAAGTGTACGGTGTGTCCTGAAACATCTAAAAAACTCAGCTTAGAGAGCATAGGGCACTTCCACTCATGGGCGTATAAATTGGGACAACTAAAAATCAGCAAGACACAGGAACCCCAAAGTTTAGGGCTGCTCTGTTGACAAAAACCTCCTCTTCGTTACACCTTAAATATCCCAGGAAAGACAAGAATGGATAAAGAAGTTGTGGTCCTTATGTACAATGGAATATCACTCAGCCATGAAATCAACGTCATAAGGCTAGTAGCAGCATGAGGAGTGGATTTGAGTACGACGATTCTAGGTGAAATAAGTCACACAGAAAAAGACACTTATCATAAGATATCACTTATAGAAGGAATGTAAAAACCACTACCCTTGAACTGAATTACATAACAGGTCAGAGTCACACGTTTAGAAAACACACTATGGCTGCTTAAAGGGAAAGGTGAGGTGGGGTGATGCATAAAACCAGGGCTTCAAATTAGCTCAGATACCATTCCATAAACCCAATATGTAATAGACAAGACCTACTCCTTCCTCAATGAACTGGACTCAACACCCCCTATTCACCGCCCAAGAATATATCTGACTAGTAAGAATCTTAAAACCTATGTATTTATATCTCTCTGTAAGTGAGTGAAGTGGGTGAAAAGCGGCATAAACACAGCAGTGAAAAGCAGCTAAACCCCATTATACAAATCAATTACTTTTAAAAACCCGTGAAACAACGACAATGAAAGAGAGAGAAATTCTGACAAAATTCGTTCAGGGGCTGTGATGCAACCTGGATTGACCATATGTAGACCCACAGATGGATGAGACATAAGGGTGGACACTCTTGGGGCTGAGAGGTTTGGTGAGGTTGGGTGAGCAAACGCAGACCCTTTAAAGTAATACTGCGTGATACCCATCCCATGGGTCCCAAATCTCCAGGTTCAAGGGCATCTTCCTACATCGAAAACATGAATGAGAAACCCAGAAGATGGTACACCGTGTGATCGGGAAAGGTTTCTAAAACGCACCTCATTTCTCATCTCCTTGTGCTCCGGTTCGGCATTCCAGCCGCTATACTAGCAATCTCCCTGCTTGGAGAATCAGCACCTTTAACCTCCTGTTCCGTACAGGTTGCAATTTGTCCTGAAGATGAACGGAAAGAGGGGGAACCAACGAGAGACTAGCTCTAGGTGTTGGGACAGGCACAGGTCACTCTATTTTCCCATCAGGAAGAAGATTTAACCACAGGCTCAGCCTGCCGCCCTGAGCCAGAATAGGGCCTGAAGCAATCCTGTGCGTTTGCGGCCAGCTCCCAAGAAAGCGAGTTGAAAAATGGAGCTCAGGGGCACTGCAATTCACAAACCTGCAGAGTTAGAAATGATAACACTCATCCACAAATATATTGAGGGAAGGTAACGAAGAGGATTTGAAACAAGGCAGAATTGAAGGAAACAGATTTCAGGAAGTAGATTCGAATCGCCTTTAAAGCACAGGAAAAGCGGCAAAACCTCGAAAATGATGCCCTTGGCCGAAAAGGGCGTATGCGTTTCTTCCTGAATATATTCAGGAAAAAACGCATACGCCCTTTTTGGCCAACCAAGCAACCTAGAAATGCAAATAAGCGCTACAAAGAAGCCTCGCTTCCCATCGGTCAAAAGGGCCATGATGAATAAAGTGTCAAAACCAGAAATGCAGGACAGGCCATGGAGAAATGGGAGCCTTGCTACGCTGATGGGCGGGATGTAAATTGCCAACAGCCACTCTGGAGAAGTGTACAGTGTGTCCTGAAACATCTAAAAAACTCAGCTTAGAGAGCATAGGGCACTTCCACTCATGGGCGTATAAATTGGGACAACTAAAAATCAGCAAGACACAGGAACCCCAAAGTTTAGGGCTGCTCTGTTGACAAAAACCTCCACTTCGTTACACCTTAAATATCCCAGGAAAGACAAGAATGGATAAAGAAGTTGTGGTCCTTATGTACAATGGAATATCACTCAGCCATGAAATCAACGTCATAAGGCTACTAGCAGCATGAGGAGTGGATTTGAGTACGACGATTCTAGGTGAAATAAGTCACACAGAAAAAGACACTTATCATAAGATATCACTTATAGAAGGAATGTAAAAACCACTACCCTTGAACTGAATTACATAACAGGTCAGAGTCACACGTTTAGAAAACACACTATGGCTGCTTAACGGGAAAGGTGAGGTGGGGTGATGCATAAAACAAGGGCTTCAAATTAGCTCAGATACCATTCCATAAACCCAATATGTAATAGACAAGACCTACTCCTTCCTCAGTGAACTGGACTCAACACCCCCTATTCACCGCCCAAGAATATATCTGACTAGTAAGAATCTTAAAACCTATGTATTTATATCTCTCTGTAAGTGAGTGAAGTGGGTGAAAAGCGGCATAAACACAGCAGTGAAAAGCAGCTAAACCCCATTATACAAATCAATTACTTTTAAAAACCCATGAAACAAAGGCAGTGAAAGAGAGAGAAATTCTGACAAAATTCGTTCAGGGGCTGTGATGCAACCTGGATTGACCATATGTAGACCCACAGATGGATGAGACATAAGGGTGGACACTCTTGGGGCTGAGAGTTTTGGTGAGGTTGGGTGAGCAAACGCAGACCCTTTAAAGTAATACTGCGTGGAACCCATCCCATGGGTCCCAAATCTCCAGGTTCAAGGGCATCTTCTTACATCGAAAACATGCATGAGAAACCCAGAAGATGGTACACCGTGTGATCGGGAAAGGTTTCTAAAACGCACCTCATTTCTCATCTCCTTGTGCTCCGGTTCGCCATTCCAGCCGCTATACTAGCAATCTCCCTGCTTGGAGAATCAGCACCTTTAACCTCCTGTTCCGTACAGGTTGCAATTTGTCCTGAAAATGAACGGGAAGACGGGGAACCAACGAGAGACTAGCTCTAGGTGTTGGGACAGGCACAGGTCACTCTATTTTCCCATCAGGAAGAAGAATTAACCACAGGCTCAGCCTGCAGTCCAAAAACAGAATTGGGCCTGAAGCAATCCTGCGCTTTTGCGGCCAGCTCCCAAGAAAGCGAGTTGAAAAATGGAGCTCAGGGGCACTGCAATTCACAGACCTGCAGAGTTAGAAATGATAACTCTCGTCCACAAATATATTGAGGGAAGGTAACGAAGAGGATTTGAAAGCAAGGCAGAATTGCAGGAAACAGATTTCAGGAGGTAGATTCGAATCGCCTTTAAAGCACAGGAAAAGCGTCAAAACCTCGACAATGATGCCCTTGGCCAAAAAGGGCGTATGCGTTTTTTCCTGAATATATTCAGGAAAAAACGCATACGCCCTTTTTGGCCAACCAAGCAACCTGGAAAGGCAAATCAGCGCTACAAAGAAGTCTCGCTTCCCATCGGTCAAAAGGGCCAGGCTGAATAAAGTGTCAAAACCAGAAATGCAGGACAGGCCATGGAGAAATGGGAGCCTTGCTACGCTGATGGGCGGGATGTAAATTGCCAACAGCCACTCTGGAGAAGTGTACGGTGTGTCCTGAAACATCTAAAAAACTCAGCTTAGAGAGCATAGGGCACTTCCACTCATGGGCGTGTAAATTGGGAAAACTAAAAATCAGCAAGACACAGGCACCCCAAAGTTTAGGGCTGCTCTGTTGACAAGAACCTCCACTTTGTGACACCTTAAATATCCCAGGAAAGACAAGAATGGATAAAGAAGTTGTGGTCCTTATGTACAATGGAATATCACTCAGCCATGAAATCAACGTCATAAGGCTAGTAGCAGCATGATGAGTGGATTTGGGTACGACGATTCTAAGTGAAATAAGTCACACAGAAAAAGACACTTATCATAAGATATCACTTATAGAGGGAATGTAAAAACCGCTACCCTTGAACTGAATTACATAACAGGTCAGAGTCACACGTTTAGAAAACACACTAGGGCTGCTTAACGGGAAAGGTGAGGTGGGGTGATGCATAAAACAAGGGTTTCAAATTAGCTCAGATAGCGTTCCATAAACCCAATATGTAATAGACAAGACCTACTCCTTCCTCAGTGAACTGGACTCAACACGCCCTATTCATCGCCCAAGAATATATCTGACTAGTAAGAATCTTAAAACCTATGTATTTATATCTCTCTGTAAGTGAGTCAAGTGGGTGAAAAGCGGCATAACCACAGCAGTGAAAAGCAGCTAAACCCCATTATACAAATCAATTACTTTTAAAAACCCGTGAAACAAAGACAGTGAAAGAGAGAGAAATTCTGACAAAATTCGTTCAGGGGCTGTGATGCAACCTGGATTGACCATATGTAGACCCACAGATGGATGAGACATAAGGGTGGACACTCTTGGGGCTGAGAGGTTTGGTGAGGTTGGGTGAGCAAACGCAGACCCTTTAAAGTAATACTGTGTGGTACCCATCCCATGGGTCCCAAATCTCCAGGTTCAAGGGCATCTTCCTACATCGAAAACATGCATGAGAAACCCAGAAGATGGTACACCGTGTGATCGGGAAAGGTTTCTAAAACGCACCTCATTTCTCATCTCCTTGTGCTCCGGTTCGCCATTCCAGCCGCTATACTAGCAATCTCCCTGCTTGGAGAATCAGCACCTTTAACCTCCTGTTCCGTACAGGTTGCAATTTGTCCTGAGGATGAACGGGAAGAGGGGGAACCAATGAGAGACTAGCTCTAGGTGTTGGGACAGGCACAGGTCACTCTATTTTCCCATCAGGAAGAAGAATTAACCTCAGGCTCAGCTTGCCGCCCGGAGCCAGAATAGGGCCTGAAGCAATCCTGCGCTTTTGCGGCCAGCTCCCAAGAAAGCGAGTTGAAAAATGGAGCTCAGGGGCACTGCAATTCACAAACCTGCAGACTTAGAAATGATAACTCTCGTCCACAAATATATTGAGGGAAGGCAACGAAGAGGATTTGAAAGCAAGGCAGAATTGCAGGAATCAGATTTCAGGAGGTAGATTCGAATCGCCTTTAAAGCACAGGAAAAGCGGCAAAACCTCGACAATGATGCCCTTGGCCAAAAAGGGCGTATGCGTTTTTTCCTGAATATATTCAGGAAAAAACGCATACGCCCTTTTTGGCCAACCAAGCAACCTGGAAAGGCAAATCAGCGCTACAAAGAAGTCTCGCTTCCCATCGGTCAAAAGGGCCAGGCTGAATAAAGTGTCAAAACCAGAAATGCAGGACAGGCCATGGAGAAATGGGAGCCTTGCTACGCTGATGGGCGGGATGTAAATTGCCAACAGCCACTCTGGAGAAGTGTACGGTGTGTCCTGAAACATCTAAAAAACTCAGCTTAGAGAGCATAGGGCACTTCCACTCATGGGCGTGTAAATTGGGAAAACTAAAAATCAGCAAGACACAGGCACCCCAAAGTTTAGGGCTGCTCTGTTGACAAGAACCTCCACTTTGTGACACCTTAAATATCCCAGGAAAGACAAGAATGGATAAAGAAGTTGTGGTCCTTATGTACAATGGAATATCACTCAGCCATGAAATCAACGTCATAAGGCTACTAGCAGCATGAGGAGTGGATTTGAGTACGACGATTCTAGGTGAAATAAGTCACACAGAAAAAGACACTTATCATAAGATATCACTTATAGAAGGAATGTAAAAACCACTACCCTTGAACTGAATTACATAACAGGTCAGAGTCACACGTTTAGAAAACACACTATGGCTGCTTAACGGGAAAGGTGAGGTGGGGTGATGCATAAAACAAGGGCTTCAAATTAGCTCAGATACCATTCCATAAACCCAATATGTAATAGACAAGACCTACTCCTTCCTCAGTGAACTGGACTCAACACCCCCTATTCACCGCCCAAGAATATATCTGACTAGTAAGAATCTTAAAACCTATGTATTTATATCTCTCTGTAAGTGAGTGAAGTGGGTGAAAAGCGGCATAAACACAGCAGTGAAAAGCAGCTAAACCCCATTATACAAATCAATTACTTTTAAAAACCCATGAAACAAAGGCAGTGAAAGAGAGAGAAATTCTGACAAAATTCGTTCAGGGGCTGTGATGCAACCTGGATTGACCATATGTAGACCCACAGATGGATGAGACATAAGGGTGGACACTCTTGGGGCTGAGAGTTTTGGTGAGGTTGGGTGAGCAAACGCAGACCCTTTAAAGTAATACTGCGTGGAACCCATCCCATGGGTCCCAAATCTCCAGGTTCAAGGGCATCTTCTTACATCGAAAACATGCATGAGAAACCCAGAAGATGGTACACCGTGTGATCGGGAAAGGTTTCTAAAACGCACCTCATTTCTCATCTCCTTGTGCTCCGGTTCGCCATTCCAGCCGCTATACTAGCAATCTCCCTGCTTGGAGAATCAGCACCTTTAACCTCCTGTTCCGTACAGGTTGCAATTTGTCCTGAAAATGAACGGGAAGAGGGGGAACCAACGAGAGACTAGCTCTAGGTGTTGGGACAGGCACAGGTCACTCTATTTTCCCATCAGGAAGAAGAATTAACCACAGGCTCAGCCTGCAGTCCAAAAACAGAATTGGGCCTGAAGCAATCCTGCGCTTTTGCGGCCAGCTCCCAAGAAAGCGAGTTGAAAAATGGAGCTCAGGGGCACTGCAATTCACAGACCTTCAGAGTTAGAAATGATAACTCTCGTCCACAAATATATTGAGGGAAGGTAACGAAGAGGATTTGAAAGCAAGGCAGAATTGCAGGAAACAGATTTCAGGAGGTAGATTCGAATCGCCTTTAAAGCACAGGAAAAGCGTCAAAACCTCGACAATGATGCCCTTGGCCAAAAAGGGCGTATGCGTTTTTTCCTGAATATATTCAGGAAAAAACGCATACGCCCTTTTTGGCCAACCAAGCAACCTGGAAAGGCAAATCAGCGCTACAAAGAAGTCTCGCTTCCCATCGGTCAAAAGGGCCAGGCTGAATAAAGTGTCAAAACCAGAAATGCAGGACAGGCCATGGAGAAATGGGAGCCTTGCTACGCTGATGGGCGGGATGTAAATTGCCAACAGCCACTCTGGAGAAGTGTACGGTGTGTCCTGAAACATCTAAAAAACTCAGCTTAGAGAGCATAGGGCACTTCCACTCATGGGCGTGTAAATTGGGAAAACTAAAAATCAGCAAGACACAGGCACCCCAAAGTTTAGGGCTGCTCTGTTGACAAGAACCTCCACTTTGTGACACCTTAAATATCCCAGGAAAGACAAGAATGGATAAAGAAGTTGTGGTCCTTATGTACAATGGAATATCACTCAGCCATGAAATCAACGTCATAAGGCTAGTAGCAGCATGATGAGTGGATTTGGGTACGACGATTCTAAGTGAAATAAGTCACACAGAAAAAGACACTTATCATAAGATATCACTTATAGAGGGAATGTAAAAACCGCTACCCTTGAACTGAATTACATAACAGGTCAGAGTCACACGTTTAGAAAACACACTAGGGCTGCTTAACGGGAAAGGTGAGGTGGGGTGATGCATAAAACAAGGGTTTCAAATTAGCTCAGATAGCGTTCCATAAACCCAATATGTAATAGACAAGACCTACTCCTTCCTCAGTGAACTGGACTCAACACGCCCTATTCATCGCCCAAGAATATATCTGACTAGTAAGAATCTTAAAACCTATGTATTTATATCTCTCTGTAAGTGAGTCAAGTGGGTGAAAAGCGGCATAACCACAGCAGTGAAAAGCAGCTAAACCCCATTATACAAATCAATTACTTTTAAAAACCCGTGAAACAAAGACAGTGAAAGAGAGAGAAATTCTGACAAAATTCGTTCAGGGGCTGTGATGCAACCTGGATTGACCATATGTAGACCCACAGATGGATGAGACATAAGGGTGGACACTCTTGGGGCTGAGAGGTTTGGTGAGGTTGGGTGAGCAAACGCAGACCCTTTAAAGTAATACTGTGTGGTACCCATCCCATGGGTCCCAAATCTCCAGGTTCAAGGGCATCTTCCTACATCGAAAACATGCATGAGAAACCCAGAAGATGGTACACCGTGTGATCGGGAAAGGTTTCTAAAACGCACCTCATTTCTCATCTCCTTGTGCTCCGGTTCGCCATTCCAGCCGCTATACTAGCAATCTCCCTGCTTGGAGAATCAGCACCTTTAACCTCCTGTTCCGTACAGGTTGCAATTTGTCCTGAGGATGAACGGGAAGAGGGGGAACCAATGAGAGACTAGCTCTAGGTGTTGGGACAGGCACAGGTCACTCTATTTTCCCATCAGGAAGAAGAATTAACCTCAGGCTCAGCTTGCCGCCCGGAGCCAGAATAGGGCCTGAAGCAATCCTGCGCTTTTGCGGCCAGCTCCCAAGAAAGCGAGTTGAAAAATGGAGCTCAGGGGCACTGCAATTCACAAACCTGCAGACTTAGAAATGATAACTCTCGTCCACAAATATATTGAGGGAAGGCAACGAAGAGGATTTGAAAGCAAGGCAGAATTGCAGGAATCAGATTTCAGGAGGTAGATTCGAATCGCCTTTAAAGCACAGGAAAAGCGGCAAAACCTCGACAATGATGCCCTTGGCCAAAAAGGGCGTATGCGTTTTTTCCTGAATATATTCAGGAAAAAACGCATACGCCCTTTTTGGCCAACCAAGCAACCTGGAAAGGCAAATCAGCGCTACAAAGAAGTCTCGCTTCCCATCGGTCAAAAGGGCCAGGCTGAATAAAGTGTCAAAACCAGAAATGCAGGACAGGCCATGGAGAAATGGGAGCCTTGCTACGCTGATGGGCGGGATGTAAATTGCCAACAGCCACTCTGGAGAAGTGTACGGTGTGTCCTGAAACATCTAAAAAACTCAGCTTAGAGAGCATAGGGCACTTCCACTCATGGGCGTGTAAATTGGGAAAACTAAAAATCAGCAAGACACAGGCACCCCAAAGTTTAGGGCTGCTCTGTTGACAAGAACCTCCACTTTGTGACACCTTAAATATCCCAGGAAAGACAAGAATGGATAAAGAAGTTGTGGTCCTTATGTACAATGGAATATCACTCAGCCATGAAATCAACGTCATAAGGCTAGTAGCAGCATGATGAGTGGATTTGGGTACGACGATTCTAAGTGAAATAAGTCACACAGAAAAAGACACTTATCATAAGATATCACTTATAGAGGGAATGTAAAAACCGCTACCCTTGAACTGAATTACATAACAGGTCAGAGTCACACGTTTAGAAAACACACTAGGGCTGCTTAACGGGAAAGGTGAGGTGGGGTGATGCATAAAACAAGGGTTTCAAATTAGCTCAGATAGCGTTCCATAAACCCAATATGTAATAGACAAGACCTACTCCTTCCTCAGTGAACTGGACTCAACACGCCCTATTCATCGCCCAAGAATATATCTGACTAGTAAGAATCTTAAAACCTATGTATTGATATCTCTCTGTAAGTGAGTCAAGTGGGTGAAAAGCGGCATAACCACAGCAGTGAAAAGCAGCTAAACCCCATTATACAAATCAATTACTTTTAAAAACCCGTGAAACAAAGACAGTGAAAGAGAGAGAAATTCTGACAAAATTCGTTCAGGGGCTGTGATGCAACCTGGATTGACCATATGTAGACCCACAGATGGATGAGACATAAGGGTGGACACTCTTGGGGCTGAGAGGTTTGGTGAGGTTGGGTGAGCAAACGCAGACCCTTTAAAGTAATACTGTGTGGTACCCATCCCATGGGTCCCAAATCTCCAGGTTCAAGGGCATCTTCCTACATCGAAAACATGCATGAGAAACCCAGAAGATGGTACACCGTGTGATCGGGAAAGGTTTCTAAAACGCACCTCATTTCTCATCTCCTTGTGCTCCGGTTCGCCATTCCAGCCGCTATACTAGCAATCTCCCTGCTTGGAGAATCAGCACCTTTAACCTCCTGTTCCGTACAGGTTGCAATTTGTCCTGAGGATGAACGGGAAGAGGGGGAACCAATGAGAGACTAGCTCTAGGTGTTGGGACAGGCACAGGTCACTCTATTTTCCCATCAGGAAGAAGAATTAACCTCAGGCTCAGCTTGCCGCCCGGAGCCAGAATAGGGCCTGAAGCAATCCTGCGCTTTTGCGGCCAGCTCCCAAGAAAGCGAGTTGAAAAATGGAGCTCAGGGGCACTGCAATTCACAAACCTGCAGACTTAGAAATGATAACTCTCGTCCACAAATATATTGAGGGAAGGCAACGAAGAGGATTTGAAAGCAAGGCAGAATTGCAGGAATCAGATTTCAGGAGGTAGATTCGAAGCGCCTTTAAAGCACAGGAAAAGCGGCAAAACCTCGACAATGATGCCCTTGGCCAAAAAGGGCGTATGCGTTTTTTCCTGAATATATTCAGGAAAAAACGCATACGCCCTTTTTGGCCAACCAAGCAACCTGGAAAGGCAAATCAGCGCTACAAAGAAGTCTCGCTTCCCATCGGTCAAAAGGGCCAGGCTGAATAAAGTGTCAAAACCAGAAATGCAGGACAGGCCATGGAGAAATGGGAGCCTTGCTACGCTGATGGGCGGGATGTAAATTGCCAACAGCCACTCTGGAGAAGTGTACGGTGTGTCCTGAAACATCTAAAAAACTCAGCTTAGAGAGCATAGGGCACTTCCACTCATGGGCGTGTAAATTGGGAAAACTAAAAATCAGCAAGACACAGGCACCCCAAAGTTTAGGGCTGCTCTGTTGACAAGAACCTCCACTTTGTGACACCTTAAATATCCCAGGAAAGACAAGAATGGATAAAGAAGTTGTGGTCCTTATGTACAATGGAATATCACTCAGCCATGAAATCAACGTCATAAGGCTAGTAGCAGCATGATGAGTGGATTTGGGTACGACGATTCTAAGTGAAATAAGTCACACAGAAAAAGACACTTATCATAAGATATCACTTATAGAGGGAATGTAAAAACCGCTACCCTTGAACTGAATTACATAACAGGTCAGAGTCACACGTTTAGAAAACACACTAGGGCTGCTTAACGGGAAAGGTGAGGTGGGGTGATGCATAAAACAAGGGTTTCAAATTAGCTCAGATAGCGTTCCATAAACCCAATATGTAATAGACAAGACCTACTCCTTCCTCAGTGAACTGGACTCAACACGCCCTATTCATCGCCCAAGAATATATCTGACTAGTAAGAATCTTAAAACCTATGTATTTATATCTCTCTGTAAGTGAGTCAAGTGGGTGAAAAGCGGCATAACCACAGCAGTGAAAAGCAGCTAAACCCCATTATACAAGTCAATTACTTTTAAAAACCCGTGAAACAAAGACAGTGAAAGAGAGAGAAATTCTGACAAAATTCGTTCAGGGGCTGTGATGCAACCTGGATTGACCATATGTAGACCCACAGATGGATGAGACATAAGGGTGGACACTCTTGGGGCTGAGAGGTTTGGTGAGGTTGGGTGAGCAAACGCAGACCCTTTAAAGTAATACTGTGTGGTACCCATCCCATGGGTCCCAAATCTCCAGGTTCAAGGGCATCTTCCTACATCGAAAACATGCATGAGAAACCCAGAAGATGGTACACCGTGTGATCGGGAAAGGTTTCTAAAACGCACCTCATTTCTCATCTCCTTGTGCTCCGGTTCGCCATTCCAGCCGCTATACTAGCAATCTCCCTGCTTGGAGAATCAGCACCTTTAACCTCCTGTTCCGTACAGGTTGCAATTTGTCCTGAGGATGAACGGGAAGAGGGGGAACCAATGAGAGACTAGCTCTAGGTGTTGGGACAGGCACAGGTCACTCTATTTTCCCATCAGGAAGAAGAATTAACCTCAGGCTCAGCTTGCCGCCCGGAGCCAGAATAGGGCCTGAAGCAATCCTGCGCTTTTGCGGCCAGCTCCCAAGAAAGCGAGTTGAAAAATGGAGCTCAGGGGCACTGCAATTCACAAACCTGCAGACTTAGAAATGATAACTCTCGTCCACAAATATATTGAGGGAAGGCAACGAAGAGGATTTGAAAGCAAGGCAGAATTGCAGGAATCAGATTTCAGGAGGTAGATTCGAATCGCCTTTAAAGCACAGGAAAAGCGGCAAAACCTCGACAATGATGCCCTTGGCCAAAAAGGGCGTATGCGTTTTTTCCTGAATATATTCAGGAAAAAACGCATACGCCCTTTTTGGCCAACCAAGCAACCTGGAAAGGCAAATCAGCACTACAAAGAAGTCTCGCTTCCCATCGGTCAAAAGGGCCAGGCTGAATAAAGTGTCAAAACCAGAAATGCAGGACAGGCCATGGAGAAGTGGGAGCCTTGCTACGCTGATGGGCGGGATGTAAATTGCCAACAGCCACTCTGGAGAAGTGTACGGTGTGTCCTGAAACATCTAAAAAACTCAGCTTAGAGAGCATAGGGCACTTCCACTCATGGGCGTGTAAATTGGGAAAACTAAAAATCAGCAAGACACAGGCACCCCAAAGTTTAGGGCTGCTCTGTTGACAAGAACCTCCACTTTGTGACACCTTAAATATCCCAGGAAAGACAAGAAAGGATAAAGAAGTTGTGGTCCTTATGTACAATGGAATATCACTCAGCCATGAAATCAACGTCATAAGGCTAGTAGCAGCATGATGAGTGGATTTGGGTACGACGATTCTAAGTGAAATAAGTCACACAGAAAAAGACACTTATCATAAGATATCACTTATAGAGGGAATGTAAAAACCGCTACCCTTGAACTGAATTACATAACAGGTCAGAGTCACACGTTTAGAAAACACACTAGGGCTGCTTAACGGGAAAGGTGAGGTGGGGTGATGCATAAAACAAGGGTTTCAAATTAGCTCAGATAGCGTTCCATAAACCCAATATGTAATAGACAAGACCTACTCCTTCCTCAGTGAACTGGACTCAACACGCCCTATTCATCGCCCAAGAATATATCTGACTAGTAAGAATCTTAAAACCTATGTATTGATATCTCTCTGTAAGTGAGTGAAGTGGGTGAAAAGCGGCATAACCACAGCAGTGAAAAGCAGCTAAACCCCATTATACAAATCAATTACTTTTAAAAACCCGTGAAACAAAGACAGTGAAAGAGAGAGAAATTCTGACAAAATTCGTTCAGGGGCTGTGATGCAACCTGGATTGACCATATGTAGACCCACAGATGGATGAGACATAAGGGTGGACACTCTTGGGGCTGAGAGGTTTGGTGAGGTTGGGTGAGCAAACGCAGACCCTTTAAAGTAATACTGTGTGGTACCCATCCCATGGGTCCCAAATCTCCAGGTTCAAGGGCATCTTCCTACATCGAAAACATGCATGAGAAACCCAGAAGATGGTACACCGTGTGATCGGGAAAGGTTTCTAAAACGCACCTCATTTCTCATCTCCTTGTGCTCCGGTTCGCCATTCCAGCCGCTATACTAGCAATCTCCCTGCTTGGAGAATCAGCACCTTTAACCTCCTGTTCCGTACAGGTTGCAATTTGTCCTGAGGATGAACGGGAAGAGGGGGAACCAATGAGAGACTAGCTCTAGGTGTTGGGACAGGCACAGGTCACTCTATTTTCCCATCAGGAAGAAGAATTAACCTCAGGCTCAGCTTGCCGCCCGGAGCCAGAATAGGGCCTGAAGCAATCCTGCGCTTTTGCGGCCAGCTCCCAAGAAAGCGAGTTGAAAAATGGAGCTCAGGGGCACTGCAATTCACAAACCTGCAGACTTAGAAATGATAACTCTCGTCCACAAATATATTGAGGGAAGGCAACGAAGAGGATTTGAAAGCAAGGCAGAATTGCAGGAATCAGATTTCAGGAGGTAGATTCGAATCGCCTTTAAAGCACAGGAAAAGCGGCAAAACCTCGACAATGATGCCCTTGGCCAAAAAGGGCGTATGCGTTTTTTCCTGAATATATTCAGGAAAAAACGCATACGCCCTTTTTGGCCAACCAAGCAACCTGGAAAGGCAAATCAGCGCTACAAAGAAGTCTCGCTTCCCATCGGTCAAAAGGGCCAGGCTGAATAAAGTGTCAAAACCAGAAATGCAGGACAGGCCATGGAGAAGTGGGAGCCTTGCTACGCTGATGGGCGGGATGTAAATTGCCAACAGCCACTCTGGAGAAGTGTACGGTGTGTCCTGAAACATCTAAAAAACTCAGCTTAGAGAGCATAGGGCACTTCCACTCATGGGCGTGTAAATTGGGAAAACTAAAAATCAGCAAGACACAGGCACCCCAAAGTTTAGGGCTGCTCTGTTGACAAGAACCTCCACTTTGTGACACCTTAAATATCCCAGGAAAGACAAGAAAGGATAAAGAAGTTGTGGTCCTTATGTACAATGGAATATCACTCAGCCATGAAATCAACGTCATAAGGCTAGTAGCAGCATGATGAGTGGATTTGGGTACGACGATTCTAAGTGAAATAAGTCACACAGAAAAAGACACTTATCATAAGATATCACTTATAGAGGGAATGTAAAAACCGCTACCCTTGAACTGAATTACATAACAGGTCAGAGTCACACGTTTAGAAAACACACTAGGGCTGCTTAACGGGAAAGGTGAGGTGGGGTGATGCATAAAACAAGGGTTTCAAATTAGCTCAGATAGCGTTCCATAAACCCAATATGTAATAGACAAGACCTACTCCTTCCTCAGTGAACTGGACTCAACACGCCCTATTCATCGCCCAAGAATATATCTGACTAGTAAGAATCTTAAAACCTATGTATTGATATCTCTCTGTAAGTGAGTCAAGTGGGTGAAAAGCGGCATAACCACAGCAGTGAAAAGCAGCTAAACCCCATTATACAAATCAATTACTTTTAAAAACCCGTGAAACAAAGACAGTGAAAGAGACAGAAATTCTGACAAAATTCGTTCAGGGGCTGTGATGCAACCTGGATTGACCATATGTAGACCCACAGATGGATGAGACATAAGGGTGGACACTCTTGGGGCTGAGAGGTTTGGTGAGGTTGGGTGAGCAAACGCAGACCCTTTAAAGTAATACTGTGTGGTACCCATCCCATGGGTCCCAAATCTCCAGGTTCAAGGGCATCTTCCTACATCGAAAACATGCATGAGAAACCCAGAAGATGGTACACCGTGTGATCGGGAAAGGTTTCTAAAACGCACCTCATTTCTCATCTCCTTGTGCTCCGGTTCGCCATTCCAGCCGCTATACTAGCAATCTCCCTGCTTGGAGAATCAGCACCTTTAACCTCCTGTTCCGTACAGGTTGCAATTTGTCCTGAGGATGAACGGGAAGAGGGGGAACCAATGAGAGACTAGCTCTAGGTGTTGGGACAGGCACAGGTCACTCTATTTTCCCATCAGGAAGAAGAATTAACCTCAGGCTCAGCTTGCCGCCCGGAGCCAGAATAGGGCCTGAAGCAATCCTGCGCTTTTGCGGCCAGCTCCCAAGAAAGCGAGTTGAAAAATGGAGCTCAGGGGCACTGCAATTCACAAACCTGCAGACTTAGAAATGATAACTCTCGTCCACAAATATATTGAGGGAAGGCAACGAAGAGGATTTGAAAGCAAGGCAGAATTGCAGGAATCAGATTTCAGGAGGTAGATTCGAATCGCCTTTAAAGCACAGGAAAAGCGGCAAAACCTCGACAATGATGCCCTTGGCCAAAAAGGGCGTATGCGTTTTTTCCTGAATATATTCAGGAAAAAACGCATACGCCCTTTTTGGCCAACCAAGCAACCTGGAAAGGCAAATCAGCGCTACAAAGAAGTCTCGCTTCCCATCGGTCAAAAGGGCCAGGCTGAATAAAGTGTCAAAACCAGAAATGCAGGACAGGCCATGGAGAAATGGGAGCCTTGCTACGCTGATGGGCGGGATGTAAATTGCCAACAGCCACTCTGGAGAAGTGTACGGTGTGTCCTGAAACATCTAAAAAACTCAGCTTAGAGAGCATAGGGCACTTCCACTCATGGACGTATAAATTGGGACAACTAAAAATCAGCAAGACACAGGAACCCCAAAGTTTAGGGCTGCTCTGTTGACAAGAAACTCCACTTTGTTACACCTTAAATACCCAGGAAAGACAAGAATGGATAAAGAAGTTGTGGTCCTTATGTACAATGGAATATCACTCAGCCATGAAATCAACGTCATAAGGCTAGGAGCAGCATGATGAGTGGATTTAGGTACGACGATTCTAAGTGAAATAAGTCACACAGAAAAAGACACTTATCATAAGATATCACTTATAGAGGGAATGTAAAAAAGGCTACCCTTGAACTGAATTACATAACAGGTCAGAGTCACACGTTTAGAAAACACACTAGGGCTGCTTAAAGGGAAAGGTGAGGTGGGGTGATGCATAAAACAAGGGCTTCAAATTAGCTCAGATACCATTCCATAAACCCAATATGTAATAGACAAGACCTACTCCTTCCTCAGTGAACTGGACTCAACACCCCCTATTCACCGCCCAAGAATATATCTGACTAGTAAGAATCTTAAAACCTATGTATTTATATCTCTCTGTAAGTGAGTGAAGTGGGTGAAAAGCGGCATAAACACAGCAGTGAAAAGCAGCTAAACCCCATTATACAAATCAATTACTTTTAAAAACCCGTGAAACAACGACAATGAAAGAGAGAGAAATTCTGACAAAATTCGTTCAGGGGCTGTGATGCAACCTGGAATGACCATATGTAGACCCACAGATGGATGAGACATAAGGTTGGACACTCTTGGGGCTGAGAGGTTTGGTGAGGTTGGGTGAGCAAACGCAGACCCTTTAAAGTAATACTGCGTGGTACCCATCCCATGGGTCCCAAATCTCCAGGTTCAAGGGCATCTTCCTACATCGAAAACATGAATGAGAAACCCAGAAGATGGTACACCGTGTGATCGGGAAAGGTTTCTAAAACGCACCTCACTTCTCATCTCCTTGTGCTCCGGTTCGGCATTCCAGCCGCTATACTAGCAATCTCCCTGCTTGGAGAATCAGCACCTTTAACCTCCTGTTCCGTACAGGTTGCAATTTGTCCTGAAGATGAACGGGAAGAGGGGGAACCAACGAGAGACTAGCTCTAGGTGTTGGGACAGGCACAGGTCACTCTATTTTCCCATCAGGAAGAAGAATTAACCACAGGCTCAGCCTGCCGCCCTGAGCCAGAATAGGGCCTGAAGCAATCCTGTGCTTTTGCGGCCAGCTCCCAAGAAAGCGAGTTGAAAAATGGAGCTCAGGGGCACTGCAATTCACAAACCTGCAGACTTAGAAATGATAACACTCATCCACAAATATATTGAGGGAAGGTAACGAAGAGGATTTGAAACAAGGCAGAATTGAAGGAAACAGATTTCAGGAAGTAGATTCGAATCGCCTTTAAAGCACAGGAAAAGCGGCAAAACCTCGAAAATGATGCCCTTGGCCGAAAAGGGCGTATGCGTTTCTTCCTGAATATATTCAGAAAAAAACGCATACGCCCTTTTTGGCCAACCAAGCAACCTAGAAATGCAAATAAGCGCTACAAAGAAGTTTCGCTTCCCATTGGTCAAAAGGGCCATGATGAATAAAGTGTCAAAACCAGAAATGCAGGACAGGCCATGGAGAAATGGGAGCCTTGCTATGCTGATGGGCGGGATGTAAATTGCCAACAGCCACTCTGGAGAAGTGTACGGTGTGTCCTGAAACATCTAAAAAACTCAGCTTAGAGAGCATAGGGCACTTCCACTCATGGGCGTATAAATTGGGACAACTAAAAATCAGCAAGACACAGGAACCCCAAAGTTTAGGGCTGCTCTGTTGACAAAAACCTCCTCTTCGTTACACCTTAAATATCCCAGGAAAGACAAGAATGGATAAAGAAGTTGTGGTCCTTATGTACAATGGAATATCACTCAGCCATGAAATCAACGTCATAAGGCTAGTAGCAGCATGAGGAGTGGATTTGAGTACGACGATTCTAGGTGAAATAAGTCACACAGAAAAAGACACTTATCATAAGATATCACTTATAGAAGGAATGTAAAAACCACTACCCTTGAACTGAATTACATAACAGGTCAGAGTCACACGTTTAGAAAACACACTATGGCTGCTTAAAGGGAAAGGTGAGGTGGGGTGATGCATAAAACCAGGGCTTCAAATTAGCTCAGATACCATTCCATAAACCCAATATGTAATAGACAAGACCTACTCCTTCCTCAGTGAACTGGACTCAACACCCCCTATTCACCGCCCAAGAATATATCTGACTAGTAAGAATCTTAAAACCTATGTATTTATATCTCTCTGTAAGTGAGTGAAGTGGGTGAAAAGCGGCATAAACACAGCAGTGAAAAG
The DNA here is from genome assembly GCF_965194805.1 of Balaenoptera borealis. NCBI lineage: Eukaryota > Metazoa > Chordata > Mammalia > Artiodactyla > Balaenopteridae > Balaenoptera > Balaenoptera borealis. The sequence goes on from NW_028123839.1 coordinate 319,841, forward strand.
CAGCTAAACCCCATTATACAAATCAATTACTTTTAAAAACCCGTGAAACAACGACAATGAAAGAGAGAGAAATTCTGACAAAATTCGTTCAGGGGCTGTGATGCAACCTGGATTGACCATATGTAGACCCACAGATGGATGAGACATAAGGGTGGACACTCTTGGGGCTGAGAGGTTTGGTGAGGTTGGGTGAGCAAACGCAGACCCTTTAAAGTAATACTGCGTGGTACCCATCCCATGGGTCCCAAATCTCCAGGTTCAAGGGCATCTTCCTACATCGAAAACATGAATGAGAAACCCAGAAGATGGTACACCGTGTGATCGGGAAAGGTTTCTAAAACGCACCTCATTTCTCATCTCCTTGTGCTCCGGTTCGGCATTCCAGCCGCTATACTAGCAATCTCCCTGCTTGGAGAATCAGCACCTTTAACCTCCTGTTCCGTACAGGTTGCAATTTGTCCTGAAGATGAACGGAAAGAGGGGGAACCAACGAGAGACTAGCTCTAGGTGTTGGGACAGGCACAGGTCACTCTATTTTCCCATCAGGAAGAAGATTTAACCACAGGCTCAGCCTGCCGCCCTGAGCCAGAATAGGGCCTGAAGCAATCCTGTGCGTTTGCGGCCAGCTCCCAAGAAAGCGAGTTGAAAAATGGAGCTCAGGGGCACTGCAATTCACAAACCTGCAGAGTTAGAAATGATAACACTCATCCACAAATATATTGAGGGAAGGTAACGAAGAGGATTTGAAACAAGGCAGAATTGAAGGAAACAGATTTCAGGAAGTAGATTCGAATCGCCTTTAAAGCACAGGAAAAGCGGCAAAACCTCGAAAATGATGCCCTTGGCCGAAAAGGGCGTATGCGTTTCTTCCTGAATATATTCAGGAAAAAACGCATACGCCCTTTTTGGCCAACCAAGCAACCTAGAAATGCAAATAAGCGCTACAAAGAAGTCTCGCTTCCCATCGGTCAAAAGGGCCATGATGAATAAAGTGTCAAAACCAGAAATGCAGGACAGGCCATGGAGAAATGGGAGCCTTGCTACGCTGATGGGCGGGATGTAAATTGCCAACAGCCACTCTGGAGAAGTGTACAGTGTGTCCTGAAACATCTAAAAAACTCAGCTTAGAGAGCATAGGGCACTTCCACTCATGGGCGTATAAATTGGGACAACTAAAAATCAGCAAGACACAGGAACCCCAAAGTTTAGGGCTGCTCTGTTGACAAAAACCTCCACTTCGTTACACCTTAAATATCCCAGGAAAGACAAGAATGGATAAAGAAGTTGTGGTCCTTATGTACAATGGAATATCACTCAGCCATGAAATCAACGTCATAAGGCTACTAGCAGCATGAGGAGTGGATTTGAGTACGACGATTCTAGGTGAAATAAGTCACACAGAAAAAGACACTTATCATAAGATATCACTTATAGAAGGAATGTAAAAACCACTACCCTTGAACTGAATTACATAACAGGTCAGAGTCACACGTTTAGAAAACACACTATGGCTGCTTAACGGGAAAGGTGAGGTGGGGTGATGCATAAAACAAGGGCTTCAAATTAGCTCAGATACCATTCCATAAACCCAATATGTAATAGACAAGACCTACTCCTTCCTCAGTGAACTGGACTCAACACCCCCTATTCACCGCCCAAGAATATATCTGACTAGTAAGAATCTTAAAACCTATGTATTTATATCTCTCTGTAAGTGAGTGAAGTGGGTGAAAAGCGGCATAAACACAGCAGTGAAAAGCAGCTAAACCCCATTATACAAATCAATTACTTTTAAAAACCCGTGAAACAACGACAATGAAAGAGAGAGAAATTCTGACAAAATTCGTTCAGGGGCTGTGATGCAACCTGGAATGACCATATGTAGACCCACAGATGGATGAGACATAAGGTTGGACACTCTTGGGGCTGAGAGGTTTGGTGAGGTTGGGTGAGCAAACGCAGACCCTTTAAAGTAATACTGCGTGGTACCCATCCCATGGGTCCCAAATCTCCAGGTTCAAGGGCATCTTCCTACATCGAAAACATGAATGAGAAACCCAGAAGATGGTACACCGTGTGATCGGGAAAGGTTTCTAAAACGCACCTCACTTCTCATCTCCTTGTGCTCCGGTTCGGCATTCCAGCCGCTATACTAGCAATCTCCCTGCTTGGAGAATCAGCACCTTTAACCTCCTGTTCCGTACAGGTTGCAATTTGTCCTGAAGATGAACGGGAAGAGGGGGAACCAACGAGAGACTAGCTCTAGGTGTTGGGACAGGCACAGGTCACTCTATTTTCCCATCAGGAAGAAGAATTAACCACAGGCTCAGCCTGCAGTCCAAAAACAGAATTGGGCCTGAAGCAATCCTGCGCTTTTGCGGCCAGCTCCCAAGAAAGCGAGTTGAAAAATGGAGCTCAGGGGCACTGCAATTCACAGACCTGCAGAGTTAGAAATGATAACTCTCGTCCACAAATATATTGAGGGAAGGTAACGAAGAGGATTTGAAAGCAAGGCAGAATTGCAGGAAACAGATTTCAGGAGGTAGATTCGAATCGCCTTTAAAGCACAGGAAAAGCGTCAAAACCTCGACAATGATGCCCTTGGCCAAAAAGGGCGTATGCGTTTTTTCCTGAATATATTCAGGAAAAAACGCATACGCCCTTTTTGGCCAACCAAGCAACCTGGAAAGGCAAATCAGCGCTACAAAGAAGTCTCGCTTCCCATCGGTCAAAAGGGCCAGGCTGAATAAAGTGTCAAAACCAGAAATGCAGGACAGGCCATGGAGAAATGGGAGCCTTGCTACGCTGATGGGCGGGATGTAAATTGCCAACAGCCACTCTGGAGAAGTGTACGGTGTGTCCTGAAACATCTAAAAAACTCAGCTTAGAGAGCATAGGGCACTTCCACTCATGGGCGTGTAAATTGGGAAAACTAAAAATCAGCAAGACACAGGCACCCCAAAGTTTAGGGCTGCTCTGTTGACAAGAACCTCCACTTTGTGACACCTTAAATATCCCAGGAAAGACAAGAATGGATAAAGAAGTTGTGGTCCTTATGTACAATGGAATATCACTCAGCCATGAAATCAACGTCATAAGGCTAGTAGCAGCATGATGAGTGGATTTGGGTACGACGATTCTAAGTGAAATAAGTCACACAGAAAAAGACACTTATCATAAGATATCACTTATAGAGGGAATGTAAAAACCGCTACCCTTGAACTGAATTACATAACAGGTCAGAGTCACACGTTTAGAAAACACACTAGGGCTGCTTAACGGGAAAGGTGAGGTGGGGTGATGCATAAAACAAGGGTTTCAAATTAGCTCAGATAGCGTTCCATAAACCCAATATGTAATAGACAAGACCTACTCCTTCCTCAGTGAACTGGACTCAACACGCCCTATTCATCGCCCAAGAATATATCTGACTAGTAAGAATCTTAAAACCTATGTATTTATATCTCTCTGTAAGTGAGTCAAGTGGGTGAAAAGCGGCATAACCACAGCAGTGAAAAGCAGCTAAACCCCATTATACAAATCAATTACTTTTAAAAACCCGTGAAACAAAGACAGTGAAAGAGAGAGAAATTCTGACAAAATTCGTTCAGGGGCTGTGATGCAACCTGGATTGACCATATGTAGACCCACAGATGGATGAGACATAAGGGTGGACACTCTTGGGGCTGAGAGGTTTGGTGAGGTTGGGTGAGCAAACGCAGACCCTTTAAAGTAATACTGTGTGGTACCCATCCCATGGGTCCCAAATCTCCAGGTTCAAGGGCATCTTCCTACATCGAAAACATGCATGAGAAACCCAGAAGATGGTACACCGTGTGATCGGGAAAGGTTTCTAAAACGCACCTCATTTCTCATCTCCTTGTGCTCCGGTTCGCCATTCCAGCCGCTATACTAGCAATCTCCCTGCTTGGAGAATCAGCACCTTTAACCTCCTGTTCCGTACAGGTTGCAATTTGTCCTGAGGATGAACGGGAAGAGGGGGAACCAATGAGAGACTAGCTCTAGGTGTTGGGACAGGCACAGGTCACTCTATTTTCCCATCAGGAAGAAGAATTAACCTCAGGCTCAGCTTGCCGCCCGGAGCCAGAATAGGGCCTGAAGCAATCCTGCGCTTTTGCGGCCAGCTCCCAAGAAAGCGAGTTGAAAAATGGAGCTCAGGGGCACTGCAATTCACAAACCTGCAGACTTAGAAATGATAACTCTCGTCCACAAATATATTGAGGGAAGGCAACGAAGAGGATTTGAAAGCAAGGCAGAATTGCAGGAATCAGATTTCAGGAGGTAGATTCGAATCGCCTTTAAAGCACAGGAAAAGCGGCAAAACCTCGACAATGATGCCCTTGGCCAAAAAGGGCGTATGCGTTTTTTCCTGAATATATTCAGGAAAAAACGCATACGCCCTTTTTGGCCAACCAAGCAACCTGGAAAGGCAAATCAGCGCTACAAAGAAGTCTCGCTTCCCATCGGTCAAAAGGGCCAGGCTGAATAAAGTGTCAAAACCAGAAATGCAGGACAGGCCATGGAGAAATGGGAGCCTTGCTACGCTGATGGGCGGGATGTAAATTGCCAACAGCCACTCTGGAGAAGTGTACGGTGTGTCCTGAAACATCTAAAAAACTCAGCTTAGAGAGCATAGGGCACTTCCACTCATGGGCGTGTAAATTGGGAAAACTAAAAATCAGCAAGACACAGGCACCCCAAAGTTTAGGGCTGCTCTGTTGACAAGAACCTCCACTTTGTGACACCTTAAATATCCCAGGAAAGACAAGAATGGATAAAGAAGTTGTGGTCCTTATGTACAATGGAATATCACTCAGCCATGAAATCAACGTCATAAGGCTAGTAGCAGCATGATGAGTGGATTTGGGTACGACGATTCTAAGTGAAATAAGTCACACAGAAAAAGACACTTATCATAAGATATCACTTATAGAGGGAATGTAAAAACCGCTACCCTTGAACTGAATTACATAACAGGTCAGAGTCACACGTTTAGAAAACACACTAGGGCTGCTTAACGGGAAAGGTGAGGTGGGGTGATGCATAAAACAAGGGTTTCAAATTAGCTCAGATAGCGTTCCATAAACCCAATATGTAATAGACAAGACCTACTCCTTCCTCAGTGAACTGGACTCAACACGCCCTATTCATCGCCCAAGAATATATCTGACTAGTAAGAATCTTAAAACCTATGTATTTATATCTCTCTGTAAGTGAGTCAAGTGGGTGAAAAGCGGCATAACCACAGCAGTGAAAAGCAGCTAAACCCCATTATACAAATCAATTACTTTTAAAAACCCGTGAAACAAAGACAGTGAAAGAGAGAGAAATTCTGACAAAATTCGTTCAGGGGCTGTGATGCAACCTGGATTGACCATATGTAGACCCACAGATGGATGAGACATAAGGGTGGACACTCTTGGGGCTGAGAGGTTTGGTGAGGTTGGGTGAGCAAACGCAGACCCTTTAAAGTAATACTGTGTGGTACCCATCCCATGGGTCCCAAATCTCCAGGTTCAAGGGCATCTTCCTACATCGAAAACATGCATGAGAAACCCAGAAGATGGTACACCGTGTGATCGGGAAAGGTTTCTAAAACGCACCTCATTTCTCATCTCCTTGTGCTCCGGTTCGCCATTCCAGCCGCTATACTAGCAATCTCCCTGCTTGGAGAATCAGCACCTTTAACCTCCTGTTCCGTACAGGTTGCAATTTGTCCTGAGGATGAACGGGAAGAGGGGGAACCAATGAGAGACTAGCTCTAGGTGTTGGGACAGGCACAGGTCACTCTATTTTCCCATCAGGAAGAAGAATTAACCTCAGGCTCAGCTTGCCGCCCGGAGCCAGAATAGGGCCTGAAGCAATCCTGCGCTTTTGCGGCCAGCTCCCAAGAAAGCGAGTTGAAAAATGGAGCTCAGGGGCACTGCAATTCACAAACCTGCAGACTTAGAAATGATAACTCTCGTCCACAAATATATTGAGGGAAGGCAACGAAGAGGATTTGAAAGCAAGGCAGAATTGCAGGAATCAGATTTCAGGAGGTAGATTCGAATCGCCTTTAAAGCACAGGAAAAGCGGCAAAACCTCGACAATGATGCCCTTGGCCAAAAAGGGCGTATGCGTTTTTTCCTGAATATATTCAGGAAAAAACGCATACGCCCTTTTTGGCCAACCAAGCAACCTGGAAAGGCAAATCAGCGCTACAAAGAAGTCTCGCTTCCCATCGGTCAAAAGGGCCAGGCTGAATAAAGTGTCAAAACCAGAAATGCAGGACAGGCCATGGAGAAATGGGAGCCTTGCTACGCTGATGGGCGGGATGTAAATTGCCAACAGCCACTCTGGAGAAGTGTACGGTGTGTCCTGAAACATCTAAAAAACTCAGCTTAGAGAGCATAGGGCACTTCCACTCATGGGCGTGTAAATTGGGAAAACTAAAAATCAGCAAGACACAGGCACCCCAAAGTTTAGGGCTGCTCTGTTGACAAGAACCTCCACTTTGTGACACCTTAAATATCCCAGGAAAGACAAGAATGGATAAAGAAGTTGTGGTCCTTATGTACAATGGAATATCACTCAGCCATGAAATCAACGTCATAAGGCTAGTAGCAGCATGATGAGTGGATTTGGGTACGACGATTCTAAGTGAAATAAGTCACACAGAAAAAGACACTTATCATAAGATATCACTTATAGAGGGAATGTAAAAACCGCTACCCTTGAACTGAATTACATAACAGGTCAGAGTCACACGTTTAGAAAACACACTAGGGCTGCTTAACGGGAAAGGTGAGGTGGGGTGATGCATAAAACAAGGGTTTCAAATTAGCTCAGATAGCGTTCCATAAACCCAATATGTAATAGACAAGACCTACTCCTTCCTCAGTGAACTGGACTCAACACGCCCTATTCATCGCCCAAGAATATATCTGACTAGTAAGAATCTTAAAACCTATGTATTTATATCTCTCTGTAAGTGAGTCAAGTGGGTGAAAAGCGGCATAACCACAGCAGTGAAAAGCAGCTAAACCCCATTATACAAGTCAATTACTTTTAAAAACCCGTGAAACAAAGACAGTGAAAGAGAGAGAAATTCTGACAAAATTCGTTCAGGGGCTGTGATGCAACCTGGATTGACCATATGTAGACCCACAGATGGATGAGACATAAGGGTGGACACTCTTGGGGCTGAGAGGTTTGGTGAGGTTGGGTGAGCAAACGCAGACCCTTTAAAGTAATACTGTGTGGTACCCATCCCATGGGTCCCAAATCTCCAGGTTCAAGGGCATCTTCCTACATCGAAAACATGCATGAGAAACCCAGAAGATGGTACACCGTGTGATCGGGAAAGGTTTCTAAAACGCACCTCATTTCTCATCTCCTTGTGCTCCGGTTCGCCATTCCAGCCGCTATACTAGCAATCTCCCTGCTTGGAGAATCAGCACCTTTAACCTCCTGTTCCGTACAGGTTGCAATTTGTCCTGAGGATGAACGGGAAGAGGGGGAACCAATGAGAGACTAGCTCTAGGTGTTGGGACAGGCACAGGTCACTCTATTTTCCCATCAGGAAGAAGAATTAACCTCAGGCTCAGCTTGCCGCCCGGAGCCAGAATAGGGCCTGAAGCAATCCTGCGCTTTTGCGGCCAGCTCCCAAGAAAGCGAGTTGAAAAATGGAGCTCAGGGGCACTGCAATTCACAAACCTGCAGACTTAGAAATGATAACTCTCGTCCACAAATATATTGAGGGAAGGCAACGAAGAGGATTTGAAAGCAAGGCAGAATTGCAGGAATCAGATTTCAGGAGGTAGATTCGAATCGCCTTTAAAGCACAGGAAAAGCGGCAAAACCTCGACAATGATGCCCTTGGCCAAAAAGGGCGTATGCGTTTTTTCCTGAATATATTCAGGAAAAAACGCATACGCCCTTTTTGGCCAACCAAGCAACCTGGAAAGGCAAATCAGCGCTACAAAGAAGTCTCGCTTCCCATCGGTCAAAAGGGCCAGGCTGAATAAAGTGTCAAAACCAGAAATGCAGGACAGGCCATGGAGAAGTGGGAGCCTTGCTACGCTGATGGGCGGGATGTAAATTGCCAACAGCCACTCTGGAGAAGTGTACGGTGTGTCCTGAAACATCTAAAAAACTCAGCTTAGAGAGCATAGGGCACTTCCACTCATGGGCGTGTAAATTGGGAAAACTAAAAATCAGCAAGACACAGGCACCCCAAAGTTTAGGGCTGCTCTGTTGACAAGAACCTCCACTTTGTGACACCTTAAATATCCCAGGAAAGACAAGAAAGGATAAAGAAGTTGTGGTCCTTATGTACAATGGAATATCACTCAGCCATGAAATCAACGTCATAAGGCTAGTAGCAGCATGATGAGTGGATTTGGGTACGACGATTCTAAGTGAAATAAGTCACACAGAAAAAGACACTTATCATAAGATATCACTTATAGAGGGAATGTAAAAACCGCTACCCTTGAACTGAATTACATAACAGGTCAGAGTCACACGTTTAGAAAACACACTAGGGCTGCTTAACGGGAAAGGTGAGGTGGGGTGATGCATAAAACAAGGGTTTCAAATTAGCTCAGATAGCGTTCCATAAACCCAATATGTAATAGACAAGACCTACTCCTTCCTCAGTGAACTGGACTCAACACGCCCTATTCATCGCCCAAGAATATATCTGACTAGTAAGAATCTTAAAACCTATGTATTGATATCTCTCTGTAAGTGAGTCAAGTGGGTGAAAAGCGGCATAACCACAGCAGTGAAAAGCAGCTAAACCCCATTATACAAATCAATTACTTTTAAAAACCCGTGAAACAAAGACAGTGAAAGAGACAGAAATTCTGACAAAATTCGTTCAGGGGCTGTGATGCAACCTGGATTGACCATATGTAGACCCACAGATGGATGAGACATAAGGGTGGACACTCTTGGGGCTGAGAGGTTTGGTGAGGTTGGGTGAGCAAACGCAGACCCTTTAAAGTAATACTGTGTGGTACCCATCCCATGGGTCCCAAATCTCCAGGTTCAAGGGCATCTTCCTACATCGAAAACATGCATGAGAAACCCAGAAGATGGTACACCGTGTGATCGGGAAAGGTTTCTAAAACGCACCTCATTTCTCATCTCCTTGTGCTCCGGTTCGCCATTCCAGCCGCTATACTAGCAATCTCCCTGCTTGGAGAATCAGCACCTTTAACCTCCTGTTCCGTACAGGTTGCAATTTGTCCTGAGGATGAACGGGAAGAGGGGGAACCAATGAGAGACTAGCTCTAGGTGTTGGGACAGGCACAGGTCACTCTATTTTCCCATCAGGAAGAAGAATTAACCTCAGGCTCAGCTTGCCGCCCGGAGCCAGAATAGGGCCTGAAGCAATCCTGCGCTTTTGCGGCCAGCTCCCAAGAAAGCGAGTTGAAAAATGGAGCTCAGGGGCACTGCAATTCACAAACCTGCAGACTTAGAAATGATAACTCTCGTCCACAAATATATTGAGGGAAGGCAACGAAGAGGATTTGAAAGCAAGGCAGAATTGCAGGAATCAGATTTCAGGAGGTAGATTCGAATCGCCTTTAAAGCACAGGAAAAGCGGCAAAACCTCGACAATGATGCCCTTGGCCAAAAAGGGCGTATGCGTTTTTTCCTGAATATATTCAGGAAAAAACGCATACGCCCTTTTTGGCCAACCAAGCAACCTGGAAAGGCAAATCAGCGCTACAAAGAAGTCTCGCTTCCCATCGGTCAAAAGGGCCAGGCTGAATAAAGTGTCAAAACCAGAAATGCAGGACAGGCCATGGAGAAATGGGAGCCTTGCTACGCTGATGGGCGGGATGTAAATTGCCAACAGCCACTCTGGAGAAGTGTACGGTGTGTCCTGAAACATCTAAAAAACTCAGCTTAGAGAGCATAGGGCACTTCCACTCATGGACGTATAAATTGGGACAACTAAAAATCAGCAAGACACAGGAACCCCAAAGTTTAGGGCTGCTCTGTTGACAAGAAACTCCACTTTGTTACACCTTAAATACCCAGGAAAGACAAGAATGGATAAAGAAGTTGTGGTCCTTATGTACAATGGAATATCACTCAGCCATGAAATCAACGTCATAAGGCTAGGAGCAGCATGATGAGTGGATTTGGGTACGACGATTCTAAGTGAAATAAGTCACACAGAAAAAGACACTTATCATAAGATATCACTTATAGAGGGAATGTAAAAAAGGCTACCCTTGAACTGAATTACATAACAGGTCAGAGTCACACGTTTAGAAAACACACTATGGCTGCTTAAAGGGAAAGGTGAGGTGGGGTGATGCATAAAACAAGGGATTCAAATTAGCTCAGATACCATTCCATAAGCCCAATATGTAAAAGACAAGACCTACTCCTTGCTCAGTGAACTGGACTCAACACCCCCTATTCACCGCCCAAGAATATATCTGACTAGTAAGAATCTTAAAACCTATGTATTTATATCTCTCTGTAAGTGAGTGAACTGGGTGAAAAGCGGCATAAACACAGCAGTGAAAAGCAGCTAAACCCCATTATACAAATCAATTACTTTTAAAAACCCGTGAAACAACGACAATGAAAGAGAGAGAAATTCTGACAAAATTCGTTCAGGGGCTGTGATGCAACCTGGAATGACCATATGTAGACCCACAGATGGATGAGACATAAGGTTGGACACTCTTGGGGCTGAGAGGTTTGGTGAGGTTGGGTGAGCAAACGCAGACCCTTTAAAGTAATACTGCGTGGTACCCATCCCATGGGTCCCAAATCTCCAGGTTCAAGGGCATCTTCCTACATCGAAAACATGAATGAGAAACCCAGAAGATGGTACACCGTGTGATCGGGAAAGGTTTCTAAAACGCACCTCACTTCTCATCTCCTTGTGCTCCGGTTCGGCATTCCAGCCGCTATACTAGCAATCTCCCTGCTTGGAGAATCAGCACCTTTAACCTCCTGTTCCGTACAGGTTGCAATTTGTCCTGAAGATGAACGGGAAGAGGGGGAACCAACGAGAGACTAGCTCTAGGTGTTGGGACAGGCACAGGTCACTCTATTTTCCCATCAGGAAGAAGAATTAACCACAGGCTCAGCCTGCCGCCCTGAGCCAGAATAGGGCCTGAAGCAATCCTGTGCTTTTGCGGCCAGCTCCCAAGAAAGCGAGTTGAAAAATGGAGCTCAGGGGCACTGCAATTCACAAACCTGCAGACTTAGAAATGATAACACTCATCCACAAATATATTGAGGGAAGGTAACGAAGAGGATTTGAAACAAGGCAGAATTGAAGGAAACAGATTTCAGGAAGTAGATTCGAATCGCCTTTAAAGCACAGGAAAAGCGGCAAAACCTCGAAAATGATGCCCTTGGCCGAAAAGGGCGTATGCGTTTCTTCCTGAATATATTCAGGAAAAAACGCATACGCCCTTTTTGGCCAACCAAGCAACCTAGAAATACAAATAAGCGCTACAAAGAAGCCTCGCTTCCCATCGGTCAAAATGGCCATGATGAATAAAGTTTCAAAACCAGAAATGCAGGACAGGCCATGGAGAAATGGGAGCCTTGCTACGCTGATGGGCGGGATGTAAATTGCCAACAGCCACTCTGGAGAAGTGTACGGTGTGTCCTGAAACATCTAAAAAACTCAGCTTAGAGAGCATAGGGCACTTCCACTCATGGGCGTATAAATTGGGACAACTAAAAATCAGCAAGACACAGGAACCCCAAAGTTTAGGGCTGCTCTGTTGACAAAAACCTCCACTTCGTTACACCTTAAATATCCCAGGAAAGACAAGAATGGATAAAGAAGTTGTGGTCCTTATGTACAATGGAATATCACTCAGCCATGAAATCAACGTCATAAGGCTAGTAGCAGCATGAGGAGTGGATTTGAGTACGACGATTCTAGGTGAAATACGTCACACAGAAAAAGACACTTATCATAAGATATCACTTATAGAAGGAATGTAAAAACCACTACCCTTGAACTGAATTACATAACAGGTCAGAGTCACACGTTTAGAAAACACACTAGGGCTGCTTAAAGGGAAAGGTGAGGTGGGGTGATGCATAAAACAAGGGCTTCAAATTAGCTCAGATACCATTCCATAAACCCAATATGTAATAGACAAGACCTACTCCTTCCTCAGTGAACTGGACTCAACACCCCCTATTCACCGCCCAAGAATATATCTGACTAGTAAGAATCTTAAAACCTATGTATTTATATCTCTCTGTAAGTGAGTGAAGTGGGTGAAAAGCGGCATAAACACAGCAGTGAAAAGCAGCTAAACCCCATTATACAAATCAATTACTTTTAAAAACCCGTGAAACAACGACAATGAAAGAGAGAGAAATTCTGACAAAATTCGTTCAGGGGCTGTGATGCAACCTGGAATGACCATATGTAGACCCACAGATGGATGAGACATAAGGTTGGACACTCTTGGGGCTGAGAGGTTTGGTGAGGTTGGGTGAGCAAACGCAGACCCTTTAAAGTAATACTGCGTGGTACCCATCCCATGGGTCCCAAATCTCCAGGTTCAAGGGCATCTTCCTACATCGAAAACATGAATGAGAAACCCAGAAGATGGTACACCGTGTGATCGGGAAAGGTTTCTAAAACGCACCTCACTTCTCATCTCCTTGTGCTCCGGTTCGGCATTCCAGCCGCTATACTAGCAATCTCCCTGCTTGGAGAATCAGCACCTTTAACCTCCTGTTCCGTACAGGTTGCAATTTGTCCTGAAGATGAACGGGAAGAGGGGGAACCAACGAGAGACTAGCTCTAGGTGTTGGGACAGGCACAGGTCACTCTATTTTCCCATCAGGAAGAAGAATTAACCACAGGCTCAGCCTGCCGCCCTGAGCCAGAATAGGGCCTGAAGCAATCCTGTGCTTTTGCGGCCAGCTCCCAAGAAAGCGAGTTGAAAAATGGAGCTCAGGGGCACTGCAATTCACAAACCTGCAGACTTAGAAATGATAACACTCATCCACAAATATATTGAGGGAAGGTAACGAAGAGGATTTGAAACAAGGCAGAATTGAAGGAAACAGATTTCAGGAAGTAGATTCGAATCGCCTTTAAAGCACAGGAAAAGCGGCAAAACCTCGAAAATGATGCCCTTGGCCGAAAAGGGCGTATGCGTTTCTTCCTGAATATATTCAGAAAAAAACGCATACGCCCTTTTTGGCCAACCAAGCAACCTAGAAATGCAAATAAGCGCTACAAAGAAGTTTCGCTTCCCATTGGTCAAAAGGGCCATGATGAATAAAGTGTCAAAACCAGAAATGCAGGACAGGCCATGGAGAAATGGGAGCCTTGCTATGCTGATGGGCGGGATGTAAATTGCCAACAGCCACTCTGGAGAAGTGTACGGTGTGTCCTGAAACATCTAAAAAACTCAGCTTAGAGAGCATAGGGCACTTCCACTCATGGGCGTATAAATTGGGACAACTAAAAATCAGCAAGACACAGGAACCCCAAAGTTTAGGGCTGCTCTGTTGACAAAAACCTCCTCTTCGTTACACCTTAAATATCCCAGGAAAGACAAGAATGGATAAAGAAGTTGTGGTCCTTATGTACAATGGAATATCACTCAGCCATGAAATCAACGTCATAAGGCTAGTAGCAGCATGAGGAGTGGATTTGAGTACGACGATTCTAGGTGAAATAAGTCACACAGAAAAAGACACTTATCATAAGATATCACTTATAGAAGGAATGTAAAAACCACTACCCTTGAACTGAATTACATAACAGGTCAGAGTCACACGTTTAGAAAACACACTATGGCTGCTTAAAGGGAAAGGTGAGGTGGGGTGATGCATAAAACCAGGGCTTCAAATTAGCTCAGATACCATTCCATAAACCCAATATGTAATAGACAAGACCTACTCCTTCCTCAGTGAACTGGACTCAACACCCCCTATTCACCGCCCAAGAATATATCTGACTAGTAAGAATCTTAAAACCTATGTATTTATATCTCTCTGTAAGTGAGTGAAGTGGGTGAAAAGCGGCATAAACACAGCAGTGAAAAGCAGCTAAACCCCATTATACAAATCAATTACTTTTAAAAACCCGTGAAACAACGACAATGAAAGAGAGAGAAATTCTGACAAAATTCGTTCAGGGGCTGTGATGCAACCTGGATTGACCATATGTAGACCCACAGATGGATGAGACATAAGGGTGGACACTCTTGGGGCTGAGAGGTTTGGTGAGGTTGGGTGAGCAAACGCAGACCCTTTAAAGTAATACTGCGTGGTACCCATCCCATGGGTCCCAAATCTCCAGGTTCAAGGGCATCTTCCTACATCGAAAACATGAATGAGAAACCCAGAAGATGGTACACCGTGTGATCGGGAAAGGTTTCTAAAACGCACCTCATTTCTCATCTCCTTGTGCTCCGGTTCGGCATTCCAGCCGCTATACTAGCAATCTCCCTGCTTGGAGAATCAGCACCTTTAACCTCCTGTTCCGTACAGGTTGCAATTTGTCCTGAAGATGAACGGAAAGAGGGGGAACCAACGAGAGACTAGCTCTAGGTGTTGGGACAGGCACAGGTCACTCTATTTTCCCATCAGGAAGAAGATTTAACCACAGGCTCAGCCTGCCGCCCTGAGCCAGAATAGGGCCTGAAGCAATCCTGTGCGTTTGCGGCCAGCTCCCAAGAAAGCGAGTTGAAAAATGGAGCTCAGGGGCACTGCAATTCACAAACCTGCAGAGTTAGAAATGATAACACTCATCCACAAATATATTGAGGGAAGGTAACGAAGAGGATTTGAAACAAGGCAGAATTGAAGGAAACAGATTTCAGGAAGTAGATTCGAATCGCCTTTAAAGCACAGGAAAAGCGGCAAAACCTCGAAAATGATGCCCTTGGCCGAAAAGGGCGTATGCGTTTCTTCCTGAATATATTCAGGAAAAAACGCATACGCCCTTTTTGGCCAACCAAGCAACCTAGAAATGCAAATAAGCGCTACAAAGAAGTCTCGCTTCCCATCGGTCAAAAGGGCCATGATGAATAAAGTGTCAAAACCAGAAATGCAGGACAGGCCATGGAGAAATGGGAGCCTTGCTACGCTGATGGGCGGGATGTAAATTGCCAACAGCCACTCTGGAGAAGTGTACAGTGTGTCCTGAAACATCTAAAAAACTCAGCTTAGAGAGCATAGGGCACTTCCACTCATGGGCGTATAAATTGGGACAACTAAAAATCAGCAAGACACAGGAACCCCAAAGTTTAGGGCTGCTCTGTTGACAAAAACCTCCACTTCGTTACACCTTAAATATCCCAGGAAAGACAAGAATGGATAAAGAAGTTGTGGTCCTTATGTACAATGGAATATCACTCAGCCATGAAATCAACGTCATAAGGCTACTAGCAGCATGAGGAGTGGATTTGAGTACGACGATTCTAGGTGAAATAAGTCACACAGAAAAAGACACTTATCATAAGATATCACTTATAGAAGGAATGTAAAAACCACTACCCTTGAACTGAATTACATAACAGGTCAGAGTCACACGTTTAGAAAACACACTATGGCTGCTTAACGGGAAAGGTGAGGTGGGGTGATGCATAAAACAAGGGCTTCAAATTAGCTCAGATACCATTCCATAAACCCAATATGTAATAGACAAGACCTACTCCTTCCTCAGTGAACTGGACTCAACACCCCCTATTCACCGCCCAAGAATATATCTGACTAGTAAGAATCTTAAAACCTATGTATTTATATCTCTCTGTAAGTGAGTGAAGTGGGTGAAAAGCGGCATAAACACAGCAGTGAAAAGCAGCTAAACCCCATTATACAAATCAATTACTTTTAAAAACCCGTGAAACAACGACAATGAAAGAGAGAGAAATTCTGACAAAATTCGTTCAGGGGCTGTGATGCAACCTGGAATGACCATATGTAGACCCACAGATGGATGAGACATAAGGTTGGACACTCTTGGGGCTGAGAGGTTTGGTGAGGTTGGGTGAGCAAACGCAGACCCTTTAAAGTAATACTGCGTGGTACCCATCCCATGGGTCCCAAATCTCCAGGTTCAAGGGCATCTTCCTACATCGAAAACATGAATGAGAAACCCAGAAGATGGTACACCGTGTGATCGGGAAAGGTTTCTAAAACGCACCTCACTTCTCATCTCCTTGTGCTCCGGTTCGGCATTCCAGCCGCTATACTAGCAATCTCCCTGCTTGGAGAATCAGCACCTTTAACCTCCTGTTCCGTACAGGTTGCAATTTGTCCTGAAGATGAACGGGAAGAGGGGGAACCAACGAGAGACTAGCTCTAGGTGTTGGGACAGGCACAGGTCACTCTATTTTCCCATCAGGAAGAAGAATTAACCACAGGCTCAGCCTGCCGCCCTGAGCCAGAATAGGGCCTGAAGCAATCCTGTGCTTTTGCGGCCAGCTCCCAAGAAAGCGAGTTGAAAAATGGAGCTCAGGGGCACTGCAATTCACAAACCTGCAGACTTAGAAATGATAACACTCATCCACAAATATATTGAGGGAAGGTAACGAAGAGGATTTGAAACAAGGCAGAATTGCAGGAAACAGATTTCAGGAAGTAGATTCGAATCGCCTTTAAAGCACAGGAAAAGCGGCAAAACCTCGAAAATGATGCCCTTGGCCGAAAAGGGCGTATGCGTTTCTTCCTGAATATATTCAGAAAAAAACGCATACGCCCTTTTTGGCCAACCAAGCAACCTAGAAATGCAAATAAGCGCTACAAAGAAGTTTCGCTTCCCATTGGTCAAAAGGGCCATGATGAATAAAGTGTCAAAACCAGAAATGCAGGACAGGCCATGGAGAAATGGGAGCCTTGCTATGCTGATGGGCGGGATGTAAATTGCCAACAGCCACTCTGGAGAAGTGTACGGTGTGTCCTGAAACATCTAAAAAACTCAGCTTAGAGAGCATAGGGCACTTCCACTCATGGGCGTATAAATTGGGACAACTAAAAATCAGCAAGACACAGGAACCCCAAAGTTTAGGGCTGCTCTGTTGACAAAAACCTCCTCTTCGTTACACCTTAAATATCCCAGGAAAGACAAGAATGGATAAAGAAGTTGTGGTCCTTATGTACAATGGAATATCACTCAGCCATGAAATCAACGTCATAAGGCTAGTAGCAGCATGAGGAGTGGATTTGAGTACGACGATTCTAGGTGAAATAAGTCACACAGAAAAAGACACTTATCATAAGATATCACTTATAGAAGGAATGTAAAAACCACTACCCTTGAACTGAATTACATAACAGGTCAGAGTCACACGTTTAGAAAACACACTATGGCTGCTTAAAGGGAAAGGTGAGGTGGGGTGATGCATAAAACCAGGGCTTCAAATTAGCTCAGATACCATTCCATAAACCCAATATGTAATAGACAAGACCTACTCCTTCCTCAGTGAACTGGACTCAACACCCCCTATTCACCGCCCAAGAATATATCTGACTAGTAAGAATCTTAAAACCTATGTATTTATATCTCTCTGTAAGTGAGTCAAGTGGGTGAAAAGCGGCATAACCACAGCAGTGAAAAGCAGCTAAACCCCATTATACAAGTCAATTACTTTTAAAAACCCGTGAAACAAAGACAGTGAAAGAGAGAGAAATTCTGACAAAATTCGTTCAGGGGCTGTGATGCAACCTGGATTGACCATATGTAGACCCACAGATGGATGAGACATAAGGGTGGACACTCTTGGGGCTGAGAGGTTTGGTGAGGTTGGGTGAGCAAACGCAGACCCTTTAAAGTAATACTGTGTGGTACCCATCCCATGGGTCCCAAATCTCCAGGTTCAAGGGCATCTTCCTACATCGAAAACATGCATGAGAAACCCAGAAGATGGTACACCGTGTGATCGGGAAAGGTTTCTAAAACGCACCTCATTTCTCATCTCCTTGTGCTCCGGTTCGCCATTCCAGCCGCTATACTAGCAATCTCCCTGCTTGGAGAATCAGCACCTTTAACCTCCTGTTCCGTACAGGTTGCAATTTGTCCTGAGGATGAACGGGAAGAGGGGGAACCAATGAGAGACTAGCTCTAGGTGTTGGGACAGGCACAGGTCACTCTATTTTCCCATCAGGAAGAAGAATTAACCTCAGGCTCAGCTTGCCGCCCGGAGCCAGAATAGGGCCTGAAGCAATCCTGCGCTTTTGCGGCCAGCTCCCAAGAAAGCGAGTTGAAAAATGGAGCTCAGGGGCACTGCAATTCACAAACCTGCAGACTTAGAAATGATAACTCTCGTCCACAAATATATTGAGGGAAGGCAACGAAGAGGATTTGAAAGCAAGGCAGAATTGCAGGAATCAGATTTCAGGAGGTAGATTCGAATCGCCTTTAAAGCACAGGAAAAGCGGCAAAACCTCGACAATGATGCCCTTGGCCAAAAAGGGCGTATGCGTTTTTTCCTGAATATATTCAGGAAAAAACGCATACGCCCTTTTTGGCCAACCAAGCAACCTGGAAAGGCAAATCAGCACTACAAAGAAGTCTCGCTTCCCATCGGTCAAAAGGGCCAGGCTGAATAAAGTGTCAAAACCAGAAATGCAGGACAGGCCATGGAGAAGTGGGAGCCTTGCTACGCTGATGGGCGGGATGTAAATTGCCAACAGCCACTCTGGAGAAGTGTACGGTGTGTCCTGAAACATCTAAAAAACTCAGCTTAGAGAGCATAGGGCACTTCCACTCATGGGCGTGTAAATTGGGAAAACTAAAAATCAGCAAGACACAGGCACCCCAAAGTTTAGGGCTGCTCTGTTGACAAGAACCTCCACTTTGTGACACCTTAAATATCCCAGGAAAGACAAGAAAGGATAAAGAAGTTGTGGTCCTTATGTACAATGGAATATCACTCAGCCATGAAATCAACGTCATAAGGCTAGTAGCAGCATGATGAGTGGATTTGGGTACGACGATTCTAAGTGAAATAAGTCACACAGAAAAAGACACTTATCATAAGATATCACTTATAGAGGGAATGTAAAAACCGCTACCCTTGAACTGAATTACATAACAGGTCAGAGTCACACGTTTAGAAAACACACTAGGGCTGCTTAACGGGAAAGGTGAGGTGGGGTGATGCATAAAACAAGGGTTTCAAATTAGCTCAGATAGCGTTCCATAAACCCAATATGTAATAGACAAGACCTACTCCTTCCTCAGTGAACTGGACTCAACACGCCCTATTCATCGCCCAAGAATATATCTGACTAGTAAGAATCTTAAAACCTATGTATTGATATCTCTCTGTAAGTGAGTCAAGTGGGTGAAAAGCGGCATAACCACAGCAGTGAAAAGCAGCTAAACCCCATTATACAAATCAATTACTTTTAAAAACCCGTGAAACAAAGACAGTGAAAGAGAGAGAAATTCTGACAAAATTCGTTCAGGGGCTGTGATGCAACCTGGATTGACCATATGTAGACCCACAGATGGATGAGACATAAGGGTGGACACTCTTGGGGCTGAGAGGTTTGGTGAGGTTGGGTGAGCAAACGCAGACCCTTTAAAGTAATACTGTGTGGTACCCATCCCATGGGTCCCAAATCTCCAGGTTCAAGGGCATCTTCCTACATCGAAAACATGCATGAGAAACCCAGAAGATGGTACACCGTGTGATCGGGAAAGGTTTCTAAAACGCACCTCATTTCTCATCTCCTTGTGCTCCGGTTCGCCATTCCAGCCGCTATACTAGCAATCTCCCTGCTTGGAGAATCAGCACCTTTAACCTCCTGTTCCGTACAGGTTGCAATTTGTCCTGAGGATGAACGGGAAGAGGGGGAACCAATGAGAGACTAGCTCTAGGTGTTGGGACAGGCACAGGTCACTCTATTTTCCCATCAGGAAGAAGAATTAACCTCAGGCTCAGCTTGCCGCCCGGAGCCAGAATAGGGCCTGAAGCAATCCTGCGCTTTTGCGGCCAGCTCCCAAGAAAGCGAGTTGAAAAATGGAGCTCAGGGGCACTGCAATTCACAAACCTGCAGACTTAGAAATGATAACTCTCGTCCACAAATATATTGAGGGAAGGCAACGAAGAGGATTTGAAAGCAAGGCAGAATTGCAGGAATCAGATTTCAGGAGGTAGATTCGAATCGCCTTTAAAGCACAGGAAAAGCGGCAAAACCTCGACAATGATGCCCTTGGCCAAAAAGGGCGTATGCGTTTTTTCCTGAATATATTCAGGAAAAAACGCATACGCCCTTTTTGGCCAACCAAGCAACCTGGAAAGGCAAATCAGCGCTACAAAGAAGTCTCGCTTCCCATCGGTCAAAAGGGCCAGGCTGAATAAAGTGTCAAAACCAGAAATGCAGGACAGGCCATGGAGAAGTGGGAGCCTTGCTACGCTGATGGGCGGGATGTAAATTGCCAACAGCCACTCTGGAGAAGTGTACGGTGTGTCCTGAAACATCTAAAAAACTCAGCTTAGAGAGCATAGGGCACTTCCACTCATGGGCGTGTAAATTGGGAAAACTAAAAATCAGCAAGACACAGGCACCCCAAAGTTTAGGGCTGCTCTGTTGACAAGAACCTCCACTTTGTGACACCTTAAATATCCCAGGAAAGACAAGAAAGGATAAAGAAGTTGTGGTCCTTATGTACAATGGAATATCACTCAGCCATGAAATCAACGTCATAAGGCTAGTAGCAGCATGATGAGTGGATTTGGGTACGACGATTCTAAGTGAAATAAGTCACACAGAAAAAGACACTTATCATAAGATATCACTTATAGAGGGAATGTAAAAACCGCTACCCTTGAACTGAATTACATAACAGGTCAGAGTCACACGTTTAGAAAACACACTAGGGCTGCTTAACGGGAAAGGTGAGGTGGGGTGATGCATAAAACAAGGGTTTCAAATTAGCTCAGATAGCGTTCCATAAACCCAATATGTAATAGACAAGACCTACTCCTTCCTCAGTGAACTGGACTCAACACGCCCTATTCATCGCCCAAGAATATATCTGACTAGTAAGAATCTTAAAACCTATGTATTGATATCTCTCTGTAAGTGAGTCAAGTGGGTGAAAAGCGGCATAACCACAGCAGTGAAAAGCAGCTAAACCCCATTATACAAATCAATTACTTTTAAAAACCCGTGAAACAAAGACAGTGAAAGAGACAGAAATTCTGACAAAATTCGTTCAGGGGCTGTGATGCAACCTGGATTGACCATATGTAGACCCACAGATGGATGAGACATAAGGGTGGACACTCTTGGGGCTGAGAGGTTTGGTGAGGTTGGGTGAGCAAACGCAGACCCTTTAAAGTAATACTGTGTGGTACCCATCCCATGGGTCCCAAATCTCCAGGTTCAAGGGCATCTTCCTACATCGAAAACATGCATGAGAAACCCAGAAGATGGTACACCGTGTGATCGGGAAAGGTTTCTAAAACGCACCTCATTTCTCATCTCCTTGTGCTCCGGTTCGCCATTCCAGCCGCTATACTAGCAATCTCCCTGCTTGGAGAATCAGCACCTTTAACCTCCTGTTCCGTACAGGTTGCAATTTGTCCTGAGGATGAACGGGAAGAGGGGGAACCAATGAGAGACTAGCTCTAGGTGTTGGGACAGGCACAGGTCACTCTATTTTCCCATCAGGAAGAAGAATTAACCTCAGGCTCAGCTTGCCGCCCGGAGCCAGAATAGGGCCTGAAGCAATCCTGCGCTTTTGCGGCCAGCTCCCAAGAAAGCGAGTTGAAAAATGGAGCTCAGGGGCACTGCAATTCACAAACCTGCAGACTTAGAAATGATAACTCTCGTCCACAAATATATTGAGGGAAGGCAACGAAGAGGATTTGAAAGCAAGGCAGAATTGCAGGAATCAGATTTCAGGAGGTAGATTCGAATCGCCTTTAAAGCACAGGAAAAGCGGCAAAACCTCGACAATGATGCCCTTGGCCAAAAAGGGCGTATGCGTTTTTTCCTGAATATATTCAGGAAAAAACGCATACGCCCTTTTTGGCCAACCAAGCAACCTGGAAAGGCAAATCAGCGCTACAAAGAAGTCTCGCTTCCCATCGGTCAAAAGGGCCAGGCTGAATAAAGTGTCAAAACCAGAAATGCAGGACAGGCCATGGAGAAATGGGAGCCTTGCTACGCTGATGGGCGGGATGTAAATTGCCAACAGCCACTCTGGAGAAGTGTACGGTGTGTCCTGAAACATCTAAAAAACTCAGCTTAGAGAGCATAGGGCACTTCCACTCATGGACGTATAAATTGGGACAACTAAAAATCAGCAAGACACAGGAACCCCAAAGTTTAGGGCTGCTCTGTTGACAAGAAACTCCACTTTGTTACACCTTAAATACCCAGGAAAGACAAGAATGGATAAAGAAGTTGTGGTCCTTATGTACAATGGAATATCACTCAGCCATGAAATCAACGTCATAAGGCTAGGAGCAGCATGATGAGTGGATTTAGGTACGACGATTCTAAGTGAAATAAGTCACACAGAAAAAGACACTTATCATAAGATATCACTTATAGAGGGAATGTAAAAAAGGCTACCCTTGAACTGAATTACATAACAGGTCAGAGTCACACGTTTAGAAAACACACTATGGCTGCTTAAAGGGAAAGGTGAGGTGGGGTGATGCATAAAACAAGGGATTCAAATTAGCTCAGATACCATTCCATAAGCCCAATATGTAAAAGACAAGACCTACTCCTTGCTCAGTGAACTGGACTCAACACCCCCTATTCACCGCCCAAGAATATATCTGACTAGTAAGAATCTTAAAACCTATGTATTTATATCTCTCTGTAAGTGAGTGAACTGGGTGAAAAGCGGCATAAACACAGCAGTGAAAAGCAGCTAAACCCCATTATACAAATCAATTACTTTTAAAAACCCGTGAAACAACGACAATGAAAGAGAGAGAAATTCTGACAAAATTCGTTCAGGGGCTGTGATGCAACCTGGAATGACCATATGTAGACCCACAGATGGATGAGACATAAGGTTGGACACTCTTGGGGCTGAGAGGTTTGGTGAGGTTGGGTGAGCAAACGCAGACCCTTTAAAGTAATACTGCGTGGTACCCATCCCATGGGTCCCAAATCTCCAGGTTCAAGGGCATCTTCCTACATCGAAAACATGAATGAGAAACCCAGAAGATGGTACACCGTGTGATCGGGAAAGGTTTCTAAAACGCACCTCACTTCTCATCTCCTTGTGCTCCGGTTCGGCATTCCAGCCGCTATACTAGCAATCTCCCTGCTTGGAGAATCAGCACCTTTAACCTCCTGTTCCGTACAGGTTGCAATTTGTCCTGAAGATGAACGGGAAGAGGGGGAACCAACGAGAGACTAGCTCTAGGTGTTGGGACAGGCACAGGTCACTCTATTTTCCCATCAGGAAGAAGAATTAACCACAGGCTCAGCCTGCCGCCCTGAGCCAGAATAGGGCCTGAAGCAATCCTGTGCTTTTGCGGCCAGCTCCCAAGAAAGCGAGTTGAAAAATGGAGCTCAGGGGCACTGCAATTCACAAACCTGCAGACTTAGAAATGATAACACTCATCCACAAATATATTGAGGGAAGGTAACGAAGAGGATTTGAAACAAGGCAGAATTGAAGGAAACAGATTTCAGGAAGTAGATTCGAATCGCCTTTAAAGCACAGGAAAAGCGGCAAAACCTCGAAAATGATGCCCTTGGCCGAAAAGGGCGTATGCGTTTCTTCCTGAATATATTCAGGAAAAAACGCATACGCCCTTTTTGGCCAACCAAGCAACCTAGAAATACAAATAAGCGCTACAAAGAAGCCTCGCTTCCCATCGGTCAAAATGGCCATGATGAATAAAGTTTCAAAACCAGAAATGCAGGACAGGCCATGGAGAAATGGGAGCCTTGCTACGCTGATGGGCGGGATGTAAATTGCCAACAGCCACTCTGGAGAAGTGTACGGTGTGTCCTGAAACATCTAAAAAACTCAGCTTAGAGAGCATAGGGCACTTCCACTCATGGGCGTATAAATTGGGACAACTAAAAATCAGCAAGACACAGGAACCCCAAAGTTTAGGGCTGCTCTGTTGACAAAAACCTCCACTTCGTTACACCTTAAATATCCCAGGAAAGACAAGAATGGATAAAGAAGTTGTGGTCCTTATGTACAATGGAATATCACTCAGCCATGAAATCAACGTCATAAGGCTAGTAGCAGCATGAGGAGTGGATTTGAGTACGACGATTCTAGGTGAAATACGTCACACAGAAAAAGACACTTATCATAAGATATCACTTATAGAAGGAATGTAAAAACCACTACCCTTGAACTGAATTACATAACAGGTCAGAGTCACACGTTTAGAAAACACACTAGGGCTGCTTAAAGGGAAAGGTGAGGTGGGGTGATGCATAAAACAAGGGCTTCAAATTAGCTCAGATACCATTCCATAAACCCAATATGTAATAGACAAGACCTACTCCTTCCTCAGTGAACTGGACTCAACACCCCCTATTCACCGCCCAAGAATATATCTGACTAGTAAGAATCTTAAAACCTATGTATTTATATCTCTCTGTAAGTGAGTGAAGTGGGTGAAAAGCGGCATAAACACAGCAGTGAAAAGCAGCTAAACCCCATTATACAAATCAATTACTTTTAAAAACCCGTGAAACAACGACAATGAAAGAGAGAGAAATTCTGACAAAATTCGTTCAGGGGCTGTGATGCAACCTGGAATGACCATATGTAGACCCACAGATGGATGAGACATAAGGTTGGACACTCTTGGGGCTGAGAGGTTTGGTGAGGTTGGGTGAGCAAACGCAGACCCTTTAAAGTAATACTGCGTGGTACCCATCCCATGGGTCCCAAATCTCCAGGTTCAAGGGCATCTTCCTACATCGAAAACATGAATGAGAAACCCAGAAGATGGTACACCGTGTGATCGGGAAAGGTTTCTAAAACGCACCTCACTTCTCATCTCCTTGTGCTCCGGTTCGGCATTCCAGCCGCTATACTAGCAATCTCCCTGCTTGGAGAATCAGCACCTTTAACCTCCTGTTCCGTACAGGTTGCAATTTGTCCTGAAGATGAACGGGAAGAGGGGGAACCAACGAGAGACTAGCTCTAGGTGTTGGGACAGGCACAGGTCACTCTATTTTCCCATCAGGAAGAAGAATTAACCACAGGCTCAGCCTGCCGCCCTGAGCCAGAATAGGGCCTGAAGCAATCCTGTGCTTTTGCGGCCAGCTCCCAAGAAAGCGAGTTGAAAAATGGAGCTCAGGGGCACTGCAATTCACAAACCTGCAGACTTAGAAATGATAACACTCATCCACAAATATATTGAGGGAAGGTAACGAAGAGGATTTGAAACAAGGCAGAATTGAAGGAAACAGATTTCAGGAAGTAGATTCGAATCGCCTTTAAAGCACAGGAAAAGCGGCAAAACCTCGAAAATGATGCCCTTGGCCGAAAAGGGCGTATGCGTTTCTTCCTGAATATATTCAGAAAAAAACGCATACGCCCTTTTTGGCCAACCAAGCAACCTAGAAATGCAAATAAGCGCTACAAAGAAGTTTCGCTTCCCATTGGTCAAAAGGGCCATGATGAATAAAGTGTCAAAACCAGAAATGCAGGACAGGCCATGGAGAAATGGGAGCCTTGCTATGCTGATGGGCGGGATGTAAATTGCCAACAGCCACTCTGGAGAAGTGTACGGTGTGTCCTGAAACATCTAAAAAACTCAGCTTAGAGAGCATAGGGCACTTCCACTCATGGGCGTATAAATTGGGACAACTAAAAATCAGCAAGACACAGGAACCCCAAAGTTTAGGGCTGCTCTGTTGACAAAAACCTCCTCTTCGTTACACCTTAAATATCCCAGGAAAGACAAGAATGGATAAAGAAGTTGTGGTCCTTATGTACAATGGAATATCACTCAGCCATGAAATCAACGTCATAAGGCTAGTAGCAGCATGAGGAGTGGATTTGAGTACGACGATTCTAGGTGAAATAAGTCACACAGAAAAAGACACTTATCATAAGATATCACTTATAGAAGGAATGTAAAAACCACTACCCTTGAACTGAATTACATAACAGGTCAGAGTCACACGTTTAGAAAACACACTATGGCTGCTTAAAGGGAAAGGTGAGGTGGGGTGATGCATAAAACCAGGGCTTCAAATTAGCTCAGATACCATTCCATAAACCCAATATGTAATAGACAAGACCTACTCCTTCCTCAGTGAACTGGACTCAACACCCCCTATTCACCGCCCAAGAATATATCTGACTAGTAAGAATCTTAAAACCTATGTATTTATATCTCTCTGTAAGTGAGTGAAGTGGGTGAAAAGCGGCATAAACACAGCAGTGAAAAGCAGCTAAACCCCATTATACAAATCAATTACTTTTAAAAACCCGTGAAACAACGACAATGAAAGAGAGAGAAATTCTGACAAAATTCGTTCAGGGGCTGTGATGCAACCTGGATTGACCATATGTAGACCCACAGATGGATGAGACATAAGGGTGGACACTCTTGGGGCTGAGAGGTTTGGTGAGGTTGGGTGAGCAAACGCAGACCCTTTAAAGTAATACTGCGTGGTACCCATCCCATGGGTCCCAAATCTCCAGGTTCAAGGGCATCTTCCTACATCGAAAACATGAATGAGAAACCCAGAAGATGGTACACCGTGTGATCGGGAAAGGTTTCTAAAACGCACCTCATTTCTCATCTCCTTGTGCTCCGGTTCGGCATTCCAGCCGCTATACTAGCAATCTCCCTGCTTGGAGAATCAGCACCTTTAACCTCCTGTTCCGTACAGGTTGCAATTTGTCCTGAAGATGAACGGAAAGAGGGGGAACCAACGAGAGACTAGCTCTAGGTGTTGGGACAGGCACAGGTCACTCTATTTTCCCATCAGGAAGAAGATTTAACCACAGGCTCAGCCTGCCGCCCTGAGCCAGAATAGGGCCTGAAGCAATCCTGTGCGTTTGCGGCCAGCTCCCAAGAAAGCGAGTTGAAAAATGGAGCTCAGGGGCACTGCAATTCACAAACCTGCAGAGTTAGAAATGATAACACTCATCCACAAATATATTGAGGGAAGGTAACGAAGAGGATTTGAAACAAGGCAGAATTGAAGGAAACAGATTTCAGGAAGTAGATTCGAATCGCCTTTAAAGCACAGGAAAAGCGGCAAAACCTCGAAAATGATGCCCTTGGCCGAAAAGGGCGTATGCGTTTCTTCCTGAATATATTCAGGAAAAAACGCATACGCCCTTTTTGGCCAACCAAGCAACCTAGAAATGCAAATAAGCGCTACAAAGAAGTCTCGCTTCCCATCGGTCAAAAGGGCCATGATGAATAAAGTGTCAAAACCAGAAATGCAGGACAGGCCATGGAGAAATGGGAGCCTTGCTACGCTGATGGGCGGGATGTAAATTGCCAACAGCCACTCTGGAGAAGTGTACAGTGTGTCCTGAAACATCTAAAAAACTCAGCTTAGAGAGCATAGGGCACTTCCACTCATGGGCGTATAAATTGGGACAACTAAAAATCAGCAAGACACAGGAACCCCAAAGTTTAGGGCTGCTCTGTTGACAAAAACCTCCACTTCGTTACACCTTAAATATCCCAGGAAAGACAAGAATGGATAAAGAAGTTGTGGTCCTTATGTACAATGGAATATCACTCAGCCATGAAATCAACGTCATAAGGCTACTAGCAGCATGAGGAGTGGATTTGAGTACGACGATTCTAGGTGAAATAAGTCACACAGAAAAAGACACTTATCATAAGATATCACTTATAGAAGGAATGTAAAAACCACTACCCTTGAACTGAATTACATAACAGGTCAGAGTCACACGTTTAGAAAACACACTATGGCTGCTTAACGGGAAAGGTGAGGTGGGGTGATGCATAAAACAAGGGCTTCAAATTAGCTCAGATACCATTCCATAAACCCAATATGTAATAGACAAGACCTACTCCTTCCTCAGTGAACTGGACTCAACACCCCCTATTCACCGCCCAAGAATATATCTGACTAGTAAGAATCTTAAAACCTATGTATTTATATCTCTCTGTAAGTGAGTGAAGTGGGTGAAAAGCGGCATAAACACAGCAGTGAAAAGCAGCTAAACCCCATTATACAAATCAATTACTTTTAAAAACCCGTGAAACAACGACAATGAAAGAGAGAGAAATTCTGACAAAATTCGTTCAGGGGCTGTGATGCAACCTGGAATGACCATATGTAGACCCACAGATGGATGAGACATAAGGTTGGACACTCTTGGGGCTGAGAGGTTTGGTGAGGTTGGGTGAGCAAACGCAGACCCTTTAAAGTAATACTGCGTGGTACCCATCCCATGGGTCCCAAATCTCCAGGTTCAAGGGCATCTTCCTACATCGAAAACATGAATGAGAAACCCAGAAGATGGTACACCGTGTGATCGGGAAAGGTTTCTAAAACGCACCTCACTTCTCATCTCCTTGTGCTCCGGTTCGGCATTCCAGCCGCTATACTAGCAATCTCCCTGCTTGGAGAATCAGCACCTTTAACCTCCTGTTCCGTACAGGTTGCAATTTGTCCTGAAGATGAACGGGAAGAGGGGGAACCAACGAGAGACTAGCTCTAGGTGTTGGGACAGGCACAGGTCACTCTATTTTCCCATCAGGAAGAAGAATTAACCACAGGCTCAGCCTGCCGCCCTGAGCCAGAATAGGGCCTGAAGCAATCCTGTGCTTTTGCGGCCAGCTCCCAAGAAAGCGAGTTGAAAAATGGAGCTCAGGGGCACTGCAATTCACAAACCTGCAGACTTAGAAATGATAACACTCATCCACAAATATATTGAGGGAAGGTAACGAAGAGGATTTGAAACAAGGCAGAATTGAAGGAAACAGATTTCAGGAAGTAGATTCGAATCGCCTTTAAAGCACAGGAAAAGCGGCAAAACCTCGAAAATGATGCCCTTGGCCGAAAAGGGCGTATGCGTTTCTTCCTGAATATATTCAGAAAAAAACGCATACGCCCTTTTTGGCCAACCAAGCAACCTAGAAATGCAAATAAGCGCTACAAAGAAGTTTCGCTTCCCATTGGTCAAAAGGGCCATGATGAATAAAGTGTCAAAACCAGAAATGCAGGACAGGCCATGGAGAAATGGGAGCCTTGCTATGCTGATGGGCGGGATGTAAATTGCCAACAGCCACTCTGGAGAAGTGTACGGTGTGTCCTGAAACATCTAAAAAACTCAGCTTAGAGAGCATAGGGCACTTCCACTCATGGGCGTATAAATTGGGACAACTAAAAATCAGCAAGACACAGGAACCCCAAAGTTTAGGGCTGCTCTGTTGACAAAAACCTCCTCTTCGTTACACCTTAAATATCCCAGGAAAGACAAGAATGGATAAAGAAGTTGTGGTCCTTATGTACAATGGAATATCACTCAGCCATGAAATCAACGTCATAAGGCTAGTAGCAGCATGAGGAGTGGATTTGAGTACGACGATTCTAGGTGAAATAAGTCACACAGAAAAAGACACTTATCATAAGATATCACTTATAGAAGGAATGTAAAAACCACTACCCTTGAACTGAATTACATAACAGGTCAGAGTCACACGTTTAGAAAACACACTATGGCTGCTTAAAGGGAAAGGTGAGGTGGGGTGATGCATAAAACCAGGGCTTCAAATTAGCTCAGATACCATTCCATAAACCCAATATGTAATAGACAAGACCTACTCCTTCCTCAGTGAACTGGACTCAACACCCCCTATTCACCGCCCAAGAATATATCTGACTAGTAAGAATCTTAAAACCTATGTATTTATATCTCTCTGTAAGTGAGTGAAGTGGGTGAAAAGCGGCATAAACACAGCAGTGAAAAGCAGCTAAACCCCATTATACAAATCAATTACTTTTAAAAACCCGTGAAACAACGACAATGAAAGAGAGAGAAATTCTGACAAAATTCGTTCAGGGGCTGTGATGCAACCTGGATTGACCATATGTAGACCCACAGATGGATGAGACATAAGGGTGGACACTCTTGGGGCTGAGAGGTTTGGTGAGGTTGGGTGAGCAAACGCAGACCCTTTAAAGTAATACTGCGTGGTACCCATCCCATGGGTCCCAAATCTCCAGGTTCAAGGGCATCTTCCTACATCGAAAACATGAATGAGAAACCCAGAAGATGGTACACCGTGTGATCGGGAAAGGTTTCTAAAACGCACCTCATTTCTCATCTCCTTGTGCTCCGGTTCGGCATTCCAGCCGCTATACTAGCAATCTCCCTGCTTGGAGAATCAGCACCTTTAACCTCCTGTTCCGTACAGGTTGCAATTTGTCCTGAAGATGAACGGAAAGAGGGGGAACCAACGAGAGACTAGCTCTAGGTGTTTGGACAGGCACAGGTCACTCTATTTTCCCATCAGGAAGAAGATTTAACCACAGGCTCAGCCTGCCGCCCTGAGCCAGAATAGGGCCTGAAGCAATCCTGTGCGTTTGCGGCCAGCTCCCAAGAAAGCGAGTTGAAAAATGGAGCTCAGGGGCACTGCAATTCACAAACCTGCAGAGTTAGAAATGATAACACTCATCCACAAATATATTGAGGGAAGGTAACGAAGAGGATTTGAAACAAGGCAGAATTGAAGGAAACAGATTTCAGGAAGTAGATTCGAATCGCCTTTAAAGCACAGGAAAAGCGGCAAAACCTCGAAAATGATGCCCTTGGCCGAAAAGGGCGTATGCGTTTCTTCCTGAATATATTCAGGAAAAAACGCATACGCCCTTTTTGGCCAACCAAGCAACCTAGAAATGCAAATAAGCGCTACAAAGAAGTCTCGCTTCCCATCGGTCAAAAGGGCCATGATGAATAAAGTGTCAAAACCAGAAATGCAGGACAGGCCATGGAGAAATGGGAGCCTTGCTACGCTGATGGGCGGGATGTAAATTGCCAACAGCCACTCTGGAGAAGTGTACAGTGTGTCCTGAAACATCTAAAAAACTCAGCTTAGAGAGCATAGGGCACTTCCACTCATGGGCGTATAAATTGGGACAACTAAAAATCAGCAAGACACAGGAACCCCAAAGTTTAGGGCTGCTCTGTTGACAAAAACCTCCACTTCGTTACACCTTAAATATCCCAGGAAAGACAAGAATGGATAAAGAAGTTGTGGTCCTTATGTACAATGGAATATCACTCAGCCATGAAATCAACGTCATAAGGCTACTAGCAGCATGAGGAGTGGATTTGAGTACGACGATTCTAGGTGAAATAAGTCACACAGAAAAAGACACTTATCATAAGATATCACTTATAGAAGGAATGTAAAAACCACTACCCTTGAACTGAATTACATAACAGGTCAGAGTCACACGTTTAGAAAACACACTATGGCTGCTTAACGGGAAAGGTGAGGTGGGGTGATGCATAAAACAAGGGCTTCAAATTAGCTCAGATACCATTCCATAAACCCAATATGTAATAGACAAGACCTACTCCTTCCTCAGTGAACTGGACTCAACACCCCCTATTCACCGCCCAAGAATATATCTGACTAGTAAGAATCTTAAAACCTATGTATTTATATCTCTCTGTAAGTGAGTGAAGTGGGTGAAAAGCGGCATAAACACAGCAGTGAAAAGCAGCTAAACCCCATTATACAAATCAATTACTTTTAAAAACCCATGAAACAAAGGCAGTGAAAGAGAGAGAAATTCTGACAAAATTCGTTCAGGGGCTGTGATGCAACCTGGATTGACCATATGTAGACCCACAGATGGATGAGACATAAGGGTGGACACTCTTGGGGCTGAGAGTTTTGGTGAGGTTGGGTGAGCAAACGCAGACCCTTTAAAGTAATACTGCGTGGAACCCATCCCATGGGTCCCAAATCTCCAGGTTCAAGGGCATCTTCTTACATCGAAAACATGCATGAGAAACCCAGAAGATGGTACACCGTGTGATCGGGAAAGGTTTCTAAAACGCACCTCATTTCTCATCTCCTTGTGCTCCGGTTCGCCATTCCAGCCGCTATACTAGCAATCTCCCTGCTTGGAGAATCAGCACCTTTAACCTCCTGTTCCGTACAGGTTGCAATTTGTCCTGAAAATGAACGGGAAGAGGGGGAACCAACGAGAGACTAGCTCTAGGTGTTGGGACAGGCACAGGTCACTCTATTTTCCCATCAGGAAGAAGAATTAACCACAGGCTCAGCCTGCAGTCCAAAAACAGAATTGGGCCTGAAGCAATCCTGCGCTTTTGCGGCCAGCTCCCAAGAAAGCGAGTTGAAAAATGGAGCTCAGGGGCACTGCAATTCACAGACCTGCAGAGTTAGAAATGATAACTCTCGTCCACAAATATATTGAGGGAAGGTAACGAAGAGGATTTGAAAGCAAGGCAGAATTGCAGGAAACAGATTTCAGGAGGTAGATTCGAATCGCCTTTAAAGCACAGGAAAAGCGTCAAAACCTCGACAATGATGCCCTTGGCCAAAAAGGGCGTATGCGTTTTTTCCTGAATATATTCAGGAAAAAACGCATACGCCCTTTTTGGCCAACCAAGCAACCTGGAAAGGCAAATCAGCGCTACAAAGAAGTCTCGCTTCCCATCGGTCAAAAGGGCCAGGCTGAATAAAGTGTCAAAACCAGAAATGCAGGACAGGCCATGGAGAAATGGGAGCCTTGCTACGCTGATGGGCGGGATGTAAATTGCCAACAGCCACTCTGGAGAAGTGTACGGTGTGTCCTGAAACATCTAAAAAACTCAGCTTAGAGAGCATAGGGCACTTCCACTCATGGGCGTGTAAATTGGGAAAACTAAAAATCAGCAAGACACAGGCACCCCAAAGTTTAGGGCTGCTCTGTTGACAAGAACCTCCACTTTGTGACACCTTAAATATCCCAGGAAAGACAAGAATGGATAAAGAAGTTGTGGTCCTTATGTACAATGGAATATCACTCAGCCATGAAATCAACGTCATAAGGCTAGTAGCAGCATGATGAGTGGATTTGGGTACGACGATTCTAAGTGAAATAAGTCACACAGAAAAAGACACTTATCATAAGATATCACTTATAGAGGGAATGTAAAAACCGCTACCCTTGAACTGAATTACATAACAGGTCAGAGTCACACGTTTAGAAAACACACTAGGGCTGCTTAACGGGAAAGGTGAGGTGGGGTGATGCATAAAACAAGGGTTTCAAATTAGCTCAGATAGCGTTCCATAAACCCAATATGTAATAGACAAGACCTACTCCTTCCTCAGTGAACTGGACTCAACACGCCCTATTCATCGCCCAAGAATATATCTGACTAGTAAGAATCTTAAAACCTATGTATTGATATCTCTCTGTAAGTGAGTCAAGTGGGTGAAAAGCGGCATAACCACAGCAGTGAAAAGCAGCTAAACCCCATTATACAAATCAATTACTTTTAAAAACCCGTGAAACAAAGACAGTGAAAGAGAGAGAAATTCTGACAAAATTCGTTCAGGGGCTGTGATGCAACCTGGATTGACCATATGTAGACCCACAGATGGATGAGACATAAGGGTGGACACTCTTGGGGCTGAGAGGTTTGGTGAGGTTGGGTGAGCAAACGCAGACCCTTTAAAGTAATACTGTGTGGTACCCATCCCATGGGTCCCAAATCTCCAGGTTCAAGGGCATCTTCCTACATCGAAAACATGCATGAGAAACCCAGAAGATGGTACACCGTGTGATCGGGAAAGGTTTCTAAAACGCACCTCATTTCTCATCTCCTTGTGCTCCGGTTCGCCATTCCAGCCGCTATACTAGCAATCTCCCTGCTTGGAGAATCAGCACCTTTAACCTCCTGTTCCGTACAGGTTGCAATTTGTCCTGAGGATGAACGGGAAGAGGGGGAACCAATGAGAGACTAGCTCTAGGTGTTGGGACAGGCACAGGTCACTCTATTTTCCCATCAGGAAGAAGAATTAACCTCAGGCTCAGCTTGCCGCCCGGAGCCAGAATAGGGCCTGAAGCCATCCTGCGCTTTTGCGGCCAGCTCCCAAGAAAGCGAGTTGAAAAATGGAGCTCAGGGGCACTGCAATTCACAAACCTGCAGACTTAGAAATGATAACTCTCGTCCACAAATATATTGAGGGAAGGCAACGAAGAGGATTTGAAAGCAAGGCAGAATTGCAGGAATCAGATTTCAGGAGGTAGATTCGAATCGCCTTTAAAGCACAGGAAAAGCGGCAAAACCTCGACAATGATGCCCTTGGCCAAAAAGGGCGTATGCGTTTTTTCCTGAATATATTCAGGAAAAAACGCATACGCCCTTTTTGGCCAACCAAGCAACCTGGAAAGGCAAATCAGCGCTACAAAGAAGTCTCGCTTCCCATCGGTCAAAAGGGCCAGGCTGAATAAAGTGTCAAAACCAGAAATGCAGGACAGGCCATGGAGAAATGGGAGCCTTGCTACGCTGATGGGCGGGATGTAAATTGCCAACAGCCACTCTGGAGAAGTGTACGGTGTGTCCTGAAACATCTAAAAAACTCAGCTTAGAGAGCATAGGGCACTTCCACTCATGGGCGTGTAAATTGGGAAAACTAAAAATCAGCAAGACACAGGCACCCCAAAGTTTAGGGCTGCTCTGTTGACAAGAACCTCCACTTTGTGACACCTTAAATATCCCAGGAAAGACAAGAATGGATAAAGAAGTTGTGGTCCTTATGTACAATGGAATATCACTCAGCCATGAAATCAACGTCATAAGGCTAGTAGCAGCATGATGAGTGGATTTGGGTACGACGATTCTAAGTGAAATAAGTCACACAGAAAAAGACACTTATCATAAGATATCACTTATAGAGGGAATGTAAAAACCGCTACCCTTGAACTGAATTACATAACAGGTCAGAGTCACACGTTTAGAAAACACACTAGGGCTGCTTAACGGGAAAGGTGAGGTGGGGTGATGCATAAAACAAGGGTTTCAAATTAGCTCAGATAGCGTTCCATAAACCCAATATGTAATAGACAAGACCTACTCCTTCCTCAGTGAACTGGACTCAACACGCCCTATTCATCGCCCAAGAATATATCTGACTAGTAAGAATCTTAAAACCTATGTATTGATATCTCTCTGTAAGTGAGTCAAGTGGGTGAAAAGCGGCATAACCACAGCAGTGAAAAGCAGCTAAACCCCATTATACAAATCAATTACTTTTAAAAACCCGTGAAACAAAGACAGTGAAAGAGAGAGAAATTCTGACAAAATTCGTTGAGGGGCTGTGATGCAACCTGGATTGACCATATGTAGACCCACAGATGGATGAGACATAAGGGTGGACACTCTTGGGGCTGAGAGGTTTGGTGAGGTTGGGTGAGCAAACGCAGACCCTTTAAAGTAATACTGTGTGGTACCCATCCCATGGGTCCCAAATCTCCAGGTTCAAGGGCATCTTCCTACATCGAAAACATGCATGAGAAACCCAGAAGATGGTACACCGTGTGATCGGGAAAGGTTTCTAAAACGCACCTCATTTCTCATCTCCTTGTGCTCCGGTTCGCCATTCCAGCCGCTATACTAGCAATCTCCCTGCTTGGAGAATCAGCACCTTTAACCTCCTGTTCCGTACAGGTTGCAATTTGTCCTGAGGATGAACGGGAAGAGGGGGAACCAATGAGAGACTAGCTCTAGGTGTTGGGACAGGCACAGGTCACTCTATTTTCCCATCAGGAAGAAGAATTAACCTCAGGCTCAGCTTGCCGCCCGGAGCCAGAATAGGGCCTGAAGCAATCCTGCGCTTTTGCGGCCAGCTCCCAAGAAAGCGAGTTGAAAAATGGAGCTCAGGGGCACTGCAATTCACAAACCTGCAGACTTAGAAATGATAACTCTCGTCCACAAATATATTGAGGGAAGGCAACGAAGAGGATTTGAAAGCAAGGCAGAATTGCAGGAATCAGATTTCAGGAGGTAGATTCGAATCGCCTTTAAAGCACAGGAAAAGCGGCAAAACCTCGACAATGATGCCCTTGGCCAAAAAGGGCGTATGCGTTTTTTCCTGAATATATTCAGGAAAAAACGCATACGCCCTTTTTGGCCAACCAAGCAACCTGGAAAGGCAAATCAGCGCTACAAAGAAGTCTCGCTTCCCATCGGTCAAAAGGGCCAGGCTGAATAAAGTGTCAAAACCAGAAATGCAGGACAGGCCATGGAGAAATGGGAGCCTTGCTACGCTGATGGGCGGGATGTAAATTGCCAACAGCCACTCTGGAGAAGTGTACGGTGTGTCCTGAAACATCTAAAAAACTCAGCTTAGAGAGCATAGGGCACTTCCACTCATGGGCGTGTAAATTGGGAAAACTAAAAATCAGCAAGACACAGGCACCCCAAAGTTTAGGGCTGCTCTGTTGACAAGAACCTCCACTTTGTGACACCTTAAATATCCCAGGAAAGACAAGAATGGATAAAGAAGTTGTGGTCCTTATGTACAATGGAATATCACTCAGCCATGAAATCAACGTCATAAGGCTAGTAGCAGCATGATGAGTGGATTTGGGTACGACGATTCTAAGTGAAATAAGTCACACAGAAAAAGACACTTATCATAAGATATCACTTATAGAGGGAATGTAAAAACCGCTACCCTTGAACTGAATTACATAACAGGTCAGAGTCACACGTTTAGAAAACACACTAGGGCTGCTTAACGGGAAAGGTGAGGTGGGGTGATGCATAAAACAAGGGTTTCAAATTAGCTCAGATAGCGTTCCATAAACCCAATATGTAATAGACAAGACCTACTCCTTCCTCAGTGAACTGGACTCAACACGCCCTATTCATCGCCCAAGAATATATCTGACTAGTAAGAATCTTAAAACCTATGTATTTATATCTCTCTGTAAGTGAGTCAAGTGGGTGAAAAGCGGCATAACCACAGCAGTGAAAAGCAGCTAAACCCCATTATACAAGTCAATTACTTTTAAAAACCCGTGAAACAAAGACAGTGAAAGAGAGAGAAATTCTGACAAAATTCGTTCAGGGGCTGTGATGCAACCTGGATTGACCATATGTAGACCCACAGATGGATGAGACATAAGGGTGGACACTCTTGGGGCTGAGAGGTTTGGTGAGGTTGGGTGAGCAAACGCAGACCCTTTAAAGTAATACTGTGTGGTACCCATCCCATGGGTCCCAAATCTCCAGGTTCAAGGGCATCTTCCTACATCGAAAACATGCATGAGAAACCCAGAAGATGGTACACCGTGTGATCGGGAAAGGTTTCTAAAACGCACCTCATTTCTCATCTCCTTGTGCTCCGGTTCGCCATTCCAACCGCTATACTAGCAATCTCCCTGCTTGGAGAATCAGCACCTTTAACCTCCTGTTCCGTACAGGTTGCAATTTGTCCTGAGGATGAACGGGAAGAGGGGGAACCAATGAGAGACTAGCTCTAGGTGTTGGGACAGGCACAGGTCACTCTATTTTCCCATCAGGAAGAAGAATTAACCTCAGGCTCAGCTTGCCGCCCGGAGCCAGAATAGGGCCTGAAGCAATCCTGCGCTTTTGCGGCCAGCTCCCAAGAAAGCGAGTTGAAAAATGGAGCTCAGGGGCACTGCAATTCACAAACCTGCAGACTTAGAAATGATAACTCTCGTCCACAAATATATTGAGGGAAGGCAACGAAGAGGATTTGAAAGCAAGGCAGAATTGCAGGAATCAGATTTCAGGAGGTAGATTCGAATCGCCTTTAAAGCACAGGAAAAGCGGCAAAACCTCGACAATGATGCCCTTGGCCAAAAAGGGCGTATGCGTTTTTTCCTGAATATATTCAGGAAAAAACGCATACGCCCTTTTTGGCCAACCAAGCAACCTGGAAAGGCAAATCAGCGCTACAAAGAAGTCTCGCTTCCCATCGGTCAAAAGGGCCAGGCTGAATAAAGTGTCAAAACCAGAAATGCAGGACAGGCCATGGAGAAATGGGAGCCTTGCTACGCTGATGGGCGGGATGTAAATTGCCAACAGCCACTCTGGAGAAGTGTACGGTGTGTCCTGAAACATCTAAAAAACTCAGCTTAGAGAGCATAGGGCACTTCCACTCATGGGCGTGTAAATTGGGAAAACTAAAAATCAGCAAGACACAGGCACCCCAAAGTTTAGGGCTGCTCTGTTGACAAGAACCTCCACTTTGTCACACCTTAAATATCCCAGGAAAGACAAGAATGGATAAAGAAGTTGTGGTCCTTATGTACAATGGAATATCACTCAGCCATGAAATCAACGTCATAAGGCTAGTAGCAGCATGATGAGTGGATTTGGGTACGACGATTCTAAGTGAAATAAGTCACACAGAAAAAGACACTTATCATAAGATATCACTTATAGAGGGAATGTAAAAACCGCTACCCTTGAACTGAATTACATAACAGGTCAGAGTCACACGTTTAGAAAACACACTAGGGCTGCTTAACGGGAAAGGTGAGGTGGGGTGATGCATAAAACAAGGGTTTCAAATTAGCTCAGATAGCGTTCCATAAACCCAATATGTAATAGACAAGACCTACTCCTTCCTCAGTGAACTGGACTCAACACGCCCTATTCATCGCCCAAGAATATATCTGACTAGTAAGAATCTTAAAACCTATGTATTGATATCTCTCTGTAAGTGAGTGAAGTGGGTGAAAAGCGGCATAACCACAGCAGTGAAAAGCAGCTACACCCCATTATACAAATCAATTACTTTTAAAAACCCGTGAA
This sequence comes from Balaenoptera borealis, assembly GCF_965194805.1. Taxonomy (NCBI): domain Eukaryota; kingdom Metazoa; phylum Chordata; class Mammalia; order Artiodactyla; family Balaenopteridae; genus Balaenoptera; species Balaenoptera borealis. The sequence goes on from NW_028123839.1 coordinate 358,596, forward strand.
ACAAAGACAGTGAAAGAGAGAGAAATTCTGACAAAATTCGTTCAGGGGCTGTGATGCAACCTGGATTGACCATATGTAGACCCACAGATGGATGAGACATAAGGGTGGACACTCTTGGGGCTGAGAGGTTTGGTGAGGTTGGGTGAGCAAACGCAGACCCTTTAAAGTAATACTGTGTGGTACCCATCCCATGGGTCCCAAATCTCCAGGTTCAAGGGCATCTTCCTACATCGAAAACATGCATGAGAAACCCAGAAGATGGTACACCGTGTGATCGGGAAAGGTTTCTAAAACGCACCTCATTTCTCATCTCCTTGTGCTCCGGTTCGCCATTCCAGCCGCTATACTAGCAATCTCCCTGCTTGGAGAATCAGCACCTTTAACCTCCTGTTCCGTACAGGTTGCAATTTGTCCTGAGGATGAACGGGAAGAGGGGGAACCAATGAGAGACTAGCTCTAGGTGTTGGGACAGGCACAGGTCACTCTATTTTCCCATCAGGAAGAAGAATTAACCTCAGGCTCAGCTTGCCGCCCGGAGCCAGAATAGGGCCTGAAGCAATCCTGCGCTTTTGCGGCCAGCTCCCAAGAAAGCGAGTTGAAAAATGGAGCTCAGGGGCACTGCAATTCACAAACCTGCAGACTTAGAAATGATAACTCTCGTCCACAAATATATTGAGGGAAGGCAACGAAGAGGATTTGAAAGCAAGGCAGAATTGCAGGAATCAGATTTCAGGAGGTAGATTCGAATCGCCTTTAAAGCACAGGAAAAGCGGCAAAACCTCGACAATGATGCCCTTGGCCAAAAAGGGCGTATGCGTTTTTTCCTGAATATATTCAGGAAAAAACGCATACGCCCTTTTTGGCCAACCAAGCAACCTGGAAAGGCAAATCAGCGCTACAAAGAAGTCTCGCTTCCCATCGGTCAAAAGGGCCAGGCTGAATAAAGTGTCAAAACCAGAAATGCAGGACAGGCCATGGAGAAATGGGAGCCTTGCTACGCTGATGGGCGGGATGTAAATTGCCAACAGCCACTCTGGAGAAGTGTACGGTGTGTCCTGAAACATCTAAAAAACTCAGCTTAGAGAGCATAGGGCACTTCCACTCATGGGCGTGTAAATTGGGAAAACTAAAAATCAGCAAGACACAGGCACCCCAAAGTTTAGGGCTGCTCTGTTGACAAGAACCTCCACTTTGTCACACCTTAAATATCCCAGGAAAGACAAGAATGGATAAAGAAGTTGTGGTCCTTATGTACAATGGAATATCACTCAGCCATGAAATCAACGTCATAAGGCTAGTAGCAGCATGATGAGTGGATTTGGGTACGACGATTCTAAGTGAAATAAGTCACACAGAAAAAGACACTTATCATAAGATATCACTTATAGAGGGAATGTAAAAACCGCTACCCTTGAACTGAATTACATAACAGGTCAGAGTCACACGTTTAGAAAACACACTAGGGCTGCTTAACGGGAAAGGTGAGGTGGGGTGATGCATAAAACAAGGGTTTCAAATTAGCTCAGATAGCGTTCCATAAACCCAATATGTAATAGACAAGACCTACTCCTTCCTCAGTGAACTGGACTCAACACGCCCTATTCATCGCCCAAGAATATATCTGACTAGTAAGAATCTTAAAACCTATGTATTTATATCTCTCTGTAAGTGAGTCAAGTGGGTGAAAAGCGGCATAACCACAGCAGTGAAAAGCAGCTAAACCCCATTATACAAGTCAATTACTTTTAAAAACCCGTGAAACAAAGACAGTGAAAGAGAGAGAAATTCTGACAAAATTCGTTCAGGGGCTGTGATGCAACCTGGATTGACCATATGTAGACCCACAGATGGATGAGACATAAGGGTGGACACTCTTGGGGCTGAGAGGTTTGGTGAGGTTGGGTGAGCAAACGCAGACCCTTTAAAGTAATACTGTGTGGTACCCATCCCATGGGTCCCAAATCTCCAGGTTCAAGGGCATCTTCCTACATCGAAAACATGCATGAGAAACCCAGAAGATGGTACACCGTGTGATCGGGAAAGGTTTCTAAAACGCACCTCATTTCTCATCTCCTTGTGCTCCGGTTCGCCATTCCAGCCGCTATACTAGCAATCTCCCTGCTTGGAGAATCAGCACCTTTAACCTCCTGTTCCGTACAGGTTGCAATTTGTCCTGAGGATGAACGGGAAGAGGGGGAACCAATGAGAGACTAGCTCTAGGTGTTGGGACAGGCACAGGTCACTCTATTTTCCCATCAGGAAGAAGAATTAACCTCAGGCTCAGCTTGCCGCCCGGAGCCAGAATAGGGCCTGAAGCAATCCTGCGCTTTTGCGGCCAGCTCCCAAGAAAGCGAGTTGAAAAATGGAGCTCAGGGGCACTGCAATTCACAAACCTGCAGACTTAGAAATGATAACTCTCGTCCACAAATATATTGAGGGAAGGCAACGAAGAGGATTTGAAAGCAAGGCAGAATTGCAGGAATCAGATTTCAGGAGGTAGATTCGAATCGCCTTTAAAGCACAGGAAAAGCGGCAAAACCTCGACAATGATGCCCTTGGCCAAAAAGGGCGTATGCGTTTTTTCCTGAATATATTCAGGAAAAAACGCATACGCCCTTTTTGGCCAACCAAGCAACCTGGAAAGGCAAATCAGCGCTACAAAGAAGTCTCGCTTCCCATCGGCCAAAAGGGCCAGGCTGAATAAAGTGTCAAAACCAGAAATGCAGGACAGGCCATGGAGAAATGGGAGCCTTGCTACGCTGATGGGCGGGATGGAAATTGCCAACAGCCACTCTGGAGAAGTGTACGGTGTGTCCTGAAACATCTAAAAAACTCAGCTTAGAGAGCATAGGGCACTTCCACTCATGGGCGTAGAAATTGGGAAAACTAAACATCAGCAAGACACAGGCACCCCAAAGTTCAGGGCTGCTCTGTTGACAAGAACCTCCACTTGGTTACACCTTAAATATCCCAGGAAAGACAAGAATGGATAAAGAAGTTGTGGTCCTTATGTACAATGGAATATCACTCAGCCATGAAATCAACGTCATAAGGCTAGTAGCAGCATGATGAGTGGATTTGGGTATGACGTTTCTAAGTGAAATAAGTCACACAGAAAAAGACACTTGTCATAAGATATCACTTATAGAGGAAATGTAAAAACCGCTACCCTTGAACTGAATTACATAACAGGTCAGAGTCACACGTTTAGAAAACACACTATGGCTGCTTAACGGGAAAGGTGAGGTGGGGAGATGCATAAAACAAGGGTTTCAAATTAGCTCAGATAGCGTTCCATAAACCCTATATGTAATAGACAAGACCTAACTCCTTGCTCAGTGAACTGGACTCAACACGCCCTATTCACCGCCCAAGAATATATCTCACTAGTAAGAGTCTTAAAACGTATGTATTTATATCCTTCTGAAAGTGAGTGAAGTGGGTGAAAAGCGGCATAACCACAGCAGTGAAAAGCAGCTAAACCCCGTTATACAAATCAATTACTTTTAAAAACCCGTGAAACAACGACAATGAAAGAGAGAGAAATTCTGACAAAATTCGTTCAGGGGCTGTGATGCAACCTGGAATGACCATATGTAGACCCACAGATGGATGAGACATAAGGGTGGACACTCTTGGGGCTGAGAGGTTTGGTGAGGTTGGGTGAGCAAACGCAGACCCTTTAAAGTAATACTGCGTGGTACCCATCCCATGGGTCCCAAATCTCCAGGTTCAAGGGCATCTTCTTACATCGAAAACATGCATGAGAAACCCAGAAGATGGTACACCGTGTGATCGGGAAAGGTTTCTAAAACGCACCTCATTTCTCATCTCCTTGTGCTCCGGTTCGCTATTCCAGCCGCTATACTAGCAATCTCCCTGTTTGGAGAATCAGCACCTTTAACCTCCTGTTCCATACAGGTTGCAATTTGTCCTGAGGATGAACGGGAAGAGGGGGAACCAACGAGAGACTAGCTCTAGGTGTTGGGACAGGCACAGGTCACTCTATTTTCCCATCAGGAAGAAGAATTAACCTCAGGCTCAGCTTGCCGCCCGGAGCCAGAATTGGGCCTGAAGCAATCCTGCACTTTTGCGGCCAGCTCCCAAGAAAGCGCGTTGAAAAATGGAGCTCAGGGGCACTGCAATTCACAGACCTGCAGAGTTAGAAATGATAACTCTCGTCCACAAATATATTGAGGGAAGGCAACGAAGAGGATTTGAAAGCAAGGCAGAATTGCAGGAAACAGATTTCAGGAGGTAGATTCGAATCGCCTTTAAAGCACAGGAAAAGCGGCAAAACCTCGACAATGATGCCCTTGGCCAAAAAGGGCGTATGCGTTTTTTCCTATATTCAGGAAAAAACGCATACGCCCTTTTAGGCCAACCAAGCAACCTGGAAAGGCAAATCAGCGCTACAAAGAAGTCTCGCTTCCCATCGGTCAAAAGGGCCAGGCTGAATAAAGTGTCAAAACCAGAAATGCAGGACAGGCCATGGAGAAATGGGAGCCTTGCTACGCTGATGGGCGGGATGTAAATTGCCAACAGCCACTCTGGAGAAGTGTACGGTGTGTCCTGAAACATCTAAAAAACTCAGCTTAGAGAGCATAGGGCACTTCCACTCATGGGCGTATAAATTGAGAAAACTAAAAATCAGCAAGACACAGGCTCCCCAAAGTTTAGGGCTGCTCTGCTGACAAGAACCTCCACTTCGTTACACCTTAAATATCCCAGGAAAGACAAGAACGGATAAAGAAGTTGTGGTCCTTATGTACAATGGAATATCACTCAGCCATCAACTCAACGTCATAAGGCTAGTAGAAGCATGATGAGTGCATTTGGGTACGACGATTCTAAGTGAAATAAGTCACACAGAAAAAGACACTTATCATAAGATATCACTTATAGAGGGAATGTAAAAACCACTACCCTTGAACTGAATTACATAACAGGTCAGAGTCACACGTTTAGAAAACACACTAGGGCTGCTTAACGGGAAAGGTGAGGTGGGGTGATGCATAAAACAAGGGTTTCAAATTAGCTCAGATAGCGTTCCATAAACCCAATATGTAATAGACAAGACCTACTCCTTCCTCAGTGAACTGGACTCAACACGCCCTATTCATCGCCCAAGAATATATCTGACTAGTAAGAATCTTAAAACCTATGTATTTATATCTCACTGTATGCGAGTGAAGTGGGTGAAAAGCGGCATAACCACAGCAGTGAAAAGCAGCTAAACCCCATTATACAAATCAATTACTTTTAAAAACCCGTGAAACAAAGACAGTGAAAGAGAGAGAAATTCTGACAAAATTCGTTCAGGGGCTGTGATGCAACCTGGATTGACCATATGTAGACCCACAGATGGATGAGACATAAGGGTGGACACTCTTGGGGCTGAGAAGTTTGGTGAGGTTGGGTGAGCAAACGCAGACCCTTTAAAGTAATACTGCGTGGTACCCATCCCATGGGTCCCAAATCTCCAGGTTCAAGGGCATCTTCCTACATCGAAAACATGCATGAGAAACCCAGAAGATGGTACACCGTGTGATCGGGAAAGGTTTCTAAAACGCACCTCATTTCTCATCTCCTTGTGCTCCGGTTCGCCATTCCAGCCGCTATATTAGCAATCTCCCTGCTTGGAGAATCAGTACCTTTAACCTCCTGTTCCGAACAGGTTGCAATTTGTCCTGAGGATGAACGGGAAGAGGGGGAACCAATGAGAGACTAGCTCTAGGTGTTGGGACAGGCACAGGTCACTCTATTTTCCCATCAGGAAGAAGAATTAACCTCAGGCTCAGCTTGCCGCCCGGAGCCAGAATAGGGCCTGAAGCAATCCTGCGCTTTTGCGGCCAGCTCCCAAAAAAGCGAGTTGAAAAATGGAACTCAGGGGCACTGCAATTCACAAACCTGCAGACTTAGAAATGATAACTCTCATCCACAAATATATTGAGGGAAGGCAACGAAGAGGATTTGAAAGCAAGGCAGAATTGCAGGAAACAGATTTCAGGAGGTAGATTCGAATCGCCTTTAAAGCACAGGAAAAGCGGCAAAACCTCGACAATGATGCCCGTGGCCAAAAAGGGCGTATGCGTTTTTTCCTGAATATATTCAGGAAAAAACGCATACGCCCTTTTTGGCCAACCAAGCAACCTGGAAAGGCAAATCAGCGCTACAAAGAAGTCTCGCTTCCCATCGGTCAAAAGGGCCAGGCTGAATAAAGTGTCAAAACCAGAAATGCAGGACAGGCCATGGAGAAATGGGAGCCTTGCTACGCTGATGGGCGGGATGTAAATTGCCAACAGCCACTCTGGAGAAGTGTACGGTGTGTCCTGAAACATCTAAAAAACTCAGCTTAGAGAGCATAGGGCACTTCCACTCATGGGCGTGTAAATTGGGAAAACTAAAAATCAGCAAGACACAGGCACCCCAAAGTTTAGGGCTGCTCTGTTGACAAGAACCTCCACTTTGTCACACCTTAAATATCCCAGGAAAGACAAGAATGGATAAAGAAGTTGTGGTCCTTATGTACAATGGAATATCACTCAGCCATGAAATCAACGTCATAAGGCTAGTAGCAGCATGATGAGTGGATTTGGGTACGACGATTCTAAGTGAAATAAGTCACACAGAAAAAGACACTTATCATAAGATATCACTTATAGAGGGAATGTAAAAACCGCTACCCTTGAACTGAATTACATAACAGGTCAGAGTCACACGTTTAGAAAACACACTAGGGCTGCTTAACGGGAAAGGTGAGGTGGGGTGATGCGTAAAACAAGGGTTTCAAATTAGCTCAGATAGCGTTCCATAAACCCAATATGTAATAGACAAGACCTACTCCTTCCTCAGTGAACTGGACTCAACACGCCCTATTCATCGCCCAAGAATATATCTGACTAGTAAGAAACTTAAAACCTATGTATTTATATCTCTCTGTAAGTGAGTCAAGTGGGTGAAAAGCGGCATAACCACAACAGTGAAAAGCAGCTAAACCCCATTATACAAATCAATTACTTTTAAAAACCCGTGAAACAAAGACAGTGAAAGAGAGAGAAATTCTGACAAAATTCGTTCAGGGGCTGTGATGCAACCTGGATTGACCATATGTAGACCCACAGATGGATGAGACATAAGGGTGGACACTCTTGGGGCTGAGAGGTTTGGTGAGGTTGGGTGAGCAAACGCAGACCCTTTAAAGTAATACTGTGTGGTACCCATGCCAAGGGTCCCAAATCTCCAGGTTCAAGGGCATCTTCCTACATCGAAAACATGCATGAGAAACCCAGAAGATGGTACACCGTGTGATCGGGAAAGGTTTTTAAAACGCACCTCATTTCTCATCAATTTGTGCTCCGGATCGCCATTCCAGCCGCTATACTAGCAATCTCCCTGCTTGGAGAATCAGCACCTTTAACCTCCTGTTCCGAACAGGTTGCAATTTGTCCTGAGGATGAACGGGAAGAGGGGGAACCAATGAGAGACTAGCTCTAGGTGTTGGGACAGGCACAGGTCACTCTATTTTCCCATCAGGAAGAAGAATTAACCACAGGCTCAGCTTGCCGCCCGAAGCCAGAATAGGGCCTGAAGCAATCCTGCGCTTTTGCGGCCAGCTCCCAAAAAAGCGAGTTGAAAAATGGAGCTCAGGGGCACTGCAATTCACAAACCTGCAGACTTAGAAATGATAACTCTCGTCCACAAATATATTGAGGGAAGGCAACGAAGAGGATTTGAAAGCAAGGCAGAATTGCAGGAAACAGATTTCAGGAGGTAGATTCGAATCGCCTTTAAAGCACAGGAAAAGCGGCAAAACCTCGACAATGATGCCCTTGGCCAAAAAGGGCGTATGCGTTTTTTCCTGAATATATTCAGGAAAAAACGCATACGCCCTTTTTGGCCAACCAAGCAACCTGGAAAGGCAAATCAGCGCTACAAAGAAGTCTCGCTTCCCATCGGTCAAAAGGGCCAGGCTGAATAAAGTGTCAAAACCAGAAATGCAGGACAGGCCATGGAGAAATGGGAGCCTTGCTACGCTGATGGGCGGGATGTAAATTGCCAACAGCCACTCTGGAGAAGTGTACGGTGTGTCCTGAAACATCTAAAAAACTCAGCTTAGAGAGCATAGGGCACTTCCACTCATGGGCGTGTAAATTGGGAAAACTAAAAATCAGCAAGACACAGGCACCCCAAAGTTTAGGGCTGCTCTGTTGACAAGAACCTCCACTTTGTGACACCTTAAATATCCCAGGAAAGACAAGAATGGATAAAGAAGTTGTGGTCCTTATGTACAATGGAATATCACTCAGCCATGAAATCAACGTCATAAGGCTAGTAGCAGCATGATGAGTGGATTTGGGTACGACGATTCTAAGTGAAATAAGTCACACAGAAAAAGACACTTATCATAAGATATCACTTATAGAGGGAATGTAAAAACCGCTACCCTTGAACTGAATTACATAACAGGTCAGAGTCACACGTTTAGAAAACACACTAGGGCTGCTTAACGGGAAAGGTGAGGTGGGGTGATGCATAAAACAAGGGTTTCAAATTAGCTCAGATAGCGTTCCATAAACCCAATATGTAATAGACAAGACCTACTCCTTCCTCAGTGAACTGGACTCAACACGCCCTATTCATCGCCCAAGAATATATCTGACTAGTAAGAATCTTAAAACCTATGTATTGATATCTCTCTGTAAGTGAGTGAAGTGGGTGAAAAGCGGCATAACCACAGCAGTGAAAAGCAGCTAAACCCCATTATACAAATCAATTACTTTTAAAAACCCGTGAAACAAAGACAGTGAAAGAGAGAGAAATTCTGACAAAATTCGTTCAGGGGCTGTGATGCAACCTGGATTGACCATATGTAGACCCACAGATGGATGAGACATAAGGGTGGACACTCTTGGGGCTGAGAGGTTTGGTGAGGTTGGGTGAGCAAACGCAGACCCTTTAAAGTAATACTGTGTGGTACCCATCCCATGGGTCCCAAATCTCCAGGTTCAAGGGCATCTTCCTACATCGAAAACATGCATGAGAAACCCAGAAGATGGTACACCGTGTGATCGGGAAAGGTTTCTAAAACGCACCTCATTTCTCATCTCCTTGTGCTCCGGTTCGCCATTCCAGCCGCTATACTAGCAATCTCCCTGCTTGGAGAATCAGCACCTTTAACCTCCTGTTCCGTACAGGTTGCAATTTGTCCTGAGGATGAACGGGAAGAGGGGGAACCAATGAGAGACTAGCTCTAGGTGTTGGGACAGGCACAGGTCACTCTATTTTCCCATCAGGAAGAAGAATTAACCTCAGGCTCAGCTTGCCGCCCAGAGCCAGAATAGGGCCTGAAGCAATCCTGCGCTTTTGCGGCCAGCTCCCAAGAAAGCGAGTTGAAAAATGGAGCTCAGGGGCACTGCAATTCACAAACCTGCAGACTTAGAAATGATAACTCTCGTCCACAAATATATTGAGGGAAGGCAACGAAGAGGATTTGAAAGCAAGGCAGAATTGCAGGAATCAGATTTCAGGAGGTAGATTCGAATCGCCTTTAAAGCACAGGAAAAGCGGCAAAACCTCGACAATGATGCCCTTGGCCAAAAAGGGCGTATGCGTTTTTTCCTGAATATATTCAGGAAAAAACGCATACGCCCTTTTTGGCCAACCAAGCAACCTGGAAAGGCAAATCAGCGCTACAAAGAAGTCTCGCTTCCCATCGGTCAAAAGGGCCAGGCTGAATAAAGTGTCAAAACCAGAAATGCAGGACAGGCCATGGAGAAATGGGAGCCTTGCTACGCTGATGGGCGGGATGTAAATTGCCAACAGCCACTCTGGAGAAGTGTACGGTGTGTCCTGAAACATCTAAAAAACTCAGCTTAGAGAGCATAGGGCACTTCCACTCATGGGCGTGTAAATTGGGAAAACTAAAAATCAGCAAGACACAGGCACCCCAAAGTTTAGGGCTGCTCTGTTGACAAGAACCTCCACTTTGTGACACCTTAAATATCCCAGGAAAGACAAGAATGGATAAAGAAGTTGTGGTCCTTATGTACAATGGAATATCACTCAGCCATGAAATTAACGTCATAAGGCTAGTAGCAGCATGATGAGTGGATTTGGGTACGACGATTCTAAGTGAAATAAGTCACACAGAAAAAGACACTTATCATAAGATATCACTTATAGAGGGAATGTAAAAACCGCTACCCTTGAACTGAATTACATAACAGGTCAGAGTCACACGTTTAGAAAACACACTAGGGCTGCTTAACGGGAAAGGTGAGGTGGGGTGATGCATAAAACAAGGGTTTCAAATTAGCTCAGATAGCGTTCCATAAACCCAATATGTAATAGACAAGACCTACTCCTTCCTCAGTGAACTGGACTCAACACGCCCTATTCATCGCCCAAGAATATATCTGACTAGTAAGAATCTTAAAACCTATGTATTTATATCTCTCTGTAAGTGAGTGAAGTGGGTGAAAAGCGGCATAACCACAGCAGTGAAAAGCAGCTAAACCCCATTATACAAGTCAATTACTTTTAAAAACCCGTGAAACAAAGACAGTGAAAGAGAGAGAAATTCTGACAAAATTCGTTCAGGGGCTGTGATGCAACCTGGATTGACCATATGTAGACCCACAGATGGATGAGACATAAGGGTGGACACTCTTGGGGCTGAGAGGTTTGGTGAGGTTGGGTGAGCAAACGCAGACCCTTTAAAGTAATACTGTGTGGTACCCATCCCATGGGTCCCAAATCTCCAGGTTCAAGGGCATCTTCCTACATCGAAAACATGCATGAGAAACCCAGAAGATGGTACACCGTGTGATCGGGAAAGGTTTCTAAAACGCACCTCATTTCTCTTCTCCTTGTGCTCCGGTTCGCCATTCCAGCCGCTATACTAGCAATCTCCCTGCCTGGAGAATCAGCACCTTTAACCTCCTGTTCCGTACAGGTTGCAATTTGTCCTGAGGATGAACGGGAAGAGGGGGAACCAATGAGAGACTAGCTCTAGGTGTTGGGACAGGCACAGGTCACTCTATTTTCCCATCAGGAAGAAGAATTAACCACAGGCTCAGCCTGCCGCCCGAAGCCAGAATAGGGCCTGAAGCAAACCTGCGCTTTTGCGGCCAGCTCCCAAGAAAGCGAGTTGAAAAATGGAGCTCAGGGGCACTGCAATTCACAAACCTGCAGACTTAGAAATGATAACTCTCGTCCACAAATATATTGAGGGAAGGCAACGAAGAGGATTTGAAAGCAAGGCAGAATTGCAGGAAACAGATTTCAGGAGGTAGATTCGAATCGCCTTTAAAGCACAGGAAAAGCGGCAAAACCTCGACAATGATGCCCTTGGCCAAAAAGGGCGTATGCGTTTTTTCCTGAATATATTCAGGAAAAAACGCATACGCCCTTTTTGGCCAACCAAGCAACCTGGAAAGGCAAATCAGCGCTACAAAGAAGTCTCGCTTCCCATCGGTCAAAAGGGCCAGGCTGAATAAAGTGTCAAAACCAGAAATGCAGGACAGGCCATGGAGAAATGGGAGCCTTGCTGCGCTGATGGGCGGGATGTAAATTGCCAACAGCCACTCTGGAGAAGTGTACGGTGTGTCCTGAAACATCTAAAAAACTCAGCTTAGAGAGCATAGGGCACTTCCACTCATGGGCGTGTAAATTGGGAAAACTAAAAATCAGCAAGACACAGGCACCCCAAAGTTTAGGGCTGCTCTGTTGACAAGAACCTCCACTTTGTGACACCTTAAATATCCCAGGAAAGACAAGAATGGACAAAGAAGTTGTGGTCCTTATGTACAATGGAATATCACTCAGCCATGAAATCAACGTCATAAGGCTAGTAGCAGCATGATGAGTGGATTTGGGTACGACGATTCTAAGTGAAATAAGTCACACAGAAAAAGACACTTATCATAGATATCACTTATAGAGGGAATGTAAAAACCGCTACCCTTGAACTGAATTACATAACAGGTCAGAGTCACACGTTTAGAAAACACACTAGGGCTGCTTAACGGGAAAGGTGAGGTGGGGTGATGCATAAAACAAGGGTTTCAAATTAGCTCAGATAGCGTTCCATAAACCCAATATGTAATAGACAAGACCTACTCCTTCCTCAGTGAACTGGACTCAACACGCCCTATTCATCGCCCAAGAATATATCTGACTAGTAAGAATCTTAAAACCTATGTATTGATATCTCTCTGTAAGTGAGTGAAGTGGGTGAAAAGCGGCATAACCACAGCAGTGAAAAGCAGCTAAACCCCATTATACAAATCAATTACTTTTAAAAACCCGTGAAACAAAGACAGTGAAAGAGAGAGAAATTCTGACAAAATTCGTTCAGGGGCTGTGATGCAACCTGGATTGACCATATGTAGACCCACAGATGGATGAGACATAAGGGTGGACACTCTTGGGGCTGAGAGGTTTGGTGAGGTTGGGTGAGCAAACGCAGACCCTTTAAAGTAATACTGCGTGGAACCCATCCAATGGGTCCCAAATCTCCAGGTTCAAGGGCATCTTCGTACATCGAAAACATACATGAGAAACCCAGAAGATGGTACACCGTGTGATCGGGAAAGGTTTCTAAAACGCACCTCATTTCTCATCTCCTTGTGCTCCGGTTCGCCTTTCCAGCCGCTATACTAGCAATCTCCCTGCCTGGAGAATCAGCACCTTTAACCTCCTGTTCCAAACAGGTTGCAATTTGTCCTGAGGATGAACGGGAAGAGGGGGAACCAATGAGAGACTAGCTCTAGGTGTTGGGACAGGCACAGGTCACTCTATTTTCCCATCAGGAAGAAGAATTAACCACATGCTCAGCCTGCCGCCCGAAGCCAGAATAGGGCCTGAAGCAAACCTGCGCTTTTGCGGCCAGCTCCCAAGAAAGCGAGTTGAAAAATGGAGCTCAGGGGCACTGCAATTCACAAACCTGCAGACTTAGAAATGATAACTCTCGTCCACAAATATATTGAGGGAAGGCAACGAAGAGGATTTGAAAGCAAGGCAGAATTGCAGGAAACAGATTTCAGGAGGTAGATTCGAATCGCCTTTAAAGCACAGGAAAAGCGGCAAAACCTCGACAATGATGCCCTTGGCCAAAAAGGGCGTATGCGTTTTTTCCTGAATATATTCAGGAAAAAACGCATACGCCCTTTTTGGCCAACCAAGCAACCTGGAAAGGCAAATCAGCGCTACAAAGAAGTCTCGCTTCCCATCGGTCAAAAGGGCCAGGCTGAATAAAGTGTCAAAACCAGAAATGCAGGACAGGCCATGGAGAAATGGGAGCCTTGCTACGCTGATGGGCGGGATGTAAATTGCCAACAGCCACTCTGGAGAAGTGTACGGTGTGTCCTGAAACATCTAAAAAACTCAGCTTAGAGAGCATAGGGCACTTCCACTCATGGGCGTGTAAATTGGGAAAACTAAAAATCAGCAAGACACAGGCACCCCAAAGTTTAGGGCTGCTCTGTTGACAAGAACCTCCACTTTGTCACACCTTAAATATCCCAGGAAAGACAAGAATGGATAAAGAAGTTGTGGTCCTTATGTACAATGGAATATCACTCAGCCATGAAATCAACGTCATAAGGCTAGTAGCAGCATGATGAGTGGATTTGGGTACGACGATTCTAAGTGAAATAAGTCACACAGAAAAAGACACTTATCATAAGATATCACTTATAGAGGGAATGTAAAAACCGCTACCCTTGAACTGAATTACATAACAGGTCAGAGTCACACGTTTAGAAAACACACTAGGGCTGCTTAACGGGAAAGGTGAGGTGGGGTGATGCATAAAACAAGGGTTTCAAATTAGCTCAGATAGCGTTCCATAAACCCAATATGTAATAGACAAGACCTACTCCTTCCTCAGTGAACTGGACTCAACACGCCCTATTCATCGCCCAAGAATATATCTGACTAGTAAGAATCTTAAAACCTATGTATTGATATCTCTCTGTAAGTGAGTGAAGTGGGTGAAAAGCGGCATAACCACAGCAGTGAAAAGCAGCTACACCCCATTATACAAATCAATTACTTTTAAAAACCCGTGAAACAAAGACAGTGAAAGAGAGAGAAATTCTGACAAAATTCGTTCAGGGGCTGTGATGCAACCTGGATTGACCATATGTAGACCCACAGATGGATGAGACATAAGGGTGGACACTCTTGGGGCTGAGAGGTTTGGTGAGGTTGGGTGAGCAAACGCAGACCCTTTAAAGTAATACTGTGTGGTACCCATCCCATGGGTCCCAAATCTCCAGGTTCAAGGGCATCTTCCTACATCGAAAACATGCATGAGAAACCCAGAAGATGGTACACCGTGTGATCGGGAAAGGTTTCTAAAACGCACCTCATTTCTCTTCTCCTTGTGCTCCGGTTCGCCATTCCAGCCGCTATACTAGCAATCTCCCTGCCTGGAGAATCAGCACCTTTAACCTCCTGTTCCGTACAGGTTGCAATTTGTCCTGAGGATGAACGGGAAGAGGGGGAACCAATGAGAGACTAGCTCTAGGTGTTGGGACAGGCACAGGTCACTCTATTTTCCCATCAGGAAGAAGAATTAACCACAGGCTCAGCCTGCCGCCCGAAGCCAGAATAGGGCCTGAAGCAAACCTGCGCTTTTGCGGCCAGCTCCCAAGAAAGCGAGTTGAAAAATGGAGCTCAGGGGCACTGCAATTCACAAACCTGCAGACTTAGAAATGATAACTCTCGTCCACAAATATATTGAGGGAAGGCAACGAAGAGGATTTGAAAGCAAGGCAGAATTGCAGGAAACAGATTTCAGGAGGTAGATTCGAATCGCCTTTAAAGCACAGGAAAAGCGGCAAAACCTCGACAATGATGCCCTTGGCCAAAAAGGGCGTATGCGTTTTTTCCTGAATATATTCAGGAAAAAACGCATACGCCCTTTTTGGCCAACCAAGCAACCTGGAAAGGCAAATCAGCGCTACAAAGAAGTCTCGCTTCCCATCGGTCAAAAGGGCCAGGCTGAATAAAGTGTCAAAACCAGAAATGCAGGACAGGCCATGGAGAAATGGGAGCCTTGCTGCGCTGATGGGCGGGATGTAAATTGCCAACAGCCACTCTGGAGAAGTGTACGGTGTGTCCTGAAACATCTAAAAAACTCAGCTTAGAGAGCATAGGGCACTTCCACTCATGGGCGTGTAAATTGGGAAAACTAAAAATCAGCAAGACACAGGCACCCCAAAGTTTAGGGCTGCTCTGTTGACAAGAACCTCCACTTTGTGACACCTTAAATATCCCAGGAAAGACAAGAATGGACAAAGAAGTTGTGGTCCTTATGTACAATGGAATATCACTCAGCCATGAAATCAACGTCATAAGGCTAGTAGCAGCATGATGAGTGGATTTGGGTACGACGATTCTAAGTGAAATAAGTCACACAGAAAAAGACACTTATCATAGATATCACTTATAGAGGGAATGTAAAAACCGCTACCCTTGAACTGAATTACATAACAGGTCAGAGTCACACGTTTAGAAAACACACTAGGGCTGCTTAACGGGAAAGGTGAGGTGGGGTGATGCATAAAAAAAGGGTTTCAAATTAGCTCAGATAGCGTTCCATAAACCCAATATGTAATAGACAAGACCTACTCCTTCCTCAGTGAACTGGACTCAACACGCCCTATTCATCGCCCAAGAATATATCTGACTAGTAAGAATCTTAAAACCTATGTATTGATATCTCTCTGTAAGTGAGTGAAGTGGGTGAAAAGCGGCATAACCACAGCAGTGAAAAGCAGCTAAACCCCATTATACAAATCAATTACTTTTAAAAACCCGTGAAACAAAGACAGTGAAAGAGAGAGAAATTCTGACAAAATTCGTTCAGGGGCTGTGATGCAACCTGGATTGACCATATGTAGACCCACAGATGGATGAGACATAAGGGTGGACACTCTTGGGGCTGAGAGGTTTGGTGAGGTTGGGTGAGCAAACGCAGACCCTTTAAAGTAATACTGCGTGGAACCCATCCAATGGGTCCCAAATCTCCAGGTTCAAGGGCATCTTCGTACATCGAAAACATACATGAGAAACCCAGAAGATGGTACACCGTGTGATCGGGAAAGGTTTCTAAAACGCACCTCATTTCTCATCTCCTTGTGCTCCGGTTTGCCTTTCCAGTCGCTATACTAGCAATCTCCCTGCCTGGAGAATCAGCACCTTTAACCTCCTGTTCCAAACAGGTTGCAATTTGTCCTGAGGATGAACGGGAAGAGGGGGAACCAATGAGAGACTAGCTCTAGGTGTTGGGACAGGCACAGGTCACTCTATTTTCCCATCAGGAAGAAGAATTAACCACAGGCTCAGCCTGCCGCCCGAAGCCAGAATAGGGCCTGAAGCAAACCTGCGCTTTTGCGGCCAGCTCCCAAGAAAGCGAGTTGAAAAATGGAGCTCAGGGGCACTGCAATTCACAAACCTGCAGACTTAGAAATGATAACTCTCCTCCACAAATATATTGAGGGAAGGCAACGAAGAGGATTTGAAAGCAAGGCAGAATTGCAGGAAACAGATTTCAGGAGGTAGATTCGAATCGCCTTTAAAGCACAGGAAAAGCGGCAAAACCTCGACAATGATGCCCTTGGCCAAAAAGGGCGTATGCGTTTTTTCCTGAATATATTCAGGAAAAAACGCATACGCCCTTTTTGGCCAACCAAGCAACCTGGAAAGGCAAATCAGCGCTACAAAGAAGTCTCGCTTCCCATCGGTCAAAAGGGCCAGGCTGAATAAAGTGTCAAAACCAGAAATGCAGGACAGGCCATGGAGAAATGGGAGCCTTGCTACGCTGATGGGCGGGATGTAAATTGCCAACAGCCACTCTGGAGAAGTGTACGGTGTGTCCTGAAACATCTAAAAAACTCAGCTTAGAGAGCATAGGGCACTTCCACTCATGGGCGTGTACATTGGGAAAACTAAAAATCAGCAAGACACAGGCACCCCAAAGTTTAGGGCTGCTCTGTTGACAAGAACCTCCACTTTGTGACACCTTAAATATCCCAGGAAAGACAAGAATGGACAAAGAAGTTGTGGTCCTTATGTACAATGGAATATCACTCAGCCATGAAATCAACGTCATAAGGCTAGTAGCAGCATGATGAGTGGATTTGGGTACGACGATTCTAAGTGAAATAAGTCACACAGAAAAAGACACTTATCATAGATATCACTTATAGAGGGAATGTAAAAACCGCTACCCTTGAACTGAATTACATAACAGGTCAGAGTCACACGTTTAGAAAACACACTAGGGCTGCTTAACGGGAAAGGTGAGGTGGGGTGATGCATAAAACAAGGGTTTCAAATTAGCTCAGATAGCGTTCCATAAACCCAATATGTAATAGACAAGACCTACTCCTTCCTCAGTGAACTGGACTCAACACGCCCTATTCATCGCCCAAGAATATATCTGACTAGTAAGAATCTTAAAACCTATGTATTGATATCTCTCTGTAAGTGAGTCAAGTGGGTGAAAAGCGGCATAACCACAGCAGTGAAAAGCAGCTAAACCCCATTATACAAATCAATTACTTTTAAAAACCCGTGAAACAAAGACAGTGAAAGAGAGAGAAATTCTGACAAAATTCGTTCAGGGGCTGTGATGCAACCTGGATTGACCATATGTAGACCCACAGATGGATGAGACATAAGGGTGGACACTCTTGGGGCTGAGAGGTTTGGTGAGGTTGGGTGAGCAAACGCAGACCCTTTAAAGTAATACTGCGTGGAACCCATCCAATGGGTCCCAAATCTCCAGGTTCAAGGGCATCTTCGTACATCGAAAACATACATGAGAAACCCAGAAGATGGTACACCGTGTGATCGGGAAAGGTTTCTAAAACGCACCTCATTTCTCATCTCCTTGTGCTCCGGTTCGCCTTTCCAGCCGCTATACTAGCAATCTCCCTGCCTGGAGAATCAGCACCTTTAACCTCCTGTTCCAAACAGGTTGCAATTTGTCCTGAGGATGAACGGGAAGAGGGGGAACCAATGAGAGACTAGCTCTAGGTGTTGGGACAGGCACAGGTCACTCTATTTTCCCATCAGGAAGAAGAATTAACCACATGCTCAGCCTGCCGCCCGAAGCCAGAATAGGGCCTGAAGCAAACCTGCGCTTTTGCGGCCAGCTCCCAAGAAAGCGAGTTGAAAAATGGAGCTCAGGGGCACTGCAATTCACAAACCTGCAGACTTAGAAATGATAACTCTCGTCCACAAATATATTGAGGGAAGGCAACGAAGAGGATTTGAAAGCAAGGCAGAATTGCAGGAAACAGATTTCAGGAGGTAGATTCGAATCGCCTTTAAAGCACAGGAAAAGCGGCAAAACCTCGACAATGATGCCCTTGGCCAAAAAGGGCGTATGCGTTTTTTCCTGAATATATTCAGGAAAAAACGCATACGCCCTTTTTGGCCAACCAAGCAACCTGGAAAGGCAAATCAGCGCTACAAAGAAGTCTCGCTTCCCATCGGTCAAAAGGGCCAGGCTGAATAAAGTGTCAAAACCAGAAATGCAGGACAGGCCATGGAGAAATGGGAGCCTTGCTACGCTGATGGGCGGGATGTAAATTGCCAACAGCCACTCTGGAGAAGTGTACGGTGTGTCCTGAAACATCTAAAAAACTCAGCTTAGAGAGCATAGGGCACTTCCACTCATGGGCGTGTAAATTGGGAAAACTAAAAATCAGCAAGACACAGGCACCCCAAAGTTTAGGGCTGCTCTGTTGACAAGAACCTCCACTTTGTCACACCTTAAATATCCCAGGAAAGACAAGAATGGATAAAGAAGTTGTGGTCCTTATGTACAATGGAATATCACTCAGCCATGAAATCAACGTCATAAGGCTAGTAGCAGCATGATGAGTGGATTTGGGTACGACGATTCTAAGTGAAATAAGTCACACAGAAAAAGACACTTATCATAAGATATCACTTATAGAGGGAATGTAAAAACCGCTACCCTTGAACTGAATTACATAACAGGTCAGAGTCACACGTTTAGAAAAGACACTAGGGCTGCTTAACGGGAAAGGTGAGGTGGGGTGATGCATAAAACAAGGGTTTCAAATTAGCTCAGATAGCGTTCCATAAACCCAATATGTAATAGACAAGACCTACTCCTTCCTCAGTGAACTGGACTCAACACGCCCTATTCATCGCCCAAGAATATATCTGACTAGTAAGAATCTTAAAACCTATGTATTGATATCTCTCTGTAAGTGAGTGAAGTGGGTGAAAAGCGGCATAACCACAGCAGTGAAAAGCAGCTACACCCCATTATACAAATCAATTACTTTTAAAAACCCGTGAAACAAAGACAGTGAAAGAGAGAGAAATTCTGACAAAATTCGTTCAGGGGCTGTGATGCAACCTGGATTGACCATATGTAGACCCACAGATGGATGAGACATAAGGGTGGACACTCTTGGGGCTGAGAGGTTTGGTGAGGTTGGGTGAGCAAACGCAGACCCTTTAAAGTAATACTGTGTGGTACCCATCCCATGGGTCCCAAATCTCCAGGTTCAAGGGCATCTTCCTACATCGAAAACATGCATGAGAAACCCAGAAGATGGTACACCGTGTGATCGGGAAAGGTTTCTAAAACGCACCTCATTTCTCTTCTCCTTGTGCTCCGGTTCGCCATTCCAGCCGCTATACTAGCAATCTCCCTGCCTGGAGAATCAGCACCTTTAACCTCCTGTTCCGTACAGGTTGCAATTTGTCCTGAGGATGAACGGGAAGAGGGGGAACCAATGAGAGACTAGCTCTAGGTGTTGGGACAGGCACAGGTCACTCTATTTTCCCATCAGGAAGAAGAATTAACCACAGGCTCAGCCTGCCGCCCGAAGCCAGAATAGGGCCTGAAGCAAACCTGCGCTTTTGCGGCCAGCTCCCAAGAAAGCGAGTTGAAAAATGGAGCTCAGGGGCACTGCAATTCACAAACCTGCAGACTTAGAAATGATAACTCTCGTCCACAAATATATTGAGGGAAGGCAACGAAGAGGATTTGAAAGCAAGGCAGAATTGCAGGAAACAGATTTCAGGAGGTAGATTCGAATCGCCTTTAAAGCACATGAAAAGCGGCAAAACCTCGACAATGATGCCCTTGGCCAAAAAGGGCGTATGCGTTTTTTCCTGAATATATTCAGGAAAAAACGCATACGCCCTTTTTGGCCAACCAAGCAACCTGGAAAGGCAAATCAGCGCTACAAAGAAGTCTCGCTTCCCATCGGTCAAAAGGGCCAGGCTGAATAAAGTGTCAAAACCAGAAATGCAGGACAGGCCATGGAGAAATGGGAGCCTTGCTGCGCTGATGGGCGGGATGTAAATTGCCAACAGCCACTCTGGAGAAGTGTACGGTGTGTCCTGAAACATCTAAAAAACTCAGCTTAGAGAGCATAGGGCACTTCCACTCATGGGCGTGTAAATTGGGAAAACTAAAAATCAGCAAGACACAGGCACCCCAAAGTTTAGGGCTGCTCTGTTGACAAGAACCTCCACTTTGTGACACCTTAAATATCCCAGGAAAGACAAGAATGGACAAAGAAGTTGTGGTCCTTATGTACAATGGAATATCACTCAGCCATGAAATCAACGTCATAAGGCTAGTAGCAGCATGATGAGTGGATTTGGGTACGACGATTCTAAGTGAAATAAGTCACACAGAAAAAGACACTTATCATAGATATCACTTATAGAGGGAATGTAAAAACCGCTACCCTTGAACTGAATTACATAACAGGTCAGAGTCACACGTTTAGAAAACACACTAGGGCTGCTTAACGGGAAAGGTGAGGTGGGGTGATGCATAAAACAAGGGTTTCAAATTAGCTCAGATAGCGTTCCATAAACCCAATATGTAATAGACAAGACCTACTCCTTCCTCAGTGAACTGGACTCAACACGCCCTATTCATCGCCCAAGAATATATCTGACTAGTAAGAATCTTAAAACCTATGTATTGATATCTCTCTGTAAGTGAGTCAAGTGGGTGAAAAGCGGCATAACCACAGCAGTGAAAAGCAGCTAAACCCCATTATACAAATCAATTACTTTTAAAAACCCGTGAAACAAAGACAGTGAAAGAGAGAGAAATTCTGACAAAATTCGTTCAGGGGCTGTGATGCAACCTGGATTGACCATATGTAGACCCACAGATGGATGAGACATAAGGGTGGACACTCTTGGGGCTGAGAGGTTTGGTGAGGTTGGGTGAGCAAACGCAGACCCTTTAAAGTAATACTGCGTGGAACCC
Organism: Balaenoptera borealis; assembly: GCF_965194805.1. Classification (NCBI taxonomy): domain Eukaryota; kingdom Metazoa; phylum Chordata; class Mammalia; order Artiodactyla; family Balaenopteridae; genus Balaenoptera; species Balaenoptera borealis. The sequence continues at coordinate 379,894 of NW_028123839.1, forward strand.
ATCCAATGGGTCCCAAATCTCCAGGTTCAAGGGCATCTTCGTACATCGAAAACATACATGAGAAACCCAGAAGATGGTACACCGTGTGATCGGGAAAGGTTTCTAAAACGCACCTCATTTCTCATCTCCTTGTGCTCCGGTTTGCCTTTCCAGTCGCTATACTAGCAATCTCCCTGCCTGGAGAATCAGCACCTTTAACCTCCTGTTCCGTACAGGTTGCAATTTGTCCTGAGGATGAACGGGAAGAGGGGGAACCAATGAGAGACTAGCTCTAGGTGTTGGGACAGGCACAGGTCACTCTATTTTCCCATCAGGAAGAAGAATTAACCACAGGCTCAGCCTGCCGCCCGAAGCCAGAATAGGGCCTGAAGCAAACCTGCACTTTTGCGGCCAGCTCCCAAGAAAGCGAGTTGAAAAATGGAGCTCAGGGGCACTGCAATTCACAAACCTGCAGACTTAGAAATGATAACTCTCCTCCACAAATATATTGAGGGAAGGCAACGAAGAGGATTTGAAAGCAAGGCAGAATTGCAGGAAACAGATTTCAGGAGGTAGATTCGAATCGCCTTTAAAGCACAGGAAAAGCGGCAAAACCTCGACAATGATGCCCTTGGCCAAAAAGGGCGTATGCGTTTTTTCCTGAATATATTCAGGAAAAAACGCATACGCCCTTTTTGGCCAACCAAGCAACCTGGAAAGGCAAATCAGCGCTACAAAGAAGTCTCGCTTCCCATCGGTCAAAAGGGCCAGGCTGAATAAAGTGTCAAAACCAGAAATGCAGGACAGGCCATGGAGAAATGGGAGCCTTGCTACGCTGATGGGCGGGATGTAAATTGCCAACAGCCACTCTGGAGAAGTGTACGGTGTGTCCTGAAACATCTAAAAAACTCAGCTTAGAGAGCATAGGGCACTTCCACTCATGGGCGTGTAAATTGGGAAAACTAAAAATCAGCAAGACACAGGCACCCCAAAGTTTAGGGCTGCTCTGTTGACAAGAACCTCCACTTTGTGACACCTTAAATATCCCAGGAAAGACAAGAATGGACAAAGAAGTTGTGGTCCTTATGTACAATGGAATATCACTCAGCCATGAAATCAACGTCATAAGGCTAGTAGCAGCATGATGAGTGGATTTGGGTACGACGATTCTAAGTGAAATAAGTCACACAGAAAAAGACACTTATCATAGATATCACTTATAGAGGGAATGTAAAAACCGCTACCCTTGAACTGAATTACATAACAGGTCAGAGTCACACGTTTAGAAAACACACTAGGGCTGCTTAACGGGAAAGGTGAGGTGGGGTGATGCATAAAACAAGGGTTTCAAATTAGCTCAGATAGCGTTCCATAAACCCAATATGTAATAGACAAGACCTACTCCTTCCTCAGTGAACTGGACTCAACACGCCCTATTCATCGCCCAAGAATATATCTGACTAGTAAGAATCTTAAAACCTATGTATTGATATCTCTCTGTAAGTGAGTCAAGTGGGTGAAAAGCGGCATAACCACAGCAGTGAAAAGCAGCTAAACCCCATTATACAAATCAATTACTTTTAAAAACCCGTGAAACAAAGACAGTGAAAGAGAGAGAAATTCTGACAAAATTCGTTCAGGGGCTGTGATGCAACCTGGATTGACCATATGTAGACCCACAGATGGATGAGACATAAGGGTGGACACTCTTGGGGCTGAGAGGTTTGGTGAGGTTGGGTGAGCAAACGCAGACCCTTTAAAGTAATACTGTGTGGTACCCATCCCATGGGTCCCAAATCTCCAGGTTCAAGGGCATCTTCCTACATCGAAAACATGCATGAGAAACCCAGAAGATGGTACACCGTGTGATCGGGAAAGGTTTCTAAAACGCACCTCATTTCTCATCTCCTTGTGCTCCGGTTCGCCATTCCAGCCGCTATACTAGCAATCTCCCTGCTTGGAGAATCAGCACCTTTAACCTCCTGTTCCGTACAGGTTGCAATTTGTCCTGAGGATGAACGGGAAGAGGGGGAACCAATGAGAGACTAGCTCTAGGTGTTGGGACAGGCACAGGTCACTCTATTTTCCCATCAGGAAGAAGAATTAACCTCAGGCTCAGCTTGCCGCCCGGAGCCAGAATAGGGCCTGAAGCAATCCTGCGCTTTTGCGGCCAGCTCCCAAGAAAGCGAGTTGAAAAATGGAGCTCAGGGGCACTGCAATTCACAAACCTGCAGACTTAGAAATGATAACTCTCGTCCACAAATATATTGAGGGAAGGCAACGAAGAGGATTTGAAAGCAAGGCAGAATTGCAGGAATCAGATTTCAGGAGGTAGATTCGAATCGCCTTTAAAGCACAGGAAAAGCGGCAAAACCTCGACAATGATGCCCTTGGCCAAAAAGGGCGTATGCGTTTTTTCCTGAATATATTCAGGAAAAAACGCATACGCCCTTTTTGGCCAACCAAGCAACCTGGAAAGGCAAATCAGCGCTACAAAGAAGTCTCGCTTCCCATCGGTCAAAAGGGCCAGGCTGAATAAAGTGTCAAAACCAGAAATGCAGGACAGGCCATGGAGAAATGGGAGCCTTGCTACGCTGATGGGCGGGATGTAAATTGCCAACAGCCACTCTGGAGAAGTGTACGGTGTGTCCTGAAACATCTAAAAAACTCAGCTTAGAGAGCATAGGGCACTTCCACTCATGGGCGTGTAAATTGGGAAAACTAAAAATCAGCAAGACACAGGCACCCCAAAGTTTAGGGCTGCTCTGTTGACAAGAACCTCCACTTTGTGACACCTTAAATATCCCAGGAAAGACAAGAATGGATAAAGAAGTTGTGGTCCTTATGTACAATGGAATATCACTCAGCCATGAAATCAACGTCATAAGGCTAGTAGCAGCATGATGAGTGGATTTGGGCACGACGATTCTAAGTGAAATAAGTCACACAGAAAAAGACACTTATCATAAGATATCACTTATAGAGGGAATGTAAAAACCGCTACCCTTGAACTGAATTACATAACAGGTCAGAGTCACACGTTTAGAAAACACACTAGGGCTGCTTAACGGGAAAGGTGAGGTGGGGTGATGCATAAAACAAGGGTTTCAAATTAGCTCAGATAGCGTTCCATAAACTCAATATGTAATAGACAAGACCTACTCCTTCCTCAGTGAACTGGACTCAACACGCCCTATTCATCGCCCAAGAATATATCTGACTAGTAAGAATCTTAAAACCTATGTATTGATATCTCTCTGTAAGTGAGTGAAGTGGGTGAAAAGCGGCATAACCACAGCAGTGAAAAGCAGCTACACCCCATTATACAAATCAATTACTTTTAAAAACCCGTGAAACAAAGACAGTGAAAGAGAGAGAAATTCTGACAAAATTCGTTCAGGGGCTGTGATGCAACCTGGATTGACCATATGTAGACCCACAGATGGATGAGACATAAGGGTGGACACTCTTGGGGCTGAGAGGTTTGGTGAGGTTGGGTGAGCAAACGCAGACCCTTTAAAGTAATACTGCGTGGTACCCATCCCATGGGTCCCAAATCTCCAGGTTCAAGGGCATCTTCGTACATCGAAAACATACATGAGAAACCCAGAAGATGGTACACCGTGTGATCGGGAAAGGTTTCTAAAACGCACCTCATTTCTCATCTCCTTGTGCTCCGGTTCGCCATTCCAGCCGCTATACTAGCAATCTCCCTGCTTGGAGAATCAGCACCTTTAACCTCCTGTTCCGTACAGGTTGCAATTTGTCCTGAGGATGAACGGGAAGAGGGGGAACCAATGAGAGACTAGCTCTAGGTGTTGGGACAGGCACAGGTCACTCTATTTTCCCATCAGGAAGAAGAATTAACCTCAGGCTCAGCTTGCCGCCCGGAGCCAGAATAGGGCCTGAAGCAATCCTGCGCTTTTGCGGCCAGCTCCCAAGAAAGCGAGTTGAAAAATGGAGCTCAGGGGCACTGCAATTCACAAACCTGCAGACTTAGAAATGATAACTCTCGTCCACAAATATATTGAGGGAAGGCAACGAAGAGGATTTGAAAGCAAGGCAGAATTGCAGGAATCAGATTTCAGGAGGTAGATTCGAATCGCCTTTAAAGCACAGGAAAAGCGGCAAAACCTCGACAATGATGCCCTTGGCCAAAAAGGGCGTATGCGTTTTTTCCTGAATATATTCAGGAAAAAACGCATACGCCCTTTTTGGCCAACCAAGCAACCTGGAAATGCAAATCAGCGCTACAAAGAAGTCTCGCTTCCCATCGGTCAAAAGGGCCAGGCTGAATAAAGTGTCAAAACCAGAAATGCAGGACAGGCCATGGAGAAATGGGAGCCTTGCTACGCTGATGGGCGGGATGTAAATTGCCAACAGCCACTCTGGAGAAGTGTACGGTGTGTCCTGAAACATCTAAAAAACTCAGCTTAGAGAGCATAGGGCACTTCCACTCATGGGCGTGTAAATTGGGAAAACTAAAAATCAGCAAGACACAGGCACCCCAAAGTTTAGGGCTGCTCTGTTGACAAGAACCTCCACTTTGTGACACCTTAAATATCCCAGGAAAGACAAGAATGGACAAAGAAGTTGTGGTCCTTATGTACAATGGAATATCACTCAGCCATGAAATCAACGTCATAAGGCTAGTAGCAGCATGATGAGTGGATTTGGGTACGACGATTCTAAGTGAAATAAGTCACACAGAAAAAGACACTTATCATAGATATCACTTATAGAGGGAATGTAAAAACCGCTACCCTTGAACTGAATTACATAACAGGTCAGAGTCACACGTTTAGAAAACACACTAGGGCTGCTTAACGGGAAAGGTGAGGTGGGGTGATGCATAAAACAAGGGTTTCAAATTAGCTCAGATAGCGTTCCATAAACCCAATATGTAATAGACAAGACCTACTCCTTCCTCAGTGAACTGGACTCAACACGCCCTATTCATCGCCCAAGAATATATCTGACTAGTAAGAATCTTAAAACCTATGTATTGATATCTCTCTGTAAGTGAGTGAAGTGGGTGAAAAGCGGCATAACCACAGCAGTGAAAAGCAGCTAAACCCCATTATACAAATCAATTACTTTTAAAAACCCGTGAAACAAAGACAGTGAAAGAGAGAGAAATTCTGACAAAATTCGTTCAGGGGCTGTGATGCAACCTGGATTGACCATATGTAGACCCACAGATGGATGAGACATAAGGGTGGACACTCTTGGGGCTGAGAGGTTTGGTGAGGTTGGGTGAGCAAACGCAGACCCTTTAAAGTAATACTGCGTGGAACCCATCCAATGGGTCCCAAATCTCCAGGTTCAAGGGCATCTTCGTACATCGAAAACATACATGAGAAACCCAGAAGATGGTACACCGTGTGATCGGGAAAGGTTTCTAAAACGCACCTCATTTCTCATCTCCTTGTGCTCCGGTTCGCCTTTCCAGCCGCTATACTAGCAATCTCCCTGCCTGGAGAATCAGCACCTTTAACCTCCTGTTCCAAACAGGTTGCAATTTGTCCTGAGGATGAACGGGAAGAGGGGGAACCAATGAGAGACTAGCTCTAGGTGTTGGGACAGGCACAGGTCACTCTATTTTCCCATCAGGAAGAAGAATTAACCACAGGCTCAGCCTGCCGCCCGAAGCCAGAATAGGGCCTGAAGCAAACCTGCGCTTTTGCGGCCAGCTCCCAAGAAAGCGAGTTGAAAAATGGAGCTCAGGGGCACTGCAATTCACAAACCTGCAGACTTAGAAATGATAACTCTCGTCCACAAATATATTGAGGGAAGGCAACGAAGAGGATTTGAAAGCAAGGCAGAATTGCAGGAATCAGATTTCAGGAGGTAGATTCGAATCGCCTTTAAAGCACAGGAAAAGCGGCAAAACCTCGACAATGATGCCCTTGGCCAAAAAGGGCGTATGCGTTTTTTCCTGAATATATTCAGGAAAAAACGCATACGCCCTTTTTGGCCAACCAAGCAACCTGGAAAGGCAAATCAGCGCTACAAAGAAGTCTCGCTTCCCATCGGTCAAAAGGGCCAGGCTGAATAAAGTGTCAAAACCAGAAATGCAGGACAGGCCATGGAGAAATGGGAGCCTTGCTACGCTGATGGGCGGGATGTAAATTGCCAACAGCCACTCTGGAGAAGTGTACGGTGTGTCCTGAAACATCTAAAAAACTCAGCTTAGAGAGCATAGGGCACTTCCACTCATGGGCGTGTAAATTGGGAAAACTAAAAATCAGCAAGACACAGGCACCCCAAAGTTTAGGGCTGCTCTGTTGACAAGAACCTCCACTTTGTGACACCTTAAATATCCCAGGAAAGACAAGAATGGACAAAGAAGTTGTGGTCCTTATGTACAATGGAATATCACTCAGCCATGAAATCAACGTCATAAGGCTAGTAGCAGCATGATGAGTGGATTTGGGTACGACGATTCTAAGTGAAATAAGTCACACAGAAAAAGACACTTATCATAGATATCACTTATAGAGGGAATGTAAAAACCGCTACCCTTGAACTGAATTACATAACAGGTCAGAGTCACACGTTTAGAAAACACACTAGGGCTGCTTAACGGGAAAGGTGAGGTGGGGTGATGCATAAAACAAGGGTTTCAAATTAGCTCAGATAGCGTTCCATAAACCCAATATGTAATAGACAAGACCTACTCCTTCCTCAGTGAACTGGACTCAACACGCCCTATTCATCGCCCAAGAATATATCTGACTAGTAAGAATCTTAAAACCTATGTATTGATATCTCTCTGTAAGTGAGTGAAGTGGGTGAAAAGCGGCATAACCACAGCAGTGAAAAGCAGCTAAACCCCATTATACAAATCAATTACTTTTAAAAACCCGTGAAACAAAGACAGTGAAAGAGAGAGAAATTCTGACAAAATTCGTTCAGGGGCTGTGATGCAACCTGGATTGACCATATGTAGACCCACAGATGGATGAGACATAAGGGTGGACACTCTTGGGGCTGAGAGGTTTGGTGAGGTTGGGTGAGCAAACGCAGACCCTTTAAAGTAATACTGCGTGGAACCCATCCAATGGGTCCCAAATCTCCAGGTTCAAGGGCATCTTCGTACATCGAAAACATACATGAGAAACCCAGAAGATGGTACACCGTGTGATCGGGAAAGGTTTCTAAAACGCACCTCATTTCTCATCTCCTTGTGCTCCGGTTCGCCTTTCCAGCCGCTATACTAGCAATCTCCCTGCCTGGAGAATCAGCACCTTTAACCTCCTGTTCCAAACAGGTTGCAATTTGTCCTGAGGATGAACGGGAAGAGGGGGAACCAATGAGAGACTAGCTCTAGGTGTTGGGACAGGCACAGGTCACTCTATTTTCCCATCAGGAAGAAGAATTAACCACAGGCTCAGCCTGCCGCCCGAAGCCAGAATAGGGCCTGAAGCAAACCTGCGCTTTTGCGGCCAGCTCCCAAGAAAGCGAGTTGAAAAATGGAGCTCAGGGGCACTGCAATTCACAAACCTGCAGACTTAGAAATGATAACTCTCGTCCACAAATATATTGAGGGAAGGCAACGAAGAGGATTTGAAAGCAAGGCAGAATTGCAGGAAACAGATTTCAGGAGGTAGATTCGAATCGCCTTTAAAGCACAGGAAAAGCGGCAAAACCTCGACAATGATGCCCTTGGCCAAAAAGGGCGTATGCGTTTTTTCCTGAATATATTCAGGAAAAAACGCATACGCCCTTTTTGGCCAACCAAGCAACCTGGAAAGGCAAATCAGCGCTACAAAGAAGTCTCGCTTCCCATCGGTCAAAAGGGCCAGGCTGAATAAAGTGTCAAAACCAGAAATGCAGGACAGGCCATGGAGAAATGGGAGCCTTGCTACGCTGATGGGCGGGATGTAAATTGCCAACAGCCACTCTGGAGAAGTGTACGGTGTGTCCTGAAACATCTAAAAAACTCAGCTTAGAGAGCATAGGGCACTTCCACTCATGGGCGTGTAAATTGGGAAAACTAAAAATCAGCAAGACACAGGCACCCCAAAGTTTAGGGCTGCTCTGTTGACAAGAACCTCCACTTTGTGACACCTTAAATATCCCAGGAAAGACAAGAATGGACAAAGAAGTTGTGGTCCTTATGTACAATGGAATATCACTCAGCCATGAAATCAACGTCATAAGGCTAGTAGCAGCATGATGAGTGGATTTGGGTACGACGATTCTAAGTGAAATAAGTCACACAGAAAAAGACACTTATCATAGATATCACTTATAGAGGGAATGTAAAAACCGCTACCCTTGAACTGAATTACATAACAGGTCAGAGTCACACGTTTAGAAAACACACTAGGGCTGCTTAACGGGAAAGGTGAGGTGGGGTGATGCATAAAACAAGGGTTTCAAATTAGCTCAGATAGCGTTCCATAAACCAAATATGTAATAGACAAGACCTACTCCTTCCTCAGTGAACTGGACTCAACACGCCCTATTCATCGCCCAAGAATATATCTGACTAGTAAGAATCTTAAAACCTATGTATTGATATCTCTCTGTAAGTGAGTCAAGTGGGTGAAAAGCGGCATAACCACAGCAGTGAAAAGCAGCTAAACCCCATTATACAAATCAATTACTTTTAAAAACCCGTGAAACAAAGACAGTGAAAGAGAGAGAAATTCTGACAAAATTCGTTCAGGGGCTGTGATGCAACCTGGATTGACCATATGTAGACCCACAGATGGATGAGACATAAGGGTGGACACTCTTGGGGCTGAGAGGTTTGGTGAGGTTGGGTGAGCAAACGCAGACCCTTTAAAGTAATACTGCGTGGAACCCATCCAATGGGTCCCAAATCTCCAGGTTCAAGGGCATCTTCGTACATCGAAAACATACATGAGAAACCCAGAAGATGGTACACCGTGTGATCGGGAAAGGTTTCTAAAACGCACCTCATTTCTCATCTCCTTGTGCTCCGGTTCGCCTTTCCAGCCGCTATACTAGCAATCTCCCTGCCTGGAGAATCAGCACCTTTAACCTCCTGTTCCAAACAGGTTGCAATTTGTCCTGAGGATGAACGGGAAGAGGGGGAACCAATGAGAGACTAGCTCTAGGTGTTGGGACAGGCACAGGTCACTCTATTTTCCCATCAGGAAGAAGAATTAACCACATGCTCAGCCTGCCGCCCGAAGCCAGAATAGGGCCTGAAGCAAACCTGCGCTTTTGCGGCCAGCTCCCAAGAAAGCGAGTTGAAAAATGGAGCTCAGGGGCACTGCAATTCACAAACCTGCAGACTTAGAAATGATAACTCTCGTCCACAAATATATTGAGGGAAGGCAACGAAGAGGATTTGAAAGCAAGGCAGAATTGCAGGAAACAGATTTCAGGAGGTAGATTCGAATCGCCTTTAAAGCACAGGAAAAGCGGCAAAACCTCGACAATGATGCCCTTGGCCAAAAAGGGCGTATGCGTTTTTTCCTGAATATATTCAGGAAAAAACGCATACGCCCTTTTTGGCCAACCAAGCAACCTGGAAAGGCAAATCAGCGCTACAAAGAAGTCTCGCTTCCCATCGGTCAAAAGGGCCAGGCTGAATAAAGTGTCAAAACCAGAAATGCAGGACAGGCCATGGAGAAATGGGAGCCTTGCTACGCTGATGGGCGGGATGTAAATTGCCAACAGCCACTCTGGAGAAGTGTACGGTGTGTCCTGAAACATCTAAAAAACTCAGCTTAGAGAGCATAGGGCACTTCCACTCATGGGCGTGTAAATTGGGAAAACTAAAAATCAGCAAGACACAGGCACCCCAAAGTTTAGGGCTGCTCTGTTGACAAGAACCTCCACTTTGTCACACCTTAAATATCCCAGGAAAGACAAGAATGGATAAAGAAGTTGTGGTCCTTATGTACAATGGAATATCACTCAGCCATGAAATCAACGTCATAAGGCTAGTAGCAGCATGATGAGTGGATTTGGGTACGACGATTCTAAGTGAAATAAGTCACACAGAAAAAGACACTTATCATAAGATATCACTTATAGAGGGAATGTAAAAACCGCTACCCTTGAACTGAATTACATAACAGGTCAGAGTCACACGTTTAGAAAACACACTAGGGCTGCTTAACGGGAAAGGTGAGGTGGGGTGATGCATAAAACAAGGGTTTCAAATTAGCTCAGATAGCGTTCCATAAACCCAATATGTAATAGACAAGACCTACTCCTTCCTCAGTGAACTGGACTCAACACGCCCTATTCATCGCCCAAGAATATATCTGACTAGTAAGAATCTTAAAACCTATGTATTGATATCTCTCTGTAAGTGAGTGAAGTGGGTGAAAAGCGGCATAACCACAGCAGTGAAAAGCAGCTACACCCCATTATACAAATCAATTACTTTTAAAAACCCGTGAAACAAAGACAGTGAAAGAGAGAGAAATTCTGACAAAATTCGTTCAGGGGCTGTGATGCAACCTGGATTGACCATATGTAGACCCACAGATGGATGAGACATAAGGGTGGACACTCTTGGGGCTGAGAGGTTTGGTGAGGTTGGGTGAGCAAACGCAGACCCTTTAAAGTAATACTGTGTGGTACCCATCCCATGGGTCCCAAATCTCCAGGTTCAAGGGCATCTTCCTACATCGAAAACATGCATGAGAAACCCAGAAGATGGTACACCGTGTGATCGGGAAAGGTTTCTAAAACGCACCTCATTTCTCTTCTCCTTGTGCTCCGGTTCGCCATTCCAGCCGCTATACTAGCAATCTCCCTGCCTGGAGAATCAGCACCTTTAACCTCCTGTTCCGTACAGGTTGCAATTTGTCCTGAGGATGAACGGGAAGAGGGGGAACCAATGAGAGACTAGCTCTAGGTGTTGGGACAGGCACAGGTCACTCTATTTTCCCATCAGGAAGAAGAATTAACCACAGGCTCAGCCTGCCGCCCGAAGCCAGAATAGGGCCTGAAGCAAACCTGCGCTTTTGCGGCCAGCTCCCAAGAAAGCGAGTTGAAAAATGGAGCTCAGGGGCACTGCAATTCACAAACCTGCAGACTTAGAAATGATAACTCTCGTCCACAAATATATTGAGGGAAGGCAACGAAGAGGATTTGAAAGCAAGGCAGAATTGCAGGAAACAGATTTCAGGAGGTAGATTCGAATCGCCTTTAAAGCACATGAAAAGCGGCAAAACCTCGACAATGATGCCCTTGGCCAAAAAGGGCGTATGCGTTTTTTCCTGAATATATTCAGGAAAAAACGCATACGCCCTTTTTGGCCAACCAAGCAACCTGGAAAGGCAAATCAGCGCTACAAAGAAGTCTCGCTTCCCATCGGTCAAAAGGGCCAGGCTGAATAAAGTGTCAAAACCAGAAATGCAGGACAGGCCATGGAGAAATGGGAGCCTTGCTGCGCTGATGGGCGGGATGTAAATTGCCAACAGCCACTCTGGAGAAGTGTACGGTGTGTCCTGAAACATCTAAAAAACTCAGCTTAGAGAGCATAGGGCACTTCCACTCATGGGCGTGTAAATTGGGAAAACTAAAAATCAGCAAGACACAGGCACCCCAAAGTTTAGGGCTGCTCTGTTGACAAGAACCTCCACTTTGTGACACCTTAAATATCCCAGGAAAGACAAGAATGGACAAAGAAGTTGTGGTCCTTATGTACAATGGAATATCACTCAGCCATGAAATCAACGTCATAAGGCTAGTAGCAGCATGATGAGTGGATTTGGGTACGCCGATTCTAAGTGAAATAAGTCACACAGAAAAAGACACTTATCATAGATATCACTTATAGAGGGAATGTAAAAACCGCTACCCTTGAACTGAATTACATAACAGGTCAGAGTCACACGTTTAGAAAACACACTAGGGCTGCTTAACGGGAAAGGTGAGGTGGGGTGATGCATAAAACAAGGGTTTCAAATTAGCTCAGATAGCGTTCCATAAACCCAATATGTAATAGACAAGACCTACTCCTTCCTCAGTGAACTGGACTCAACACGCCCTATTCATCGCCCAAGAATATATCTGACTAGTAAGAATCTTAAAACCTATGTATTGATATCTCTCTGTAAGTGAGTGAAGTGGGTGAAAAGCGGCATAACCACAGCAGTGAAAAGCAGCTAAACCCCATTATACAAATCAATTACTTTTAAAAACCCGTGAAACAAAGACAGTGAAAGAGAGAGAAATTCTGACAAAATTCGTTCAGGGGCTGTGATGCAACCTGGATTGACCATATGTAGACCCACAGATGGATGAGACATAAGGGTGGACACTCTTGGGGCTGAGAGGTTTGGTGAGGTTGGGTGAGCAAACGCAGACCCTTTAAAGTAATACTGCGTGGAACCCATCCAATGGGTCCCAAATCTCCAGGTTCAAGGGCATCTTCGTACATCGAAAACATACATGAGAAACCCAGAAGATGGTACACCGTGTGATCGGGAAAGGTTTCTAAAACGCACCTCATTTCTCATCTCCTTGTGCTCCGGTTTGCCTTTCCAGTCGCTATACTAGCAATCTCCCTGCCTGGAGAATCAGCACCTTTAACCTCCTGTTCCGTACAGGTTGCAATTTGTCCTGAGGATGAACGGGAAGAGGGGGAACCAATGAGAGACTAGCTCTAGGTGTTGGGACAGGCACAGGTCACTCTATTTTCCCATCAGGAAGAAGAATTAACCACAGGCTCAGCCTGCCGCCCGAAGCCAGAATAGGGCCTGAAGCAAACCTGCGCTTTTGCGGCCAGCTCCCAAGAAAGCGAGTTGAAAAATGGAGCTCAGGGGCACTGCAATTCACAAACCTGCAGACTTAGAAATGATAACTCTCCTCCACAAATATATTGAGGGAAGGCAACGAAGAGGATTTGAAAGCAAGGCAGAATTGCAGGAAACAGATTTCAGGAGGTAGATTCGAATCGCCTTTAAAGCACAGGAAAAGCGGCAAAACCTCGACAATGATGCCCTTGGCCAAAAAGGGCGTATGCGTTTTTTCCTGAATATATTCAGGAAAAAACGCATACGCCCTTTTTGGCCAACCAAGCAACCTGGAAAGGCAAATCAGCGCTACAAAGAAGTCTCGCTTCCCATCGGTCAAAAGGGCCAGGCTGAATAAAGTGTCAAAACCAGAAATGCAGGACAGGCCATGGAGAAATGGGAGCCTTGCTACGCTGATGGGCGGGATGTAAATTGCCAACAGCCACTCTGGAGAAGTGTACGGTGTGTCCTGAAACATCTAAAAAACTCAGCTTAGAGAGCATAGGGCACTTCCACTCATGGGCGTGTAAATTGGGAAAACTAAAAATCAGCAAGACACAGGCACCCCAAAGTTTAGGGCTGCTCTGTTGACAAGAACCTCCACTTTGTGACACCTTAAATATCCCAGGAAAGACAAGAATGGACAAAGAAGTTGTGGTCCTTATGTACAATGGAATATCACTCAGCCATGAAATCAACGTCATAAGGCTAGTAGCAGCATGATGAGTGGATTTGGGTACGACGATTCTAAGTGAAATAAGTCACACAGAAAAAGACACTTATCATAGATATCACTTATAGAGGGAATGTAAAAACCGCTACCCTTGAACTGAATTACATAACAGGTCAGAGTCACACGTTTAGAAAACACACTAGGGCTGCTTAACGGGAAAGGTGAGGTGGGGTGATGCATAAAACAAGGGTTTCAAATTAGCTCAGATAGCGTTCCATAAACCCAATATGTAATAGACAAGACCTACTCCTTCCTCAGTGAACTGGACTCAACACGCCCTATTCATCGCCCAAGAATATATCTGACTAGTAAGAATCTTAAAACCTATGTATTGATATCTCTCTGTAAGTGAGTCAAGTGGGTGAAAAGCGGCATAACCACAGCAGTGAAAAGCAGCTAAACCCCATTATACAAATCAATTACTTTTAAAAACCCGTGAAACAAAGACAGTGAAAGAGAGAGAAATTCTGACAAAATTCGTTCAGGGGCTGTGATGCAACCTGGATTGACCATATGTAGACCCACAGATGGATGAGACATAAGGGTGGACACTCTTGGGGCTGAGAGGTTTGGTGAGGTTGGGTGAGCAAACGCAGACCCTTTAAAGTAATACTGTGTGGTACCCATCCCATGGGTCCCAAATCTCCAGGTTCAAGGGCATCTTCCTACATCGAAAACATGCATGAGAAACCCAGAAGATGGTACACCGTGTGATCGGGAAAGGTTTCTAAAACGCACCTCATTTCTCATCTCCTTGTGCTCCGGTTCGCCATTCCAGCCGCTATACTAGCAATCTCCCTGCTTGGAGAATCAGCACCTTTAACCTCCTGTTCCGTACAGGTTGCAATTTGTCCTGAGGATGAACGGGAAGAGGGGGAACCAATGAGAGACTAGCTCTAGGTGTTGGGACAGGCACAGGTCACTCTATTTTCCCATCAGGAAGAAGAATTAACCTCAGGCTCAGCTTGCCGCCCGGAGCCAGAATAGGGCCTGAAGCAATCCTGCGCTTTTGCGGCCAGCTCCCAAGAAAGCGAGTTGAACAATGGAGCTCAGGGGCACTGCAATTCACAAACCTGCAGAGTTAGAAATGATAACTCTCGTCCACAAATATATTGAGGGAAGGCAACGAAGAGGATTTGAAAGCAAGGCAGAATTGCAGGAATCAGATTTCAGGAGGTAGATTCGAATCGCCTTTAAAGCACAGGAAAAGCGGCAAAACCTCGACAATGATGCCCTTGGCCAAAAAGGGCGTATGCGTTTTTTCCTGAATATATTCAGGAAAAAACGCATACGCCCTTTTTGGCCAACCAAGCAACCTGGAAAGGCAAATCAGCGCTACAAAGAAGTCTCGCTTCCCATCGGTCAAAAGGGCCAGGCTGAATAAAGTGTCAAAACCAGAAATGCAGGACAGGCCATGGAGAAATGGGAGCCTTGCTACGCTGATGGGCGGGATGTAAATTGCCAACAGCCACTCTGGAGAAGTGTACGGTGTGTCCTGAAACATCTAAAAAACTCAGCTTAGAGAGCATAGGGCACTTCCACTCATGGGCGTGTAAATTGGGAAAACTAAAAATCAGCAAGACACAGGCACCCCAAAGTTTAGGGCTGCTCTGTTGACAAGAACCTCCACTTTGTGACACCTTAAATATCCCAGGAAAGACAAGAATGGATAAAGAAGTTGTGGTCCTTATGTACAATGGAATATCACTCAGCCATGAAATCAACGTCATAAGGCTAGTAGCAGCATGATGAGTGGATTTGGGCACGACGATTCTAAGTGAAATAAGTCACACAGAAAAAGACACTTATCATAAGATATCACTTATAGAGGGAATGTAAAAACCGCTACCCTTGAACTGAATTACATAACAGGTCAGAGTCACACGTTTAGAAAACACACTAGGGCTGCTTAACGGGAAAGGTGAGGTGGGGTGATGCATAAAACAAGGGTTTCAAATTAGCTCAGATAGCGTTCCATAAACTCAATATGTAATAGACAAGACCTACTCCTTCCTCAGTGAACTGGACTCAACACGCCCTATTCATCGCCCAAGAATATATCTGACTAGTAAGAATCTTAAAACCTATGTATTGATATCTCTCTGTAAGTGAGTGAAGTGGGTGAAAAGCGGCATAACCACAGCAGTGAAAAGCAGCTACACCCCATTATACAAATCAATTACTTTTAAAAACCCGTGAAACAAAGACAGTGAAAGAGAGAGAAATTCTGACAAAATTCGTTCAGGGGCTGTGATGCAACCTGGATTGACCATATGTAGACCCACAGATGGATGAGACATAAGGGTGGACACTCTTGGGGCTGAGAGGTTTGGTGAGGTTGGGTGAGCAAACGCAGACCCTTTAAAGTAATACTGCGTGGTACCCATCCCATGGGTCCCAAATCTCCAGGTTCAAGGGCATCTTCGTACATCGAAAACATACATGAGAAACCCAGAAGATGGTACACCGTGTGATCGGGAAAGGTTTCTAAAACGCACCTCATTTCTCATCTCCTTGTGCTCCGGTTCGCCATTCCAGCCGCTATACTAGCAATCTCCCTGCTTGGAGAATCAGCACCTTTAACCTCCTGTTCCGTACAGGTTGCAATTTGTCCTGAGGATGAACGGGAAGAGGGGGAACCAATGAGAGACTAGCTCTAGGTGTTGGGACAGGCACAGGTCACTCTATTTTCCCATCAGGAAGAAGAATTAACCTCAGGCTCAGCTTGCCGCCCGGAGCCAGAATAGGGCCTGAAGCAATCCTGCGCTTTTGCGGCCAGCTCCCAAGAAAGCGAGTTGAAAAATGGAGCTCAGGGGCACTGCAATTCACAAACCTGCAGACTTAGAAATGATAACTCTCGTCCACAAATATATTGAGGGAAGGCAACGAAGAGGATTTGAAAGCAAGGCAGAATTGCAGGAATCAGATTTCAGGAGGTAGATTCGAATCGCCTTTAAAGCACAGGAAAAGCGGCAAAACCTCGACAATGATGCCCTTGGCCAAAAAGGGCATATGCGTTTTTTCCTGAATATATTCAGGAAAAAACGCATACGCCCTTTTTGGCCAACCAAGCAACCTGGAAATGCAAATCAGCGCTACAAAGAAGTCTCGCTTCCCATCGGTCAAAAGGGCCAGGCTGAATAAAGTGTCAAAACCAGAAATGCAGGACAGGCCATGGAGAAATGGGAGCCTTGCTACGCTGATGGGCGGGATGTAAATTGCCAACAGCCACTCTGGAGAAGTGTACGGTGTGTCCTGAAACATCTAAAAAACTCAGCTTAGAGAGCATAGGGCACTTCCACTCATGGGCGTGTAAATTGGGAAAACTAAAAATCAGCAAGACACAGGCACCCCAAAGTTTAGGGCTGCTCTGTTGACAAGAACCTCCACTTTGTGACACCTTAAATATCCCAGGAAAGACAAGAATGGACAAAGAAGTTGTGGTCCTTATGTACAATGGAATATCACTCAGCCATGAAATCAACGTCATAAGGCTAGTAGCAGCATGATGAGTGGATTTGGGTACGACGATTCTAAGTGAAATAAGTCACACAGAAAAAGACACTTATCATAGATATCACTTATAGAGGGAATGTAAAAACCGCTACCCTTGAACTGAATTACATAACAGGTCAGAGTCACACGTTTAGAAAACACACTAGGGCTGCTTAACGGGAAAGGTGAGGTGGGGTGATGCATAAAACAAGGGTTTCAAATTAGCTCAGATAGCGTTCCATAAACCCAATATGTAATAGACAAGACCTACTCCTTCCTCAGTGAACTGGACTCAACACGCCCTATTCATCGCCCAAGAATATATCTGACTAGTAAGAATCTTAAAACCTATGTATTGATATCTCTCTGTAAGTGAGTGAAGTGGGTGAAAAGCGGCATAACCACAGCAGTGAAAAGCAGCTAAACCCCATTATACAAATCAATTACTTTTAAAAACCCGTGAAACAAAGACAGTGAAAGAGAGAGAAATTCTGACAAAATTCGTTCAGGGGCTGTGATGCAACCTGGATTGACCATATGTAGACCCACAGATGGATGAGACATAAGGGTGGACACTCTTGGGGCTGAGAGGTTTGGTGAGGTTGGGTGAGCAAACGCAGACCCTTTAAAGTAATACTGCGTGGAACCCATCCAATGGGTCCCAAATCTCCAGGTTCAAGGGCATCTTCGTACATCGAAAACATACATGAGAAACCCAGAAGATGGTACACCGTGTGATCGGGAAAGGTTTCTAAAACGCACCTCATTTCTCATCTCCTTGTGCTCCGGTTCGCCTTTCCAGCCGCTATACTAGCAATCTCCCTGCCTGGAGAATCAGCACCTTTAACCTCCTGTTCCAAACAGGTTGCAATTTGTCCTGAGGATGAACGGGAAGAGGGGGAACCAATGAGAGACTAGCTCTAGGTGTTGGGACAGGCACAGGTCACTCTATTTTCCCATCAGGAAGAAGAATTAACCACAGGCTCAGCCTGCCGCCCGAAGCCAGAATAGGGCCTGAAGCAAACCTGCGCTTTTGCGGCCAGCTCCCAAGAAAGCGAGTTGAAAAATGGAGCTCAGGGGCACTGCAATTCACAAACCTGCAGACTTAGAAATGATAACTCTCGTCCACAAATATATTGAGGGAAGGCAACGAAGAGGATTTGAAAGCAAGGCAGAATTGCAGGAAACAGATTTCAGGAGGTAGATTCGAATCGCCTTTAAAGCACAGGAAAAGCGGCAAAACCTCGACAATGATGCCCTTGGCCAAAAAGGGCGTATGCGTTTTTTCCTGAATATATTCAGGAAAAAACGCATACGCCCTTTTTGGCCAACCAAGCAACCTGGAAAGGCAAATCAGCGCTACAAAGAAGTCTCGCTTCCCATCGGTCAAAAGGGCCAGGCTGAATAAAGTGTCAAAACCAGAAATGCAGGACAGGCCATGGAGAAATGGGAGCCTTGCTACGCTGATGGGCGGGATGTAAATTGCCAACAGCCACTCTGGAGAAGTGTACGGTGTGTCCTGAAACATCTAAAAAACTCAGCTTAGAGAGCATAGGGCACTTCCACTCATGGGCGTGTAAATTGGGAAAACTAAAAATCAGCAAGACACAGGCACCCCAAAGTTTAGGGCTGCTCTGTTGACAAGAACCTCCACTTTGTCACACCTTAAATATCCCAGGAAAGACAAGAATGGATAAAGAAGTTGTGGTCCTTATGTACAATGGAATATCACTCAGCCATGAAATCAACGTCATAAGGCTAGTAGCAGCATGATGAGTGGATTTGGGTACGACGATTCTAAGTGAAATAAGTCACACAGAAAAAGACACTTATCATAAGATATCACTTATAGAGGGAATGTAAAAACCGCTACCCTTGAACTGAATTACATAACAGGTCAGAGTCACACGTTTAGAAAACACACTAGGGCTGCTTAACGGGAAAGGTGAGGTGGGGTGATGCATAAAACAAGGGTTTCAAATTAGCTCAGATAGCGTTCCATAAACCCAATATGTAATAGACAAGACCTACTCCTTCCTCAGTGAACTGGACTCAACACGCCCTATTCATCGCCCAAGAATATATCTGACTAGTAAGAATCTTAAAACCTATGTATTGATATCTCTCTGTAAGTGAGTGAAGTGGGTGAAAAGCGGCATAACCACAGCAGTGAAAAGCAGCTACACCCCATTATACAAATCAATTACTTTTAAAAACCCGTGAAACAAAGACAGTGAAAGAGAGAGAAATTCTGACAAAATTCGTTCAGGGGCTGTGATGCAACCTGGATTGACCATATGTAGACCCACAGATGGATGAGACATAAGGGTGGACACTCTTGGGGCTGAGAGGTTTGGTGAGGTTGGGTGAGCAAACGCAGACCCTTTAAAGTAATACTGTGTGGTACCCATCCCATGGGTCCCAAATCTCCAGGTTCAAGGGCATCTTCCTACATCGAAAACATGCATGAGAAACCCAGAAGATGGTACACCGTGTGATCGGGAAAGGTTTCTAAAACGCACCTCATTTCTCTTCTCCTTGTGCTCCGGTTCGCCATTCCAGCCGCTATACTAGCAATCTCCCTGCCTGGAGAATCAGCACCTTTAACCTCCTGTTCCGTACAGGTTGCAATTTGTCCTGAGGATGAACGGGAAGAGGGGGAACCAATGAGAGACTAGCTCTAGGTGTTGGGACAGGCACAGGTCACTCTATTTTCCCATCAGGAAGAAGAATTAACCACAGGCTCAGCCTGCCGCCCGAAGCCAGAATAGGGCCTGAAGCAAACCTGCGCTTTTGCGGCCAGCTCCCAAGAAAGCGAGTTGAAAAATGGAGCTCAGGGGCACTGCAATTCACAAACCTGCAGACTTAGAAATGATAACTCTCGTCCACAAATATATTGAGGGAAGGCAACGAAGAGGATTTGAAAGCAAGGCAGAATTGCAGGAAACAGATTTCAGGAGGTAGATTCGAATCGCCTTTAAAGCACAGGAAAAGCGGCAAAACCTCGACAATGATGCCCTTGGCCAAAAAGGGCGTATGCGTTTTTTCCTGAATATATTCAGGAAAAAACGCATACGCCCTTTTTGGCCAACCAAGCAACCTGGAAAGGCAAATCAGCGCTACAAAGAAGTCTCGCTTCCCATCGGTCAAAAGGGCCAGGCTGAATAAAGTGTCAAAACCAGAAATGCAGGACAGGCCATGGAGAAATGGGAGCCTTGCTGCGCTGATGGGCGGGATGTAAATTGCCAACAGCCACTCTGGAGAAGTGTACGGTGTGTCCTGAAACATCTAAAAAACTCAGCTTAGAGAGCATAGGGCACTTCCACTCATGGGCGTGTAAATTGGGAAAACTAAAAATCAGCAAGACACAGGCACCCCAAAGTTTAGGGCTGCTCTGTTGACAAGAACCTCCACTTTGTGACACCTTAAATATCCCAGGAAAGACAAGAATGGACAAAGAAGTTGTGGTCCTTATGTACAATGGAATATCACTCAGCCATGAAATCAACGTCATAAGGCTAGTAGCAGCATGATGAGTGGATTTGGGTACGACGATTCTAAGTGAAATAAGTCACACAGAAAAAGACACTTATCATAGATATCACTTATAGAGGGAATGTAAAAACCGCTACCCTTGAACTGAATTACATAACAGGTCAGAGTCACACGTTTAGAAAACACACTAGGGCTGCTTAACGGGAAAGGTGAGGTGGGGTGATGCATAAAACAAGGGTTTCAAATTAGCTCAGATAGCGTTCCATAAACCCAATATGTAATAGACAAGACCTACTCCTTCCTCAGTGAACTGGACTCAACACGCCCTATTCATCGCCCAAGAATATATCTGACTAGTAAGAATCTTAAAACCTATGTATTGATATCTCTCTGTAAGTGAGTGAAGTGGGTGAAAAGCGGCATAACCACAGCAGTGAAAAGCAGCTAAACCCCATTATACAAATCAATTACTTTTAAAAACCCGTGAAACAAAGACAGTGAAAGAGAGAGAAATTCTGACAAAATTCGTTCAGGGGCTGTGATGCAACCTGGATTGACCATATGTAGACCCACAGATGGATGAGACATAAGGGTGGACACTCTTGGGGCTGAGAGGTTTGGTGAGGTTGGGTGAGCAAACGCAGACCCTTTAAAGTAATACTGCGTGGAACCCATCCAATGGGTCCCAAATCTCCAGGTTCAAGGGCATCTTCGTACATCGAAAACATACATGAGAAACCCAGAAGATGGTACACCGTGTGATCGGGAAAGGTTTCTAAAACGCACCTCATTTCTCATCTCCTTGTGCTCCGGTTTGCCTTTCCAGTCGCTATACTAGCAATCTCCCTGCCTGGAGAATCAGCACCTTTAACCTCCTGTTCCAAACAGGTTGCAATTTGTCCTGAGGATGAACGGGAAGAGGGGGAACCAATGAGAGACTAGCTCTAGGTGTTGGGACAGGCACAGGTCACTCTATTTTCCCATCAGGAAGAAGAATTAACCACAGGCTCAGCCTGCCGCCCGAAGCCAGAATAGGGCCTGAAGCAAACCTGCGCTTTTGCGGCCAGCTCCCAAGAAAGCGAGTTGAAAAATGGAGCTCAGGGGCACTGCAATTCACAAACCTGCAGACTTAGAAATGATAACTCTCCTCCACAAATATATTGAGGGAAGGCAACGAAGAGGATTTGAAAGCAAGGCAGAATTGCAGGAAACAGATTTCAGGAGGTAGATTCGAATCGCCTTTAAAGCACAGGAAAAGCGGCAAAACCTCGACAATGATGCCCTTGGCCAAAAAGGGCGTATGCGTTTTTTCCTGAATATATTCAGGAAAAAACGCATACGCCCTTTTTGGCCAACCAAGCAACCTGGAAAGGCAAATCAGCGCTACAAAGAAGTCTCGCTTCCCATCGGTCAAAAGGGCCAGGCTGAATAAAGTGTCAAAACCAGAAATGCAGGACAGGCCATGGAGAAATGGGAGCCTTGCTACGCTGATGGGCGGGATGTAAATTGCCAACAGCCACTCTGGAGAAGTGTACGGTGTGTCCTGAAACATCTAAAAAACTCAGCTTAGAGAGCATAGGGCACTTCCACTCATGGGCGTGTAAATTGGGAAAACTAAAAATCAGCAAGACACAGGCACCCCAAAGTTTAGGGCTGCTCTGTTGACAAGAACCTCCACTTTGTGACACCTTAAATATCCCAGGAAAGACAAGAATGGACAAAGAAGTTGTGGTCCTTATGTACAATGGAATATCACTCAGCCATGAAATCAACGTCATAAGGCTAGTAGCAGCATGATGAGTGGATTTGGGTACGACGATTCTAAGTGAAATAAGTCACACAGAAAAAGACACTTATCATAGATATCACTTATAGAGGGAATGTAAAAACCGCTACCCTTGAACTGAATTACATAACAGGTCAGAGTCACACGTTTAGAAAACACACTAGGGCTGCTTAACGGGAAAGGTGAGGTGGGGTGATGCATAAAACAAGGGTTTCAAATTAGCTCAGATAGCGTTCCATAAACCCAATATGTAATAGACAAGACCTACTCCTTCCTCAGTGAACTGGACTCAACACGCCCTATTCATCGCCCAAGAATATATCTGACTAGTAAGAATCTTAAAACCTATGTATTGATATCTCTCTGTAAGTGAGTGAAGTGGGTGAAAAGCGGCATAACCACAGCAGTGAAAAGCAGCTACACCCCATTATACAAATCAATTACTTTTAAAAACCCGTGAAACAAAGACAGTGAAAGAGAGAGAAATTCTGACAAAATTCGTTCAGGGGCTGTGATGCAACCTGGATTGACCATATGTAGACCCACAGATGGATGAGACATAAGGGTGGACACTCTTGGGGCTGAGAGGTTTGGTGAGGTTGGGTGAGCAAACGCAGACCCTTTAAAGTAATACTGTGTGGTACCCATCCCATGGGTCCCAAATCTCCAGGTTCAAGGGCATCTTCCTACATCGAAAACATGCATGAGAAACCCAGAAGATGGTACACCGTGTGATCGGGAAAGGTTTCTAAAACGCACCTCATTTCTCTTCTCCTTGTGCTCCGGTTCGCCATTCCAGCCGCTATACTAGCAATCTCCCTGCTTGGAGAATCAGCACCTTTAACCTCCTGTTCCGTACAGGTTGCAATTTGTCCTGAGGATGAACGGGAAGAGGGGGAACCAATGAGAGACTAGCTCTAGGTGTTGGGACAGGCACAGGTCACTCTATTTTCCCATCAGGAAGAAGAATTAACCACAGGCTCAGCCTGCCGCCCGAAGCCAGAATAGGGCCTGAAGCAAACCTGCGCTTTTGCGGCCAGCTCCCAAGAAAGCGAGTTGAAAAATGGAGCTCAGGGGCACTGCAATTCACAAACCTGCAGACTTAGAAATGATAACTCTCGTCCACAAATATATTGAGGGAAGGCAACGAAGAGGATTTGAAAGCAAGGCAGAATTGCAGGAAACAGATTTCAGGAGGTAGATTCGAATCGCCTTTAAAGCACAGGAAAAGCGGCAAAACCTCGACAATGATGCCCTTGGCCAAAAAGGGCGTATGCGTTTTTTCCTGAATATATTCAGGAAAAAACGCATACGCCCTTTTTGGCCAACCAAGCAACCTGGAAAGGCAAATCAGCGCTACAAAGAAGTCTCGCTTCCCATCGGTCAAAAGGGCCAGGCTGAATAAAGTGTCAAAACCAGAAATGCAGGACAGGCCATGGAGAAATGGGAGCCTTGCTGCGCTGATGGGCGGGATGTAAATTGCCAACAGCCACTCTGGAGAAGTGTACGGTGTGTCCTGAAACATCTAAAAAACTCAGCTTAGAGAGCATAGGGCACTTCCACTCATGGGCGTGTAAATTGGGAAAACTAAAAATCAGCAAGACACAGGCACCCCAAAGTTTAGGGCTGCTCTGTTGACAAGAACCTCCACTTTGTGACACCTTAAATATCCCAGGAAAGACAAGAATGGACAAAGAAGTTGTGGTCCTTATGTACAATGGAATATCACTCAGCCATGAAATCAACGTCATAAGGCTAGTAGCAGCATGATGAGTGGATTTGGGTACGACGATTCTAAGTGAAATAAGTCACACAGAAAAAGACACTTATCATAGATATCACTTATAGAGGGAATGTAAAAACCGCTACCCTTGAACTGAATTACATAACAGGTCAGAGTCACACGTTTAGAAAACACACTAGGGCTGCTTAACGGGAAAGGTGAGGTGGGGTGATGCATAAAACAAGGGTTTCAAATTAGCTCAGATAGCGTTCCATAAACCCAATATGTAATAGACAAGACCTACTCCTTCCTCAGTGAACTGGACTCAACACGCCCTATTCATCGCCCAAGAATATATCTGACTAGTAAGAATCTTAAAACCTATGTATTGATATCTCTCTGTAAGTGAGTGAAGTGGGTGAAAAGCGGCATAACCACAGCAGTGAAAAGCAGCTAAACCCCATTATACAAATCAATTACTTTTAAAAACCCGTGAAACAAAGACAGTGAAAGAGAGAGAAATTCTGACAAAATTCGTTCAGGGGCTGTGATGCAACCTGGATTGACCATATGTAGACCCACAGATGGATGAGACATAAGGGTGGACACTCTTGGGGCTGAGAGGTTTGGTGAGGTTGGGTGAGCAAACGCAGACCCTTTAAAGTAATACTGCGTGGAACCCATCCAATGGGTCCCAAATCTCCAGGTTCAAGGGCATCTTCGTACATCGAAAACATACATGAGAAACCCAGAAGATGGTACACCGTGTGATCGGGAAAGGTTTCTAAAACGCACCTCATTTCTCATCTCCTTGTGCTCCGGTTTGCCTTTCCAGTCGCTATACTAGCAATCTCCCTGCCTGGAGAATCAGCACCTTTAACCTCCTGTTCCAAACAGGTTGCAATTTGTCCTGAGGATGAACGGGAAGAGGGGGAACCAATGAGAGACTAGCTCTAGGTGTTGGGACAGGCACAGGTCACTCTATTTTCCCATCAGGAAGAAGAATTAACCACAGGCTCAGCCTGCCGCCCGAAGCCAGAATAGGGCCTGAAGCAAACCTGCGCTTTTGCGGCCAGCTCCCAAGAAAGCGAGTTGAAAAATGGAGCTCAGGGGCACTGCAATTCACAAACCTGCAGACTTAGAAATGATAACTCTCCTCCACAAATATATTGAGGGAAGGCAACGAAGAGGATTTGAAAGCAAGGCAGAATTGCAGGAAACAGATTTCAGGAGGTAGATTCGAATCGCCTTTAAAGCACAGGAAAAGCGGCAAAACCTCGACAATGATGCCCTTGGCCAAAAAGGGCGTATGCGTTTTTTCCTGAATATATTCAGGAAAAAACGCATACGCCCTTTTTGGCCAACCAAGCAACCTGGAAAGGCAAATCAGCGCTACAAAGAAGTCTCGCTTCCCATCGGTCAAAAGGGCCAGGCTGAATAAAGTGTCAAAACCAGAAATGCAGGACAGGCCATGGAGAAATGGGAGCCTTGCTACGCTGATGGGCGGGATGTAAATTGCCAACAGCCACTCTGGAGAAGTGTACGGTGTGTCCTGAAACATCTAAAAAACTCAGCTTAGAGAGCATAGGGCACTTCCACTCATGGGCGTGTAAATTGGGAAAACTAAAAATCAGCAAGACACAGGCACCCCAAAGTTTAGGGCTGCTCTGTTGACAAGAACCTCCACTTTGTGACACCTTAAATATCCCAGGAAAGACAAGAATGGACAAAGAAGTTGTGGTCCTTATGTACAATGGAATATCACTCAGCCATGAAATCAACGTCATAAGGCTAGTAGCAGCATGATGAGTGGATTTGGGTACGACGATTCTAAGTGAAATAAGTCACACAGAAAAAGACACTTATCATAGATATCACTTATAGAGGGAATGTAAAAACCGCTACCCTTGAACTGAATTACATAACAGGTCAGAGTCACACGTTTAGAAAACACACTAGGGCTGCTTAACGGGAAAGGTGAGGTGGGGTGATGCATAAAACAAGGGTTTCAAATTAGCTCAGATAGCGTTCCATAAACCCAATATGTAATAGACAAGACCTACTCCTTCCTCAGTGAACTGGACTCAACACGCCCTATTCATCGCCCAAGAATATATCTGACTAGTAAGAATCTTAAAACCTATGTATTGATATCTCTCTGTAAGTGAGTCAAGTGGGTGAAAAGCGGCATAAACACAGCAGTGAAAAGCAGCTAAACCCCATTATACAAATCAATTACTTTTAAAAACCCGTGAAACAAAGACAGTGAAAGAGAGAGAAATTCTGACAAAATTCGTTCAGGGGCTGTGATGCAACCTGGATTGACCATATGTAGACCCACAGATGGATGAGACATAAGGGTGGACACTCTTGGGGCTGAGAGGTTTGGTGAGGTTGGGTGAGCAAACGCAGACCCTTTAAAGTAATACTGCGTGGAACCCATCCAATGGGTCCCAAATCTCCAGGTTCAAGGGCATCTTTGTACATCGAAAACATACATGAGAAACCCAGAAGATGGTACACCGTGTGATCGGGAAAGGTTTCCAAAACGCACCTCATTTCTCTTCTCCTTGTGCTCCGGTTCGCCATTCCAGCCGCTATACTACCAATCTCCCTGCTTGGAGAATCAGCACCTTTAACCTCCTGTTCCGTACAGGTTGCAATTTGTCCTGAGGATGAACGGGAAGAGGGGGAACCAATGAGAGACTAGCTCTAGGTGTTAGGACAGGCACAGGTCACTCTATTTTCCCATCAGGAAGAAGAATTAACCTCAGGGTCAGCTTGCCGCCCGGAGCCAGAATAGGGCCTGAAGCAATCCTGCGCTTTTGCGGCCAGCTCCCAAGAAAGCGAGTTGAAAAATGGAGCTCAGGGGCACTGCAATTCACAAACCTGCAGACTTAGAAATGATAACTCTCGTCCACAAATATATTGAGGGAAGGCAACGAAGAGGATTTGAAAGCAAGGCAGAATTGCAGGAAACAGATTTCAGGAGGTAGATTCGAATCGCCTTTAAAGCACAGGAAAAGCGGCAAAACCTCGACAATGATGCCCTTGGCCAAAAAGGGCGTATGCGTTTTTTCCTGAATATATTCAGGAAAAAAACGCATACGCCCTTTTTGGCCAACCAAGCAACCTGGAAAGGCAAATCAGCGCTACAAAGAAGTCTCGCTTCCCATCGGTCAAAAGGGCCAGGCTGAATAAAGTGTCAAAACCAGAAATGCAGGACAGGCCATGGAGAAATGGGAGCCTTGCTACGCTGATGGGCGGGATGTAAATTGCCAACAGCCACTCTGGAGAAGTGTACGGTGTGTCCTGAAACATCTAAAAAACTCAGCTTAGAGAGCATAGGGCACTTCCACTCATGGGCATATAAATTGGGAAAACTAAAAATCAGCAAGACACAGGCACCCCAAAGTTTAGGGCTGCTCTGTTGACAAGAACCTCCACTTTGTGACACCTTAAATATCCCAGGAAAGACAAGAATGGATAAAGAAGTTGTGGTCCTTATGTACAATGGAATATCACTCAGCCATGAAATCAACGTCATAAGGCTAGTAGCAGCATGATGAGTGGATTTGGGTACGACGATTCTAAGTGAAATAAGTCACACAGAAAAAGACACTTATCATAAGATATCACTTATAGAGGGAATGTAAAAACCGCTACCCTTGAACTGAATTACATAACAGGTCAGAGTCACACGTTTAGAAAACACACTAGGGCTGCTTAACGGGAAAGGTGAGGTGGGGTGATGCATAAAACAAGGGTTTCAAATTAGCTCAGATAGCGTTCCATAAACCCAATATGTAATAGACAAGACCTACTCCTTCCTCAGTGAACTGGACTCAACACGCCCTATTCATCGCCCAAGAATATATCTGACTAGTAAGAATCTTAAAACCTATGTATTGATATCTCTCTGTAAGTGAGTGAAGTGGGTGAAAAGCGGCATAACCACAGCAGTGAAAAGCAGCTAAACCCCATTATACAAATCAATTACTTTTAAAAACCCGTGAAACAAAGACAGTGAAAGAGAGAGAAATTCTGACAAAATTCGTTCAGGGGCTGTGATGCAACCTGGATTGACCATATGTAGACCCACAGATGGATGAGACATAAGGGTGGACACTCTTGGGGCTGAGAGGTTTGGTGAGGTTGGGTGAGCAAACGCAGACCCTTTAAAGTAATACTGTGTGGTACCCATCCCATGGGTCCCAAATCTCCAGGTTCAAGGGCATCTTCCTACATCGAAAACATGCATGAGAAACCCAGAAGATGGTACACCGTGTGATCGGGAAAGGTTTCTAAAATGCACCTCATTTCTCATCTCCTTGTGCTCCGGTTCGCCATTCCAGCCGCTATACTAGCAATCTCCCTGCTTGGAGAATCAGCACCTTTAACCTCCTGTTCCGTACAGGTTGCAATTTGTCCTGAGGATGAACGGGAAGAGGGGGAACCAATGAGAGACTAGCTCTAGGTGTTAGGACAGGCACAGGTCACTCTATTTTCCCATCAGGAAGAAGAATTAACCTCAGGGTCAGCTTGCCGCCCGGAGCCAGAATAGGGCCTGAAGCAATCCTGCGCTTTTGCGGCCAGCTCCCAAGAAAGCGAGTTGAAAAATGGAGCTCAGGGGCACTGCAATTCACAAACCTGCAGACTTAGAAATGATAACTCTCGTCCACAAATATATTGAGGGAAGGCAACGAAGAGGATTTGAAAGCAAGGCAGAATTGCAGGAAACAGATTTCAGGAGGTAGATTCGAATCGCCTTTAAAGCACAGGAAAAGCGGCAAAACCTCGACAATGATGCCCTTGGCCAAAAAGGGCGTATGCGTTTTTTCCTGAATATATTCAGGAAAAAACGCATACGCCCTTTTTGGCCAACCAAGCAACCTGGAAAGGCAAATCAGCGCTACAAAGAAGTCTCGCTTCCCATCGGTCAAAAGGGCCAGGCTGAATAAAGTGTCAAAACCAGAAATGCAGGACAGGCCATGGAGAAATGGGAGCCTTGCTACGCTGATGGGCGGGATGTAAATTGCCAACAGCCACTCTGGAGAAGTGTACGGTGTGTCCTGAAACATCTAAAAAACTCAGCTTAGAGAGCATAGGGCACTTCCACTCATGGGCGTATAAATTGGGAAAACTAAAAATCAGCAAGACACAGGCACCCCAAAGTTTAGGGCTGCTCTGTTGACAAGAACCTCCACTTTGTGACACCTTAAATATCCCAGGAAAGACAAGAATGGATAAAGAAGTTGTGGTCCTTATGTACAATGGAATATCACTCAGCCATGAAATCAACGTCATAAGGCTAGTAGCAGCATGATGAGTGGATTTGGGTACGACGATTCTAAGTGAAATAAGTCACACAGAAAAAGACACTTATCATAAGATATCACTTATAGAGGGAATGTAAAAACCGCTACCCTTGAACTGAATTACATAACAGGTCAGAGTCACACGTTTAGAAAACACACTAGGGCTGCTTAACGGGAAAGGTGAGGTGGGGTGATGCATAAAACAAGGGTTTCAAATTAGCTCAGATAGCGTTCCATAAACCCAATATGTAATAGACAAGACCTACTCCTTCCTCAGTGAACTGGACTCAACACGCCCTATTCATCGCCCAAGAATATATCTGACTAGTAAGAATCTTAAAACCTATGTATTGATATCTCTCTGTAAGTGAGTCAAGTGGGTGAAAAGCGGCATAAACACAGCAGTGAAAAGCAGCTAAACCCCATTATACAAATCAATTACTTTTAAAAACCCGTGAAACAAAGACAGTGAAAGAGAGAGAAATTCTGACAAAATTCGTTCAGGGGCTGTGATGCAACCTGGATTGACCATATGTAGACCCACAGATGGATGAGACATAAGGGTGGACACTCTTGGGGCTGAGAGGTTTGGTGAGGTTGGGTGAGCAAACGCAGACCCTTTAAAGTAATACTGTGTGGTACCCATCCCATGGGTCCCAAATCTCCAGGTTCAAGGGCATCTTCCTACATCGAAAACATGCATGAGAAACCCAGAAGATGGTACACCGTGTGATCGGGAAAGGTTTCTAAAATGCACCTCATTTCTCATCTCCTTGTGCTCCGGTTCGCCATTCCAGCCGCTATACTAGCAATCTCCCTGCTTGGAGAATCAGCACCTTTAACCTCCTGTTCCGTACAGGTTGCAATTTGTCCTGAGGATGAACGGGAAGAGGGGGAACCAATGAGAGACTAGCTCTAGGTGTTGGGACAGGCACAGGTCACTCTATTTTCCCATCAGGAAGAAGAATTAACCACAGGCTCAGCCTGCCGCCCGAAGCCAGAATAGGGCCTGAAGCAAACCTGCGCTTTTGCGGCCAGCTCCCAAGAAAGCGAGTTGAAAAATGGAGCTCAGGGGCACTGCAATTCACAAACCTGCAGACTTAGAAATGATAACTCTCCTCCACAAATATATTGAGGGAAGGCAACGAAGAGGATTTGAAAGCAAGGCAGAATTGCAGGAAACAGATTTCAGGAGGTAGATTCGAATCGCCTTTAAAGCACAGGAAAAGCGGCAAAACCTCGACAATGATGCCCTTGGCCAAAAAGGGCGTATGCGTTTTTTCCTGAATATATTCAGGAAAAAACGCATACGCCCTTTTTGGCCAACCAAGCAACCTGGAAAGGCAAATCAGCGCTACAAAGAAGTCTCGCTTCCCATCGGTCAAAAGGGCCAGGCTGAATAAAGTGTCAAAACCAGAAATGCAGGACAGGCCATGGAGAAATGGGAGCCTTGCTACGCTGATGGGCGGGATGTAAATTGCCAACAGCCACTCTGGAGTAGTGTACGGTGTGTCCTGAAACATCTAAAAAACTCAGCTTAGAGAGCATAGGGCACTTCCACTCATGGGCGTGTAAATTGGGGAAACTAAAAATCAGCAAGACACAGGCACCCCAAAGTTTAGGGCTGCTCTGTTGACAAGAACCTCCACTTTGTGACACCTTAAATATCCCAGGAAAGACAAGAATGGACAAAGAAGTTGTGGTCCTTATGTACAATGGAATATCACTCAGCCATGAAATCAACGTCATAAGGCTAGTAGCAGCATGATGAGTGGATTTGGGTACGACGATTCTAAGTGAAATAAGTCACACAGAAAAAGACACTTATCATAGATATCACTTATAGAGGGAATGTAAAAACCGCTACCCTTGAACTGAATTACATAACAGGTCAGAGTCACACGTTTAGAAAACACACTAGGGCTGCTTAACGGGAAAGGTGAGGTGGGGTGATGCATAAAACAAGGGTTTCAAATTAGCTCAGATAGCGTTCCATAAACCCAATATGTAATAGACAAGACCTACTCCTTCCTCAGTGAACTGGACTCAACACGCCCTATTCATCGCCCAAGAATATATCTGACTAGTAAGAATCTTAAAACCTATGTATTGATATCTCTCTGTAAGTGAGTCAAGTGGGTGAAAAGCGGCATAACCACAGCAGTGAAAAGCAGCTAAACCCCATTATACAAATCAATTACTTTTAAAAACCCGTGAAACAAAGACAGTGAAAGAGAGAGAAATTCTGACAAAATTCGTTCAGGGGCTGTGATGCAACCTGGATTGACCATATGTAGACCCACAGATGGATGAGACATAAGGGTGGACACTCTTGGGGCTGAGAGGTTTGGTGAGGTTGGGTGAGCAAACGCAGACCCTTTAAAGTAATACTGCGTGGAACCCATCCCATGGGTCCCAAATCTCCAGGTTCAAGGGCATCTTCGTACATCGAAAACATACAAGAGAAACCCAGAAGATGGTACACCGTGTGATCGGGAAAGGTTTCTAAAACGCACCTCATTTCTCTTCTCCTTGTGCTCCGGTTCGCCATTCCAGCCGCTATACTAGCAATCTCCCTGCTTGGAGAATCAGCACCTTTAACCTCCTGTTCCGTACAGGTTGCAATTTGTCCTGAGGATGAACGGGAAGAGGGGGAACCAATGAGAGACTAGCTCTAGGTGTTAGGACAGGCACAGGTCACTCTATTTTCCCATCAGGAAGAAGAATTAACCTCAGGGTCAGCTTGCCGCCCGGAGCCAGAATAGGGCCTGAAGCAATCCTGCGCTTTTGCGGCCAGCTCCCAAGAAAGCGAGTTGAAAAATGGAGCTCAGGGGCACTGCAATTCACAAACCTGCAGACTTAGAAATGATAACTCTCGTCCACAAATATATTGAGGGAAGGCAACGAAGAGGATTTGAAAGCAAGGCAGAATTGCAGGAAACAGATTTCAGGAGGTAGATTCGAATCGCCTTTAAAGCACAGGAAAAGCGGCAAAACCTCGACAATGATGCCCTTGGCCAAAAAGGGCGTATGCGTTTTTTCCTGAATATATTCAGGAAAAAACGCATACGCCCTTTTTGGCCAACCAAGCAACCTGGAAAGGCAAATCAGCGCTACAAAGAAGTCTCGCTTCCCATCGGTCAAAAGGGCCAGGCTGAATAAAGTGTCAAAACCAGAAATGCAGGACAGGCCATGGAGAAATGGGAGCCTTGCTACGCTGATGGGCGGGATGTAAATTGCCAACAGCCACTCTGGAGAAGTGTACGGTGTGTCCTGAAACATCTAAAAAACTCAGCTTAGAGAGCATAGGGCACTTCCACTCATGGGCGTATAAATTGGGAAAACTAAAAATCAGCAAGACACAGGCACCCCAAAGTTTAGGGCTGCTCTGTTGACAAGAACCTCCACTTTGTGACACCTTAAATATCCCAGGAAAGACAAGAATGGACAAAGAAGTTGTGGTCCTTATGTACAATGGAATATCACTCAGCCATGAAATCAACGTCATAAGGCTAGTAGCAGCATGATGAGTGGATTTGGGTACGACGATTCTAAGTGAAATAAGTCACACAGAAAAAGACACTTATCATAAGATATCACTTATAGAGGGAATGTAAAAACCGCTACCCTTGAACTGAATTACATAACAGGTCAGAGTCACACGTTTAGAAAACACACTAGGGCTGCTTAACGGGAAAGGTGAGGTGGGGTGATGCATAAAACAAGGGTTTCAAATTAGCTCAGATAGCGTTCCATAAACCCAATATGTAATAGACAAGACCTACTCCTTCCTCAGTGAACTGGACTCAACACGCCCTATTCATCGCCCAAGAATATATCTGACTAGTAAGAATCTTAAAACCTATGTATTGATATCTCTCTGTAAGTGAGTCAAGTGGGTGAAAAGCGGCATAAACACAGCAGTGAAAAGCAGCTAAACCCCATTATACAAATCAATTACTTTTAAAAACCCGTGAAACAAAGACAGTGAAAGAGAGAGAAATTCTGACAAAATTCGTTCAGGGGCTGTGATGCAACCTGGATTGACCATATGTAGACCCACAGATGGATGAGACATAAGGGTGGACACTCTTGGGGCTGAGAGGTTTGGTGAGGTTGGGTGAGCAAACGCAGACCCTTTAAAGTAATACTGTGTGGTACCCATCCCATGGGTCCCAAATCTCCAGGTTCAAGGGCATCTTCCTACATCGAAAACATGCATGAGAAACCCAGAAGATGGTACACCGTGTGATCGGGAAAGGTTTCTAAAATGCACCTCATTTCTCATCTCCTTGTGCTCCGGTTCGCCATTCCAGCCGCTATACTAGCAATCTCCCTGCTTGGAGAATCAGCACCTTTAACCTCCTGTTCCGTACAGGTTGCAATTTGTCCTGAGGATGAACGGGAAGAGGGGGAACCAATGAGAGACTAGCTCTAGGTGTTGGGACAGGCACAGGTCACTCTATTTTCCCATCAGGAAGAAGAATTAACCACAGGCTCAGCCTGCCGCCCGAAGCCAGAATAGGGCCTGAAGCAAACCTGCGCTTTTGCGGCCAGCTCCCAAGAAAGCGAGTTGAAAAATGGAGCTCAGGGGCACTGCAATTCACAAACCTGCAGACTTGGAAATGATAACTCTCCTCCACAAATATATTGAGGGAAGGCAACGAAGAGGATTTGAAAGCAAGGCAGAATTGCAGGAAACAGATTTCAGGAGGTAGATTCGAATCGCCTTTAAAGCACAGGAAAAGCGGCAAAACCTCGACAATGATGCCCTTGGCCAAAAAGGGCGTATGCGTTTTTTCCTGAATATATTCAGGAAAAAACGCATACGCCCTTTTTGGCCAACCAAGCAACCTGGAAAGGCAAACCAGCGCTACAAAGAAGTCTCGCTTCCCATCGGTCAAAAGGGCCAGGCTGAATAAAGTGTCAAAACCAGAAATGCAGGACAGGCCATGGAGAAATGGGAGCCTTGCTACGCTGATGGGCGGGATGTAAATTGCCAACAGCCACTCTGGAGAAGTGCACGGTGTGTCCTGAAACATCTAAAAAACTCAGCTTAGAGAGCATAGGGCACTTCCACTCATGGGCGTATAAATTGGGAAAACTAAAAATCAGCAAGACACAGGCACCCCAAAGTTTAGGGCTGCTCTGTTGACAAGAACCTCCACTTTGTGACACCTTAAATATCCCAGGAAAGACAAGAATGGACAAAGAAGTTGTGGTCCTTATGTACAATGGAATATCACTCAGCCATGAAATCAACGTCATAAGGCTAGTAGCAGCATGATGAGTGGATTTGGGTACGACGATTCTAAGTGAAATAAGTCACACAGAAAAAGACACTTATCATAAGATATCACTTATAGAGGGAATGTAAAAACCGCTACCCTTGAACTGAATTACATAACAGGTCAGAGTCACACGTTTAGAAAACACACTAGGGCTGCTTAACGGGAAAGGTGAGGTGGGGTGATGCATAAAACAAGGGTTTCAAATTAGCTCAGATAGCGTTCCATAAACCCAATATGTAATAGACAAGACCTACTCCTTCCTCAGTGAACTGGACTCAACACGCCCTATTCATCGCCCAAGAATATATCTGACTAGTAAGAATCTTAACACCTATGTATTGATATCTCTCTGTAAGTGAGTGAAGTGGGTGAAAAGCGGCATAACCACAGCAGTGAAAAGCAGCTAAACCCCATTATACAAATCAATTACTTTTAAAAACCCGTGAAACAAAGACAGTGAAAGAGAGAGAAATTCTGACAAAATTCGTTCAGGGGCTGTGATGCAACCTGGATTGACCATATGTAGACCCACAGATGGATGAGACATAAGGGTGGACACTCTTGGGGCTGAGAGGTTTGGTGAGGTTGGGTGAGCAAACGCAGACCCTTTAAAGTAATACTGTGTGGTACCCATCCCATGGGTCCCAAATCTCCAGGTTCAAGGGCATCTTCCTACATCGAAAACATGCATGAGAAACCCAGAAGATGGTACACCGTGTGATCGGGAAAGGTTTCTAAAACGCACCTCATTTCTCTTCTCCTTGTGCTCCGGTTCGCCATTCCAGCCGCTATACTAGCAATCTCCCTGCTTGGAGAATCAGCACCTTTAACCTCCTGTTCCGTACAGGTTGCAATTTGTCCTGAGGATGAACGGGAAGAGGGGGAACCAATGAGAGACTAGCTCTAGGTGTTAGGACAGGCACAGGTCACTCTATTTTCCCATCAGGAAGAAGAATTAACCTCAGGGTCAGCTTGCCGCCCGGAGCCAGAATAGGGCCTGAAGCAATCCTGCGCTTTTGCGGCCAGCTCCCAAGAAAGCGAGTTGAAAAATGGAGCTCAGGGGCACTGCAATTCACAAACCTGCAGACTTAGAAATGATAACTCTCGTCCACAAATATATTGAGGGAAGGCAACGAAGAGGATTTGAAAGCAAGGCAGAATTGCAGGAAACAGATTTCAGGAGGTAGATTCGAATCGCCTTTAAAGCACAGGAAAAGCGGCAAAACCTCGACAATGATGCCCTTGGCCAAAAAGGGCGTATGCGTTTTTTCCTGAATATATTCAGGAAAAAACGCATACGCCCTTTTTGGCCAACCAAGCAACCTGGAAAGGCAAACCAGCGCTACAAAGAAGTCTCGCTTCCCATCGGTCAAAAGGGCCAGGCTGAATAAAGTGTCAAAACCAGAAATGCAGGACAGGCCATGGAGAAATGGGAGCCTTGCTACGCTGATGGGCGGGATGTAAATTGCCAACAGCCACTCTGGAGAAGTGCACGGTGTGTCCTGAAACATCTAAAAAACTCAGCTTAGAGAGCATAGGGCACTTCCACTCATGGGCGTATAAATTGGGAAAACTAAAAATCAGCAAGACACAGGCACCCCAAAGTTTAGGGCTGCTCTGTTGACAAGAACCTCCACTTTGTGACACCTTAAATATCCCAGGAAAGACAAGAATGGACAAAGAAGTTGTGGTCCTTATGTACAATGGAATATCACTCAGCCATGAAATCAACGTCATAAGGCTAGTAGCAGCATGATGAGTGGATTTGGGTACGACGATTCTAAGTGAAATAAGTCACACAGAAAAAGACACTTATCATAAGATATCACTTATAGAGGGAATGTAAAAACCGCTACCCTTGAACTGAATTACATAACAGGTCAGAGTCACACGTTTAGAAAACACACTAGGGCTGCTTAACGGGAAAGGTGAGGTGGGGTGATGCATAAAACAAGGGTTTCAAATTAGCTCAGATAGCGTTCCATAAACCCAATATGTAATAGACAAGACCTACTCCTTCCTCAGTGAACTGGACTCAACACGCCCTATTCATCGCCCAAGAATATATCTGACTAGTAAGAATCTTAACACCTATGTATTGATATCTCTCTGTAAGTGAGTGAAGTGGGTGAAAAGCGGCATAACCACAGCAGTGAAAAGCAGCTAAACCCCATTATACAAATCAATTACTTTTAAAAACCCGTGAAACAAAGACAGTGAAAGAGAGAGAAATTCTGACAAAATTCGTTCAGGGGCTGTGATGCAACCTGGATTGACCATATGTAGACCCACAGATGGATGAGACATAAGGGTGGACACTCTTGGGGCTGAGAGGTTTGGTGAGGTTGGGTGAGCAAACGCAGACCCTTTAAAGTAATACTGTGTGGTACCCATCCCATGGGTCCCAAATCTCCAGGTTCAAGGGCATCTTCCTACATCGAAAACATGCATGAGAAACCCAGAAGATGGTACACCGTGTGATCGGGAAAGGTTTCTAAAATGCACCTCATTTCTCATCTCCTTGTGCTCCGGTTCGCCATTCCAGCCGCTATACTAGCAATCTCCCTGCTTGGAGAATCAGCACCTTTAACCTCCTGTTCCGTACAGGTTGCAATTTGTCCTGAGGATGAACGGGAAGAGGGGGAACCAATGAGAGACTAGCTCTAGGTGTTGGGACAGGCACAGGTCACTCTATTTTCCCATCAGGAAGAAGAATTAACCACAGGCTCAGCCTGCCGCCCGAAGCCAGAATAGGGCCTGAAGCAAACCTGCGCTTTTGCGGCCAGCTCCCAAGAAAGCGAGTTGAAAAATGGAGCTCAGGGGCACTGCAATTCACAAACCTGCAGACTTGGAAATGATAACTCTCCTCCACAAATATATTGAGGGAAGGCAACGAAGAGGATTTGAAAGCAAGGCAGAATTGCAGGAAACAGATTTCAGGAGGTAGATTCGAATCGCCTTTAAAGCACAGGAAAAGCGGCAAAACCTCGACAATGATGCCCTTGGCCAAAAAGGGCGTATGCGTTTTTTCCTGAATATATTCAGGAAAAAACGCATACGCCCTTTTTGGCCAACCAAGCAACCTGGAAAGGCAAACCAGCGCTACAAAGAAGTCTCGCTTCCCATCGGTCAAAAGGGCCAGGCTGAATAAAGTGTCAAAACCAGAAATGCAGGACAGGCCATGGAGAAATGGGAGCCTTGCTACGCTGATGGGCGGGATGTAAATTGCCAACAGCCACTCTGGAGAAGTGCACGGTGTGTCCTGAAACATCTAAAAAACTCAGCTTAGAGAGCATAGGGCACTTCCACTCATGGGCGTATAAATTGGGAAAACTAAAAATCAGCAAGACACAGGCACCCCAAAGTTTAGGGCTGCTCTGTTGACAAGAACCTCCACTTTGTGACACCTTAAATATCCCAGGAAAGACAAGAATGGACAAAGAAGTTGTGGTCCTTATGTACAATGGAATATCACTCAGCCATGAAATCAACGTCATAAGGCTAGTAGCAGCATGATGAGTGGATTTGGGTACGACGATTCTAAGTGAAATAAGTCACACAGAAAAAGACACTTATCATAAGATATCACTTATAGAGGGAATGTAAAAACCGCTACCCTTGAACTGAATTACATAACAGGTCAGAGTCACACGTTTAGAAAACACACTAGGGCTGCTTAACGGGAAAGGTGAGGTGGGGTGATGCATAAAACAAGGGTTTCAAATTAGCTCAGATAGCGTTCCATAAACCCAATATGTAATAGACAAGACCTACTCCTTCCTCAGTGAACTGGACTCAACACGCCCTATTCATCGCCCAAGAATATATCTGACTAGTAAGAATCTTAACACCTATGTATTGATATCTCTCTGTAAGTGAGTGAAGTGGGTGAAAAGCGGCATAACCACAGCAGTGAAAAGCAGCTAAACCCCATTATACAAATCAATTACTTTTAAAAACCCGTGAAACAAAGACAGTGAAAGAGAGAGAAATTCTGACAAAATTCGTTCAGGGGCTGTGATGCAACCTGGATTGACCATATGTAGACCCACAGATGGATGAGACATAAGGGTGGACACTCTTGGGGCTGAGAGGTTTGGTGAGGTTGGGTGAGCAAACGCAGACCCTTTAAAGTAATACTGTGTGGTACCCATCCCATGGGTCCCAAATCTCCAGGTTCAAGGGCATCTTCCTACATCGAAAACATGCATGAGAAACCCAGAAGATGGTACACCGTGTGATCGGGAAAGGTTTCTAAAACGCACCTCATTTCTCTTCTCCTTGTGCTCCGGTTCGCCATTCCAGCCGCTATACTAGCAATCTCCCTGCTTGGA
This sequence comes from Balaenoptera borealis, assembly GCF_965194805.1. Lineage (NCBI taxonomy): Eukaryota > Metazoa > Chordata > Mammalia > Artiodactyla > Balaenopteridae > Balaenoptera > Balaenoptera borealis. The sequence goes on from NW_028123839.1 coordinate 418,785, forward strand.
GAATCAGCACCTTTAACCTCCTGTTCCGTACAGGTTGCAATTTGTCCTGAGGATGAACGGGAAGAGGGGGAACCAATGAGAGACTAGCTCTAGGTGTTAGGACAGGCACAGGTCACTCTATTTTCCCATCAGGAAGAAGAATTAACCTCAGGGTCAGCTTGCCGCCCGGAGCCAGAATAGGGCCTGAAGCAATCCTGCGCTTTTGCGGCCAGCTCCCAAGAAAGCGAGTTGAAAAATGGAGCTCAGGGGCACTGCAATTCACAAACCTGCAGACTTAGAAATGATAACTCTCGTCCACAAATATATTGAGGGAAGGCAACGAAGAGGATTTGAAAGCAAGGCAGAATTGCAGGAAACAGATTTCAGGAGGTAGATTCGAATCGCCTTTAAAGCACAGGAAAAGCGGCAAAACCTCGACAATGATGCCCTTGGCCAAAAAGGGCGTATGCGTTTTTTCCTGAATATATTCAGGAAAAAACGCATACGCCCTTTTTGGCCAACCAAGCAACCTGGAAAGGCAAATCAGCGCTACAAAGAAGTCTCGCTTCCCATCGGTCAAAAGGGCCAGGCTGAATAAAGTGTCAAAACCAGAAATGCAGGACAGGCCATGGAGAAATGGGAGCCTTGCTACGCTGATGGGCGGGATGTAAATTGCCAACAGCCACTCTGGAGAAGTGTACGGTGTGTCCTGAAACATCTAAAAAACTCAGCTTAGAGAGCATAGGGCACTTCCACTCATGGGCGTGTAAATTGGGAAAACTAAAAATCAGCAAGACACAGGCACCCCAAAGTTTAGGGCTGCTCTGTTGACAAGAACCTCCACTTTGTGACACCTTAAATATCCCAGGCAAGACAAGAATGGATAAAGAAGTTGTGGTCCTTATGTACAATGGAATATCACTCAGCCATGAAATCAACGTCATAAGGCTAGTAGCAGCATGATGAGTGGATTTGGGTACGACGATTCTAAGTGAAATAAGTCACACAGAAAAAGACACTTATCATAAGATATCACTTATAGAGGGAATGTAAAAACCGCTACCCTTGAACTGAATTACATAACAGGTCAGAGTCACACGTTTAGAAAACACACTAGGGCTGCTTAACGGGAAAGGTGAGGTGGGGTGATGCATAAAACAAGGGTTTCAAATTAGCTCAGATAGCGTTCCATAAACCCAATATGTAATAGACAAGACCTACTCCTTCCTCAGTGAACTGGACTCAACACGCCCTATTCATCGCCCAAGAATATATCTGACTAGTAAGAATCTTAAAACCTATGTATTGATATCTCTCTGTAAGTGAGTCAAGTGGGTGAAAAGCGGCATAACCACAGCAGTGAAAAGCAGCTAAACCCCATTATACAAATCAATTACTTTTAAAAACCCGTGAAACAAAGACAGTGAAAGAGAGAGAAATTCTGACAAAATTCGTTCAGGGGCTGTGATGCAACCTGGATTGACCATATGTAGACCCACAGATGGATGAGACATAAGGGTGGACACTCTTGGGGCTGAGAGGTTTGGTGAGGTTGGGTGAGCAAACGCAGACCCTTTAAAGTAATACTGTGTGGTACCCATCCCATGGGTCCCAAATCTCCAGGTTCAAGGGCATCTTCCTACATCGAAAACATGCATGAGAAACCCAGAAGATGGTACACCGTGTGATCGGGAAAGGTTTCTAAAATGCACCTCATTTCTCATCTCCTTGTGCTCCGGTTCGCCATTCCAGCCGCTATACTAGCAATCTCCCTGCTTGGAGAATCAGCACCTTTAACCTCCTGTTCCGTACAGGTTGCAATTTGTCCTGAGGATGAACGGGAAGAGGGGGAACCAATGAGAGACTAGCTCTAGGTGTTGGGACAGGCACAGGTCACTCTATTTTCCCATCAGGAAGAAGAATTAACCACAGGCTCAGCCTGCCGCCCGAAGCCAGAATAGGGCCTGAAGCAAACCTGCGCTTTTGCGGCCAGCTCCCAAGAAAGCGAGTTGAAAAATGGAGCTCAGGGGCACTGCAATTCACAAACCTGCAGACTTAGAAATGATAACTCTCCTCCACAAATATATTGAGGGAAGGCAACGAAGAGGATTTGAAAGCAAGGCAGAATTGCAGGAAACAGATTTCAGGAGGTAGATTCGAATCGCCTTTAAAGCACAGGAAAAGCGGCAAAACCTCGACAATGATGCCCTTGGCCAAAAAGGGCGTATGCGTTTTTTCCTGAATATATTCAGGAAAAAACGCATACGCCCTTTTTGGCCAACCAAGCAACCTGGAAAGGCAAATCAGCGCTACAAAGAAGTCTCGCTTCCCATCGGTCAAAAGGGCCAGGCTGAATAAAGTGTCAAAACCAGAAATGCAGGACAGGCCATGGAGAAATGGGAGCCTTGCTACGCTGATGGGCGGGATGTAAATTGCCAACAGCCACTCTGGAGAAGTGTACGGTGTGTCCTGAAACATCTAAAAAACTCAGCTTAGAGAGCATAGGGCACTTCCACTCATGGGCGTGTAAATTGGGAAAACTAAAAATCAGCAAGACACAGGCACCCCAAAGTTTAGGGCTGCTCTGTTGACAAGAACCTCCACTTTGTGACACCTTAAATATCCCAGGCAAGACAAGAATGGATAAAGAAGTTGTGGTCCTTATGTACAATGGAATATCACTCAGCCATGAAATCAACGTCATAAGGCTAGTAGCAGCATGATGAGTGGATTTGGGTACGACGATTCTAAGTGAAATAAGTCACACAGAAAAAGACACTTATCATAAGATATCACTTATAGAGGGAATGTAAAAACCGCTACCCTTGAACTGAATTACATAACAGGTCAGAGTCACACGTTTAGAAAACACACTAGGGCTGCTTAACGGGAAAGGTGAGGTGGGGTGATGCATAAAACAAGGGTTTCAAATTAGCTCAGATAGCGTTCCATAAACCCAATATGTAATAGACAAGACCTACTCCTTCCTCAGTGAACTGGACTCAACACGCCCTATTCATCGCCCAAGAATATATCTGACTAGTAAGAATCTTAAAACCTATGTATTGATATCTCTCTGTAAGTGAGTGAAGTGGGTGAAAAGCGGCATAACCACAGCAGTGAAAAGCAGCTAAATCCCATTATACAAATCAATTACTTTTAAAAACCCGTGAAACAAAGACAGTGAAAGAGAGAGAAATTCTGACAAAATTCGTTCAGGGGCTGTGATGCAACCTGGATTGACCATATGTAGACCCACAGATGGATGAGACATAAGGGTGGACACTCTTGGGGCTGAGAGGTTTGGTGAGGTTGGGTGAGCAAACGCAGACCCTTTAAAGTAATACTGTGTGGTACCCATCCCATGGGTCCCAAATCTCCAGGTTCAAGGGCATCTTCCTAAATCGAAAACATGCATGAGAAACCCAGAAGATGGTACACCGTGTGATCGGGAAAGTTTCTAAAACGCAGCTCATTTCTCATCTCCTTGTGCTCCGGTTCGCCTTTCCAGCCGCTATACTAGCAATCTCCCTGCTTGGAGAATCAGCACCTTTAACCTCCTGTTCCGTACAGGTTGCAATTTGTCCTGAGGATGAACGGGAAGAGGGGGAACCAATGAGAGACTAGCTCTAGGTGTTGGGACAGGCACAGGTCACTCTATTTTCCCATCAGGAAGAAGAATTAACCTCAGGCTCAGCTTGCCGCCCGGAGCCAGAATAGGGCCTGAAGCAATCCTGCGCTTTTGCGGCCAGCTCCCAAGAAAGCGAGTTGAAAAATGGAGCTCAGGGGCACTGCAATTCACAAACCTGCAGACTTAGAAATGATAACTCTCGTCCACAAATATATTGAGGGAAGGCAACGAAGAGGATTTGAAAGCAAGGCAGAATTGCAGGAATCAGATTTCAGGAGGTAGATTCGAATCGCCTTTAAAGCACAGGAAAAGCGGCAAAACCTCGACAATGATGCCCTTGGCCAAAAAGGGCGTATGCGTTTTTTCCTGAATATATTCAGGAAAAAACGCATACGCCCTTTTTGGCCAACCAAGCAACCTGGAAAGGCAAATCAGCGCTACAAAGAAGTCTCGCTTCCCATCGGTCAAAAGGGCCAGGCTGAATAAAGTGTCAAAACCAGAAATGCAGGACAGGCCATGGAGAAATGGGAGCCTTGCTACGCTGATGGGCGGGATGTAAATTGCCAACAGCCACTCTGGAGAAGTGTACGGTGTGTCCTGAAACATCTAAAAAACTCAGCTTAGAGAGCATAGGGCACTTCCACTCATGGGCGTGTAAATTGGGAAAACTAAAAATCAGCAAGACACAGGCACCCCAAAGTTTAGGGCTGCTCTGTTGACAAGAACCTCCACTTTGTGACACCTTAAATATCCCAGGAAAGACAAGAATGGACAAAGAAGTTGTGGTCCTTATGTACAATGGAATATCACTCAGCCATGAAATCAACGTCATAAGGCTAGTAGCAGCATGATGAGTGGATTTGGGTACGACGATTCTAAGTGAAATAAGTCACACAGAAAAAGACACTTATCATAGATATCACTTATAGAGGGAATGTAAAAACCGCTACCCTTGAACTGAATTACATAACAGGTCAGAGTCACACGTTTAGAAAACACACTAGGGCTGCTTAACGGGAAAGGTGAGGTGGGGTGATGCATAAAACAAGGGTTTCAAATTAGCTCAGATAGCGTTCCATAAACCCAATATGTAATAGACAAGACCTACTCCTTCCTCAGTGAACTGGACTCAACACGCCCTATTCATCGCCCAAGAATATATCTGACTAGTAAGAATCTTAAAACCTATGTATTGATATCTCTCTGTAAGTGAGTGAAGTGGGTGAAAAGCGGCATAACCACAGCAGTGAAAAGCAGCTAAACCCCATTATACAAATCAATTACTTTTAAAAACCCGTGAAACAAAGACAGTGAAAGAGAGAGAAATTCTGACAAAATTCGTTCAGGGGCTGTGATGCAACCTGGATTGACCATATGTAGACCCACAGATGGATGAGACATAAGGGTGGACACTCTTGGGGCTGAGAGGTTTGGTGAGGTTGGGTGAGCAAACGCAGACCCTTTAAAGTAATACTGTGTGGTACCCATCCCATGGGTCCCAAATCTCCAGGTTCAAGGGCATCTTCCTACATCGAAAACATGCATGAGAAACCCAGAAGATGGTACACCGTGTGATCGGGAAAGGTTTCTAAAACGCACCTCATTTCTCTTCTCCTTGTGCTCCGGTTCGCCATTCCAGCCGCTATACTAGCAATCTCCCTGCTTGGAGAATCAGCACCTTTAACCTCCTGTTCCGTACAGGTTGCAATTTGTCCTGAGGATGAACGGGAAGAGGGGGAACCAATGAGAGACTAGCTCTAGGTGTTGGGACAGGCACAGGTCACTCTATTTTCCCATCAGGAAGAAGAATTAACCTCAGGCTCAGCTTGCCGCCCGGAGCCAGAATAGGGCCTGAAGCCATCCTGCGCTTTTGCGGCCAGCTCCCAAGAAAGCGAGTTGAAAAATGGAGCTCAGGGGCACTGCAATTCACAAACCTGCAGACTTAGAAATGATAACTCTCGTCCACAAATATATTGAGGGAAGGCAACGAAGAGGATTTGAAAGCAAGGCAGAATTGCAGGAATCAGATTTCAGGAGGTAGATTCGAATCGCCTTTAAAGCACAGGAAAAGTGGCAAAACCTCGACAATGATGCCCTTGGCCAAAAAGGGCGTATGCGTTTTTTCCTGAATATATTCAGGAAAAAACGCATACGCCCTTTTTGGCCAACCAAGCAACCTGGAAAGGCAAATCAGCGCTACAAAGAAGTCTCGCTTCCCATCGGTCAAAAGGGCCAGGCTGAATAAAGTGTCAAAACCAGAAATGCAGGACAGGCCATGGAGAAATGGGAGCCTTGCTACGCTGATGGGCGGGATGTAAATTGCCAACAGCCACTCTGGAGAAGTGTACGGTGTGTCCTGAAACATCTAAAAAACTCAGCTTAGAGAGCATAGGGCACTTCCACTCATGGGCGTGTAAATTGGGAAAACTAAAAATCAGCAAGACACAGGCACCCCAAAGTTTAGGGCTGCTCTGTTGACAAGAACCTCCACTTTGTGACACCTTAAATATCCCAGGAAAGACAAGAATGGATAAAGAAGTTGTGGTCCTTATGTACAATGGAATATCACTCAGCCATGAAATCAACGTCATAAGGCTAGTAGCAGCATGATGAGTGGATTTGGGTACGACGATTCTAAGTGAAATAAGTCACACAGAAAAAGACACTTATCATAAGATATCACTTATAGAGGGAATGTAAAAACCGCTACCCTTGAACTGAATTACATAACAGGTCAGAGTCACACGTTTAGAAAACACACTAGGGCTGCTTAACGGGAAAGGTGAGGTGGGGTGATGCATAAAACAAGGGTTTCAAATTAGCTCAGATAGCGTTCCATAAACCCAATATGTAATAGACAAGACCTACTCCTTCCTCAGTGAACTGGACTCAACACGCCCTATTCATCGCCCAAGAATATATCTGACTAGTAAGAATCTTAAAACCTATGTATTGATATCTCTCTGTAAGTGAGTGAAGTGGGTGAAAAGCGGCATAACCACAGCAGTGAAAAGCAGCTAAACCCCATTATACAAATCAATTACTTTTAAAAACCCGTGAAACAAAGACAGTGAAAGAGAGAGAAATTCTGACAAAATTCGTTCAGGGGCTGTGATGCAACCTGGATTGACCATATGTAGACCCACAGATGGATGAGACATAAGGGTGGACACTCTTGGGGCTGAGAGGTTTGGTGAGGTTGGGTGAGCAAACGCAGACCCTTTAAAGTAATACTGTGTGGTACCCATCCCATGGGTCCCAAATCTCCAGGTTCAAGGGCATCTTCCTACATCGAAAACATGCATGAGAAACCCAGAAGATGGTACACCGTGTGATCGGGAAAGGTTTCTAAAACGCACCTCATTTCTCTTCTCCTTGTGCTCCGGTTCGCCATTCCAGCCGCTATACTAGCAATCTCCCTGCTTGGAGAATCAGCACCTTTAACCTCCTGTTCCGTACAGGTTGCAATTTGTCCTGAGGATGAACGGGAAGAGGGGGAACCAATGAGAGACTAGCTCTAGGTGTTAGGACAGGCACAGGTCACTCTATTTTCCCATCAGGAAGAAGAATTAACCTCAGGGTCAGCTTGCCGCCCGGAGCCAGAATAGGGCCTGAAGCAATCCTGCGCTTTTGCGGCCAGCTCCCAAGAAAGCGAGTTGAAAAATGGAGCTCAGGGGCACTGCAATTCACAAACCTGCAGACTTAGAAATGATAACTCTCGTCCACAAATATATTGAGGGAAGGCAACGAAGAGGATTTGAAAGCAAGGCAGAATTGCAGGAAACAGATTTCAGGAGGTAGATTCGAATCGCCTTTAAAGCACAGGAAAAGCGGCAAAACCTCGACAATGATGCCCTTGGCCAAAAAGGGCGTATGCGTTTTTTCCTGAATATATTCAGGAAAAAACGCATACGCCCTTTTTGGCCAACCAAGCAACCTGGAAAGGCAAATCAGCGCTACAAAGAAGTCTCGCTTCCCATCGGTCAAAAGGGCCAGGCTGAATAAAGTGTCAAAACCAGAAATGCAGGACAGGCCATGGAGAAATGGGAGCCTTGCTACGCTGATGGGCGGGATGTAAATTGCCAACAGCCACTCTGGAGAAGTGTACGGTGTGTCCTGAAACATCTAAAAAACTCAGCTTAGAGAGCATAGGGCACTTCCACTCATGGGCGTGTAAATTGGGAAAACTAAAAATCAGCAAGACACAGGCACCCCAAAGTTTAGGGCTGCTCTGTTGACAAGAACCTCCACTTTGTGACACCTTAAATATCCCAGGCAAGACAAGAATGGATAAAGAAGTTGTGGTCCTTATGTACAATGGAATATCACTCAGCCATGAAATCAACGTCATAAGGCTAGTAGCAGCATGATGAGTGGATTTGGGTACGACGATTCTAAGTGAAATAAGTCACACAGAAAAAGACACTTATCATAAGATATCACTTATAGAGGGAATGTAAAAACCGCTACCCTTGAACTGAATTACATAACAGGTCAGAGTCACACGTTTAGAAAACACACTAGGGCTGCTTAACGGGAAAGGTGAGGTGGGGTGATGCATAAAACAAGGGTTTCAAATTAGCTCAGATAGCGTTCCATAAACCCAATATGTAATAGACAAGACCTACTCCTTCCTCAGTGAACTGGACTCAACACGCCCTATTCATCGCCCAAGAATATATCTGACTAGTAAGAATCTTAAAACCTATGTATTGATATCTCTCTGTAAGTGAGTGAAGTGGGTGAAAAGCGGCATAAACACAGCAGTGAAAAGCAGCTAAACCCCATTATACAAATCAATTACTTTTAAAAACCCGTGAAACAAAGACAGTGAAAGAGAGAGAAATTCTGACAAAATTCGTTCAGGGGCTGTGATGCAACCTGGATTGACCATATGTAGACCCACAGATGGATGAGACATAAGGGTGGACACTCTTGGGGCTGAGAGGTTTGGTGAGGTTGGGTGAGCAAACGCAGACCCTTTAAAGTAATACTGTGTGGTACCCATCCCATGGGTCCCAAATCTCCAGGTTCAAGGGCATCTTCCTACATCGAAAACATGCATGAGAAACCCAGAAGATGGTACACCGTGTGATCGGGAAAGGTTTCTAAAATGCACCTCATTTCTCATCTCCTTGTGCTCCGGTTCGCCATTCCAGCCGCTATACTAGCAATCTCCCTGCTTGGAGAATCAGCACCTTTAACCTCCTGTTCCGTACAGGTTGCAATTTGTCCTGAGGATGAACGGGAAGAGGGGGAACCAATGAGAGACTAGCTCTAGGTGTTGGGACAGGCACAGGTCACTCTATTTTCCCATCAGGAAGAAGAATTAACCACAGGCTCAGCCTGCCGCCCGAAGCCAGAATAGGGCCTGAAGCAAACCTGCGCTTTTGCGGCCAGCTCCCAAGAAAGCGAGTTGAAAAATGGAGCTCAGGGGCACTGCAATTCACAAACCTGCAGACTTAGAAATGATAACTCTCCTCCACAAATATATTGAGGGAAGGCAACGAAGAGGATTTGAAAGCAAGGCAGAATTGCAGGAAACAGATTTCAGGAGGTAGATTCGAATCGCCTTTAAAGCACAGGAAAAGCGGCAAAACCTCGACAATGATGCCCTTGGCCAAAAAGGGCGTATGCGTTTTTTCCTGAATATATTCAGGAAAAAACGCATACGCCCTTTTTGGCCAACCAAGCAACCTGGAAAGGCAAATCAGCGCTACAAAGAAGTCTCGCTTCCCATCGGTCAAAAGGGCCAGGCTGAATAAAGTGTCAAAACCAGAAATGCAGGACAGGCCATGGAGAAATGGGAGCCTTGCTACGCTGATGGGCGGGATGTAAATTGCCAACAGCCACTCTGGAGAAGTGTACGGTGTGTCCTGAAACATCTAAAAAACTCAGCTTAGAGAGCATAGGGCACTTCCACTCATGGGCGTGTAAATTGGGAAAACTAAAAATCAGCAAGACACAGGCACCCCAAAGTTTAGGGCTGCTCTGTTGACAAGAACCTCCACTTTGTGACACCTTAAATATCCCAGGAAAGACAAGAATGGATAAAGAAGTTGTGGTCCTTATGTACAATGGAATATCACTCAGCCATGAAATCAACGTCATAAGGCTAGTAGCAGCATGATGAGTGGATTTGGGTACGACGATTCTAAGTGAAATAAGTCACACAGAAAAAGACACTTATCATAAGATATCACTTATAGAGGGAATGTAAAAACCGCTACCCTTGAACTGAATTACATAACAGGTCAGAGTCACACGTTTAGAAAACACACTAGGGCTGCTTAACGGGAAAGGTGAGGTGGGGTGATGCATAAAACAAGGGTTTCAAATTAGCTCAGATAGCGTTCCATAAACCCAATATGTAATAGACAAGACCTACTCCTTCCTCAGTGAACTGGACTCAACACGCCCTATTCATCGCCCAAGAATATATCTGACTAGTAAGAATCTTAAAACCTATGTATTGATATCTCTCTGTAAGTGAGTGAAGTGGGTGAAAAGCGGCATAACCACAGCAGTGAAAAGCAGCTAAACCCCATTATACAAATCAATTACTTTTAAAAACCCGTGAAACAAAGACAGTGAAAGAGAGAGAAATTCTGACAAAATTCGTTCAGGGGCTGTGATGCAACCTGGATTGACCATATGTAGACCCACAGATGGATGAGACATAAGGGTGGACACTCTTGGGGCTGAGAGGTTTGGTGAGGTTGGGTGAGCAAACGCAGACCCTTTAAAGTAATACTGTGTGGTACCCATCCCATGGGTCCCAAATCTCCAGGTTCAAGGGCATCTTCCTACATCGAAAACATGCATGAGAAACCCAGAAGATGGTACACCGTGTGATCGGGAAAGTTTCTAAAACGCAGCTCATTTCTCATCTCCTTGTGCTCCGGTTCGCCTTTCCAGCCGCTATACTAGCAATCTCCCTGCCTGGAGAATCAGCACCTTTAACCTCCTGTACCAAACAGGTTGCAATTTGTCCTGAGGATGAACGGGAAGAGGGGGAACCAATGAGAGACTAGCTCTAGGTGTTGGGACAGGCACAGGTCACTCTATTTTCCCATCAGGAAGAAGAATTAACCACAGGCTCAGCCTGCCGCCCGAAGCCAGAATAGGGCCTGAAGCAAACCTGCGCTTTTGCGGCCAGCTCCCAAGAAAGCGAGTTGAAAAATGGAGCTCAGGGGCACTGCAATTCACAAACCTGCAGACTTAGAAATGATAACTCTCGTCCACAAATATATTGAGGGAAGGCAACGAAGAGGATTTGAAAGCAAGGCAGAATTGCAGGAAACAGATTTCAGGAGGTAGATTCGAATCGCCTTTAAAGCACAGGAAAAGCGGCAAAACCTCGACAATGATGCCCTTGGCCAAAAAGAGCGTATGCGTTTTTTCCTGAATATATTCAGGAAAAAACGCATACGCCCTTTTTGGCCAACCAAGCAACCTGGAAAGGCAAATCAGCGCTACAAAGAAGTCTCGCTTCCCATCGGTCAAAAGGGCCAGGCTGAATAAAGTGTCAAAACCAGAAATGCAGGACAGGCCATGGAGAAATGGGAGCCTTGCTACGCTGATGGGCTGGATGTAAATTGCCAACAGCCACTCTGGAGAAGTGTACGGTGTGTCCTGAAACATCTAAAAAACTCAGCTTAGAGAGCATAGGGCACTTCCACTCATGGGCGTGTAAATTGGGAAAACTAAAAATCAGCAAGACACAGGCACCCCAAAGTTTAGGGCTGCTCTGTTGACAAGAACCTCCACTTTGTCACACCTTAAATATCCCAGGAAAGACAAGAATGGATAAAGAAGTTGTGGTCCTTATGTACAATGGAATATCACTCAGCCATGAAATCAACGTCATAAGGCTAGTAGCAGCATGATGAGTGGATTTGGGTACGACGATTCTAAGTGAAATAAGTCACACAGAAAAAGACACTTATCATAAGATATCACTTATAGAGGGAATGTAAAAACCGCTACCCTTGAACTGAATTACATAACAGGTCAGAGTCACACGTTTAGAAAACACACTAGGGCTGCTTAACGGGAAAGGTGAGGTGGGGTGATGCATAAAACAAGGGTTTCAAATTAGCTCAGATAGCGTTCCATAAACCCAATATGTAATAGACAAGACCTACTCCTTCCTCAGTGAACTGGACTCAACACGCCCTATTCATCGCCCAAGAATATATCTGACTAGTAAGAATCTTAAAACCTATGTATTGATATCTCTCTGTAAGTGAGTCAAGTGGGTGAAAAGCGGCATAACCACAGCAGTGAAAAGCAGCTAAACCCCATTATACAAATCAATTACTTTTAAAAACCCGTGAAACAAAGACAGTGAAAGAGAGAGAAATTCTGACAAAATTCGTTCAGGGGCTGTGATGCAACCTGGATTGACCATATGTAGACCCACAGATGGATGAGACATAAGGGTGGACACTCTTGGGGCTGAGAGGTTTGGTGAGGTTGGGTGAGCAAACGCAGACCCTTTAAAGTAATACTGTGTGGTACCCATCCCATGGGTCCCAAATCTCCAGGTTCAAGGGCATCTTCCTACATCGAAAACATGCATGAGAAACCCAGAAGATGGTACACCGTGTGATCGGGAAAGGTTTCTAAAACGCACCTCATTTCTCATCTCCTTGTGCTCCGGTTCGCCATTCCAGCCGCTATACTAGCAATCTCCCTGCTTGGAGAATCAGCACCTTTAACCTCCTGTTCCGTACAGGTTGCAATTTGTCCTGAGGATGAACGGGAAGAGGGGGAACCAATGAGAGACTAGCTCTAGGTGTTGGGACAGGCACAGGTCACTCTATTTTCCCATCAGGAAGAAGAATTAACCTCAGGCTCAGCTTGCCGCCCGGAGCCAGAATAGGGCCTGAAGCAATCCTGCGCTTTTGCGGCCAGCTCCCAAGAAAGCGAGTTGAAAAATGGAGCTCAGGGGCACTGCAATTCACAAACCTGCAGACTTAGAAATGATAACTCTCGTCCACAAATATATTGAGGGAAGGCAACGAAGAGGATTTGAAAGCAAGGCAGAATTGCAGGAATCAGATTTCAGGAGGTAGATTCGAATCGCCTTTAAAGCACAGGAAAAGCGGCAAAACCTCGACAATGATGCCCTTGGCCAAAAAGGGCGTATGCGTTTTTTCCTGAATATATTCAGGAAAAAACGCATACGCCCTTTTTGGCCAACCAAGCAACCTGGAAAGGCAAATCAGCGCTACAAAGAAGTCTCGCTTCCCATCGGTCAAAAGGGCCAGGCTGAATAAAGTGTCAAAACCAGAAATGCAGGACAGGCCATGGAGAAATGGGAGCCTTGCTACGCTGATGGGCGGGATGTAAATTGCCAACAGCCACTCTGGAGAAGTGTACGGTGTGTCCTGAAACATCTAAAAAACTCAGCTTAGAGAGCATAGGGCACTTCCACTCATGGGCGTGTAAATTGGGAAAACTAAAAATCAGCAAGACACAGGCACCCCAAAGTTTAGGGCTGCTCTGTTGACAAGAACCTCCACTTTGTGACACCTTAAATATCCCAGGAAAGACAAGAATGGACAAAGAAGTTGTGGTCCTTATGTACAATGGAATATCACTCAGCCATGAAATCAACGTCATAAGGCTAGTAGCAGCATGATGAGTGGATTTGGGTACGACGATTCTAAGTGAAATAAGTCACACAGAAAAAGACACTTATCATAGATATCACTTATAGAGGGAATGTAAAAACCGCTACCCTTGAACTGAATTACATAACAGGTCAGAGTCACACGTTTAGAAAACACACTAGGGCTGCTTAACGGGAAAGGTGAGGTGGGGTGATGCATAAAACAAGGGTTTCAAATTAGCTCAGATAGCGTTCCATAAACCCAATATGTAATAGACAAGACCTACTCCTTCCTCAGTGAACTGGACTCAACACGCCCTATTCATCGCCCAAGAATATATCTGACTAGTAAGAATCTTAAAACCTATGTATTGATATCTCTCTGTAAGTGAGTGAAGTGGGTGAAAAGCGGCATAACCACAGCAGTGAAAAGCAGCTAAACCCCATTATACAAATCAATTACTTTTAAAAACCCGTGAAACAAAGACAGTGAAAGAGAGAGAAATTCTGACAAAATTCGTTCAGGGGCTGTGATGCAACCTGGATTGACCATATGTAGACCCACAGATGGATGAGACATAAGGGTGGACACTCTTGGGGCTGAGAGGTTTGGTGAGGTTGGGTGAGCAAACGCAGACCCTTTAAAGTAATACTGTGTGGTACCCATCCCATGGGTCCCAAATCTCCAGGTTCAAGGGCATCTTCCTACATCGAAAACATGCATGAGAAACCCAGAAGATGGTACACCGTGTGATCGGGAAAGGTTTCTAAAACGCACCTCATTTCTCTTCTCCTTGTGCTCCGGTTCGCCATTCCAGCCGCTATACTAGCAATCTCCCTGCTTGGAGAATCAGCACCTTTAACCTCCTGTTCCGTACAGGTTGCAATTTGTCCTGAGGATGAACGGGAAGAGGGGGAACCAATGAGAGACTAGCTCTAGGTGTTAGGACAGGCACAGGTCACTCTATTTTCCCATCAGGAAGAAGAATTAACCTCAGGCTCAGCTTGCCGCCCGGAGCCAGAATAGGGCCTGAAGCCATCCTGCGCTTTTGCGGCCAGCTCCCAAGAAAGCGAGTTGAAAAATGGAGCTCAGGGGCACTGCAATTCACAAACCTGCAGACTTAGAAATGATAACTCTCGTCCACAAATATATTGAGGGAAGGCAACGAAGAGGATTTGAAAGCAAGGCAGAATTGCAGGAATCAGATTTCAGGAGGTAGATTCGAATCGCCTTTAAAGCACAGGAAAAGTGGCAAAACCTCGACAATGATGCCCTTGGCCAAAAAGGGCGTATGCGTTTTTTCCTGAATATATTCAGGAAAAAACGCATACGCCCTTTTTGGCCAACCAAGCAACCTGGAAAGGCAAATCAGCGCTACAAAGAAGTCTCGCTTCCCATCGGTCAAAAGGGCCAGGCTGAATAAAGTGTCAAAACCAGAAATGCAGGACAGGCCATGGAGAAATGGGAGCCTTGCTACGCTGATGGGCGGGATGTAAATTGCCAACAGCCACTCTGGAGAAGTGTACGGTGTGTCCTGAAACATCTAAAAAACTCAGCTTAGAGAGCATAGGGCACTTCCACTCATGGGCGTGTAAATTGGGAAAACTAAAAATCAGCAAGACACAGGCACCCCAAAGTTTAGGGCTGCTCTGTTGACAAGAACCTCCACTTTGTGACACCTTAAATATCCCAGGAAAGACAAGAATGGATAAAGAAGTTGTGGTCCTTATGTACAATGGAATATCACTCAGCCATGAAATCAACGTCATAAGGCTAGTAGCAGCATGATGAGTGGATTTGGGTACGACGATTCTAAGTGAAATAAGTCACACAGAAAAAGACACTTATCATAAGATATCACTTATAGAGGGAATGTAAAAACCGCTACCCTTGAACTGAATTACATAACAGGTCAGAGTCACACGTTTAGAAAACACACTAGGGCTGCTTAACGGGAAAGGTGAGGTGGGGTGATGCATAAAACAAGGGTTTCAAATTAGCTCAGATAGCGTTCCATAAACCCAATATGTAATAGACAAGACCTACTCCTTCCTCAGTGAACTGGACTCAACACGCCCTATTCATCGCCCAAGAATATATCTGACTAGTAAGAATCTTAAAACCTATGTATTGATATCTCTCTGTAAGTGAGTGAAGTGGGTGAAAAGCGGCATAACCACAGCAGTGAAAAGCAGCTAAACCCCATTATACAAATCAATTACTTTTAAAAACCCGTGAAACAAAGACAGTGAAAGAGAGAGAAATTCTGACAAAATTCGTTCAGGGGCTGTGATGCAACCTGGATTGACCATATGTAGACCCACAGATGGATGAGACATAAGGGTGGACACTCTTGGGGCTGAGAGGTTTGGTGAGGTTGGGTGAGCAAACGCAGACCCTTTAAAGTAATACTGTGTGGTACCCATCCCATGGGTCCCAAATCTCCAGGTTCAAGGGCATCTTCCTACATCGAAAACATGCATGAGAAACCCAGAAGATGGTACACCGTGTGATCGGGAAAGGTTTCTAAAACGCACCTCATTTCTCTTCTCCTTGTGCTCCGGTTCGCCATTCCAGCCGCTATACTAGCAATCTCCCTGCTTGGAGAATCAGCACCTTTAACCTCCTGTTCCGTACAGGTTGCAATTTGTCCTGAGGATGAACGGGAAGAGGGGGAACCAATGAGAGACTAGCTCTAGGTGTTAGGACAGGCACAGGTCACTCTATTTTCCCATCAGGAAGAAGAATTAACCTCAGGGTCAGCTTGCCGCCCGGAGCCAGAATAGGGCCTGAAGCAATCCTGCGCTTTTGCGGCCAGCTCCCAAGAAAGCGAGTTGAAAAATGGAGCTCAGGGGCACTGCAATTCACAAACCTGCAGACTTAGAAATGATAACTCTCGTCCACAAATATATTGAGGGAAGGCAACGAAGAGGATTTGAAAGCAAGGCAGAATTGCAGGAAACAGATTTCAGGAGGTAGATTCGAATCGCCTTTAAAGCACAGGAAAAGCGGCAAAACCTCGACAATGATGCCCTTGGCCAAAAAGGGCGTATGCGTTTTTTCCTGAATATATTCAGGAAAAAACGCATACGCCCTTTTTGGCCAACCAAGCAACCTGGAAAGGCAAATCAGCGCTACAAAGAAGTCTCGCTTCCCATCGGTCAAAAGGGCCAGGCTGAATAAAGTGTCAAAACCAGAAATGCAGGACAGGCCATGGAGAAATGGGAGCCTTGCTACGCTGATGGGCGGGATGTAAATTGCCAACAGCCACTCTGGAGAAGTGTACGGTGTGTCCTGAAACATCTAAAAAACTCAGCTTAGAGAGCATAGGGCACTTCCACTCATGGGCGTGTAAATTGGGAAAACTAAAAATCAGCAAGACACAGGCACCCCAAAGTTTAGGGCTGCTCTGTTGACAAGAACCTCCACTTTGTGACACCTTAAATATCCCAGGCAAGACAAGAATGGATAAAGAAGTTGTGGTCCTTATGTACAATGGAATATCACTCAGCCATGAAATCAACGTCATAAGGCTAGTAGCAGCATGATGAGTGGATTTGGGTACGACGATTCTAAGTGAAATAAGTCACACAGAAAAAGACACTTATCATAAGATATCACTTATAGAGGGAATGTAAAAACCGCTACCCTTGAACTGAATTACATAACAGGTCAGAGTCACACGTTTAGAAAACACACTAGGGCTGCTTAACGGGAAAGGTGAGGTGGGGTGATGCATAAAACAAGGGTTTCAAATTAGCTCAGATAGCGTTCCATAAACCCAATATGTAATAGACAAGACCTACTCCTTCCTCAGTGAACTGGACTCAACACGCCCTATTCATCGCCCAAGAATATATCTGACTAGTAAGAATCTTAAAACCTATGTATTGATATCTCTCTGTAAGTGAGTGAAGTGGGTGAAAAGCGGCATAACCACAGCAGTGAAAAGCAGCTAAACCCCATTATACAAATCAATTACTTTTAAAAACCCGTGAAACAAAGACAGTGAAAGAGAGAGAAATTCTGACAAAATTCGTTCAGGGGCTGTGATGCAACCTGGATTGACCATATGTAGACCCACAGATGGATGAGACATAAGGGTGGACACTCTTGGGGCTGAGAGGTTTGGTGAGGTTGGGTGAGCAAACGCAGACCCTTTAAAGTAATACTGTGTGGTACCCATCCCATGGGTCCCAAATCTCCAGGTTCAAGGGCATCTTCCTACATCGAAAACATGCATGAGAAACCCAGAAGATGGTACACCGTGTGATCGGGAAAGGTTTCTAAAACGCAGCTCATTTCTCATCTCCTTGTGCTCCGGTTCGCCTTTCCAGCCGCTATACTAGCAATCTCCCTGCCTGGAGAATCAGCACCTTTAACCTCCTGTACCAAACAGGTTGCAATTTGTCCTGAGGATGAACGGGAAGAGGGGGAACCAATGAGAGACTAGCTCTAGGTGTTGGGACAGGCACAGGTCACTCTATTTTCCCATCAGGAAGAAGAATTAACCACAGGCTCAGCCTGCCGCCCGAAGCCAGAATAGGGCCTGAAGCAAACCTGCGCTTTTGCGGCCAGCTCCCAAGAAAGCGACTTGAAAAATGGAGCTCAGGGGCACTGCAATTCACAAACCTGCAGACTTAGAAATGATAACTCTCGTCCACAAATATATTGAGGGAAGGCAACGAAGAGGATTTGAAAGCAAGGCAGAATTGCAGGAAACAGATTTCAGGAGGTAGATTCGAATCGCCTTTAAAGCACAGGAAAAGCGGCAAAACCTCGACAATGATGCCCTTGGCCAAAAAGAGCGTATGCGTTTTTTCCTGAATATATTCAGGAAAAAACGCATACGCCCTTTTTGGCCAACCAAGCAACCTGGAAAGGCAAATCAGCGCTACAAAGAAGTCTCGCTTCCCATCGGTCAAAAGGGCCAGGCTGAATAAAGTGTCAAAACCAGAAATGCAGGACAGGCCATGGAGAAATGGGAGCCTTGCTACGCTGATGGGCTGGATGTAAATTGCCAACAGCCACTCTGGAGAAGTGTACGGTGTGTCCTGAAACATCTAAAAAACTCAGCTTAGAGAGCATAGGGCACTTCCACTCATGGGCGTGTAAATTGGGAAAACTAAAAATCAGCAAGACACAGGCACCCCAAAGTTTAGGGCTGCTCTGTTGACAAGAACCTCCACTTTGTCACACCTTAAATATCCCAGGAAAGACAAGAATGGATAAAGAAGTTGTGGTCCTTATGTACAATGGAATATCACTCAGCCATGAAATCAACGTCATAAGGCTAGTAGCAGCATGATGAGTGGATTTGGGTACGACGATTCTAAGTGAAATAAGTCACACAGAAATAGACACTTATCATAAGATATCACTTATAGAGGGAATGTAAAAACCGCTACCCTTGAACTGAATTACATAACAGGTCAGAGTCACACGTTTAGAAAACACACTAGGGCTGCTTAACGGGAAAGGTGAGGTGGGGTGATGCATAAAACAAGGGTTTCAAATTAGCTCAGATAGCGTTCCATAAACCCAATATGTAATAGACAAGACCTACTCCTTCCTCAGTGAACTGGACTCAACACGCCCTATTCATCGCCCAAGAATATATCTGACTAGTAAGAATCTTAAAACCTATGTATTGATATCTCTCTGTAAGTGAGTCAAGTGGGTGAAAAGCGGCATAACCACAGCAGTGAAAAGCAGCTAAACCCCATTATACAAATCAATTACTTTTAAAAACCCGTGAAACAAAGACAGTGAAAGAGAGAGAAATTCTGACAAAATTCGTTCAGGGGCTGTGATGCAACCTGGATTGACCATATGTAGACCCACAGATGGATGAGACATAAGGGTGGACACTCTTGGGGCTGAGAGGTTTGGTGAGGTTGGGTGAGCAAACGCAGACCCTTTAAAGTAATACTGTGTGGTACCCATCCCATGGGTCCCAAATCTCCAGGTTCAAGGGCATCTTCCTACATCGAAAACATGCATGAGAAACCCAGAAGATGGTACACCGTGTGATCGGGAAAGGTTTCTAAAACGCACCTCATTTCTCATCTCCTTGTGCTCCGGTTCGCCATTCCAGCCGCTATACTAGCAATCTCCCTGCTTGGAGAATCAGCACCTTTAACCTCCTGTTCCGTACAGGTTGCAATTTGTCCTGAGGATGAACGGGAAGAGGGGGAACCAATGAGAGACTAGCTCTAGGTGTTGGGACAGGCACAGGTCACTCTATTTTCCCATCAGGAAGAAGAATTAACCTCAGGCTCAGCTTGCCGCCCGGAGCCAGAATAGGGCCTGAAGCAATCCTGCGCTTTTGCGGCCAGCTCCCAAGAAAGCGAGTTGAAAAATGGAGCTCAGGGGCACTGCAATTCACAAACCTGCAGACTTAGAAATGATAACTCTCGTCCACAAATATATTGAGGGAAGGCAACGAAGAGGATTTGAAAGCAAGGCAGAATTGCAGGAATCAGATTTCAGGAGGTAGATTCGAATCGCCTTTAAAGCACAGGAAAAGCGGCAAAACCTCGACAATGATGCCCTTGGCCAAAAAGGGCGTATGCGTTTTTTCCTGAATATATTCAGGAAAAAACGCATACGCCCTTTTTGGCCAACCAAGCAACCTGGAAAGGCAAATCAGCGCTACAAAGAAGTCTCGCTTCCCATCGGTCAAAAGGGCCAGGCTGAATAAAGTGTCAAAACCAGAAATGCAGGACAGGCCATGGAGAAATGGGAGCCTTGCTACGCTGATGGGCGGGATGTAAATTGCCAACAGCCACTCTGGAGAAGTGTACGGTGTGTCCTGAAACATCTAAAAAACTCAGCTTAGAGAGCATAGGGCACTTCCACTCATGGGCGTGTAAATTGGGAAAACTAAAAATCAGCAAGACACAGGCACCCCAAAGTTTAGGGCTGCTCTGTTGACAAGAACCTCCACTTTGTGACACCTTAAATATCCCAGGAAAGACAAGAATGGACAAAGAAGTTGTGGTCCTTATGTACAATGGAATATCACTCAGCCATGAAATCAACGTCATAAGGCTAGTAGCAGCATGATGAGTGGATTTGGGTACGACGATTCTAAGTGAAATAAGTCACACAGAAAAAGACACTTATCATAGATATCACTTATAGAGGGAATGTAAAAACCGCTACCCTTGAACTGAATTACATAACAGGTCAGAGTCACACGTTTAGAAAACACACTAGGGCTGCTTAACGGGAAAGGTGAGGTGGGGTGATGCATAAAACAAGGGTTTCAAATTAGCTCAGATAGCGTTCCATAAACCCAATATGTAATAGACAAGACCTACTCCTTCCTCAGTGAACTGGACTCAACACGCCCTATTCATCGCCCAAGAATATATCTGACTAGTAAGAATCTTAAAACCTATGTATTGATATCTCTCTGTAAGTGAGTGAAGTGGGTGAAAAGCGGCATAACCACAGCAGTGAAAAGCAGCTAAACCCCATTATACAAATCAATTACTTTTAAAAACCCGTGAAACAAAGACAGTGAAAGAGAGAGAAATTCTGACAAAATTCGTTCAGGGGCTGTGATGCAACCTGGATTGACCATATGTAGACCCACAGATGGATGAGACATAAGGGTGGACACTCTTGGGGCTGAGAGGTTTGGTGAGGTTGGGTGAGCAAACGCAGACCCTTTAAAGTAATACTGTGTGGTACCCATCCCATGGGTCCCAAATCTCCAGGTTCAAGGGCATCTTCCTACATCGAAAACATGCATGAGAAACCCAGAAGATGGTACACCGTGTGATCGGGAAAGGTTTCTAAAACGCACCTCATTTCTCTTCTCCTTGTGCTCCGGTTCGCCATTCCAGCCGCTATACTAGCAATCTCCCTGCTTGGAGAATCAGCACCTTTAACCTCCTGTTCCGTACAGGTTGCAATTTGTCCTGAGGATGAACGGGAAGAGGGGGAACCAATGAGAGACTAGCTCTAGGTGTTGGGACAGGCACAGGTCACTCTATTTTCCCATCAGGAAGAAGAATTAACCTCAGGCTCAGCTTGCCGCCCGGAGCCAGAATAGGGCCTGAAGCCATCCTGCGCTTTTGCGGCCAGCTCCCAAGAAAGCGAGTTGAAAAATGGAGCTCAGGGGCACTGCAATTCACAAACCTGCAGACTTAGAAATGATAACTCTCGTCCACAAATATATTGAGGGAAGGCAACGAAGAGGATTTGAAAGCAAGGCAGAATTGCAGGAATCAGATTTCAGGAGGTAGATTCGAATCGCCTTTAAAGCACAGGAAAAGTGGCAAAACCTCGACAATGATGCCCTTGGCCAAAAAGGGCGTATGCGTTTTTTCCTGAATATATTCAGGAAAAAACGCATACGCCCTTTTTGGCCAACCAAGCAACCTGGAAAGGCAAATCAGCGCTACAAAGAAGTCTCGCTTCCCATCGGTCAAAAGGGCCAGGCTGAATAAAGTGTCAAAACCAGAAATGCAGGACAGGCCATGGAGAAATGGGAGCCTTGCTACGCTGATGGGCGGGATGTAAATTGCCAACAGCCACTCTGGAGAAGTGTACGGTGTGTCCTGAAACATCTAAAAAACTCAGCTTAGAGAGCATAGGGCACTTCCACTCATGGGCGTATAAATTGGGAAAACTAAAAATCAGCAAGACACAGGCACCCGAAAGTTTAGGGCTGCTCTGTTGACAAGAACCTCCACTTTGTTACACCTTAAATATCCCAGGAAAGACAAGAATGGATAAAGAAGTTGTGGTCCTTATGTACAATGGAATATCACTCAGCCATGAAATCAACGTCATAAGGCTAGTAGCAGCATGATGAGTGGATTTGGGTACGACGATTCTAAGTGAAATAAGTCACACAGAAAAAGACACTTATCATAAGATATCACTTATAGAGGGAATGTAAAAACCGCTACCCTTGAACTGAATTACATAACAGGTCAGAGTCACACGTTTAGAAAACACACTAGGGCTGCTTAACGGGAAAGGTGAGGTGGGGTGATGCATAAAACAAGGGTTTCAAATTAGCTCAGATAGCGTTCCATAAACCCAATATGTAATAGACAAGACCTACTCCTTCCTCAGTGAACTGGACTCAACACGCCCTATTCATCGCCCAAGAATATATCTGACTAGTAAGAAACTTAAAACCTATGTATTGATATCTCTCTGTAAGTGAGTGAAGTGGGTGAAAAGCGGCATAAACACAGCAGTGAAAAGCAGCTAAACCCCATTATACAAATCAATTACTTTTAAAAACCCGTGAAACAAAGACAGTGAAAGAGAGAGAAATTCTGACAAAATTCGTTCAGGGGCTGTGATGCAACCTGGATTGACCATATGTAGACCCACAGATGGATGAGACATAAGGGTGGACACTCTTGGGGCTGAGAGGTTTGGTGAGGTTGGGTGAGCAAACGCAGACCCTTTAAAGTAATACTGCGTGGAACCCATCCAATGGGTCCCAAATCTCCAGGTTCAAGGGCATCTTCCTACATCGAAAACATACATGAGAAACCCAGAAGATGGTACACCGTGTGATCGGGAAAGGTTTCTAAAACGCACCTCATTTCTCATCTCCTTGTGCTCCGGTTCGCCTTTCCAGCCGCTATACTAGCAATCTCCCTGCCTGGAGAATCAGCACCTTTAACCTCCTGTTCCGAACAGGTTGCAATTTGTCCTGAGGATGAACGGGAAGAGGGGGAACCAATGAGAGACTAGCTCTAGGTGTTGGGACAGGCACAGGTCACTCTATTTTCCCATCAGGAAGAAGAATTAACCACAGGCTCAGCCTGCCGCCCGAAGCCAGAATAGGGCCTGAAGCAAACCTGCGCTTTTGCGGCCAGCTCCCAAGAAAGCGAGTTGAAAAATGGAGCTCAGGGGCACTGCAATTCACAAACCTGCAGACTTAGAAATGATAACTCTCGTCCACAAATATATTGAGGGAAGGCAACGAAGAGGATTTGAAAGCAAGGCAGAATTGCAGGAATCAGATTTCAGGAGGTAGATTCGAATCGCCTTTAAAGCACAGGAAAAGCGGCAAAACCTCGACAATGATGCCCTTGGCCAAAAAGGGCGTATGCGTTTTTTCCTGAATATATTCAGGAAAAAACGCATACGCCCTTTTTGGCCAACCAAGCAACCTGGAAAGGCAAATCAGCGCTACAAAGAAGTCTCGCTTCCCATCGGTCAAAAGGGCCAGGCTGAATAAAGTGTCAAAACCAGAAATGCAGGACAGGCCATGGAGAAATGGGAGCCTTGCTACGCTGATGGGCGGGATGTAAATTGCCAACAGCCACTCTGGAGAAGTGTACGGTGTGTCCTGAAACATCTAAAAAACTCAGCTTAGAGAGCATAGGGCACTTCCACTCATGGGCGTGTAAATTGGGAAAACTAAAAATCAGCAAGACACAGGCACCCCAAAGTTTAGGGCTGCTCTGTTGACAAGAACCTCCACTTTGTGACACCTTAAATATCCCAGGAAAGACAAGAATGGACAAAGAAGTTGTGGTCCTTATGTACAATGGAATATCACTCAGCCATGAAATCAACGTCATAAGGCTAGTAGCAGCATGATGAGTGGATTTGGGTACGACGATTCTAAGTGAAATAAGTCACACAGAAAAAGACACTTATCATAGATATCACTTATAGAGGGAATGTAAAAACCGCTACCCTTGAACTGAATTACATAACAGGTCAGAGTCACACGTTTAGAAAACACACTAGGGCTGCTTAACGGGAAAGGTGAGGTGGGGTGATGCATAAAACAAGGGTTTCAAATTAGCTCAGATAGCGTTCCATAAACCCAATATGTAATAGACAAGACCTACTCCTTCCTCAGTGAACTGGACTCAACACGCCCTATTCATCGCCCAAGAATATATCTGACTAGTAAGAATCTTAAAACCTATGTATTGATATCTCTCTGTAAGTGAGTGAAGTGGGTGAAAAGCGGCATAACCACAGCAGTGAAAAGCAGCTAAACCCCATTATACAAATCAATTACTTTTAAAAACCCGTGAAACAAAGACAGTGAAAGAGAGAGAAATTCTGACAAAATTCGTTCAGGGGCTGTGATGCAACCTGGATTGACCATATGTAGACCCACAGATGGATGAGACATAAGGGTGGACACTCTTGGGGCTGAGAGGTTTGGTGAGGTTGGGTGAGCAAACGCAGACCCTTTAAAGTAATACTGCGTGGAACCCATCCAATGGGTCCCAAATCTCCAGGTTCAAGGGCATCTTCCTACATCGAAAACATACATGAGAAACCCAGAAGATGGTACACCGTGTGATCGGGAAAGGTTTCTAAAACGCACCTCATTTCTCATCTCCTTGTGCTCCGGTTCGCCTTTCCAGCCACTATACTAGCAATCTCCCTGCCTGGAGAATCAGCACCTTTAACCTCCTGTACCAAACAGGTTGCAATTTGTCCTGAGGATGAACGGGAAGAGGGGGAACCAATGAGAGACTAGCTCTAGGTGTTGGGACAGGCACAGGTCACTCTATTTTCCCATCAGGAAGAAGAATTAACCACAGGCTCAGCCTGCCGCCCGAAGCCAGAATAGGGCCTGAAGCAAACCTGCGCTTTTGCGGCCAGCTCCCAAGAAAGCGACTTGAAAAATGGAGCTCAGGGGCACTGCAATTCACAAACCTGCAGACTTAGAAATGATAACTCTCGTCCACAAATATATTGAGGGAAGGCAACGAAGAGGATTTGAAAGCATGGCAGAATTGCAGGAAACAGATTTCAAGACGTAGATTCGAATCGCCTTTAAAGCACAGGAAAAGCGGCAAAACCTCGACAATGATGCCCTTGGCCAAAAAGGGCGTATGCGTTTTTTCCTGAATATATTCAGGAAAAAACGCATACGCCCTTTTTGGCCAACCAAGCAACCTGGAAAGGCAAATCAGCGCTACAAAGAAGTCTCGCTTCCCATCGGTCAAAAGGGCCAGGCTGAATAAAGTGTCAAAACCAGAAATGCAGGACAGGCCATGGAGAAATGGGAGCCTTGCTACGCTGATGGGCGGGATGTAAATTGCCAACAGCCACTCTGGAGAAGTGTACGGTGTGTCCTGAAACATCTAAAAAACTCAGCTTAGAGAGCATAGGGCACTTCCACTCATGGGCGTGTAAATTGGGAAAACTAAAAATCAGCAAGACACAGGCACCCCAAAGTTTAGGGCTGCTCTGTTGACAAGAACCTCCACTTTGTGACACCTAAAATATCCCAGGAAAGACAAGAATGGACAAAGAAGTTGTGGTCCTTATGTACAATGGAATATCACTCAGCCATGAAATCAACGTCATAAGGCTAGTAGCAGCATGATGAGTGGATTTGGGTACGACGATTCTAAGTGAAATAAGTCACACAGAAAAAGACACTTATCATAGATATCACTTATAGAGGGAATGTAAAAACCGCTACCCTTGAACTGAATTACATAACAGGTCAGAGTCACACGTTTAGAAAACACACTAGGGCTGCTTAACGGGAAAGGTGAGGTGGGGTGATGCATAAAACAAGGGTTTCAAATTAGCTCAGATAGCGTTCCATAAACCCAATATGTAATAGACAAGACCTACTCCTTCCTCAGTGAACTGGACTCAACACGCCCTATTCATCGCCCAAGAATATATCTGACTAGTAAGAATCTTAAAACCTATGTATTGATATCTCTCTGTAAGTGAGTGAAGTGGGTGAAAAGCGGCATAACCACAGCAGTGAAAAGCAGCTAAACCCCATTATACAAATCAATTACTTTTAAAAACCCGTGAAACAAAGACAGTGAAAGAGAGAGAAATTCTGACAAAATTCGTTCAGGGGCTGTGATGCAACCTGGATTGACCATATGTAGACCCACAGATGGATGAGACATAAGGGTGGACACTCTTGGGGCTGAGAGGTTTGGTGAGGTTGGGTGAGCAAACGCAGACCCTTTAAAGTAATACTGCGTGGAACCCATCCAATGGGTCCCAAATCTCCAGGTTCAAGGGCATCTTCCTACATCGAAAACATACATGAGAAACCCAGAAGATGGTACACCGTGTGATCGGGAAAGGTTTCTAAAACGCACCTCATTTCTCATCTCCTTGTGCTCCGGTTCGCCTTTCCAGCCGCTATACTAGCAATCTCCCTGCCTGGAGAATCAGCACCTTTAACCTCCTGTACCAAACAGATTGCAATTTGTCCTGAGGATGAACGGGAAGAGGGGGAACCAATGAGAGACTAGCTCTAGGTGTTGGGACAGGCACAGGTCACTCTATTTTCCCATCAGGAAGAAGAATTAACCACAGGCTCAGCCTGCCGCCCGAAGCCAGAATAGGGCCTGAAGCAAACCTGCGCTTTTGCGGCCAGCTCCCAAGAAAGCGACTTGAAAAATGGAGCTCAGGGGCACTGCAATTCACAAACCTGCAGACTTAGAAATGATAACTCTCGTCCACAAATATATTGAGGGAAGGCAACGAAGAGGATTTGAAAGCATGGCAGAATTGCAGGAAACAGATTTCAAGACGTAGATTCGAATCGCCTTTAAAGCACAGGAAAAGCGGCAAAACCTCGACAATGATGCCCTTGGCCAAAAAGGGCGTATGCGTTTTTTCCTGAATATATTCAGGAAAAAACGCATACGCCCTTTTTGGCCAACCAAGCAACCTGGAAAGGCAAATCAGCGCTACAAAGAAGTCTCGCTTCCCATCGGTCAAAAGGGCCAGGCTGAATAAAGTGTCAAAACCAGAAATGCAGGACAGGCCATGGAGAAATGGGAGCCTTGCTACGCTGATGGGCGGGATGTAAATTGCCAACAGCCACTCTGGAGAAGTGTACGGTGTGTCCTGAAACATCTAAAAAACTCAGCTTAGAGAGCATAGGGCACTTCCACTCATGGGCGTGTAAATTGGGAAAACTAAAAATCAGCAAGACACAGGCACCCCAAAGTTTAGGGCTGCTCTGTTGACAAGAACCTCCACTTTGTGACACCTTAAATATCCCAGGAAAGACAAGAATGGACAAAGAAGTTGTGGTCCTTATGTACAATGGAATATCACTCAGCCATGAAATCAACGTCATAAGGCTAGTAGCAGCATGATGAGTGGATTTGGGTACGACGATTCTAAGTGAAATAAGTCACACAGAAAAAGACACTTATCATAGATATCACTTATAGAGGGAATGTAAAAACCGCTACCCTTGAACTGAATTACATAACAGGTCAGAGTCACACGTTTAGAAAACACACTAGGGCTGCTTAACGGGAAAGGTGAGGTGGGGTGATGCATAAAACAAGGGTTTCAAATTAGCTCAGATAGCGTTCCATAAACCCAATATGTAATAGACAAGACCTACTCCTTCCTCAGTGAACTGGACTCAACACGCCCTATTCATCGCCCAAGAATATATCTGACTAGTAAGAATCTTAAAACCTATGTATTGATATCTCTCTGTAAGTGAGTGAAGTGGGTGAAAAGCGGCATAACCACAGCAGTGAAAAGCAGCTAAACCCCATTATACAAATCAATTACTTTTAAAAACCCGTGAAACAAAGACAGTGAAAGAGAGAGAAATTCTGACAAAATTCGTTCAGGGGCTGTGATGCAACCTGGATTGACCATATGTAGACCCACAGATGGATGAGACATAAGGGTGGACACTCTTGGGGCTGAGAGGTTTGGTGAGGTTGGGTGAGCAAACGCAGACCCTTTAAAGTAATACTGCGTGGAACCCATCCAATGGGTCCCAAATCTCCAGGTTCAAGGGCATCTTCCTACATCAAAAACATACATGAGAAACCCAGAAGATGGTACACCGTGTGATCGGGAAAGGTTTCTAAAACGCACCTCATTTCTCATCTCCTTGTGCTCCGGTTCGCCTTTCCAGCCACCATACTAGCAATCTCCCTGCCTGGAGAATCAGCACCTTTAACCTCCTGTACCAAACAGGTTGCAATTTGTCCTGAGGATGAACGGGAAGAGGGGGAACCAATGAGAGACTAGCTCTAGGTGTTGGGACAGGCACAGGTCACTCTATTTTCCCATCAGGAAGAAGAATTAACCACAGGCTCAGCCTGCCGCCCGAAGCCAGAATAGGGCCTGAAGCAAACCTGCGCTTTTGCGGCCAGCTCCCAAGAAAGCGACTTGAAAAATGGAGCTCAGGGGCACTGCAATTCACAAACCTGCAGACTTAGAAATGATAACTCTCGTCCACAAATATATTGAGGGAAGGCAACGAAGAGGATTTGAAAGCATGGCAGAATTGCAGGAAACAGATTTCAAGACGTAGATTCGAATCGCCTTTAAAGCACAGGAAAAGCGGCAAAACCTCGACAATGATGCCCTTGGCCAAAAAGGGCGTATGCGTTTTTTCCTGAATATATTCAGGAAAAAACGCATACGCCCTTTTTGGCCAACCAAGCAACCTGGAAAGGCAAATCAGCGCTACAAAGAAGTCTCGCTTCCCATCGGTCAAAAGGGCCAGGCTGAATAAAGTGTCAAAACCAGAAATGCAGGACAGGCCATGGAGAAATGGGAGCCTTGCTACGCTGATGGGCGGGATGTAAATTGCCAACAGCCACTCTGGAGAAGTGTACGGTGTGTCCTGAAACATCTAAAAAACTCAGCTTAGAGAGCATAGGGCACTTCCACTCATGGGCGTGTAAATTGGGAAAACTAAAAATCAGCAAGACACAGGCACCCCAAAGTTTAGGGCTGCTCTGTTGACAAGAACCTCCACTTTGTGACACCTTAAATATCCCAGGAAAGACAAGAATGGACAAAGAAGTTGTGGTCCTTATGTACAATGGAATATCACTCAGCCATGAAATCAACGTCATAAGGCTAGTAGCAGCATGATGAGTGGATTTGGGTACGACGATTCTAAGTGAAATAAGTCACACAGAAAAAGACACTTATCATAGATATCACTTATAGAGGGAATGTAAAAACCGCTACCCTTGAACTGAATTACATAACAGGTCAGAGTCACACGTTTAGAAAACACACTAGGGCTGCTTAACGGGAAAGGTGAGGTGGGGTGATGCATAAAACAAGGGTTTCAAATTAGCTCAGATAGCGTTCCATAAACCCAATATGTAATAGACAAGACCTACTCCTTCCTCAGTGAACTGGACTCAACACGCCCTATTCATCGCCCAAGAATATATCTGACTAGTAAGAATCTTAAAACCTATGTATTGATATCTCTCTGTAAGTGAGTGAAGTGGGTGAAAAGCGGCATAACCACAGCAGTGAAAAGCAGCTAAACCCCATTATACAAATCAATTACTTTTAAAAACCCGTGAAACAAAGACAGTGAAAGAGAGAGAAATTCTGACAAAATTCGTTCAGGGGCTGTGATGCAACCTGGATTGACCATATGTAGACCCACAGATGGATGAGACATAAGGGTGGACACTCTTGGGGCTGAGAGGTTTGGTGAGGTTGGGTGAGCAAACGCAGACCCTTTAAAGTAATACTGCGTGGAACCCATCCAATGGGTCCCAAATCTCCAGGTTCAAGGGCATCTTCCTACATCGAAAACATACATGAGAAACCCAGAAGATGGTACACCGTGTGATCGGGAAAGGTTTCTAAAACGCACCTCATTTCTCATCTCCTTGTGCTCCGGTTCGCCTTTCCAGCCGCTATACTAGCAATCTCCCTGCCTGGAGAATCAGCACCTTTAACCTCCTGTACCAAACAGGTTGCAATTTGTCCTGAGGATGAACGGGAAGAGGGGGAACCAATGAGAGACTAGCTCTAGGTGTTGGGACAGGCACAGGTCACTCTATTTTCCCATCAGGAAGAAGAATTAACCACAGGCTCAGCCTGCCGCCCGAAGCCAGAATAGGGCCTGAAGCAAACCTGCGCTTTTGCGGCCAGCTCCCAAGAAAGCGACTTGAAAAATGGAGCTCAGGGGCACTGCAATTCACAAACCTGCAGACTTAGAAATGATAACTCTCGTCCACAAATATATTGAGGGAAGGCAACGAAGAGGATTTGAAAGCATGGCAGAATTGCAGGAAACAGATTTCAAGACGTAGATTCGAATCGCCTTTAAAGCACAGGAAAAGCGGCAAAACCTCGACAATGATGCCCTTGGCCAAAAAGGGCGTATGCGTTTTTTCCTGAATATATTCAGGAAAAAACGCATACGCCCTTTTTGGCCAACCAAGCAACCTGGAAAGGCAAATCAGCGCTACAAAGAAGTCTCGCTTCCCATCGGTCAAAAGGGCCAGGCTGAATAAAGTGTCAAAACCAGAAATGCAGGACAGGCCATGGAGAAATGGGAGCCTTGCTACGCTGATGGGCGGGATGTAAATTGCCAACAGCCACTCTGGAGAAGTGTACGGTGTGTCCTGAAACATCTAAAAAACTCAGCTTAGAGAGCATAGGGCACTTCCACTCATGGGCGTGTAAATTGGGAAAACTAAAAATCAGCAAGACACAGGCACCCCAAAGTTTAGGGCTGCTCTGTTGACAAGAACCTCCACTTTGTGACACCTTAAATATCCCAGGAAAGACAAGAATGGACAAAGAAGTTGTGGTCCTTATGTACAATGGAATATCACTCAGCCATGAAATCAACGTCATAAGGCTAGTAGCAGCATGATGAGTGGATTTGGGTACGACGATTCTAAGTGAAATAAGTCACACAGAAAAAGACACTTATCATAGATATCACTTATAGAGGGAATGTAAAAACCGCTACCCTTGAACTGAATTACATAACAGGTCAGAGTCACACGTTTAGAAAACACACTAGGGCTGCTTAACGGGAAAGGTGAGGTGGGGTGATGCATAAAACAAGGGTTTCAAATTAGCTCAGATAGCGTTCCATAAACCCAATATGTAATAGACAAGACCTACTCCTTCCTCAGTGAACTGGACTCAACACGCCCTATTCATCGCCCAAGAATATATCTGACTAGTAAGAATCTTAAAACCTATGTATTGATATCTCTCTGTAAGTGAGTGAAGTGGGTGAAAAGCGGCATAACCACAGCAGTGAAAAGCAGCTAAACCCCATTATACAAATCAATTACTTTTAAAAACCCGTGAAACAAAGACAGTGAAAGAGAGAGAAATTCTGACAAAATTCGTTCAGGGGCTGTGATGCAACCTGGATTGACCATATGTAGACCCACAGATGGATGAGACATAAGGGTGGACACTCTTGGGGCTGAGAGGTTTGGTGAGGTTGGGTGAGCAAACGCAGACCCTTTAAAGTAATACTGCGTGGAACCCATCCAATGGGTCCCAAATCTCCAGGTTCAAGGGCATCTTCGTACATCGAAAACATACATGAGAAACCCAGAAGATGGTACACCGTGTGATCGGGAAAGGTTTCTAAAACGCACCTCATTTCTCATCTCCTTGTGCTCCGGTTCGCCTTTCCAGCCGCTATACTAGCAATCTCCCTGCCTGGAGAATCAGCACCTTTAACCTCCTGTACCAAACAGGTTGCAATTTGTCCTGAGGATGAACGGGAAGAGGGGGAACCAATGAGAGACTAGCTCTAGGTGTTGGGACAGGCACAGGTCACTCTATTTTCCCATCAGGAAGAAGAATTAACCACAGGCTCAGCCTGCCGCCCGAAGCCAGAATAGGGCCTGAAGCAAACCTGCGCTTTTGCGGCCAGCTCCCAAGAAAGCGAGTTGAAAAATGGAGCTCAGGGGCACTGCAATTCACAAACCTGCAGACTTAGAAATGATAACTCTCCTCCACAAATATATTGAGGGAAGGCAACGAAGAGGATTTGAAAGCATAGCAGAATTGCAGGAAACAGATTTCAAGACGTAGATTCGAATCGCCTTTAAAGCACAGGAAAAGCGGCAAAACCTCGACAATGATGCCCTTGGCCAAAAAGGGCGTATGCGTTTTTTCCTGAATATATTCAGGAAAAAACGCATACGCCCTTTTTGGCCAACCAAGCAACCTGGAAAGGCAAATCAGCGCTACAAAGAAGTCTCGCTTCCCATCGGTCAAAAGGGCCAGGCTGAATAAAGTGTCAAAACCAGAAATGCAGGACAGGCCATGGAGAAATGGGAGCCTTGCTACGCTGATGGGCGGGATGTAAATTGCCAACAGCCACTCTGGAGAAGTGTACGGTGTGTCCTGAAACATCTAAAAAACTCAGCTTAGAGAGCATAGGGCACTTCCACTCATGGGCGTGTAAATTGGGAAAACTAAAAATCAGCAAGACACAGGCACCCCAAAGTTTAGGGCTGCTCTGTTGACAAGAACCTCCACTTTGTCACACCTTAAATATCCCAGGAAAGACAAGAATGGATAAAGAAGTTGTGGTCCTTATGTACAATGGAATATCACTCAGCCATGAAATCAACGTCATAAGGCTAGTAGCAGCATGATGAGTGGATTTGGGTACGACGATTCTAAGTGAAATAAGTCACACAGAAAAAGACACTTATCATAAGATATCACTTATAGAGGGAATGTAAAAACCGCTACCCTTGAACTGAATTACATAACAGGTCAGAGTCACACGTTTAGAAAACACACTAGGGCTGCTTAACGGGAAAGGTGAGGTGGGGTGATGCATAAAACAAGGGTTTCAAATTAGCTCAGATAGCGTTCCATAAACCCAATATGTAATAGACAAGACCTACTCCTTCCTCAGTGAACTGGACTCAACACGCCCTATTCATCGCCCAAGAATATATCTGACTAGTAAGAATCTTAACACCTATGTATTGATATCTCTCTGTAAGTGAGTCAAGTGGGTGAAAAGCGGCATAACCACAGCAGTGAAAAGCAGCTAAACCCCATTATACAAATCAATTACTTTTAAAAACCCGTGAAACAAAGACAGTGAAAGAGAGAGAAATTCTGACAAAATTCGTTCAGGGGCTGTGATGCAACCTGGATTGACCATATGTAGACCCACAGATGGATGAGACATAAGGGTGGACACTCTTGGGGCTGAGAGGTTTGGTGAGGTTGGGTGAGCAAACGCAGACCCTTTAAAGTAATACTGTGTGGTACCCATCCCATGGGTCCCAAATCTCCAGGTTCAAGGGCATCTTCCTACATCGAAAACATGCATGAGAAACCCAGAAGATGGTACACCGTGTGATCGGGAAAGGTTTCTAAAACGCACCTCATTTCTCTTCTCCTTGTGCTCCGGTTCGCCATTCCAGCCGCTATACTAGCAATCTCCCTGCTTGGAGAATCAGCACCTTTAACCTCCTGTTCCGTACAGGTTGCAATTTGTCCTGAGGATGAACGGGAAGAGGGGGAACCAATGAGAGACTAGCTCTAGGTGTTAGGACAGGCACAGGTCACTCTATTTTCCCATCAGGAAGAAGAAATAACCTCAGGGTCAGCTTGCCGCCCGGAGCCAGAATAGGGCCTGAAGCAATCCTGCGCTTTTGCGGCCAGCTCCCAAGAAAGCGAGTTGAAAAATGGAGCTCAGGGGCACTGCAATTCACAAACCTGCAGACTTAGAAATGATAACTCTCGTCCACAAATATATTGAGGGAAGGCAACGAAGAGGATTTGAAAGCAAGGCAGAATTGCAGGAAACAGATTTCAGGAGGTAGATTCGAATCGCCTTTAAAGCACAGGAAAAGCGGCAAAACCTCGACAATGATGCCCTTGGCCAAAAAGGGCGTATGCGTTTTTTCCTGAATATATTCAGGAAAAAACGCATACGCCCTTTTTGGCCAACCAAGCAACCTGGAAAGGCAAATCAGCGCTACAAAGAAGTCTCGCTTCCCATCGGTCAAAAGGGCCAGGCTGAATAAAGTGTCAAAACCAGAAATGCAGGACAGGCCATGGAGAAATGGGAGCCTTGCTACGCTGATGGGCGGGATGTAAATTGCCAACAGCCACTCTGGAGAAGTGTACGGTGTGTCCTGAAACATCTAAAAAACTCAGCTTAGAGAGCATAGGGCACTTCCACTCATGGGCGTATAAATTGGGAAAACTAAAAATCAGCAAGACACAGGCACCCCAAAGTTTAGGGCTGCTCTGTTGACAAGAACCTCCACTTTGTGACACCTTAAATATCCCAGGAAAGACAAGAATGGATAAAGAAGTTGTGGTCCTTATGTACAATGGAATATCACTCAGCCATGAAATCAACGTCATAAGGCTAGTAGCAGCATGATGAGTGGATTTGGGTACGACGATTCTAAGTGAAATAAGTCACACAGAAAAAGACACTTATCATAAGATATCACTTATAGAGGGAATGTAAAAACCGCTACCCTTGAACTGAATTACATAACAGGTCAGAGTCACACGTTTAGAAAACACACTAGGGCTGCTTAACGGGAAAGGTGAGGTGGGGTGATGCATAAAACAAGGGTTTCAAATTAGCTCAGATAGCGTTCCATAAACCCAATATGTAATAGACAAGACCTACTCCTTCCTCAGTGAACTGGACTCAACACGCCCTATTCATCGCCCAAGAATATATCTGACTAGTAAGAATCTTAAAACCTATGTATTGATATCTCTCTGTAAGTGAGTCAAGTGGGTGAAAAGCGGCATAACCACAGCAGTGAAAAGCAGCTAAACCCCATTATACAAATCAATTACTTTTAAAAACCCGTGAAACAAAGACAGTGAAAGAGAGAGAAATTCTGACAAAATTCGTTCAGGGGCTGTGATGCAACCTGGATTGACCATATGTAGACCCACAGATGGATGAGACATAAGGGTGGACACTCTTGGGGCTGAGAGGTTTGGTGAGGTTGGGTGAGCAAACGCAGACCCTTTAAAGTAATACTGTGTGGTACCCATCCCATGGGTCCCAAATCTCCAGGTTCAAGGGCATCTTCCTACATCGAAAACATGCATGAGAAACCCAGAAGATGGTACACCGTGTGATCGGGAAAGGTTTCTAAAATGCACCTCATTTCTCATCTCCTTGTGCTCCGGTTCGCCATTCCAGCCGCTATACTAGCAATCTCCCTGCTTGGAGAATCAGCACCTTTAACCTCCTGTTCCGTACAGGTTGCAATTTGTCCTGAGGATGAACGGGAAGAGGGGGAACCAATGAGAGACTAGCTCTAGGTGTTGGGACAGGCACAGGTCACTCTATTTTCCCATCAGGAAGAAGAATTAACCACAGGCTCAGCCTGCCGCCCGAAGCCAGAATAGGGCCTGAAGCAAACCTGCGCTTTTGCGGCCAGCTCCCAAGAAAGCGACTTGAAAAATGGAGCTCAGGGGCACTGCAATTCACAAACCTGCAGACTTAGAAATGATAACTCTCGTCCACAAATATATTGAGGGAAGGCAACGAAGAGGATTTGAAAGCAAGGCAGAATTGCAGGAATCAGATTTCAGGAGGTAGATTCGAATCGCCTTTAAAGCACAGGAAAAGCGGCAAAACCTCGACAATGATGCCCTTGGCCAAAAAGGGCGTATGCGTTTTTTCCTGAATATATTCAGGAAAAAACGCATACGCCCTTTTTGGCCAACCAAGCAACCTGGAAAGGCAAATCAGCGCTACAAAGAAGTCTCGCTTCCCATCGGTCAAAAGGGCCAGGCTGAATAAAGTGTCAAAACCAGAAATGCAGGACAGGCCATGGAGAAATGGGAGCCTTGCTACGCTGATGGGCGGGATGTAAATTGCCAACAGCCACTCTGGAGAAGTGTACGGTGTGTCCTGAAACATCTAAAAAACTCAGCTTAGAGAGCATAGGGCACTTCCACTCATGGGCGTGTAAATTGGGAAAACTAAAAATCAGCAAGACACAGGCACCCCAAAGTTTAGGGCTGCTCTGTTGACAAGAACCTCCACTTTGTCACACCTTAAATATCCCAGGAAAGACAAGAATGGATAAAGAAGTTGTGGTCCTTATGTACAATGGAATATCACTCAGCCATGAAATCAACGTCATAAGGCTAGTAGCAGCATGATGAGTGGATTTGGGTACGACGATTCTAAGTGAAATAAGTCACACAGAAAAAGACACTTATCATAAGATATCACTTATAGAGGGAATGTAAAAACCGCTACCCTTGAACTGAATTACATAACAGGTCAGAGTCACACGTTTAGAAAACACAGTAGGGCTGCTTAACGGGAAAGGTGAGGTGGGGTGATGCATAAAACAAGGGTTTCAAATTAGCTCAGATAGCGTTCCATAAACCCAATATGTAATAGACAAGACCTACTCCTTCCTCAGTGAACTGGACTCAACACGCCCTATTCATCGCCCAAGAATATATCTGACTAGTAAGAATCTTAACACCTATGTATTGATATCTCTCTGTAAGTGAGTCAAGTGGGTGAAAAGCGGCATAACCACAGCAGTGAAAAGCAGCTAAACCCCATTATACAAATCAATTACTTTTAAAAACCCGTGAAACAAAGACAGTGAAAGAGAG
Source organism: Balaenoptera borealis (assembly GCF_965194805.1). Taxonomy (NCBI): domain Eukaryota; kingdom Metazoa; phylum Chordata; class Mammalia; order Artiodactyla; family Balaenopteridae; genus Balaenoptera; species Balaenoptera borealis. Next base: position 455,388 of record NW_028123839.1, read on the forward strand.
AGAAATTCTGACAAAATTCGTTCAGGGGCTGTGATGCAACCTGGATTGACCATATGTAGACCCACAGATGGATGAGACATAAGGGTGGACACTCTTGGGGCTGAGAGGTTTGGTGAGGTTGGGTGAGCAAACGCAGACCCTTTAAAGTAATACTGTGTGGTACCCATCCCATGGGTCCCAAATCTCCAGGTTCAAGGGCATCTTCCTACATCGAAAACATGCATGAGAAACCCAGAAGATGGTACACCGTGTGATCGGGAAAGTTTCTAAAACGCAGCTCATTTCTCATCTCCTTGTGCTCCGGTTCGCCTTTCCAGCCGCTATACTAGCAATCTCCCTGCCTGGAGAATCAGCACCTTTAACCTCCTGTACCAAACAGGTTGCAATTTGTCCTGAGGATGAACGGGAAGAGGGGGAACCAATGAGAGACTAGCTCTAGGTGTTGGGACAGGCACAGGTCACTCTATTTTCCCATCAGGAAGAAGAATTAACCACAGGCTCAGCCTGCCGCCCGAAGCCAGAATAGGGCCTGAAGCAAACCTGCGCTTTTGCGGCCAGCTCCCAAGAAAGCGAGTTGAAAAATGGAGCTCAGGGGCACTGCAATTCACAAACCTGCAGACTTAGAAATGATAACTCTCGTCCACAAATATATTGAGGGAAGGCAACGAAGAGGATTTGAAAGCAAGGCAGAATTGCAGGAAACAGATTTCAGGAGGTAGATTCGAATCGCCTTTAAAGCACAGGAAAAGCGGCAAAACCTCGACAATGATGCCCTTGGCCAAAAAGAGCGTATGCGTTTTTTCCTGAATATATTCAGGAAAAAACGCATACGCCCTTTTTGGCCAACCAAGCAACCTGGAAAGGCAAATCAGCGCTACAAAGAAGTCTCGCTTCCCATCGGTCAAAAGGGCCAGGCTGAATAAAGTGTCAAAACCAGAAATGCAGGACAGGCCATGGAGAAATGGGAGCCTTGCTACGCTGATGGGCTGGATGTAAATTGCCAACAGCCACTCTGGAGAAGTGTACGGTGTGTCCTGAAACATCTAAAAAACTCAGCTTAGAGAGCATAGGGCACTTCCACTCATGGGCGTGTAAATTGGGAAAACTAAAAATCAGCAAGACACAGGCACCCCAAAGTTTAGGGCTGCTCTGTTGACAAGAACCTCCACTTTGTGACACCTTAAATATCCCAGGAAAGACAAGAATGGATAAAGAAGTTGTGGTCCTTATGTACAATGGAATATCACTCAGCCATGAAATCAACGTCATAAGGCTAGTAGCAGCATGATGAGTGGATTTGGGTACGACGATTCTAAGTGAAATAAGTCACACAGAAAAAGACACTTATCATAAGATATCACTTATAGAGGGAATGTAAAAACCGCTACCCTTGAACTGAATTACATAACAGGTCAGAGTCACACGTTTAGAAAACACACTAGGGCTGCTTAACGGGAAAGGTGAGGTGGGGTGATGCATAAAACAAGGGTTTCAAATTAGCTCAGATAGCGTTCCATAAACCCAATATGTAATAGACAAGACCTACTCCTTCCTCAGTGAACTGGACTCAACACGCCCTATTCATCGCCCAAGAATATATCTGACTAGTAAGAATCTTAAAACCTATGTATTGATATCTCTCTGTAAGTGAGTCAAGTGGGTGAAAAGCGGCATAACCACAGCAGTGAAAAGCAGCTAAACCCCATTATACAAATCAATTACTTTTAAAAACCCGTGAAACAAAGACAGTGAAAGAGAGAGAAATTCTGACAAAATTCGTTCAGGGGCTGTGATGCAACCTGGATTGACCATATGTAGACCCACAGATGGATGAGACATAAGGGTGGACACTCTTGGGGCTGAGAGGTTTGGTGAGGTTGGGTGAGCAAACGCAGACCCTTTAAAGTAATACTGTGTGGTACCCATCCCATGGGTCCCAAATCTCCAGGTTCAAGGGCATCTTCCTACATCGAAAACATGCATGAGAAACCCAGAAGATGGTACACCGTGTGATCGGGAAAGGTTTCTAAAACGCACCTCATTTCTCATCTCCTTGTGCTCCGGTTCGCCATTCCAGCCGCTATACTAGCAATCTCCCTGCTTGGAGAATCAGCACCTTTAACCTCCTGTTCCGTACAGGTTGCAATTTGTCCTGAGGATGAACGGGAAGAGGGGGAACCAATGAGAGACTAGCTCTAGGTGTTGGGACAGGCACAGGTCACTCTATTTTCCCATCAGGAAGAAGAATTAACCTCAGGCTCAGCTTGCCGCCCGGAGCCAGAATAGGGCCTGAAGCAATCCTGCGCTTTTGCGGCCAGCTCCCAAGAAAGCGAGTTGAAAAATGGAGCTCAGGGGCACTGCAATTCACAAACCTGCAGACTTAGAAATGATAACTCTCGTCCACAAATATATTGAGGGAAGGCAACGAAGAGGATTTGAAAGCAAGGCAGAATTGCAGGAATCAGATTTCAGGAGGTAGATTCGAATCGCCTTTAAAGCACAGGAAAAGCGGCAAAACCTCGACAATGATGCCCTTGGCCAAAAAGGGCGTATGCGTTTTTTCCTGAATATATTCAGGAAAAAACGCATACGCCCTTTTTGGCCAACCAAGCAACCTGGAAAGGCAAATCAGCGCTACAAAGAAGTCTCGCTTCCCATCGGTCAAAAGGGCCAGGCTGAATAAAGTGTCAAAACCAGAAATGCAGGACAGGCCATGGAGAAATGGGAGCCTTGCTACGCTGATGGGCGGGATGTAAATTGCCAACAGCCACTCTGGAGAAGTGTACGGTGTGTCCTGAAACATCTAAAAAACTCAGCTTAGAGAGCATAGGGCACTTCCACTCATGGGCGTGTAAATTGGGAAAACTAAAAATCAGCAAGACACAGGCACCCCAAAGTTTAGGGCTGCTCTGTTGACAAGAACCTCCACTTTGTGACACCTTAAATATCCCAGGAAAGACAAGAATGGACAAAGAAGTTGTGGTCCTTATGTACAATGGAATATCACTCAGCCATGAAATCAACGTCATAAGGCTAGTAGCAGCATGATGAGTGGATTTGGGTACGACGATTCTAAGTGAAATAAGTCACACAGAAAAAGACACTTATCATAGATATCACTTATAGAGGGAATGTAAAAACCGCTACCCTTGAACTGAATTACATAACAGGTCAGAGTCACACGTTTAGAAAACACACTAGGGCTGCTTAACGGGAAAGGTGAGGTGGGGTGATGCATAAAACAAGGGTTTCAAATTAGCTCAGATAGCGTTCCATAAACCCAATATGTAATAGACAAGACCTACTCCTTCCTCAGTGAACTGGACTCAACACGCCCTATTCATCGCCCAAGAATATATCTGACTAGTAAGAATCTTAAAACCTATGTATTGATATCTCTCTGTAAGTGAGTGAAGTGGGTGAAAAGCGGCATAACCACAGCAGTGAAAAGCAGCTAAACCCCATTATACAAATCAATTACTTTTAAAAACCCGTGAAACAAAGACAGTGAAAGAGAGAGAAATTCTGACAAAATTCGTTCAGGGGCTGTGATGCAACCTGGATTGACCATATGTAGACCCACAGATGGATGAGACATAAGGGTGGACACTCTTGGGGCTGAGAGGTTTGGTGAGGTTGGGTGAGCAAACGCAGACCCTTTAAAGTAATACTGTGTGGTACCCATCCCATGGGTCCCAAATCTCCAGGTTCAAGGGCATCTTCCTACATCGAAAACATGCATGAGAAACCCAGAAGATGGTACACCGTGTGATCGGGAAAGGTTTCTAAAACGCACCTCATTTCTCTTCTCCTTGTGCTCCGGTTCGCCATTCCAGCCGCTATACTAGCAATCTCCCTGCTTGGAGAATCAGCACCTTTAACCTCCTGTTCCGTACAGGTTGCAATTTGTCCTGAGGATGAACGGGAAGAGGGGGAACCAATGAGAGACTAGCTCTAGGTGTTGGGACAGGCACAGGTCACTCTATTTTCCCATCAGGAAGAAGAATTAACCTCAGGCTCAGCTTGCCGCCCGGAGCCAGAATAGGGCCTGAAGCAAACCTGCGCTTTTGCGGCCAGCTCCCAAGAAAGCGAGTTGAAAAATGGAGCTCAGGGGCACTGCAATTCACAAACCTGCAGACTTAGAAATGATAACTCTCGTCCACAAATATATTGAGGGAAGGCAACGAAGAGGATTTGAAAGCAAGGCAGAATTGCAGGAATCAGATTTCAGGAGGTAGATTCGAATCGCCTTTAAAGCACAGGAAAAGCGGCAAAACCTCGACAATGATGCCCTTGGCCAAAAAGGGCGTATGCGTTTTTTCCTGAATATATTCAGGAAAAAACGCATACGCCCTTTTTGGCCAACCAAGCAACCTGGAAAGGCAAATCAGCGCTACAAAGAAGTCTCGCTTCCCATCGGTCAAAAGGGCCAGGCTGAATAAAGTGTCAAAACCAGAAATGCAGGACAGGCCATGGAGAAATGGGAGCCTTGCTACGCTGATGGGCGGGATGTAAATTGCCAACAGCCACTCTGGAGAAGTGTACGGTGTGTCCTGAAACATCTAAAAAACTCAGCTTAGAGAGCATAGGGCACTTCCACTCATGGGCGTGTAAATTGGGAAAACTAAAAATCAGCAAGACACAGGCACCCCAAAGTTTAGGGCTGCTCTGTTGACAAGAACCTCCACTTTGTGACACCTTAAATATCCCAGGAAAGACAAGAATGGACAAAGAAGTTGTGGTCCTTATGTACAATGGAATATCACTCAGCCATGAAATCAACGTCATAAGGCTAGTAGCAGCATGATGAGTGGATTTGGGTACGACGATTCTAAGTGAAATAAGTCACACAGAAAAAGACACTTATCATAGATATCACTTATAGAGGGAATGTAAAAACCGCTACCCTTGAACTGAATTACATAACAGGTCAGAGTCACACGTTTAGAAAACACACTAGGGCTGCTTAACGGGAAAGGTGAGGTGGGGTGATGCATAAAACAAGGGTTTCAAATTAGCTCAGATAGCGTTCCATAAACCCAATATGTAATAGACAAGACCTACTCCTTCCTCAGTGAACTGGACTCAACACGCCCTATTCATCGCCCAAGAATATATCTGACTAGTAAGAATCTTAAAACCTATGTATTGATATCTCTCTGTAAGTGAGTGAAGTGGGTGAAAAGCGGCATAACCACAGCAGTGAAAAGCAGCTAAACCCCATTATACAAATCAATTACTTTTAAAAACCCGTGAAACAAAGACAGTGAAAGAGAGAGAAATTCTGACAAAATTCGTTCAGGGGCTGTGATGCAACCTGGATTGACCATATGTAGACCCACAGATGGATGAGACATAAGGGTGGACACTCTTGGGGCTGAGAGGTTTGGTGAGGTTGGGTGAGCAAACGCAGACCCTTTAAAGTAATACTGTGTGGTACCCATCCCATGGGTCCCAAATCTCCAGGTTCAAGGGCATCTTCCTACATCGAAAACATGCATGAGAAACCCAGAAGATGGTACACCGTGTGATCGGGAAAGGTTTCTAAAACGCACCTCATTTCTCTTCTCCTTGTGCTCCGGTTCGCCATTCCAGCCGCTATACTAGCAATCTCCCTGCTTGGAGAATCAGCACCTTTAACCTCCTGTTCCGTACAGGTTGCAATTTGTCCTGAGGATGAACGGGAAGAGGGGGAACCAATGAGAGACTAGCTCTAGGTGTTGGGACAGGCACAGGTCACTCTATTTTCCCATCAGGAAGAAGAATTAACCTCAGGCTCAGCTTGCCGCCCGGAGCCAGAATAGGGCCTGAAGCCATCCTGCGCTTTTGCGGCCAGCTCCCAAGAAAGCGAGTTGAAAAATGGAGCTCAGGGGCACTGCAATTCACAAACCTGCAGACTTAGAAATGATAACTCTCGTCCACAAATATATTGAGGGAAGGCAACGAAGAGGATTTGAAAGCAAGGCAGAATTGCAGGAATCAGATTTCAGGAGGTAGATTCGAATCGCCTTTAAAGCACAGGAAAAGTGGCAAAACCTCGACAATGATGCCCTTGGCCAAAAAGGGCGTATGCGTTTTTTCCTGAATATATTCAGGAAAAAACGCATACGCCCTTTTTGGCCAACCAAGCAACCTGGAAAGGCAAATCAGCGCTACAAAGAAGTCTCGCTTCCCATCGGTCAAAAGGGCCAGGCTGAATAAAGTGTCAAAACCAGAAATGCAGGACAGGCCATGGAGAAATGGGAGCCTTGCTACGCTGATGGGCGGGATGTAAATTGCCAACAGCCACTCTGGAGAAGTGTACGGTGTGTCCTGAAACATCTAAAAAACTCAGCTTAGAGAGCATAGGGCACTTCCACTCATGGGCGTATAAATTGGGAAAACTAAAAATCAGCAAGACACAGGCACCCGAAAGTTTAGGGCTGCTCTGTTGACAAGAACCTCCACTTTGTTACACCTTAAATATCCCAGGAAAGACAAGAATGGATAAAGAAGTTGTGGTCCTTATGTACAATGGAATATCACTCAGCCATGAAATCAACGTCATAAGGCTAGTAGCAGCATGATGAGTGGATTTGGGTACGACGATTCTAAGTGAAATAAGTCACACAGAAAAAGACACTTATCATAAGATATCACTTATAGAGGGAATGTAAAAACCGCTACCCTTGAACTGAATTACATAACAGGTCAGAGTCACACGTTTAGAAAACACACTAGGGCTGCTTAACGGGAAAGGTGAGGTGGGGTGATGCATAAAACAAGGGTTTCAAATTAGCTCAGATAGCGTTCCATAAACCCAATATGTAATAGACAAGACCTACTCCTTCCTCAGTGAACTGGACTCAACACGCCCTATTCATCGCCCAAGAATATATCTGACTAGTAAGAAACTTAAAACCTATGTATTGATATCTCTCTGTAAGTGAGTGAAGTGGGTGAAAAGCGGCATAAACACAGCAGTGAAAAGCAGCTAAACCCCATTATACAAATCAATTACTTTTAAAAACCCGTGAAACAAAGACAGTGAAAGAGAGAGAAATTCTGACAAAATTCGTTCAGGGGCTGTGATGCAACCTGGATTGACCATATGTAGACCCACAGATGGATGAGACATAAGGGTGGACACTCTTGGGGCTGAGAGGTTTGGTGAGGTTGGGTGAGCAAACGCAGACCCTTTAAAGTAATACTGCGTGGAACCCATCCAATGGGTCCCAAATCTCCAGGTTCAAGGGCATCTTCCTACATCGAAAACATACATGAGAAACCCAGAAGATGGTACACCGTGTGATCGGGAAAGGTTTCTAAAACGCACCTCATTTCTCATCTCCTTGTGCTCCGGTTCGCCTTTCCAGCCGCTATACTAGCAATCTCCCTGCCTGGAGAATCAGCACCTTTAACCTCCTGTTCCGAACAGGTTGCAATTTGTCCTGAGGATGAACGGGAAGAGGGGGAACCAATGAGAGACTAGCTCTAGGTGTTGGGACAGGCACAGGTCACTCTATTTTCCCATCAGGAAGAAGAATTAACCACAGGCTCAGCCTGCCGCCCGAAGCCAGAATAGGGCCTGAAGCAAACCTGCGCTTTTGCGGCCAGCTCCCAAGAAAGCGAGTTGAAAAATGGAGCTCAGGGGCACTGCAATTCACAAACCTGCAGACTTAGAAATGATAACTCTCGTCCACAAATATATTGAGGGAAGGCAACGAAGAGGATTTGAAAGCAAGGCAGAATTGCAGGAATCAGATTTCAGGAGGTAGATTCGAATCGCCTTTAAAGCACAGGAAAAGCGGCAAAACCTCGACAATGATGCCCTTGGCCAAAAAGGGCGTATGCGTTTTTTCCTGAATATATTCAGGAAAAAACGCATACGCCCTTTTTGGCCAACCAAGCAACCTGGAAAGGCAAATCAGCGCTACAAAGAAGTCTCGCTTCCCATCGGTCAAAAGGGCCAGGCTGAATAAAGTGTCAAAACCAGAAATGCAGGACAGGCCATGGAGAAATGGGAGCCTTGCTACGCTGATGGGCGGGATGTAAATTGCCAACAGCCACTCTGGAGAAGTGTACGGTGTGTCCTGAAACATCTAAAAAACTCAGCTTAGAGAGCATAGGGCACTTCCACTCATGGGCGTGTAAATTGGGAAAACTAAAAATCAGCAAGACACAGGCACCCCAAAGTTTAGGGCTGCTCTGTTGACAAGAACCTCCACTTTGTGACACCTTAAATATCCCAGGAAAGACAAGAATGGACAAAGAAGTTGTGGTCCTTATGTACAATGGAATATCACTCAGCCATGAAATCAACGTCATAAGGCTAGTAGCAGCATGATGAGTGGATTTGGGTACGACGATTCTAAGTGAAATAAGTCACACAGAAAAAGACACTTATCATAAGATATCACTTATAGAGGGAATGTAAAAACCGCTACCCTTGAACTGAATTACATAACAGGTCAGAGTCACACGTTTAGAAAACACACTAGGGCTGCTTAACGGGAAAGGTGAGGTGGGGTGATGCATAAAACAAGGGTTTCAAATTAGCTCAGATAGCGTTCCATAAACCCAATATGTAATAGACAAGACCTACTCCTTCCTCAGTGAACTGGACTCAACACGCCCTATTCATCGCCCAAGAATATATCTGACTAGTAAGAAACTTAAAACCTATGTATTGATATCTCTCTGTAAGTGAGTGAAGTGGGTGAAAAGCGGCATAAACACAGCAGTGAAAAGCAGCTAAACCCCATTATACAAATCAATTACTTTTAAAAACCCGTGAAACAAAGACAGTGAAAGAGAGAGAAATTCTGACAAAATTCGTTCAGGGGCTGTGATGCAACCTGGATTGACCATATGTAGACCCACAGATGGATGAGACATAAGGGTGGACACTCTTGGGGCTGAGAGGTTTGGTGAGGTTGGGTGAGCAAACGCAGACCCTTTAAAGTAATACTGCGTGGAACCCATCCAATGGGTCCCAAATCTCCAGGTTCAAGGGCATCTTCCTACATCGAAAACATACATGAGAAACCCAGAAGATGGTACACCGTGTGATCGGGAAAGGTTTCTAAAACGCACCTCATTTCTCATCTCCTTGTGCTCCGGTTCGCCTTTCCAGCCGCTATACTAGCAATCTCCCTGCCTGGAGAATCAGCACCTTTAACCTCCTGTTCCGAACAGGTTGCAATTTGTCCTGAGGATGAACGGGAAGAGGGGGAACCAATGAGAGACTAGCTCTAGGTGTTGGGACAGGCACAGGTCACTCTATTTTCCCATCAGGAAGAAGAATTAACCACAGGCTCAGCCTGCCGCCCGAAGCCAGAATAGGGCCTGAAGCAAACCTGCGCTTTTGCGGCCAGCTCCCAAGAAAGCGACTTGAAAAATGGAGCTCAGGGGCACTGCAATTCACAAACCTGCAGACTTAGAAATGATAACTCTCGTCCACAAATATATTGAGGGAAGGCAACGAAGAGGATTTGAAAGCAAGGCAGAATTGCAGGAATCAGATTTCAGGAGGTAGATTCGAATCGCCTTTAAAGCACAGGAAAAGCGGCAAAACCTCGACAATGATGCCCTTGGCCAAAAAGGGCGTATGCGTTTTTTCCTGAATATATTCAGGAAAAAACGCATACGCCCTTTTTGGCCAACCAAGCAACCTGGAAAGGCAAATCAGCGCTACAAAGAAGTCTCGCTTCCCATCGGTCAAAAGGGCCAGGCTGAATAAAGTGTCAAAACCAGAAATGCAGGACAGGCCATGGAGAAATGGGAGCCTTGCTACGCTGATGGGCGGGATGTAAATTGCCAACAGCCACTCTGGAGAAGTGTACGGTGTGTCCTGAAACATCTAAAAAACTCAGCTTAGAGAGCATAGGGCACTTCCACTCATGGGCGTGTAAATTGGGAAAACTAAAAATCAGCAAGACACAGGCACCCCAAAGTTTAGGGCTGCTCTGTTGACAAGAACCTCCACTTTGTGACACCTTAAATATCCCAGGAAAGACAAGAATGGACAAAGAAGTTGTGGTCCTTATGTACAATGGAATATCACTCAGCCATGAAATCAACGTCATAAGGCTAGTAGCAGCATGATGAGTGGATTTGGGTACGACGATTCTAAGTGAAATAAGTCACACAGAAAAAGACACTTATCATAGATATCACTTATAGAGGGAATGTAAAAACCGCTACCCTTGAACTGAATTACATAACAGGTCAGAGTCACACGTTTAGAAAACACACTAGGGCTGCTTAACGGGAAAGGTGAGGTGGGGTGATGCATAAAACAAGGGTTTCAAATTAGCTCAGATAGCGTTCCATAAACCCAATATGTAATAGACAAGACCTACTCCTTCCTCAGTGAACTGGACTCAACACGCCCTATTCATCGCCCAAGAATATATCTGACTAGTAAGAATCTTAAAACCTATGTATTGATATCTCTCTGTAAGTGAGTGAAGTGGGTGAAAAGCGGCATAACCACAGCAGTGAAAAGCAGCTAAACCCCATTATACAAATCAATTACTTTTAAAAACCCGTGAAACAAAGACAGTGAAAGAGAGAGAAATTCTGACAAAATTCGTTCAGGGGCTGTGATGCAACCTGGATTGACCATATGTAGACCCACAGATGGATGAGACATAAGGGTGGACACTCTTGGGGCTGAGAGGTTTGGTGAGGTTGGGTGAGCAAACGCAGACCCTTTAAAGTAATACTGCGTGGAACCCATCCAATGGGTCCCAAATCTCCAGGTTCAAGGGCATCTTCCTACATCGAAAACATACATGAGAAACCCAGAAGATGGTACACCGTGTGATCGGGAAAGGTTTCTAAAACGCACCTCATTTCTCATCTCCTTGTGCTCCGGTTCGCCTTTCCAGCCACTATACTAGCAATCTCCCTGCCTGGAGAATCAGCACCTTTAACCTCCTGTACCAAACAGGTTGCAATTTGTCCTGAGGATGAACGGGAAGAGGGGGAACCAATGAGAGACTAGCTCTAGGTGTTGGGACAGGCACAGGTCACTCTATTTTCCCATCAGGAAGAAGAATTAACCACAGGCTCAGCCTGCCGCCCGAAGCCAGAATAGGGCCTGAAGCAAACCTGCGCTTTTGCGGCCAGCTCCCAAGAAAGCGACTTGAAAAATGGAGCTCAGGGGCACTGCAATTCACAAACCTGCAGACTTAGAAATGATAACTCTCGTCCACAAATATATTGAGGGAAGGCAACGAAGAGGATTTGAAAGCATGGCAGAATTGCAGGAAACAGATTTCAAGACGTAGATTCGAATCGCCTTTAAAGCACAGGAAAAGCGGCAAAACCTCGACAATGATGCCCTTGGCCAAAAAGGGCGTATGCGTTTTTTCCTGAATATATTCAGGAAAAAACGCATACGCCCTTTTTGGCCAACCAAGCAACCTGGAAAGGCAAATCAGCGCTACAAAGAAGTCTCGCTTCCCATCGGTCAAAAGGGCCAGGCTGAATAAAGTGTCAAAACCAGAAATGCAGGACAGGCCATGGAGAAATGGGAGCCTTGCTACGCTGATGGGCGGGATGTAAATTGCCAACAGCCACTCTGGAGAAGTGTACGGTGTGTCCTGAAACATCTAAAAAACTCAGCTTAGAGAGCATAGGGCACTTCCACTCATGGGCGTGTAAATTGGGAAAACTAAAAATCAGCAAGACACAGGCACCCCAAAGTTTAGGGCTGCTCTGTTGACAAGAACCTCCACTTTGTGACACCTAAAATATCCCAGGAAAGACAAGAATGGACAAAGAAGTTGTGGTCCTTATGTACAATGGAATATCACTCAGCCATGAAATCAACGTCATAAGGCTAGTAGCAGCATGATGAGTGGATTTGGGTACGACGATTCTAAGTGAAATAAGTCACACAGAAAAAGACACTTATCATAGATATCACTTATAGAGGGAATGTAAAAACCGCTACCCTTGAACTGAATTACATAACAGGTCAGAGTCACACGTTTAGAAAACACACTAGGGCTGCTTAACGGGAAAGGTGAGGTGGGGTGATGCATAAAACAAGGGTTTCAAATTAGCTCAGATAGCGTTCCATAAACCCAATATGTAATAGACAAGACCTACTCCTTCCTCAGTGAACTGGACTCAACACGCCCTATTCATCGCCCAAGAATATATCTGACTAGTAAGAATCTTAAAACCTATGTATTGATATCTCTCTGTAAGTGAGTGAAGTGGGTGAAAAGCGGCATAACCACAGCAGTGAAAAGCAGCTAAACCCCATTATACAAATCAATTACTTTTAAAAACCCGTGAAACAAAGACAGTGAAAGAGAGAGAAATTCTGACAAAATTCGTTCAGGGGCTGTGATGCAACCTGGATTGACCATATGTAGACCCACAGATGGATGAGACATAAGGGTGGACACTCTTGGGGCTGAGAGGTTTGGTGAGGTTGGGTGAGCAAACGCAGACCCTTTAAAGTAATACTGCGTGGAACCCATCCAATGGGTCCCAAATCTCCAGGTTCAAGGGCATCTTCCTACATCGAAAACATACATGAGAAACCCAGAAGATGGTACACCGTGTGATCGGGAAAGGTTTCTAAAACGCACCTCATTTCTCATCTCCTTGTGCTCCGGTTCGCCTTTCCAGCCGCTATACTAGCAATCTCCCTGCCTGGAGAATCAGCACCTTTAACCTCCTGTACCAAACAGGTTGCAATTTGTCCTGAGGATGAACGGGAAGAGGGGGAACCAATGAGAGACTAGCTCTAGGTGTTGGGACAGGCACAGGTCACTCTATTTTCCCATCAGGAAGAAGAATTAACCACAGGCTCAGCCTGCCGCCCGAAGCCAGAATAGGGCCTGAAGCAAACCTGCGCTTTTGCGGCCAGCTCCCAAGAAAGCGACTTGAAAAATGGAGCTCAGGGGCACTGCAATTCACAAACCTGCAGACTTAGAAATGATAACTCTCGTCCACAAATATATTGAGGGAAGGCAACGAAGAGGATTTGAAAGCATGGCAGAATTGCAGGAAACAGATTTCAAGACGTAGATTCGAATCGCCTTTAAAGCACAGGAAAAGCGGCAAAACCTCGACAATGATGCCCTTGGCCAAAAAGGGCGTATGCGTTTTTTCCTGAATATATTCAGGAAAAAACGCATACGCCCTTTTTGGCCAACCAAGCAACCTGGAAAGGCAAATCAGCGCTACAAAGAAGTCTCGCTTCCCATCGGTCAAAAGGGCCAGGCTGAATAAAGTGTCAAAACCAGAAATGCAGGACAGGCCATGGAGAAATGGGAGCCTTGCTACGCTGATGGGCGGGATGTAAATTGCCAACAGCCACTCTGGAGAAGTGTACGGTGTGTCCTGAAACATCTAAAAAACTCAGCTTAGAGAGCATAGGGCACTTCCACTCATGGGCGTGTAAATTGGGAAAACTAAAAATCAGCAAGACACAGGCACCCCAAAGTTTAGGGCTGCTCTGTTGACAAGAACCTCCACTTTGTGACACCTTAAATATCCCAGGAAAGACAAGAATGGACAAAGAAGTTGTGGTCCTTATGTACAATGGAATATCACTCAGCCATGAAATCAACGTCATAAGGCTAGTAGCAGCATGATGAGTGGATTTGGGTACGACGATTCTAAGTGAAATAAGTCACACAGAAAAAGACACTTATCATAGATATCACTTATAGAGGGAATGTAAAAACCGCTACCCTTGAACTGAATTACATAACAGGTCAGAGTCACACGTTTAGAAAACACACTAGGGCTGCTTAACGGGAAAGGTGAGGTGGGGTGATGCATAAAACAAGGGTTTCAAATTAGCTCAGATAGCGTTCCATAAACCCAATATGTAATAGACAAGACCTACTCCTTCCTCAGTGAACTGGACTCAACACGCCCTATTCATCGCCCAAGAATATATCTGACTAGTAAGAATCTTAAAACCTATGTATTGATATCTCTCTGTAAGTGAGTGAAGTGGGTGAAAAGCGGCATAACCACAGCAGTGAAAAGCAGCTAAACCCCATTATACAAATCAATTACTTTTAAAAACCCGTGAAACAAAGACAGTGAAAGAGAGAGAAATTCTGACAAAATTCGTTCAGGGGCTGTGATGCAACCTGGATTGACCATATGTAGACCCACAGATGGATGAGACATAAGGGTGGATACTCTTGGGGCTGAGAGGTTTGGTGAGGTTGGGTGAGCAAACGCAGACCCTTTAAAGTAATACTGCGTGGAACCCATCCAATGGGTCCCAAATCTCCAGGTTCAAGGGCATCTTCCTACATCAAAAACATACATGAGAAACCCAGAAGATGGTACACCGTGTGATCGGGAAAGGTTTCTAAAACGCACCTCATTTCTCATCTCCTTGTGCTCCGGTTCGCCTTTCCAGCCACTATACTAGCAATCTCCCTGCCTGGAGAATCAGCACCTTTAACCTCCTGTACCAAACAGGTTGCAATTTGTCCTGAGGATGAACGGGAAGAGGGGGAACCAATGAGAGACTAGCTCTAGGTGTTGGGACAGGCACAGGTCACTCTATTTTCCCATCAGGAAGAAGAATTAACCACAGGCTCAGCCTGCCGCCCGAAGCCAGAATAGGGCCTGAAGCAAACCTGCGCTTTTGCGGCCAGCTCCCAAGAAAGCGACTTGAAAAATGGAGCTCAGGGGCACTGCAATTCACAAACCTGCAGACTTAGAAATGATAACTCTCGTCCACAAATATATTGAGGGAAGGCAACGAAGAGGATTTGAAAGCATGGCAGAATTGCAGGAAACAGATTTCAAGACGTAGATTCGAATCGCCTTTAAAGCACAGGAAAAGCGGCAAAACCTCGACAATGATGCCCTTGGCCAAAAAGGGCGTATGCGTTTTTTCCTGAATATATTCAGGAAAAAACGCATACGCCCTTTTTGGCCAACCAAGCAACCTGGAAAGGCAAATCAGCGCTACAAAGAAGTCTCGCTTCCCATCGGTCAAAAGGGCCAGGCTGAATAAAGTGTCAAAACCAGAAATGCAGGACAGGCCATGGAGAAATGGGAGCCTTGCTACGCTGATGGGCGGGATGTAAATTGCCAACAGCCACTCTGGAGAAGTGTACGGTGTGTCCTGAAACATCTAAAAAACTCAGCTTAGAGAGCATAGGGCACTTCCACTCATGGGCGTGTAAATTGGGAAAACTAAAAATCAGCAAGACACAGGCACCCCAAAGTTTAGGGCTGCTCTGTTGACAAGAACCTCCACTTTGTGACACCTTAAATATCCCAGGAAAGACAAGAATGGACAAAGAAGTTGTGGTCCTTATGTACAATGGAATATCACTCAGCCATGAAATCAACGTCATAAGGCTAGTAGCAGCATGATGAGTGGATTTGGGTACGACGATTCTAAGTGAAATAAGTCACACAGAAAAAGACACTTATCATAGATATCACTTATAGAGGGAATGTAAAAACCGCTACCCTTGAACTGAATTACATAACAGGTCAGAGTCACACGTTTAGAAAACACACTAGGGCTGCTTAACGGGAAAGGTGAGGTGGGGTGATGCATAAAACAAGGGTTTCAAATTAGCTCAGATAGCGTTCCATAAACCCAATATGTAATAGACAAGACCTACTCCTTCCTCAGTGAACTGGACTCAACACGCCCTATTCATCGCCCAAGAATATATCTGACTAGTAAGAATCTTAAAACCTATGTATTGATATCTCTCTGTAAGTGAGTGAAGTGGGTGAAAAGCGGCATAACCACAGCAGTGAAAAGCAGCTAAACCCCATTATACAAATCAATTACTTTTAAAAACCCGTGAAACAAAGACAGTGAAAGAGAGAGAAATTCTGACAAAATTCGTTCAGGGGCTGTGATGCAACCTGGATTGACCATATGTAGACCCACAGATGGATGAGACATAAGGGTGGACACTCTTGGGGCTGAGAGGTTTGGTGAGGTTGGGTGAGCAAACGCAGACCCTTTAAAGTAATACTGCGTGGAACCCATCCAATGGGTCCCAAATCTCCAGGTTCAAGGGCATCTTCCTACATCGAAAACATACATGAGAAACCCAGAAGATGGTACACCGTGTGATCGGGAAAGGTTTCTAAAACGCACCTCATTTCTCATCTCCTTGTGCTCCGGTTCGCCTTTCCAGCCGCTATACTAGCAATCTCCCTGCCTGGAGAATCAGCACCTTTAACCTCCTGTACCAAACAGGTTGCAATTTGTCCTGAGGATGAACGGGAAGAGGGGGAACCAATGAGAGACTAGCTCTAGGTGTTGGGACAGGCACAGGTCACTCTATTTTCCCATCAGGAAGAAGAATTAACCACAGGCTCAGCCTGCCGCCCGAAGCCAGAATAGGGCCTGAAGCAAACCTGCGCTTTTGCGGCCAGCTCCCAAGAAAGCGACTTGAAAAATGGAGCTCAGGGGCACTGCAATTCACAAACCTGCAGACTTAGAAATGATAACTCTCGTCCACAAATATATTGAGGGAAGGCAACGAAGAGGATTTGAAAGCATGGCAGAATTGCAGGAAACAGATTTCAAGACGTAGATTCGAATCGCCTTTAAAGCACAGGAAAAGCGGCAAAACCTCGACAATGATGCCCTTGGCCAAAAAGGGCGTATGCGTTTTTTCCTGAATATATTCAGGAAAAAACGCATACGCCCTTTTTGGCCAACCAAGCAACCTGGAAAGGCAAATCAGCGCTACAAAGAAGTCTCGCTTCCCATCGGTCAAAAGGGCCAGGCTGAATAAAGTGTCAAAACCAGAAATGCAGGACAGGCCATGGAGAAATGGGAGCCTTGCTACGCTGATGGGCGGGATGTAAATTGCCAACAGCCACTCTGGAGAAGTGTACGGTGTGTCCTGAAACATCTAAAAAACTCAGCTTAGAGAGCATAGGGCACTTCCACTCATGGGCGTGTAAATTGGGAAAACTAAAAATCAGCAAGACACAGGCACCCCAAAGTTTAGGGCTGCTCTGTTGACAAGAACCTCCACTTTGTGACACCTTAAATATCCCAGGAAAGACAAGAATGGACAAAGAAGTTGTGGTCCTTATGTACAATGGAATATCACTCAGCCATGAAATCAACGTCATAAGGCTAGTAGCAGCATGATGAGTGGATTTGGGTACGACGATTCTAAGTGAAATAAGTCACACAGAAAAAGACACTTATCATAGATATCACTTATAGAGGGAATGTAAAAACCGCTACCCTTGAACTGAATTACATAACAGGTCAGAGTCACACGTTTAGAAAACACACTAGGGCTGCTTAACGGGAAAGGTGAGGTGGGGTGATGCATAAAACAAGGGTTTCAAATTAGCTCAGATAGCGTTCCATAAACCCAATATGTAATAGACAAGACCTACTCCTTCCTCAGTGAACTGGACTCAACACGCCCTATTCATCGCCCAAGAATATATCTGACTAGTAAGAATCTTAAAACCTATGTATTGATATCTCTCTGTAAGTGAGTGAAGTGGGTGAAAAGCGGCATAACCACAGCAGTGAAAAGCAGCTAAACCCCATTATACAAATCAATTACTTTTAAAAACCCGTGAAACAAAGACAGTGAAAGAGAGAGAAATTCTGACAAAATTCGTTCAGGGGCTGTGATGCAACCTGGATTGACCATATGTAGACCCACAGATGGATGAGACATAAGGGTGGACACTCTTGGGGCTGAGAGGTTTGGTGAGGTTGGGTGAGCAAACGCAGACCCTTTAAAGTAATACTGCGTGGAACCCATCCAATGGGTCCCAAATCTCCAGGTTCAAGGGCATCTTCCTACATCGAAAACATACATGAGAAACCCAGAAGATGGTACACCGTGTGATCGGGAAAGGTTTCTAAAACGCACCTCATTTCTCATCTCCTTGTGCTCCGGTTCGCCTTTCCAGCCGCTATACTAGCAATCTCCCTGCCTGGAGAATCAGCACCTTTAACCTCCTGTACCAAACAGGTTGCAATTTGTCCTGAGGATGAACGGGAAGAGGGGGAACCAATGAGAGACTAGCTCTAGGTGTTGGGACAGGCACAGGTCACTCTATTTTCCCATCAGGAAGAAGAATTAACCACAGGCTCAGCCTGCCGCCCGAAGCCAGAATAGGGCCTGAAGCAAACCTGCGCTTTTGCGGCCAGCTCCCAAGAAAGCGACTTGAAAAATGGAGCTCAGGGGCACTGCAATTCACAAACCTGCAGACTTAGAAATGATAACTCTCGTCCACAAATATATTGAGGGAAGGCAACGAAGAGGATTTGAAAGCATGGCAGAATTGCAGGAAACAGATTTCAAGACGTAGATTCGAATCGCCTTTAAAGCACAGGAAAAGCGGCAAAACCTCGACAATGATGCCCTTGGCCAAAAAGGGCGTATGCGTTTTTTCCTGAATATATTCAGGAAAAAACGCATACGCCCTTTTTGGCCAACCAAGCAACCTGGAAAGGCAAATCAGCGCTACAAAGAAGTCTCGCTTCCCATCGGTCAAAAGGGCCAGGCTGAATAAAGTGTCAAAACCAGAAATGCAGGACAGGCCATGGAGAAATGGGAGCCTTGCTACGCTGATGGGCGGGATGTAAATTGCCAACAGCCACTCTGGAGAAGTGTACGGTGTGTCCTGAAACATCTAAAAAACTCAGCTTAGAGAGCATAGGGCACTTCCACTCATGGGCGTGTAAATTGGGAAAACTAAAAATCAGCAAGACACAGGCACCCCAAAGTTTAGGGCTGCTCTGTTGACAAGAACCTCCACTTTGTGACACCTTAAATATCCCAGGAAAGACAAGAATGGACAAAGAAGTTGTGGTCCTTATGTACAATGGAATATCACTCAGCCATGAAATCAACGTCATAAGGCTAGTAGCAGCATGATGAGTGGATTTGGGTACGACGATTCTAAGTGAAATAAGTCACACAGAAAAAGACACTTATCATAGATATCACTTATAGAGGGAATGTAAAAACCGCTACCCTTGAACTGAATTACATAACAGGTCAGAGTCACACGTTTAGAAAACACACTAGGGCTGCTTAACGGGAAAGGTGAGGTGGGGTGATGCATAAAACAAGGGTTTCAAATTAGCTCAGATAGCGTTCCATAAACCCAATATGTAATAGACAAGACCTACTCCTTCCTCAGTGAACTGGACTCAACACGCCCTATTCATCGCCCAAGAATATATCTGACTAGTAAGAATCTTAAAACCTATGTATTGATATCTCTCTGTAAGTGAGTGAAGTGGGTGAAAAGCGGCATAACCACAGCAGTGAAAAGCAGCTAAACCCCATTATACAAATCAATTACTTTTAAAAACCCGTGAAACAAAGACAGTGAAAGAGAGAGAAATTCTGACAAAATTCGTTCAGGGGCTGTGATGCAACCTGGATTGACCATATGTAGACCCACAGATGGATGAGACATAAGGGTGGACACTCTTGGGGCTGAGAGGTTTGGTGAGGTTGGGTGAGCAAACGCAGACCCTTTAAAGTAATACTGCGTGGAACCCATCCAATGGGTCCCAAATCTCCAGGTTCAAGGGCATCTTCCTACATCGAAAACATACATGAGAAACCCAGAAGATGGTACACCGTGTGATCGGGAAAGGTTTCTAAAACGCACCTCATTTCTCATCTCCTTGTGCTCCGGTTCGCCTTTCCAGCCGCTATACTAGCAATCTCCCTGCCTGGAGAATCAGCACCTTTAACCTCCTGTACCAAACAGGTTGCAATTTGTCCTGAGGATGAACGGGAAGAGGGGGAACCAATGAGAGACTAGCTCTAGGTGTTGGGACAGGCACAGGTCACTCTATTTTCCCATCAGGAAGAAGAATTAACCACAGGCTCAGCCTGCCGCCCGAAGCCAGAATAGGGCCTGAAGCAAACCTGCGCTTTTGCGGCCAGCTCCCAAGAAAGCGACTTGAAAAATGGAGCTCAGGGGCACTGCAATTCACAAACCTGCAGACTTAGAAATGATAACTCTCGTCCACAAATATATTGAGGGAAGGCAACGAAGAGGATTTGAAAGCATGGCAGAATTGCAGGAAACAGATTTCAAGACGTAGATTCGAATCGCCTTTAAAGCACAGGAAAAGCGGCAAAACCTCGACAATGATGCCCTTGGCCAAAAAGGGCGTATGCGTTTTTTCCTGAATATATTCAGGAAAAAACGCATACGCCCTTTTTGGCCAACCAAGCAACCTGGAAAGGCAAATCAGCGCTACAAAGAAGTCTCGCTTCCCATCGGTCAAAAGGGCCAGGCTGAATAAAGTGTCAAAACCAGAAATGCAGGACAGGCCATGGAGAAATGGGAGCCTTGCTACGCTGATGGGCGGGATGTAAATTGCCAACAGCCACTCTGGAGAAGTGTACGGTGTGTCCTGAAACATCTAAAAAACTCAGCTTAGAGAGCATAGGGCACTTCCACTCATGGGCGTGTAAATTGGGAAAACTAAAAATCAGCAAGACACAGGCACCCCAAAGTTTAGGGCTGCTCTGTTGACAAGAACCTCCACTTTGTGACACCTTAAATATCCCAGGAAAGACAAGAATGGACAAAGAAGTTGTGGTCCTTATGTACAATGGAATATCACTCAGCCATGAAATCAACGTCATAAGGCTAGTAGCAGCATGATGAGTGGATTTGGGTACGACGATTCTAAGTGAAATAAGTCACACAGAAAAAGACACTTATCATAGATATCACTTATAGAGGGAATGTAAAAACCGCTACCCTTGAACTGAATTACATAACAGGTCAGAGTCACACGTTTAGAAAACACACTAGGGCTGCTTAACGGGAAAGGTGAGGTGGGGTGATGCATAAAACAAGGGTTTCAAATTAGCTCAGATAGCGTTCCATAAACCCAATATGTAATAGACAAGACCTACTCCTTCCTCAGTGAACTGGACTCAACACGCCCTATTCATCGCCCAAGAATATATCTGACTAGTAAGAATCTTAAAACCTATGTATTGATATCTCTCTGTAAGTGAGTGAAGTGGGTGAAAAGCGGCATAACCACAGCAGTGAAAAGCAGCTAAACCCCATTATACAAATCAATTACTTTTAAAAACCCGTGAAACAAAGACAGTGAAAGAGAGAGAAATTCTGACAAAATTCGTTCAGGGGCTGTGATGCAACCTGGATTGACCATATGTAGACCCACAGATGGATGAGACATAAGGGTGGACACTCTTGGGGCTGAGAGGTTTGGTGAGGTTGGGTGAGCAAACGCAGACCCTTTAAAGTAATACTGCGTGGAACCCATCCAATGGGTCCCAAATCTCCAGGTTCAAGGGCATCTTCCTACATCGAAAACATACATGAGAAACCCAGAAGATGGTACACCGTGTGATCGGGAAAGGTTTCTAAAACGCACCTCATTTCTCATCTCCTTGTGCTCCGGTTCGCCTTTCCAGCCGCTATACTAGCAATCTCCCTGCCTGGAGAATCAGCACCTTTAACCTCCTGTACCAAACAGGTTGCAATTTGTCCTGAGGATGAACGGGAAGAGGGGGAACCAATGAGAGACTAGCTCTAGGTGTTGGGACAGGCACAGGTCACTCTATTTTCCCATCAGGAAGAAGAATTAACCACAGGCTCAGCCTGCCGCCCGAAGCCAGAATAGGGCCTGAAGCAAACCTGCGCTTTTGCGGCCAGCTCCCAAGAAAGCGACTTGAAAAATGGAGCTCAGGGGCACTGCAATTCACAAACCTGCAGACTTAGAAATGATAACTCTCGTCCACAAATATATTGAGGGAAGGCAACGAAGAGGATTTGAAAGCATGGCAGAATTGCAGGAAACAGATTTCAAGACGTAGATTCGAATCGCCTTTAAAGCACAGGAAAAGCGGCAAAACCTCGACAATGATGCCCTTGGCCAAAAAGGGCGTATGCGTTTTTTCCTGAATATATTCAGGAAAAAACGCATACGCCCTTTTTGGCCAACCAAGCAACCTGGAAAGGCAAATCAGCGCTACAAAGAAGTCTCGCTTCCCATCGGTCAAAAGGGCCAGGCTGAATAAAGTGTCAAAACCAGAAATGCAGGACAGGCCATGGAGAAATGGGAGCCTTGCTACGCTGATGGGCGGGATGTAAATTGCCAACAGCCACTCTGGAGAAGTGTACGGTGTGTCCTGAAACATCTAAAAAACTCAGCTTAGAGAGCATAGGGCACTTCCACTCATGGGCGTGTAAATTGGGAAAACTAAAAATCAGCAAGACACAGGCACACCAAAGTTTAGGGCTGCTCTGTTGACAAGAACCTCCACTTTGTGACACCTTAAATATCCCAGGAAAGACAAGAATGGACAAAGAAGTTGTGGTCCTTATGTACAATGGAATATCACTCAGCCATGAAATCAACGTCATAAGGCTAGTAGCAGCATGATGAGTGGATTTGGGTACGACGATTCTAAGTGAAATAAGTCACACAGAAAAAGACACTTATCATAGATATCACTTATAGAGGGAATGTAAAAACCGCTACCCTTGAACTGAATTACATAACAGGTCAGAGTCACACGTTTAGAAAACACACTAGGGCTGCTTAACGGGAAAGGTGAGGTGGGGTGATGCATAAAACAAGGGTTTCAAATTAGCTCAGATAGCGTTCCATAAACCCAATATGTAATAGACAAGACCTACTCCTTCCTCAGTGAACTGGACTCAACACGCCCTATTCATCGCCCAAGAATATATCTGACTAGTAAGAATCTTAAAACCTATGTATTGATATCTCTCTGTAAGTGAGTGAAGTGGGTGAAAAGCGGCATAACCACAGCAGTGAAAAGCAGCTAAACCCCATTATACAAATCAATTACTTTTAAAAACCCGTGAAACAAAGACAGTGAAAGAGAGAGAAATTCTGACAAAATTCGTTCAGGGGCTGTGATGCAACCTGGATTGACCATATGTAGACCCACAGATGGATGAGACATAAGGGTGGACACTCTTGGGGCTGAGAGGTTTGGTGAGGTTGGGTGAGCAAACGCAGACCCTTTAAAGTAATACTGCGTGGAACCCATCCAATGGGTCCCAAATCTCCAGGTTCAAGGGCATCTTCGTACATCGAAAACATACATGAGAAACCCAGAAGATGGTACACCGTGTGATCGGGAAAGGTTTCTAAAACGCACCTCATTTCTCATCTCCTTGTGCTCCGGTTCGCCTTTCCAGCCGCTATACTAGCAATCTCCCTGCCTGGAGAATCAGCACCTTTAACCTCCTGTACCAAACAGGTTGCAATTTGTCCTGAGGATGAACGGGAAGAGGGGGAACCAATGAGAGACTAGCTCTAGGTGTTGGGACAGGCACAGGTCACTCTATTTTCCCATCAGGAAGAAGAATTAACCACAGGCTCAGCCTGCCGCCCGAAGCCAGAATAGGGCCTGAAGCAAACCTGCGCTTTTGCGGCCAGCTCCCAAGAAAGCGAGTTGAAAAATGGAGCTCAGGGGCACTGCAATTCACAAACCTGCAGACTTAGAAATGATAACTCTCCTCCACAAATATATTGAGGGAAGGCAACGAAGAGGATTTGAAAGCATAGCAGAATTGCAGGAAACAGATTTCAAGACGTAGATTCGAATCGCCTTTAAAGCACAGGAAAAGCGGCAAAACCTCGACAATGATGCCCTTGGCCAAAAAGGGCGTATGCGTTTTTTCCTGAATATATTCAGGAAAAAACGCATACGCCCTTTTTGGCCAACCAAGCAACCTGGAAAGGCAAATCAGCGCTACAAAGAAGTCTCGCTTCCCATCGGTCAAAAGGGCCAGGCTGAATAAAGTGTCAAAACCAGAAATGCAGGACAGGCCATGGAGAAATGGGAGCCTTGCTACGCTGATGGGCGGGATGTAAATTGCCAACAGCCACTCTGGAGAAGTGTACGGTGTGTCCTGAAACATCTAAAAAACTCAGCTTAGAGAGCATAGGGCACTTCCACTCATGGGCGTGTAAATTGGGAAAACTAAAAATCAGCAAGACACAGGCACACCAAAGTTTAGGGCTGCTCTGTTGACAAGAACCTCCACTTTGTCACACCTTAAATATCCCAGGAAAGACAAGAATGGATAAAGAAGTTGTGGTCCTTATGTACAATGGAATATCACTCAGCCATGAAATCAACGTCATAAGGCTAGTAGCAGCATGATGAGTGGATTTGGGTACGACGATTCTAAGTGAAATAAGTCACACAGAAAAAGACACTTATCATAAGATATCACTTATAGAGGGAATGTAAAAACCGCTACCCTTGAACTGAATTACATAACAGGTCAGAGTCACACGTTTAGAAAACACACTAGGGCTGCTTAACGGGAAAGGTGAGGTGGGGTGATGCATAAAACAAGGGTTTCAAATTAGCTCAGATAGCGTTCCATAAACCCAATATGTAATAGACAAGACCTACTCCTTCCTCAGTGAACTGGACTCAACACGCCCTATTCATCGCCCAAGAATATATCTGACTAGTAAGAATCTTAACACCTATGTATTGATATCTCTCTGTAAGTGAGTCAAGTGGGTGAAAAGCGGCATAACCACAGCAGTGAAAAGCAGCTAAACCCCATTATACAAATCAATTACTTTTAAAAACCCGTGAAACAAAGACAGTGAAAGAGAGAGAAATTCTGACAAAATTCGTTCAGGGGCTGTGATGCAACCTGGATTGACCATATGTAGACCCACAGATGGATGAGACATAAGGGTGGACACTCTTGGGGCTGAGAGGTTTGGTGAGGTTGGGTGAGCAAACGCAGACCCTTTAAAGTAATACTGTGTGGTACCCATCCCATGGGTCCCAAATCTCCAGGTTCAAGGGCATCTTCCTACATCGAAAACATGCATGAGAAACCCAGAAGAGGGTACACCGTGTGATCGGGAAAGGTTTCTAAAACGCACCTCATTTCTCTTCTCCTTGTGCTCCGGTTCGCCATTCCAGCCGCTATACTAGCAATCTCCCTGCTTGGAGAATCAGCACCTTTAACCTCCTGTTCCGTACAGGTTGCAATTTGTCCTGAGGATGAACGGGAAGAGGGGGAACCAATGAGAGACTAGCTCTAGGTGTTAGGACAGGCACAGGTCACTCTATTTTCCCATCAGGAAGAAGAAATAACCTCAGGGTCAGCTTGCCGCCCGGAGCCAGAATAGGGCCTGAAGCAATCCTGCGCTTTTGCGGCCAGCTCCCAAGAAAGCGAGTTGAAAAATGGAGCTCAGGGGCACTGCAATTCACAAACCTGCAGACTTAGAAATGATAACTCTCGTCCACAAATATATTGAGGGAAGGCAACGAAGAGGATTTGAAAGCAAGGCAGAATTGCAGGAAACAGATTTCAGGAGGTAGATTCGAATCGCCTTTAAAGCACAGGAAAAGCGGCAAAACCTCGACAATGATGCCCTTGGCCAAAAAGGGCGTATGCGTTTTTTCCTGAATATATTCAGGAAAAAACGCATACGCCCTTTTTGGCCAACCAAGCAACCTGGAAAGGCAAATCAGCGCTACAAAGAAGTCTCGCTTCCCATCGGTCAAAAGGGCCAGGCTGAATAAAGTGTCAAAACCAGAAATGCAGGACAGGCCATGGAGAAATGGGAGCCTTGCTACGCTGATGGGCGGGATGTAAATTGCCAACAGCCACTCTGGAGAAGTGTACGGTGTGTCCTGAAACATCTAAAAAACTCAGCTTAGAGAGCATAGGGCACTTCCACTCATGGGCGTATAAATTGGGAAAACTAAAAATCAGCAAGACACAGGCACCCCAAAGTTTAGGGCTGCTCTGTTGACAAGAACCTCCACTTTGTGACACCTTAAATATCCCAGGAAAGACAAGAATGGATAAAGAAGTTGTGGTCCTTATGTACAATGGAATATCACTCAGCCATGAAATCAACGTCATAAGGCTAGTAGCAGCATGATGAGTGGATTTGGGTACGACGATTCTAAGTGAAATAAGTCACACAGAAAAAGACACTTATCATAAGATATCACTTATAGAGGGAATGTAAAAACCGCTACCCTTGAACTGAATTACATAACAGGTCAGAGTCACACGTTTAGAAAACACACTAGGGCTGCTTAACGGGAAAGGTGAGGTGGGGTGATGCATAAAACAAGGGTTTCAAATTAGCTCAGATAGCGTTCCATAAACCCAATATGTAATAGACAAGACCTACTCCTTCCTCAGTGAACTGGACTCAACACGCCCTATTCATCGCCCAAGAATATATCTGACTAGTAAGAATCTTAAAACCTATGTATTGATATCTCTCTGTAAGTGAGTCAAGTGGGTGAAAAGCGGCATAACCACAGCAGT
Organism: Balaenoptera borealis; assembly: GCF_965194805.1. Lineage (NCBI taxonomy): Eukaryota > Metazoa > Chordata > Mammalia > Artiodactyla > Balaenopteridae > Balaenoptera > Balaenoptera borealis. The sequence continues at coordinate 481,704 of NW_028123839.1, forward strand.
GAAAAGCAGCTAAACCCCATTATACAAATCAATTACTTTTAAAAACCCGTGAAACAAAGACAGTGAAAGAGAGAGAAATTCTGACAAAATTCGTTCAGGGGCTGTGATGCAACCTGGATTGACCATATGTAGACCCACAGATGGATGAGACATAAGGGTGGACACTCTTGGGGCTGAGAGGTTTGGTGAGGTTGGGTGAGCAAACGCAGACCCTTTAAAGTAATACTGTGTGGTACCCATCCCATGGGTCCCAAATCTCCAGGTTCAAGGGCATCTTCCTACATCGAAAACATGCATGAGAAACCCAGAAGATGGTACACCGTGTGATCGGGAAAGGTTTCTAAACTGCACCTCATTTCTCATCTCCTTGTGCTCCGGTTCGCCATTCCAGCCGCTATACTAGCAATCTCCCTGCTTGGAGAATCAGCACCTTTAACCTCCTGTTCCGTACAGGTTGCAATTTGTCCTGAGGATGAACGGGAAGAGGGGGAACCAATGAGAGACTAGCTCTAGGTGTTGGGACAGGCACAGGTCACTCTATTTTCCCATCAGGAAGAAGAATTAACCACAGGCTCAGCCTGCCGCCCGAAGCCAGAATAGGGCCTGAAGCAAACCTGCGCTTTTGCGGCCAGCTCCCAAGAAAGCGACTTGAAAAATGGAGCTCAGGGGCACTGCAATTCACAAACCTGCAGACTTAGAAATGATAACTCTCGTCCACAAATATATTGAGGGAAGGCAACGAAGAGGATTTGAAAGCAAGGCAGAATTGCAGGAATCAGATTTCAGGAGGTAGATTCGAATCGCCTTTAAAGCACAGGAAAAGCGGCAAAACCTCGACAATGATGCCCTTGGCCAAAAAGGGCGTATGCGTTTTTTCCTGAATATATTCAGGAAAAAACGCATACGCCCTTTTTGGCCAACCAAGCAACCTGGAAAGGCAAATCAGCGCTACAAAGAAGTCTCGCTTCCCATCGGTCAAAAGGGCCAGGCTGAATAAAGTGTCAAAACCAGAAATGCAGGACAGGCCATGGAGAAATGGGAGCCTTGCTACGCTGATGGGCGGGATGTAAATTGCCAACAGCCACTCTGGAGAAGTGTACGGTGTGTCCTGAAACATCTAAAAAACTCAGCTTAGAGAGCATAGGGCACTTCCACTCATGGGCGTGTAAATTGGGAAAACTAAAAATCAGCAAGACACAGGCACCCCAAAGTTTAGGGCTGCTCTGTTGACAAGAACCTCCACTTTGTGACACCTTAAATATCCCAGGAAAGACAAGAATGGATAAAGAAGTTGTGGTCCTTATGTACAATGGAATATCACTCAGCCATGAAATCAACGTCATAAGGCTAGTAGCAGCATGATGAGTGGATTTGGGTACGACGATTCTAAGTGAAATAAGTCACACAGAAAAAGACACTTATCATAAGATATCACTTATAGAGGGAATGTAAAAACCGCTACCCTTGAACTGAATTACATAACAGGTCAGAGTCACACGTTTAGAAAACACACTAGGGCTGCTTAACGGGAAAGGTGAGGTGGGGTGATGCATAAAACAAGGGTTTCAAATTAGCTCAGATAGCGTTCCATAAACCCAATATGTAATAGACAAGACCTACTCCTTCCTCAGTGAACTGGACTCAACACGCCCTATTCATCGCCCAAGAATATATCTGACTAGTAAGAATCTTAACACCTATGTATTGATATCTCTCTGTAAGTGAGTCAAGTGGGTGAAAAGCGGCATAACCACAGCAGTGAAAAGCAGCTAAACCCCATTATACAAATCAATTACTTTTAAAAACCCGTGAAACAAAGACAGTGAAAGAGAGAGAAATTCTGACAAAATTCGTTCAGGGGCTGTGATGCAACCTGGATTGACCATATGTAGACCCACAGATGGATGAGACATAAGGGTGGACACTCTTGGGGCTGAGAGGTTTGGTGAGGTTGGGTGAGCAAACGCAGACCCTTTAAAGTAATACTGTGTGGTACCCATCCCATGGGTCCCAAATCTCCAGGTTCAAGGGCATCTTCCTACATCGAAAACATGCATGAGAAACCCAGAAGATGGTACACCGTGTGATCGGGAAAGTTTCTAAAACGCAGCTCATTTCTCATCTCCTTGTGCTCCGGTTCGCCTTTCCAGCCGCTATACTAGCAATCTCCCTGCCTGGAGAATCAGCACCTTTAACCTCCTGTACCAAACAGGTTGCAATTTGTCCTGAGGATGAACGGGAAGAGGGGGAACCAATGAGAGACTAGCTCTAGGTGTTGGGACAGGCACAGGTCACTCTATTTTCCCATCAGGAAGAAGAATTAACCACAGGCTCAGCCTGCCGCCCGAAGCCAGAATAGGGCCTGAAGCAAACCTGCGCTTTTGCGGCCAGCTCCCAAGAAAGCGAGTTGAAAAATGGAGCTCAGGGGCACTGCAATTCACAAACCTGCAGACTTAGAAATGATAACTCTCGTCCACAAATATATTGAGGGAAGGCAACGAAGAGGATTTGAAAGCAAGGCAGAATTGCAGGAAACAGATTTCAGGAGGTAGATTCGAATCGCCTTTAAAGCACAGGAAAAGCGGCAAAACCTCGACAATGATGCCCTTGGCCAAAAAGAGCGTATGCGTTTTTTCCTGAATATATTCAGGAAAAAACGCATACGCCCTTTTTGGCCAACCAAGCAACCTGGAAAGGCAAATCAGCGCTACAAAGAAGTCTCGCTTCCCATCGGTCAAAAGGGCCAGGCTGAATAAAGTGTCAAAACCAGAAATGCAGGACAGGCCATGGAGAAATGGGAGCCTTGCTACGCTGATGGGCTGGATGTAAATTGCCAACAGCCACTCTGGAGAAGTGTACGGTGTGTCCTGAAACATCTAAAAAACTCAGCTTAGAGAGCATAGGGCACTTCCACTCATGGGCGTGTAAATTGGGAAAACTAAAAATCAGCAAGACACAGGCACCCCAAAGTTTAGGGCTGCTCTGTTGACAAGAACCTCCACTTTGTGACACCTTAAATATCCCAGGAAAGACAAGAATGGATAAAGAAGTTGTGGTCCTTATGTACAATGGAATATCACTCAGCCATGAAATCAACGTCATAAGGCTAGTAGCAGCATGATGAGTGGATTTGGGTACGACGATTCTAAGTGAAATAAGTCACACAGAAAAAGACACTTATCATAAGATATCACTTATAGAGGGAATGTAAAAACCGCTACCCTTGAACTGAATTACATAACAGGTCAGAGTCACACGTTTAGAAAACACACTAGGGCTGCTTAACGGGAAAGGTGAGGTGGGGTGATGCATAAAACAAGGGTTTCAAATTAGCTCAGATAGCGTTCCATAAACCCAATATGTAATAGACAAGACCTACTCCTTCCTCAGTGAACTGGACTCAACACGCCCTATTCATCGCCCAAGAATATATCTGACTAGTAAGAATCTTAAAACCTATGTATTGATATCTCTCTGTAAGTGAGTCAAGTGGGTGAAAAGCGGCATAACCACAGCAGTGAAAAGCAGCTAAACCCCATTATACAAATCAATTACTTTTAAAAACCCGTGAAACAAAGACAGTGAAAGAGAGAGAAATTCTGACAAAATTCGTTCAGGGGCTGTGATGCAACCTGGATTGACCATATGTAGACCCACAGATGGATGAGACATAAGGGTGGACACTCTTGGGGCTGAGAGGTTTGGTGAGGTTGGGTGAGCAAACGCAGACCCTTTAAAGTAATACTGTGTGGTACCCATCCCATGGGTCCCAAATCTCCAGGTTCAAGGGCATCTTCCTACATCGAAAACATGCATGAGAAACCCAGAAGATGGTACACCGTGTGATCGGGAAAGGTTTCTAAAACGCACCTCATTTCTCATCTCCTTGTGCTCCGGTTCGCCATTCCAGCCGCTATACTAGCAATCTCCCTGCTTGGAGAATCAGCACCTTTAACCTCCTGTTCCGTACAGGTTGCAATTTGTCCTGAGGATGAACGGGAAGAGGGGGAACCAATGAGAGACTAGCTCTAGGTGTTGGGACAGGCACAGGTCACTCTATTTTCCCATCAGGAAGAAGAATTAACCTCAGGCTCAGCTTGCCGCCCGGAGCCAGAATAGGGCCTGAAGCAATCCTGCGCTTTTGCGGCCAGCTCCCAAGAAAGCGAGTTGAAAAATGGAGCTCAGGGGCACTGCAATTCACAAACCTGCAGACTTAGAAATGATAACTCTCGTCCACAAATATATTGAGGGAAGGCAACGAAGAGGATTTGAAAGCAAGGCAGAATTGCAGGAATCAGATTTCAGGAGGTAGATTCGAATCGCCTTTAAAGCACAGGAAAAGCGGCAAAACCTCGACAATGATGCCCTTGGCCAAAAAGGGCGTATGCGTTTTTTCCTGAATATATTCAGGAAAAAACGCATACGCCCTTTTTGGCCAACCAAGCAACCTGGAAAGGCAAATCAGCGCTACAAAGAAGTCTCGCTTCCCATCGGTCAAAAGGGCCAGGCTGAATAAAGTGTCAAAACCAGAAATGCAGGACAGGCCATGGAGAAATGGGAGCCTTGCTACGCTGATGGGCGGGATGTAAATTGCCAACAGCCACTCTGGAGAAGTGTACGGTGTGTCCTGAAACATCTAAAAAACTCAGCTTAGAGAGCATAGGGCACTTCCACTCATGGGCGTGTAAATTGGGAAAACTAAAAATCAGCAAGACACAGGCACCCCAAAGTTTAGGGCTGCTCTGTTGACAAGAACCTCCACTTTGTGACACCTTAAATATCCCAGGAAAGACAAGAATGGACAAAGAAGTTGTGGTCCTTATGTACAATGGAATATCACTCAGCCATGAAATCAACGTCATAAGGCTAGTAGCAGCATGATGAGTGGATTTGGGTACGACGATTCTAAGTGAAATAAGTCACACAGAAAAAGACACTTATCATAGATATCACTTATAGAGGGAATGTAAAAACCGCTACCCTTGAACTGAATTACATAACAGGTCAGAGTCACACGTTTAGAAAACACACTAGGGCTGCTTAACGGGAAAGGTGAGGTGGGGTGATGCATAAAACAAGGGTTTCAAATTAGCTCAGATAGCGTTCCATAAACCCAATATGTAATAGACAAGACCTACTCCTTCCTCAGTGAACTGGACTCAACACGCCCTATTCATCGCCCAAGAATATATCTGACTAGTAAGAATCTTAAAACCTATGTATTGATATCTCTCTGTAAGTGAGTGAAGTGGGTGAAAAGCGGCATAACCACAGCAGTGAAAAGCAGCTAAACCCCATTATACAAATCAATTACTTTTAAAAACCCGTGAAACAAAGACAGTGAAAGAGAGAGAAATTCTGACAAAATTCGTTCAGGGGCTGTGATGCAACCTGGATTGACCATATGTAGACCCACAGATGGATGAGACATAAGGGTGGACACTCTTGGGGCTGAGAGGTTTGGTGAGGTTGGGTGAGCAAACGCAGACCCTTTAAAGTAATACTGTGTGGTACCCATCCCATGGGTCCCAAATCTCCAGGTTCAAGGGCATCTTCCTACATCGAAAACATGCATGAGAAACCCAGAAGATGGTACACCGTGTGATCGGGAAAGGTTTCTAAAACGCACCTCATTTCTCTTCTCCTTGTGCTCCGGTTCGCCATTCCAGCCGCTATACTAGCAATCTCCCTGCTTGGAGAATCAGCACCTTTAACCTCCTGTTCCGTACAGGTTGCAATTTGTCCTGAGGATGAACGGGAAGAGGGGGAACCAATGAGAGACTAGCTCTAGGTGTTGGGACAGGCACAGGTCACTCTATTTTCCCATCAGGAAGAAGAATTAACCTCAGGCTCAGCTTGCCGCCCGAAGCCAGAATAGGGCCTGAAGCAAACCTGCGCTTTTGCGGCCAGCTCCCAAGAAAGCGAGTTGAAAAATGGAGCTCAGGGGCACTGCAATTCACGAACCTGCAGACTTAGAAATGATAACTCTCGTCCACAAATATATTGAGGGAAGGCAACGAAGAGGATTTGAAAACAAGGCAGAATTGCAGGAATCAGATTTCAGGAGGTAGATTCGAATCGCCTTTAAAGCACAGGAAAAGTGGCAAAACCTCGACAATGATGCCCTTGGCCAAAAAGGGCGTATGCGTTTTTTCCTGAATATATTCAGGAAAAAACGCATACGCCCTTTTTGGCCAACCAAGCAACCTGGAAAGGCAAATCAGCGCTACAAAGAAGTCTCGCTTCCCATCGGTCAAAAGGGCCAGGCTGAATAAAGTGTCAAAACCAGAAATGCAGGACAGGCCATGGAGAAATGGGAGCCTTGCTACGCTGATGGGCGGGATGTAAATTGCCAACAGCCACTCTGGAGAAGTGTACGGTGTGTCCTGAAACATCTAAAAAACTCAGCTTAGAGAGCATAGGGCACTTCCACTCATGGGCGTATAAATTGGGAAAACTAAAAATCAGCAAGACACAGGCACCCGAAAGTTTAGGGCTGCTCTGTTGACAAGAACCTCCACTTTGTTACACCTTAAATATCCCAGGAAAGACAAGAATGGATAAAGAAGTTGTGGTCCTTATGTACAATGGAATATCACTCAGCCATGAAATCAACGTCATAAGGCTAGTAGCAGCATGATGAGTGGATTTGGGTACGACGATTCTAAGTGAAATAAGTCACACAGAAAAAGACACTTATCATAAGATATCACTTATAGAGGGAATGTAAAAACCGCTACCCTTGAACTGAATTACATAACAGGTCAGAGTCACACGTTTAGAAAACACACTAGGGCTGCTTAACGGGAAAGGTGAGGTGGGGTGATGCATAAAACAAGGGTTTCAAATTAGCTCAGATAGCGTTCCATAAACCCAATATGTAATAGACAAGACCTACTCCTTCCTCAGTGAACTGGACTCAACACGCCCTATTCATCGCCCAAGAATATATCTGACTAGTAAGAAACTTAAAACCTATGTATTGATATCTCTCTGTAAGTGAGTGAAGTGGGTGAAAAGCGGCATAAACACAGCAGTGAAAAGCAGCTAAACCCCATTATACAAATCAATTACTTTTAAAAACCCGTGAAACAAAGACAGTGAAAGAGAGAGAAATTCTGACAAAATTCGTTCAGGGGCTGTGATGCAACCTGGATTGACCATATGTAGACCCACAGATGGATGAGACATAAGGGTGGACACTCTTGGGGCTGAGAGGTTTGGTGAGGTTGGGTGAGCAAACGCAGACCCTTTAAAGTAATACTGCGTGGAACCCATCCAATGGGTCCCAAATCTCCAGGTTCAAGGGCATCTTCCTACAACGAAAACATACATGAGAAACCCAGAAGATGGTACACCGTGTGATCGGGAAAGGTTTCTAAAACGCACCTCATTTCTCATCTCCTTGTGCTCCGGTTCGCCTTTCCAGCCGCTATACTAGCAATCTCCCTGCCTGGAGAATCAGCACCTTTAACCTCCTGTTCCGAACAGGTTGCAATTTGTCCTGAGGATGAACGGGAAGAGGGGGAACCAATGAGAGACTAGCTCTAGGTGTTGGGACAGGCACAGGTCACTCTATTTTCCCATCAGGAAGAAGAATTAACCACAGGCTCAGCCTGCCGCCCGAAGCCAGAATAGGGCCTGAAGCAAACCTGCGCTTTTGCGGCCAGCTCCCAAGAAAGCGAGTTGAAAAATGGAGCTCAGGGGCACTGCAATTCACAAACCTGCAGACTTAGAAATGATAACTCTCGTCCACAAATATATTGAGGGAAGGCAACGAAGAGGATTTGAAAGCAAGGCAGAATTGCAGGAATCAGATTTCAGGAGGTAGATTCGAATCGCCTTTAAAGCACAGGAAAAGCGGCAAAACCTCGACAATGATGCCCTTGGCCAAAAAGGGCATATGCGTTTTTTCCTGAATATATTCAGGAAAAAACGCATACGCCCTTTTTGGCCAACCAAGCAACCTGGAAAGGCAAATCAGCGCTACAAAGAAGTCTCGCTTCCCATCGGTCAAAAGGGCCAGGCTGAATAAAGTGTCAAAACCAGAAATGCAGGACAGGCCATGGAGAAATGGGAGCCTTGCTACGCTGATGGGCGGGATGTAAATTGCCAACAGCCACTCTGGAGAAGTGTACGGTGTGTCCTGAAACATCTAAAAAACTCAGCTTAGAGAGCATAGGGCACTTCCACTCATGGGCGTGTAAATTGGGAAAACTAAAAATCAGCAAGACACAGGCACCCCAAAGTTTAGGGCTGCTCTGTTGACAAGAACCTCCACTTTGTGACACCTTAAATATCCCAGGAAAGACAAGAATGGAAAAAGAAGTTGTGGTCCTTATGTACAATGGAATATCACTCAGCCATGAAATCAACGTCATAAGGCTAGTAGCAGCATGATGAGTGGATTTGGGTACGACGATTCTAAGTGAAATAAGTCACACAGAAAAAGACACTTATCATAGATATCACTTATAGAGGGAATGTAAAAACCGCTACCCTTGAACTGAATTACATAACAGGTCAGAGTCACACGTTTAGAAAACACACTAGGGCTGCTTAACGGGAAAGGTGAGGTGGGGTGATGCATAAAACAAGGGTTTCAAATTAGCTCAGATAGCGTTCCATAAACCCAATATGTAATAGACAAGACCTACTCCTTCCTCAGTGAACTGGACTCAACACGCCCTATTCATCGCCCAAGAATATATCTGACTAGTAAGAATCTTAAAACCTATGTATTGATATCTCTCTGTAAGTGAGTGAAGTGGGTGAAAAGCGGCATAACCACAGCAGTGAAAAGCAGCTAAACCCCATTATACAAATCAATTACTTTTAAAAACCCGTGAAACAAAGACAGTGAAAGAGAGAGAAATTCTGACAAAATTCGTTCAGGGGCTGTGATGCAACCTGGATTGACCATATGTAGACCCACAGATGGATGAGACATAAGGGTGGACACTCTTGGGGCTGAGAGGTTTGGTGAGGTTGGGTGAGCAAACGCAGACCCTTTAAAGTAATACTGCGTGGAACCCATCCAATGGGTCCCAAATCTCCAGGTTCAAGGGCATCTTCCTACATCGAAAACATACATGAGAAACCCAGAAGATGGTACACCGTGTGATCGGGAAAGGTTTCTAAAACGCACCTCATTTCTCATCTCCTTGTGCTCCGGTTCGCCTTTCCAGCCACTATACTAGCAATCTCCCTGCCTGGAGAATCAGCACCTTTAACCTCCTGTACCAAACAGGTTGCAATTTGTCCTGAGGATGAACGGGAAGAGGGGGAACCAATGAGAGACTAGCTCTAGGTGTTGGGACAGGCACAGGTCACTCTATTTTCCCATCAGGAAGAAGAATTAACCTCAGGCTCAGCTTGCCGCCCGAAGCCAGAATAGGGCCTGAAGCAAACCTGCGCTTTTGCGGCCAGCTCCCAAGAAAGCGAGTTGAAAAATGGAGCTCAGGGGCACTGCAATTCACGAACCTGCAGACTTAGAAATGATAACTCTCGTCCACAAATATATTGAGGGAAGGCAACGAAGAGGATTTGAAAACAAGGCAGAATTGCAGGAATCAGATTTCAGGAGGTAGATTCGAATCGCCTTTAAAGCACAGGAAAAGTGGCAAAACCTCGACAATGATGCCCTTGGCCAAAAAGGGCGTATGCGTTTTTTCCTGAATATATTCAGGAAAAAACGCATACGCCCTTTTTGGCCAACCAAGCAACCTGGAAAGGCAAATCAGCGCTACAAAGAAGTCTCGCTTCCCATCGGTCAAAAGGGCCAGGCTGAATAAAGTGTCAAAACCAGAAATGCAGGACAGGCCATGGAGAAATGGGAGCCTTGCTACGCTGATGGGCGGGATGTAAATTGCCAACAGCCACTCTGGAGAAGTGTACGGTGTGTCCTGAAACATCTAAAAAACTCAGCTTAGAGAGCATAGGGCACTTCCACTCATGGGCGTATAAATTGGGAAAACTAAAAATCAGCAAGACACAGGCACCCGAAAGTTTAGGGCTGCTCTGTTGACAAGAACCTCCACTTTGTTACACCTTAAATATCCCAGGAAAGACAAGAATGGATAAAGAAGTTGTGGTCCTTATGTACAATGGAATATCACTCAGCCATGAAATCAACGTCATAAGGCTAGTAGCAGCATGATGAGTGGATTTGGGTACGACGATTCTAAGTGAAATAAGTCACACAGAAAAAGACACTTATCATAAGATATCACTTATAGAGGGAATGTAAAAACCGCTACCCTTGAACTGAATTACATAACAGGTCAGAGTCACACGTTTAGAAAACACACTAGGGCTGCTTAACGGGAAAGGTGAGGTGGGGTGATGCATAAAACAAGGGTTTCAAATTAGCTCAGATAGCGTTCCATAAACCCAATATGTAATAGACAAGACCTACTCCTTCCTCAGTGAACTGGACTCAACACGCCCTATTCATCGCCCAAGAATATATCTGACTAGTAAGAAACTTAAAACCTATGTATTGATATCTCTCTGTAAGTGAGTGAAGTGGGTGAAAAGCGGCATAAACACAGCAGTGAAAAGCAGCTAAACCCCATTATACAAATCAATTACTTTTAAAAACCCGTGAAACAAAGACAGTGAAAGAGAGAGAAATTCTGACAAAATTCGTTCAGGGGCTGTGATGCAACCTGGATTGACCATATGTAGACCCACAGATGGATGAGACATAAGGGTGGACACTCTTGGGGCTGAGAGGTTTGGTGAGGTTGGGTGAGCAAACGCAGACCCTTTAAAGTAATACTGCGTGGAACCCATCCAATGGGTCCCAAATCTCCAGGTTCAAGGGCATCTTCCTACATCGAAAACATACATGAGAAACCCAGAAGATGGTACACCGTGTGATCGGGAAAGGTTTCTAAAACGCACCTCATTTCTCATCTCCTTGTGCTCCGGTTCGCCTTTCCAGCCGCTATACTAGCAATCTCCCTGCCTGGAGAATCAGCACCTTTAACCTCCTGTTCCGAACAGGTTGCAATTTGTCCTGAGGATGAACGGGAAGAGGGGGAACCAATGAGAGACTAGCTCTAGGTGTTGGGACAGGCACAGGTCACTCTATTTTCCCATCAGGAAGAAGAATTAACCACAGGCTCAGCCTGCCGCCCGAAGCCAGAATAGGGCCTGAAGCAAACCTGCGCTTTTGCGGCCAGCTCCCAAGAAAGCGAGTTGAAAAATGGAGCTCAGGGGCACTGCAATTCACAAACCTGCAGACTTAGAAATGATAACTCTCGTCCACAAATATATTGAGGGAAGGCAACGAAGAGGATTTGAAAGCAAGGCAGAATTGCAGGAATCAGATTTCAGGAGGTAGATTCGAATCGCCTTTAAAGCACAGGAAAAGCGGCAAAACCTCGACAATGATGCCCTTGGCCAAAAAGGGCGTATGCGTTTTTTCCTGAATATATTCAGGAAAAAACGCATACGCCCTTTTTGGCCAACCAAGCAACCTGGAAAGGCAAATCAGCGCTACAAAGAAGTCTCGCTTCCCATCGGTCAAAAGGGCCAGGCTGAATAAAGTGTCAAAACCAGAAATGCAGGACAGGCCATGGAGAAATGGGAGCCTTGCTACGCTGATGGGCGGGATGTAAATTGCCAACAGCCACTCTGGAGAAGTGTACGGTGTGTCCTGAAACATCTAAAAAACTCAGCTTAGAGAGCATAGGGCACTTCCACTCATGGGCGTGTAAATTGGGAAAACTAAAAATCAGCAAGACACAGGCACCCCAAAGTTTAGGGCTGCTCTGTTGACAAGAACCTCCACTTTGTGACACCTTAAATATCCCAGGAAAGACAAGAATGGACAAAGAAGTTGTGGTCCTTATGTACAATGGAATATCACTCAGCCATGAAATCAACGTCATAAGGCTAGTAGCAGCATGATGAGTGGATTTGGGTACGACGATTCTAAGTGAAATAAGTCACACAGAAAAAGACACTTATCATAGATATCACTTATAGAGGGAATGTAAAAACCGCTACCCTTGAACTGAATTACATAACAGGTCAGAGTCACACGTTTAGAAAACACACTAGGGCTGCTTAACGGGAAAGGTGAGGTGGGGTGATGCATAAAACAAGGGTTTCAAATTAGCTCAGATAGCGTTCCATAAACCCAATATGTAATAGACAAGACCTACTCCTTCCTCAGTGAACTGGACTCAACACGCCCTATTCATCGCCCAAGAATATATCTGACTAGTAAGAATCTTAAAACCTATGTATTGATATCTCTCTGTAAGTGAGTGAAGTGGGTGAAAAGCGGCATAACCACAGCAGTGAAAAGCAGCTAAACCCCATTATACAAATCAATTACTTTTAAAAACCCGTGAAACAAAGACAGTGAAAGAGAGAGAAATTCTGACAAAATTCGTTCAGGGGCTGTGATGCAACCTGGATTGACCATATGTAGACCCACAGATGGATGAGACATAAGGGTGGACACTCTTGGGGCTGAGAGGTTTGGTGAGGTTGGGTGAGCAAACGCAGACCCTTTAAAGTAATACTGCGTGGAACCCATCCAATGGGTCCCAAATCTCCAGGTTCAAGGGCATCTTCCTACATCGAAAACATACATGAGAAACCCAGAAGATGGTACACCGTGTGATCGGGAAAGGTTTCTAAAACGCACCTCATTTCTCATCTCCTTGTGCTCCGGTTCGCCTTTCCAGCCGCTATACTAGCAATCTCCCTGCCTGGAGAATCAGCACCTTTAACCTCCTGTACCAAACAGGTTGCAATTTGTCCTGAGGATGAACGGGAAGAGGGGGAACCAATGAGAGACTAGCTCTAGGTGTTGGGACAGGCACAGGTCACTCTATTTTCCCATCAGGAAGAAGAATTAACCACAGGCTCAGCCTGCCGCCCGAAGCCAGAATAGGGCCTGAAGCAAACCTGCGCTTTTGCGGCCAGCTCCCAAGAAAGCGAGTTGAAAAATGGAGCTCAGGGGCACTGCAATTCACAAACCTGCAGACTTAGAAATGATAACTCTCGTCCACAAATATATTGAGGGAAGGCAACGAAGAGGATTTGAAAGCAAGGCAGAATTGCAGGAAACAGATTTCAGGAGGTAGATTCGAATCGCCTTTAAAGCACAGGAAAAGCGGCAAAACCTCGACAATGATGCCCTTGGCCAAAAAGAGCGTATGCGTTTTTTCCTGAATATATTCAGGAAAAAACGCATACGCCCTTTTTGGCCAACCAAGCAACCTGGAAAGGCAAATCAGCGCTACAAAGAAGTCTCGCTTCCCATCGGTCAAAAGGGCCAGGCTGAATAAAGTGTCAAAACCAGAAATGCAGGACAGGCCATGGAGAAATGGGAGCCTTGCTACGCTGATGGGCTGGATGTAAATTGCCAACAGCCACTCTGGAGAAGTGTACGGTGTGTCCTGAAACATCTAAAAAACTCAGCTTAGAGAGCATAGGGCACTTCCACTCATGGGCGTGTAAATTGGGAAAACTAAAAATCAGCAAGACACAGGCACCCCAAAGTTTAGGGCTGCTCTGTTGACAAGAACCTCCACTTTGTCACACCTTAAATATCCCAGGAAAGACAAGAATGGATAAAGAAGTTGTGGTCCTTATGTACAATGGAATATCACTCAGCCATGAAATCAACGTCATAAGGCTAGTAGCAGCATGATGAGTGGATTTGGGTACGACGATTCTAAGTGAAATAAGTCACACAGAAAAAGACACTTATCATAAGATATCACTTATAGAGGGAATGTAAAAACCGCTACCCTTGAACTGAATTACATAACAGGTCAGAGTCACACGTTTAGAAAACACACTAGGGCTGCTTAACGGGAAAGGTGAGGTGGGGTGATGCATAAAACAAGGGTTTCAAATTAGCTCAGATAGCGTTCCATAAACCCAATATGTAATAGACAAGACCTACTCCTTCCTCAGTGAACTGGACTCAACACGCCCTATTCATCGCCCAAGAATATATCTGACTAGTAAGAATCTTAAAACCTATGTATTGATATCTCTCTGTAAGTGAGTCAAGTGGGTGAAAAGCGGCATAACCACAGCAGTGAAAAGCAGCTAAACCCCATTATACAAATCAATTACTTTTAAAAACCCGTGAAACAAAGACAGTGAAAGAGAGAGAAATTCTGACAAAATTCGTTCAGGGGCTGTGATGCAACCTGGATTGACCATATGTAGACCCACAGATGGATGAGACATAAGGGTGGACACTCTTGGGGCTGAGAGGTTTGGTGAGGTTGGGTGAGCAAACGCAGACCCTTTAAAGTAATACTGTGTGGTACCCATCCCATGGGTCCCAAATCTCCAGGTTCAAGGGCATCTTCCTACATCGAAAACATGCATGAGAAACCCAGAAGATGGTACACCGTGTGATCGGGAAAGGTTTCTAAAACGCACCTCATTTCTCATCTCCTTGTGCTCCGGTTCGCCATTCCAGCCGCTATACTAGCAATCTCCCTGCTTGGAGAATCAGCACCTTTAACCTCCTGTTCCGTACAGGTTGCAATTTGTCCTGAGGATGAACGGGAAGAGGGGGAACCAATGAGAGACTAGCTCTAGGTGTTGGGACAGGCACAGGTCACTCTATTTTCCCATCAGGAAGAAGAATTAACCACAGGCTCAGCTTGCCGCCCGGAGCCAGAATAGGGCCTGAAGCAATCCTGCGCTTTTGCGGCCAGCTCCCAAGAAAGCGAGTTGAAAAATGGAGCTCAGGGGCACTGCAATTCACAAACCTGCAGACTTAGAAATGATAACTCTCGTCCACAAATATATTGAGGGAAGGCAACGAAGAGGATTTGAAAGCAAGGCAGAATTGCAGGAATCAGATTTCAGGAGGTAGATTCGAATCGCCTTTAAAGCACAGGAAAAGCGGCAAAACCTCGACAATGATGCCCTTGGCCAAAAAGGGCATATGCGTTTTTTCCTGAATATATTCAGGAAAAAACGCATACGCCCTTTTTGGCCAACCAAGCAACCTGGAAAGGCAAATCAGCGCTACAAAGAAGTCTCGCTTCCCATCGGTCAAAAGGGCCAGGCTGAATAAAGTGTCAAAACCAGAAATGCAGGACAGGCCATGGAGAAATGGGAGCCTTGCTACGCTGATGGGCGGGATGTAAATTGCCAACAGCCACTCTGGAGAAGTGTACGGTGTGTCCTGAAACATCTAAAAAACTCAGCTTAGAGAGCATAGGGCACTTCCACTCATGGGCGTGTAAATTGGGAAAACTAAAAATCAGCAAGACACAGGCACCCCAAAGTTTAGGGCTGCTCTGTTGACAAGAACCTCCACTTTGTGACACCTTAAATATCCCAGGAAAGACAAGAATGGACAAAGAAGTTGTGGTCCTTATGTACAATGGAATATCACTCAGCCATGAAATCAACGTCATAAGGCTAGTAGCAGCATGATGAGTGGATTTGGGTACGACGATTCTAAGTGAAATAAGTCACACAGAAAAAGACACTTATCATAGATATCACTTATAGAGGGAATGTAAAAACCGCTACCCTTGAACTGAATTACATAACAGGTCAGAGTCACACGTTTAGAAAACACACTAGGGCTGCTTAACGGGAAAGGTGAGGTGGGGTGATGCATAAAACAAGGGTTTCAAATTAGCTCAGATAGCGTTCCATAAACCCAATATGTAATAGACAAGACCTACTCCTTCCTCAGTGAACTGGACTCAACACGCCCTATTCATCGCCCAAGAATATATCTGACTAGTAAGAATCTTAAAACCTATGTATTGATATCTCTCTGTAAGTGAGTGAAGTGGGTGAAAAGCGGCATAACCACAGCAGTGAAAAGCAGCTAAACCCCATTATACAAATCAATTACTTTTAAAAACCCGTGAAACAAAGACAGTGAAAGAGAGAGAAATTCTGACAAAATTCGTTCAGAGGCTGTGATGCAACCTGGATTGACCATATGTAGACCCACAGATGGATGAGACATAAGGGTGGACACTCTTGGGGCTGAGAGGTTTGGTGAGGTTGGGTGAGCAAACGCAGACCCTTTAAAGTAATACTGCGTGGAACCCATCCAATGGGTCCCAAATCTCCAGGTTCAAGGGCATCTTCCTACATCGAAAACATACATGAGAAACCCAGAAGATGGTACACCGTGTGATCGGGAAAGGTTTCTAAAACGCACCTCATTTCTCATCTCCTTGTGCTCCGGTTCGCCTTTCCAGCCACTATACTAGCAATCTCCCTGCCTGGAGAATCAGCACCTTTAACCTCCTGTACCAAACAGGTTGCAATTTGTCCTGAGGATGAACGGGAAGAGGGGGAACCAATGAGAGACTAGCTCTAGGTGTTGGGACAGGCACAGGTCACTCTATTTTCCCATCAGGAAGAAGAATTAACCACAGGCTCAGCCTGCCGCCCGAAGCCAGAATAGGGCCTGAAGCAAACCTGCGCTTTTGCGGCCAGCTCCCAAGAAAGCGAGTTGAAAAATGGAGCTCAGGGGCACTGCAATTCACAAACCTGCAGACTTAGAAATGATAACTCTCGTCCACAAATATATTGAGGGAAGGCAACGAAGAGGATTTGAAAGCAAGGCAGAATTGCAGGAAACAGATTTCAGGAGGTAGATTCGAATCGCCTTTAAAGCACAGGAAAAGCGGCAAAACCTCGACAATGATGCCCTTGGCCAAAAAGAGCGTATGCGTTTTTTCCTGAATATATTCAGGAAAAAACGCATACGCCCTTTTTGGCCAACCAAGCAACCTGGAAAGGCAAATCAGCGCTACAAAGAAGTCTCGCTTCCCATCGGTCAAAAGGGCCAGGCTGAATAAAGTGTCAAAACCAGAAATGCAGGACAGGCCATGGAGAAATGGGAGCCTTGCTACGCTGATGGGCTGGATGTAAATTGCCAACAGCCACTCTGGAGAAGTGTACGGTGTGTCCTGAAACATCTAAAAAACTCAGCTTAGAGAGCATAGGGCACTTCCACTCATGGGCGTGTAAATTGGGAAAACTAAAAATCAGCAAGACACAGGCACCCCAAAGTTTAGGGCTGCTCTGTTGACAAGAACCTCCACTTTGTCACACCTTAAATATCCCAGGAAAGACAAGAATGGATAAAGAAGTTGTGGTCCTTATGTACAATGGAATATCACTCAGCCATGAAATCAACGTCATAAGGCTAGTAGCAGCATGATGAGTGGATTTGGGTACGACGATTCTAAGTGAAATAAGTCACACAGAAAAAGACACTTATCATAAGATATCACTTATAGAGGGAATGTAAAAACCGCTACCCTTGAACTGAATTACATAACAGGTCAGAGTCACACGTTTAGAAAACACACTAGGGCTGCTTAACGGGAAAGGTGAGGTGGGGTGATGCATAAAACAAGGGTTTCAAATTAGCTCAGATAGCGTTCCATAAACCCAATATGTAATAGACAAGACCTACTCCTTCCTCAGTGAACTGGACTCAACACGCCCTATTCATCGCCCAAGAATATATCTGACTAGTAAGAATCTTAAAACCTATGTATTGATATCTCTCTGTAAGTGAGTCAAGTGGGTGAAAAGCGGCATAACCACAGCAGTGAAAAGCAGCTAAACCCCATTATACAAATCAATTACTTTTAAAAACCCGTGAAACAAAGACAGTGAAAGAGAGAGAAATTCTGACAAAATTCGTTCAGGGGCTGTGATGCAACCTGGATTGACCATATGTAGACCCACAGATGGATGAGACATAAGGGTGGACACTCTTGGGGCTGAGAGGTTTGGTGAGGTTGGGTGAGCAAACGCAGACCCTTTAAAGTAATACTGTGTGGTACCCATCCCATGGGTCCCAAATCTCCAGGTTCAAGGGCATCTTCCTACATCGAAAACATGCATGAGAAACCCAGAAGATGGTACACCGTGTGATCGGGAAAGGTTTCTAAAACGCACCTCATTTCTCATCTCCTTGTGCTCCGGTTCGCCATTCCAGCCGCTATACTAGCAATCTCCCTGCTTGGAGAATCAGCACCTTTAACCTCCTGTTCCGTACAGGTTGCAATTTGTCCTGAGGATGAACGGGAAGAGGGGGAACCAATGAGAGACTAGCTCTAGGTGTTGGGACAGGCACAGGTCACTCTATTTTCCCATCAGGAAGAAGAATTAACCTCAGGCTCAGCTTGCCGCCCGGAGCCAGAATAGGGCCTGAAGCAATCCTGCGCTTTTGCGGCCAGCTCCCAAGAAAGCGAGTTGAAAAATGGAGCTCAGGGGCACTGCAATTCACAAACCTGCAGACTTAGAAATGATAACTCTCGTCCACAAATATATTGAGGGAAGGCAACGAAGAGGATTTGAAAGCAAGGCAGAATTGCAGGAATCAGATTTCAGGAGGTAGATTCGAATCGCCTTTAAAGCACAGGAAAAGCGGCAAAACCTCGACAATGATGCCCTTGGCCAAAAAGGGCGTATGCGTTTTTTCCTGAATATATTCAGGAAAAAACGCATACGCCCTTTTTGGCCAACCAAGCAACCTGGAAAGGCAAATCAGCGCTACAAAGAAGTCTCGCTTCCCATCGGTCAAAAGGGCCAGGCTGAATAAAGTGTCAAAACCAGAAATGCAGGACAGGCCATGGAGAAATGGGAGCCTTGCTACGCTGATGGGCGGGATGTAAATTGCCAACAGCCACTCTGGAGAAGTGTACGGTGTGTCCTGAAACATCTAAAAAACTCAGCTTAGAGAGCATAGGGCACTTCCACTCATGGGCGTGTAAATTGGGAAAACTAAAAATCAGCAAGACACAGGCACCCCAAAGTTTAGGGCTGCTCTGTTGACAAGAACCTCCACTTTGTGACACCTTAAATATCCCAGGAAAGACAAGAATGGACAAAGAAGTTGTGGTCCTTATGTACAATGGAATATCACTCAGCCATGAAATCAACGTCATAAGGCTAGTAGCAGCATGATGAGTGGATTTGGGTACGACGATTCTAAGTGAAATAAGTCACACAGAAAAAGACACTTATCATAGATATCACTTATAGAGGGAATGTAAAAACCGCTACCCTTGAACTGAATTACATAACAGGTCAGAGTCACACGTTTAGAAAACACACTAGGGCTGCTTAACGGGAAAGGTGAGGTGGGGTGATGCATAAAACAAGGGTTTCAAATTAGCTCAGATAGCGTTCCATAAACCCAATATGTAATAGACAAGACCTACTCCTTCCTCAGTGAACTGGACTCAACACGCCCTATTCATCGCCCAAGAATATATCTGACTAGTAAGAATCTTAAAACCTATGTATTGATATCTCTCTGTAAGTGAGTGAAGTGGGTGAAAAGCGGCATAACCACAGCAGTGAAAAGCAGCTAAACCCCATTATACAAATCAATTACTTTTAAAAACCCGTGAAACAAAGACAGTGAAAGAGAGAGAAATTCTGACAAAATTCGTTCAGGGGCTGTGATGCAACCTGGATTGACCATATGTAGACCCACAGATGGATGAGACATAAGGGTGGACACTCTTGGGGCTGAGAGGTTTGGTGAGGTTGGGTGAGCAAACGCAGACCCTTTAAAGTAATACTGTGTGGTACCCATCCCATGGGTCCCAAATCTCCAGGTTCAAGGGCATCTTCCTACATCGAAAACATGCATGAGAAACCCAGAAGATGGTACACCGTGTGATCGGGAAAGGTTTCTAAAACGCAGCTCATTTCTCATCTCCTTGTGCTCCGGTTCGCCTTTCCAGCCGCTATACTAGCAATCTCCCTGCCTGGAGAATCAGCACCTTTAACCTCCTGTTCCGAACAGGTTGCAATTTGTCCTGAGGATGAACGGGAAGAGGGGGAACCAATGAGAGACTAGCTCTAGGTGTTGGGACAGGCACAGGTCACTCTATTTTCCCATCAGGAAGAAGAATTAACCACAGGCTCAGCCTGCCGCCCGAAGCCAGAATAGGGCCTGAAGCAAACCTGCGCTTTTGCGGCCAGCTCCCAAGAAAGCGAGTTGAAAAATGGAGCTCAGGGGCACTGCAATTCACAAACCTGCAGACTTAGAAATGATAACTCTCGTCCACAAATATATTGAGGGAAGGCAACGAAGAGGATTTGAAAGCAAGGCAGAATTGCAGGAATCAGATTTCAGGAGGTAGATTCGAATCGCCTTTAAAGCACAGGAAAAGCGGCAAAACCTCGACAATGATGCCCTTGGCCAAAAAGGGCGTATGCGTTTTTTCCTGAATATATTCAGGAAAAAACGCATACGCCCTTTTTGGCCAACCAAGCAACCTGGAAAGGCAAATCAGCGCTACAAAGAAGTCTCGCTTCCCATCGGTCAAAAGGGCCAGGCTGAATAAAGTGTCAAAACCAGAAATGCAGGACAGGCCATGGAGAAATGGGAGCCTTGCTACGCTGATGGGCGGGATGTAAATTGCCAACAGCCACTCTGGAGAAGTGTACGGTGTGTCCTGAAACATCTAAAAAACTCAGCTTAGAGAGCATAGGGCACTTCCACTCATGGGCGTGTAAATTGGGAAAACTAAAAATCAGCAAGACACAGGCACCCCAAAGTTTAGGGCTGCTCTGTTGACAAGAACCTCCACTTTGTGACACCTTAAATATCCCAGGAAAGACAAGAATGGACAAAGAAGTTGTGGTCCTTATGTACAATGGAATATCACTCAGCCATGAAATCAACGTCATAAGGCTAGTAGCAGCATGATGAGTGGATTTGGGTACGACGATTCTAAGTGAAATAAGTCACACAGAAAAAGACACTTATCATAGATATCACTTATAGAGGGAATGTAAAAACCGCTACCCTTGAACTGAATTACATAACAGGTCAGAGTCACACGTTTAGAAAACACACTAGGGCTGCTTAACGGGAAAGGTGAGGTGGGGTGATGCATAAAACAAGGGTTTCAAATTAGCTCAGATAGCGTTCCATAAACCCAATATGTAATAGACAAGACCTACTCCTTCCTCAGTGAACTGGACTCAACACGCCCTATTCATCGCCCAAGAATATATCTGACTAGTAAGAATCTTAAAACCTATGTATTGATATCTCTCTGTAAGTGAGTGAAGTGGGTGAAAAGCGGCATAACCACAGCAGTGAAAAGCAGCTAAACCCCATTATACAAATCAATTACTTTTAAAAACCCGTGAAACAAAGACAGTGAAAGAGAGAGAAATTCTGACAAAATTCGTTCAGGGGCTGTGATGCAACCTGGATTGACCATATGTAGACCCACAGATGGATGAGACATAAGGGTGGACACTCTTGGGGCTGAGAGGTTTGGTGAGGTTGGGTGAGCAAACGCAGACCCTTTAAAGTAATACTGCGTGGAACCCATCCAATGGGTCCCAAATCTCCAGGTTCAAGGGCATCTTCGTACATCGAAAACATACATGAGAAACCCAGAAGATGGTACACCGTGTGATCGGGAAAGGTTTCTAAAACGCACCTCATTTCTCATCTCCTTGTGCTCCGGTTCGCCTTTCCAGCCGCTATACTAGCAATCTCCCTGCCTGGAGAATCAGCACCTTTAACCTCCTGTACCAAACAGGTTGCAATTTGTCCTGAGGATGAACGGGAAGAGGGGGAACCAATGAGAGACTAGCTCTAGGTGTTGGGACAGGCACAGGTCACTCTATTTTCCCATCAGGAAGAAGAATTAACCACAGGCTCAGCCTGCCGCCCGAAGCCAGAATAGGGCCTGAAGCAAACCTGCGCTTTTGCGGCCAGCTCCCAAGAAAGCGACTTGAAAAATGGAGCTCAGGGGCACTGCAATTCACAAACCTGCAGACTTAGAAATGATAACTCTCGTCCACAAATATATTGAGGGAAGGCAACGAAGAGGATTTGAAAGCATGGCAGAATTGCAGGAAACAGATTTCAAGACGTAGATTCGAATCGCCTTTAAAGCACAGGAAAAGCGGCAAAACCTCGACAATGATGCCCTTGGCCAAAAAGGGCGTATGCGTTTTTTCCTGAATATATTCAGGAAAAAACGCATACGCCCTTTTTGGCCAACCAAGCAACCTGGAAAGGCAAATCAGCGCTACAAAGAAGTCTCGCTTCCCATCGGTCAAAAGGGCCAGGCTGAATAAAGTGTCAAAACCAGAAATGCAGGACAGGCCATGGAGAAATGGGAGCCTTGCTACGCTGATGGGCGGGATGTAAATTGCCAACAGCCACTCTGGAGAAGTGTACGGTGTGTCCTGAAACATCTAAAAAACTCAGCTTAGAGAGCATAGGGCACTTCCACTCATGGGCGTGTAAATTGGGAAAACTAAAAATCAGCAAGACACAGGCACCCCAAAGTTTAGGGCTGCTCTGTTGACAAGAACCTCCACTTTGTGACACCTTAAATATCCCAGGAAAGACAAGAATGGACAAAGAAGTTGTGGTCCTTATGTACAATGGAATATCACTCAGCCATGAAATCAACGTCATAAGGCTAGTAGCAGCATGATGAGTGGATTTGGGTACGACGATTCTAAGTGAAATAAGTCACACAGAAAAAGACACTTATCATAGATATCACTTATAGAGGGAATGTAAAAACCGCTACCCTTGAACTGAATTACATAACAGGTCAGAGTCACACGTTTAGAAAACACACTAGGGCTGCTTAACGGGAAAGGTGAGGTGGGGTGATGCATAAAACAAGGGTTTCAAATTAGCTCAGATAGCGTTCCATAAACCCAATATGTAATAGACAAGACCTACTCCTTCCTCAGTGAACTGGACTCAACACGCCCTATTCATCGCCCAAGAATATATCTGACTAGTAAGAATCTTAAAACCTATGTATTGATATCTCTCTGTAAGTGAGTGAAGTGGGTGAAAAGCGGCATAACCACAGCAGTGAAAAGCAGCTAAACCCCATTATACAAATCAATTACTTTTAAAAACCCGTGAAACAAAGACAGTGAAAGAGAGAGAAATTCTGACAAAATTCGTTCAGGGGCTGTGATGCAACCTGGATTGACCATATGTAGACCCACAGATGGATGAGACATAAGGGTGGACACTCTTGGGGCTGAGAGGTTTGGTGAGGTTGGGTGAGCAAACGCAGACCCTTTAAAGTAATACTGCGTGGAACCCATCCAATGGGTCCCAAATCTCCAGGTTCAAGGGCATCTTCGTACATCGAAAACATACATGAGAAACCCAGAAGATGGTACACCGTGTGATCGGGAAAGGTTTCTAAAACGCACCTCATTTCTCATCTCCTTGTGCTCCGGTTCGCCTTTCCAGCCGCTATACTAGCAATCTCCCTGCGTGGAGAATCAGCACCTTTAACCTCCTGTACCAAACAGGTTGCAATTTGTCCTGAGGATGAACGGGAAGAGGGGGAACCAATGAGAGACTAGCTCTAGGTGTTGGGACAGGCACAGGTCACTCTATTTTCCCATCAGGAAGAAGAATTAACCACAGGCTCAGCCTGCCGCCCGAAGCCAGAATAGGGCCTGAAGCAAACCTGCGCTTTTGCGGCCAGCTCCCAAGAAAGCGAGTTGAAAAATGGAGCTCAGGGGCACTGCAATTCACAAACCTGCAGACTTAGAAATGATAACTCTCCTCCACAAATATATTGAGGGAAGGCAACGAAGAGGATTTGAAAGCATAGCAGAATTGCAGGAAACAGATTTCAAGACGTAGATTCGAATCGCCTTTAAAGCACAGGAAAAGCGGCAAAACCTCGACAATGATGCCCTTGGCCAAAAAGGGCGTATGCGTTTTTTCCTGAATATATTCAGGAAAAAACGCATACGCCCTTTTTGGCCAACCAAGCAACCTGGAAAGGCAAATCAGCGCTACAAAGAAGTCTCGCTTCCCATCGGTCAAAAGGGCCAGGCTGAATAAAGTGTCAAAACCAGAAATGCAGGACAGGCCATGGAGAAATGGGAGCCTTGCTACGCTGATGGGCGGGATGTAAATTGCCAACAGCCACTCTGGAGAAGTGTACGGTGTGTCCTGAAACATCTAAAAAACTCAGCTTAGAGAGCATAGGGCACTTCCACTCATGGGCGTGTAAATTGGGAAAACTAAAAATCAGCAAGACACAGGCACCCCAAAGTTTAGGGCTGCTCTGTTGACAAGAACCTCCACTTTGTGACACCTTAAATATCCCAGGAAAGACAAGAATGGACAAAGAAGTTGTGGTCCTTATGTACAATGGAATATCACTCAGCCATGAAATCAACGTCATAAGGCTAGTAGCAGCATGATGAGTGGATTTGGGTACGACGATTCTAAGTGAAATAAGTCACACAGAAAAAGACACTTATCATAGATATCACTTATAGAGGGAATGTAAAAACCGCTACCCTTGAACTGAATTACATAACAGGTCAGAGTCACACGTTTAGAAAACACACTAGGGCTGCTTAACGGGAAAGGTGAGGTGGGGTGATGCATAAAACAAGGGTTTCAAATTAGCTCAGATAGCGTTCCATAAACCCAATATGTAATAGACAAGACCTACTCCTTCCTCAGTGAACTGGACTCAACACGCCCTATTCATCGCCCAAGAATATATCTGACTAGTAAGAATCTTAAAACCTATGTATTGATATCTCTCTGTAAGTGAGTGAAGTGGGTGAAAAGCGGCATAACCACAGCAGTGAAAAGCAGCTAAACCCCATTATACAAATCAATTACTTTTAAAAACCCGTGAAACAAAGACAGTGAAAGAGAGAGAAATTCTGACAAAATTCGTTCAGGGGCTGTGATGCAACCTGGATTGACCATATGTAGACCCACAGATGGATGAGACATAAGGGTGGACACTCTTGGGGCTGAGAGGTTTGGTGAGGTTGGGTGAGCAAACGCAGACCCTTTAAAGTAATACTGCGTGGAACCCATCCAATGGGTCCCAAATCTCCAGGTTCAAGGGCATCTTCGTACATCGAAAACATACATGAGAAACCCAGAAGATGGTACACCGTGTGATCGGGAAAGGTTTCTAAAACGCACCTCATTTCTCATCTCCTTGTGCTCCGGTTCGCCTTTCCAGCCGCTATACTAGCAATCTCCCTGCCTGGAGAATCAGCACCTTTAACCTCCTGTACCAAACAGGTTGCAATTTGTCCTGAGGATGAACGGGAAGAGGGGGAACCAATGAGAGACTAGCTCTAGGTGTTGGGACAGGCACAGGTCACTCTATTTTCCCATCAGGAAGAAGAATTAACCTCAGGGTCAGCTTGCCGCCCGGAGCCAGAATAGGGCCTGAAGCAATCCTGCGCTTTTGCGGCCAGCTCCCAAGAAAGCGAGTTGAAAAATGGAGCTCAGGGGCACTGCAATTCACAAACCTGCAGACTTAGAAATGATAACTCTCGTCCACAAATATATTGAGGGAAGGCAACGAAGAGGATTTGAAAGCAAGGCAGAATTGCAGGAATCAGATTTCAAGACGTAGATTCGAATCGCCTTTAAAGCACAGGAAAAGCGGCAAAACCTCGACAATGATGCCCTTGGCCAAAAAGGGCGTATGCGTTTTTTCCTGAATATATTCAGGAAAAAACGCATACGCCCTTTTTGGCCAACCAAGCAACCTGGAAAGGCAAATCAGCGCTACAAAGAAGTCTCGCTTCCCATCGGTCAAAAGGGCCAGGCTGAATAAAGTGTCAAAACCAGAAATGCAGGACAGGCCATGGAGAAATGGGAGCCTTGCTACGCTGATGGGCGGGATGTAAATTGCCAACAGCCACTCTGGAGAAGTGTACGGTGTGTCCTGAAACATCTAAAAAACTCAGCTTAGAGAGCATAGGGCACTTCCACTCATGGGCGTGTAAATTGGGAAAACTAAAAATCAGCAAGACACAGGCACCCCAAAGTTTAGGGCTGCTCTGTTGACAAGAACCTCCACTTTGTGACACCTTAAATATCCCAGGAAAGACAAGAATGGACAAAGAAGTTGTGGTCCTTATGTACAATGGAATATCACTCAGCCATGAAATCAACGTCATAAGGCTAGTAGCAGCATGATGAGTGGATTTGGGTACGACGATTCTAAGTGAAATAAGTCACACAGAAAAAGACACTTATCATAGATATCACTTATAGAGGGAATGTAAAAACCGCTACCCTTGAACTGAATTACATAACAGGTCAGAGTCACACGTTTAGAAAACACACTAGGGCTGCTTAACGGGAAAGGTGAGGTGGGGTGATGCATAAAACAAGGGTTTCAAATTAGCTCAGATAGCGTTCCATAAACCCAATATGTAATAGACAAGACCTACTCCTTCCTCAGTGAACTGGACTCAACACGCCCTATTCATCGCCCAAGAATATATCTGACTAGTAAGAATCTTAAAACCTATGTATTGATATCTCTCTGTAAGTGAGTGAAGTGGGTGAAAAGCGGCATAACCACAGCAGTGAAAAGCAGCTAAACCCCATTATACAAATCAATTACTTTTAAAAACCCGTGAAACAAAGACAGTGAAAGAGAGAGAAATTCTGACAAAATTCGTTCAGGGGCTGTGATGCAACCTGGATTGACCATATGTAGACCCACAGATGGATGAGACATAAGGGTGGACACTCTTGGGGCTGAGAGGTTTGGTGAGGTTGGGTGAGCAAACGCAGACCCTTTAAAGTAATACTGCGTGGAACCCATCCAATGGGTCCCAAATCTCCAGGTTCAAGGGCATCTTCCTACATCGAAAACATACATGAGAAACCCAGAAGATGGTACACCGTGTGATCGGGAAAGGTTTCTAAAACGCACCTCATTTCTCATCTCCTTGTGCTCCGGTTCGCCTTTCCAGCCACTATACTAGCAACCTCCCTGCCTGGAGAATCAGCACCTTTAACCTCCTGTACCAAACAGGTTGCAATTTGTCCTGAGGATGAACGGGAAGAGGGGGAACCAATGAGAGACTAGCTCTAGGTGTTGGGACAGGCACAGGTCACTCTATTTTCCCATCAGGAAGAAGAATTAACCACAGGCTCAGCCTGCCGCCCGAAGCCAGAATAGGGCCTGAAGCAAACCTGCGCTTTTGCGGCCAGCTCCCAAGAAAGCGAGTTGAAAAATGGAGCTCAGGGGCACTGCAATTCACAAACCTGCAGACTTAGAAATGATAACTCTCGTCCACAAATATATTGAGGGAAGGCAACGAAGAGGATTTGAAAGCAAGGCAGAATTGCAGGAAACAGATTTCAGGAGGTAGATTCGAATCGCCTTTAAAGCACAGGAAAAGCGGCAAAACCTCGACAATGATGCCCTTGGCCAAAAAGAGCGTATGCGTTTTTTCCTGAATATATTCAGGAAAAAACGCATACGCCCTTTTTGGCCAACCAAGCAACCTGGAAAGGCAAATCAGCGCTACAAAGAAGTCTCGCTTCCCATCGGTCAAAAGGGCCAGGCTGAATAAAGTGTCAAAACCAGAAATGCAGGACAGGCCATGGAGAAATGGGAGCCTTGCTACGCTGATGGGCTGGATGTAAATTGCCAACAGCCACTCTGGAGAAGTGTACGGTGTGTCCTGAAACATCTAAAAAACTCAGCTTAGAGAGCATAGGGCACTTCCACTCATGGGCGTGTAAATTGGGAAAACTAAAAATCAGCAAGACACAGGCACCCCAAAGTTTAGGGCTGCTCTGTTGACAAGAACCTCCACTTTGTCACACCTTAAATATCCCAGGAAAGACAAGAATGGATAAAGAAGTTGTGGTCCTTATGTACAATGGAATATCACTCAGCCATGAAATCAACGTCATAAGGCTAGTAGCAGCATGATGAGTGGATTTGGGTACGACGATTCTAAGTGAAATAAGTCACACAGAAAAAGACACTTATCATAAGATATCACTTATAGAGGGAATGTAAAAACCGCTACCCTTGAACTGAATTACATAACAGGTCAGAGTCACACGTTTAGAAAACACACTAGGGCTGCTTAACGGGAAAGGTGAGGTGGGGTGATGCATAAAACAAGGGTTTCAAATTAGCTCAGATAGCGTTCCATAAACCCAATATGTAATAGACAAGACCTACTCCTTCCTCAGTGAACTGGACTCAACACGCCCTATTCATCGCCCAAGAATATATCTGACTAGTAAGAATCTTAAAACCTATGTATTGATATCTCTCTGTAAGTGAGTCAAGTGGGTGAAAAGCGGCATAACCACAGCAGTGAAAAGCAGCTAAACCCCATTATACAAATCAATTACTTTTAAAAACCCGTGAAACAAAGACAGTGAAAGAGAGAGAAATTCTGACAAAATTCGTTCAGGGGCTGTGATGCAACCTGGATTGACCATATGTAGACCCACAGATGGATGAGACATAAGGGTGGACACTCTTGGGGCTGAGAGGTTTGGTGAGGTTGGGTGAGCAAACGCAGACCCTTTAAAGTAATACTGTGTGGTACCCATCCCATGGGTCCCAAATCTCCAGGTTCAAGGGCATCTTCCTACATCGAAAACATGCATGAGAAACCCAGAAGATGGTACACCGTGTGATCGGGAAAGGTTTCTAAAACGCACCTCATTTCTCATCTCCTTGTGCTCCGGTTCGCCATTCCAGCCGCTATACTAGCAATCTCCCTGCTTGGAGAATCAGCACCTTTAACCTCCTGTTCCGTACAGGTTGCAATTTGTCCTGAGGATGAACGGGAAGAGGGGGAACCAATGAGAGACTAGCTCTAGGTGTTGGGACAGGCACAGGTCACTCTATTTTCCCATCAGGAAGAAGAATTAACCTCAGGCTCAGCTTGCCGCCCGGAGCCAGAATAGGGCCTGAAGCAATCCTGCGCTTTTGCGGCCAGCTCCCAAGAAAGCGAGTTGAAAAATGGAGCTCAGGGGCACTGCAATTCACAAACCTGCAGACTTAGAAATGATAACTCTCGTCCACAAATATATTGAGGGAAGGCAACGAAGAGGATTTGAAAGCAAGGCAGAATTGCAGGAATCAGATTTCAGGAGGTAGATTCGAATCGCCTTTAAAGCACAGGAAAAGCGGCAAAACCTCGACAATGATGCCCTTGGCCAAAAAGGGCGTATGCGTTTTTTCCTGAATATATTCAGGAAAAAACGCATACGCCCTTTTTGGCCAACCAAGCAACCTGGAAAGGCAAATCAGCGCTACAAAGAAGTCTCGCTTCCCATCGGTCAAAAGGGCCAGGCTGAATAAAGTGTCAAAACCAGAAATGCAGGACAGGCCATGGAGAAATGGGAGCCTTGCTACGCTGATGGGCGGGATGTAAATTGCCAACAGCCACTCTGGAGAAGTGTACGGTGTGTCCTGAAACATCTAAAAAACTCAGCTTAGAGAGCATAGGGCACTTCCACTCATGGGCGTGTAAATTGGGAAAACTAAAAATCAGCAAGACACAGGCACCCCAAAGTTTAGGGCTGCTCTGTTGACAAGAACCTCCACTTTGTGACACCTTAAATATCCCAGGAAAGACAAGAATGGACAAAGAAGTTGTGGTCCTTATGTACAATGGAATATCACTCAGCCATGAAATCAACGTCATAAGGCTAGTAGCAGCATGATGAGTGGATTTGGGTACGACGATTCTAAGTGAAATAAGTCACACAGAAAAAGACACTTATCATAGATATCACTTATAGAGGGAATGTAAAAACCGCTACCCTTGAACTGAATTACATAACAGGTCAGAGTCACACGTTTAGAAAACACACTAGGGCTGCTTAACGGGAAAGGTGAGGTGGGGTGATGCATAAAACAAGGGTTTCAAATTAGCTCAGATAGCGTTCCATAAACCCAATATGTAATAGACAAGACCTACTCCTTCCTCAGTGAACTGGACTCAACACGCCCTATTCATCGCCCAAGAATATATCTGACTAGTAAGAATCTTAAAACCTATGTATTGATATCTCTCTGTAAGTGAGTGAAGTGGGTGAAAAGCGGCATAACCACAGCAGTGAAAAGCAGCTAAACCCCATTATACAAATCAATTACTTTTAAAAACCCGTGAAACAAAGACAGTGAAAGAGAGAGAAATTCTGACAAAATTCGTTCAGGGGCTGTGATGCAACCTGGATTGACCATATGTAGACCCACAGATGGATGAGACATAAGGGTGGACACTCTTGGGGCTGAGAGGTTTGGTGAGGTTGGGTGAGCAAACGCAGACCCTTTAAAGTAATACTGCGTGGAACCCATCCAATGGGTCCCAAATCTCCAGGTTCAAGGGCATCTTCCTACATCGAAAACATACATGAGAAACCCAGAAGATGGTACACCGTGTGATCGGGAAAGGTTTCTAAAACGCACCTCATTTCTCATCTCCTTGTGCTCCGGTTCGCCTTTCCAGCCGCTATACTAGCAATCTCCCTGCCTGGAGAATCAGCACCTTTAACCTCCTGTACCAAACAGGTTGCAATTTGTCCTGAGGATGAACGGGAAGAGGGGGAACCAATGAGAGACTAGCTCTAGGTGTTGGGACAGGCACAGGTCACTCTATTTTCCCATCAGGAAGAAGAATTAACCACAGGCTCAGCCTGCCGCCCGAAGCCAGAATAGGGCCTGAAGCAAACCTGCGCTTTTGCGGCCAGCTCCCAAGAAAGCGACTTGAAAAATGGAGCTCAGGGGCACTGCAATTCACAAACCTGCAGACTTAGAAATGATAACTCTCGTCCACAAATATATTGAGGGAAGGCAACGAAGAGGATTTGAAAGCATGGCAGAATTGCAGGAAACAGATTTCAAGACGTAGATTCGAATCGCCTTTAAAGCACAGGAAAAGCGGCAAAACCTCGACAATGATGCCCTTGGCCAAAAAGGGCGTATGCGTTTTTTCCTGAATATATTCAGGAAAAAACGCATACGCCCTTTTTGGCCAACCAAGCAACCTGGAAAGGCAAATCAGCGCTACAAAGAAGTCTCGCTTCCCATCGGTCAAAAGGGCCAGGCTGAATAAAGTGTCAAAACCAGAAATGCAGGACAGGCCATGGAGAAATGGGAGCCTTGCTACGCTGATGGGCGGGATGTAAATTGCCAACAGCCACTCTGGAGAAGTGTACGGTGTGTCCTGAAACATCTAAAAAACTCAGCTTAGAGAGCATAGGGCACTTCCACTCATGGGCGTGTAAATTGGGAAAACTAAAAATCAGCAAGACACAGGCACCCCAAAGTTTAGGGCTGCTCTGTTGACAAGAACCTCCACTTTGTGACACCTTAAATATCCCAGGAAAGACAAGAATGGACAAAGAAGTTGTGGTCCTTATGTACAATGGAATATCACTCAGCCATGAAATCAACGTCATAAGGCTAGTAGCAGCATGATGAGTGGATTTGGGTACGACGATTCTAAGTGAAATAAGTCACACAGAAAAAGACACTTATCATAGATATCACTTATAGAGGGAATGTAAAAACCGCTACCCTTGAACTGAATTACATAACAGGTCAGAGTCACACGTTTAGAAAACACACTAGGGCTGCTTAACGGGAAAGGTGAGGTGGGGTGATGCATAAAACAAGGGTTTCAAATTAGCTCAGATAGCGTTCCATAAACCCAATATGTAATAGACAAGACCTACTCCTTCCTCAGTGAACTGGACTCAACACGCCCTATTCATCGCCCAAGAATATATCTGACTAGTAAGAATCTTAAAACCTATGTATTGATATCTCTCTGTAAGTGAGTGAAGTGGGTGAAAAGCGGCATAACCACAGCAGTGAAAAGCAGCTAAACCCCATTATACAAATCAATTACTTTTAAAAACCCGTGAAACAAAGACAGTGAAAGAGAGAGAAATTCTGACAAAATTCGTTCAGGGGCTGTGATGCAACCTGGATTGACCATATGTAGACCCACAGATGGATGAGACATAAGGGTGGACACTCTTGGGGCTGAGAGGTTTGGTGAGGTTGGGTGAGCAAACGCAGACCCTTTAAAGTAATACTGCGTGGAACCCATCCAATGGGTCCCAAATCTCCAGGTTCAAGGGCATCTTCCTACATCGAAAACATACATGAGAAACCCAGAAGATGGTACACCGTGTGATCGGGAAAGGTTTCTAAAACGCACCTCATTTCTCATCTCCTTGTGCTCCGGTTCGCCTTTCCAGCCGCTATACTAGCAATCTCCCTGCCTGGAGAATCAGCACCTTTAACCTCCTGTACCAAACAGGTTGCAATTTGTCCTGAGGATGAACGGGAAGAGGGGGAACCAATGAGAGACTAGCTCTAGGTGTTGGGACAGGCACAGGTCACTCTATTTTCCCATCAGGAAGAAGAATTAACCACAGGCTCAGCCTGCCGCCCGAAGCCAGAATAGGGCCTGAAGCAAACCTGCGCTTTTGCGGCCAGCTCCCAAGAAAGCGAGTTGAAAAATGGAGCTCAGGGGCACTGCAATTCACAAACCTGCAGACTTAGAAATGATAACTCTCCTCCACAAATATATTGAGGGAAGGCAACGAAGAGGATTTGAAAGCATAGCAGAATTGCAGGAAACAGATTTCAAGACGTAGATTCGAATCGCCTTTAAAGCACAGGAAAAGCGGCAAAACCTCGACAATGATGCCCTTGGCCAAAAAGGGCGTATGCGTTTTTTCCTGAATATATTCAGGAAAAAACGCATACGCCCTTTTTGGCCAACCAAGCAACCTGGAAAGGCAAATCAGCGCTACAAAGAAGTCTCGCTTCCCATCGGTCAAAAGGGCCAGGCTGAATAAAGTGTCAAAACCAGAAATGCAGGACAGGCCATGGAGAAATGGGAGCCTTGCTACGCTGATGGGCGGGATGTAAATTGCCAACAGCCACTCTGGAGAAGTGTACGGTGTGTCCTGAAACATCTAAAAAACTCAGCTTAGAGAGCATAGGGCACTTCCACTCATGGGCGTGTAAATTGGGAAAACTAAAAATCAGCAAGACACAGGCACACCAAAGTTTAGGGCTGCTCTGTTGACAAGAACCTCCACTTTGTCACACCTTAAATATCCCAGGAAAGACAAGAATGGATAAAGAAGTTGTGGTCCTTATGTACAATGGAATATCACTCAGCCATGAAATCAACGTCATAAGGCTAGTAGCAGCATGATGAGTGGATTTGGGTACGACGATTCTAAGTGAAATAAGTCACACAGAAAAAGACACTTATCATAAGATATCACTTATAGAGGGAATGTAAAAACCGCTACCCTTGAACTGAATTACATAACAGGTCAGAGTCACACGTTTAGAAAACACACTAGGGCTGCTTAACGGGAAAGGTGAGGTGGGGTGATGCATAAAACAAGGGTTTCAAATTAGCTCAGATAGCGTTCCATAAACCCAATATGTAATAGACAAGACCTACTCCTTCCTCAGTGAACTGGACTCAACACGCCCTATTCATCGCCCAAGAATATATCTGACTAGTAAGAATCTTAACACCTATGTATTGATATCTCTCTGTAAGTGAGTCAAGTGGGTGAAAAGCGGCATAACCACAGCAGTGAAAAGCAGCTAAACCCCATTATACAAATCAATTACTTTTAAAAACCCGTGAAACAAAGACAGTGAAAGAGAGAGAAATTCTGACAAAATTCGTTCAGGGGCTGTGATGCAACCTGGATTGACCATATGTAGACCCACAGATGGATGAGACATAAGGGTGGACACTCTTGGGGCTGAGAGGTTTGGTGAGGTTGGGTGAGCAAACGCAGACCCTTTAAAGTAATACTGTGTGGTACCCATCCCATGGGTCCCAAATCTCCAGGTTCAAGGGCATCTTCCTACATCGAAAACATGCATGAGAAACCCAGAAGATGGTACACCGTGTGATCGGGAAAGGTTTCTAAAACGCACCTCATTTCTCTTCTCCTTGTGCTCCGGTTCGCCATTCCAGCCGCTATACTAGCAATCTCCCTGCTTGGAGAATCAGCACCTTTAACCTCCTGTTCCGTACAGGTTGCAATTTGTCCTGAGGATGAACGGGAAGAGGGGGAACCAATGAGAGACTAGCTCTAGGTGTTGGGACAGGCACAGGTCACTCTATTTTCCCATCAGGAAGAAGAATTAACCTCAGGGTCAGCTTGCCGCCCGGAGCCAGAATAGGGCCTGAAGCAATCCTGCGCTTTTGCGGCCAGCTCCCAAGAAAGCGAGTTGAAAAATGGAGCTCAGGGGCACTGCAATTCACAAACCTGCAGACTTAGAAATGATAACTCTCGTCCACAAATATATTGAGGGAAGGCAACGAAGAGGATTTGAAAGCAAGGCAGAATTGCAGGAAACAGATTTCAGGAGGTAGATTCGAATCGCCTTTAAAGCACAGGAAAAGCGGCAAAACCTCGACAATGATGCCCTTGGCCAAAAAGGGCGTATGCGTTTTTTCCTGAATATATTCAGGAAAAAACGCATACGCCCTTTTTGGCCAACCAAGCAACCTGGAAAGGCAAATCAGCGCTACAAAGAAGTCTCGCTTCCCATCGGTCAAAAGGGCCAGGCTGAATAAAGTGTCAAAACCAGAAATGCAGGACAGGCCATGGAGAAATGGGAGCCTTGCTACGCTGATGGGCGGGATGTAAATTGCCAACAGCCACTCTGGAGAAGTGTACGGTGTGTCCTGAAACATCTAAAAAACTCAGCTTAGAGAGCATAGGGCACTTCCACTCATGGGCGTATAAATTGGGAAAACTAAAAATCAGCAAGACACAGGCACCCCAAAGTTTAGGGCTGCTCTGTTGACAAGAACCTCCACTTTGTGACACCTTAAATATCCCAGGAAAGACAAGAATGGATAAAGAAGTTGTGGTCCTTATGTACAATGGAATATCACTCAGCCATGAAATCAACGTCATAAGGCTAGTAGCAGCATGATGAGTGGATTTGGGTACGACGATTCTAAGTGAAATAAGTCACACAGAAAAAGACACTTATCATAAGATATCACTTATAGAGGGAATGTAAAAACCGCTACCCTTGAACTGAATTACATAACAGGTCAGAGTCACACGTTTAGAAAACACACTAGGGCTGCTTAACGGGAAAGGTGAGGTGGGGTGATGCATAAAACAAGGGTTTCAAATTAGCTCAGATAGCGTTCCATAAACCCAATATGTAATAGACAAGACCTACTCCTTCCTCAGTGAACTGGACTCAACACGCCCTATTCATCGCCCAAGAATATATCTGACTAGTAAGAATCTTAAAACCTATGTATTGATATCTCTCTGTAAGTGAGTCAAGTGGGTGAAAAGCGGCATAACCACAGCAGTGAAAAGCAGCTAAACCCCATTATACAAATCAATTACTTTTAAAAACCCGTGAAACAAAGACAGTGAAAGAGAGAGAAATTCTGACAAAATTCGTTCAGGGGCTGTGATGCAACCTGGATTGACCATATGTAGACCCACAGATGGATGAGACATAAGGGTGGACACTCTTGGGGCTGAGAGGTTTGGTGAGGTTGGGTGAGCAAACGCAGACCCTTTAAAGTAATACTGTGTGGTACCCATCCCATGGGTCCCAAATCTCCAGGTTCAAGGGCATCTTCCTACATCGAAAACATGCATGAGAAACCCAGAAGATGGTACACCGTGTGATCGGGAAAGGTTTCTAAAATGCACCTCATTTCTCATCTCCTTGTGCTCCGGTTCGCCATTCCAGCCGCTATACTAGCAATCTCCCTGCTTGGAGAATCAGCACCTTTAACCTCCTGTTCCGTACAGGTTGCAATTTGTCCTGAGGATGAACGGGAAGAGGGGGAACCAATGAGAGACTAGCTCTAGGTGTTGGGACAGGCACAGGTCACTCTATTTTCCCATCAGGAAGAAGAATTAACCACAGGCTCAGCCTGCCGCCCGAAGCCAGAATAGGGCCTGAAGCAAACCTGCGCTTTTGCGGCCAGCTCCCAAGAAAGCGACTTGAAAAATGGAGCTCAGGGGCACTGCAATTCACAAACCTGCAGACTTAGAAATGATAACTCTCGTCCACAAATATATTGAGGGAAGGCAACGAAGAGGATTTGAAAGCAAGGCAGAATTGCAGGAATCAGATTTCAGGAGGTAGATTCGAATCGCCTTTAAAGCACAGGAAAAGCGGCAAAACCTCGACAATGATGCCCTTGGCCAAAAAGGGCGTATGCGTTTTTTCCTGAATATATTCAGGAAAAAACGCATACGCCCTTTTTGGCCAACCAAGCAACCTGGAAAGGCAAATCAGCGCTACAAAGAAGTCTCGCTTCCCATCGGTCAAAAGGGCCAGGCTGAATAAAGTGTCAAAACCAGAAATGCAGGACAGGCCATGGAGAAATGGGAGCCTTGCTACGCTGATGGGCGGGATGTAAATTGCCAACAGCCACTCTGGAGAAGTGTACGGTGTGTCCTGAAACATCTAAAAAACTCAGCTTAGAGAGCATAGGGCACTTCCACTCATGGGCGTGTAAATTGGGAAAACTAAAAATCAGCAAGACACAGGCACCCCAAAGTTTAGGGCTGCTCTGTTGACAAGAACCTCCACTTTGTGACACCTTAAATATCCCAGGAAAGACAAGAATGGATAAAGAAGTTGTGGTCCTTATGTACAATGGAATATCACTCAGCCATGAAATCAACGTCATAAGGCTAGTAGCAGCATGATGCGTGGATTTGGGTACGACGATTCTAAGTGAAATAAGTCACACAGAAAAAGACACTTATCATAAGATATCACTTATAGAGGGAATGTAAAAACCGCTACCCTTGAACTGAATTACATAACAGGTCAGAGTCACACGTTTAGAAAACACACTAGGGCTGCTTAACGGGAAAGGTGAGGTGGGGTGATGCATAAAACAAGGGTTTCAAATTAGCTCAGATAGCGTTCCATAAACCCAATATGTAATAGACAAGACCTACTCCTTCCTCAGTGAACTGGACTCAACACGCCCTATTCATCGCCCAAGAATATATCTGACTAGTAAGAATCTTAACACCTATGTATTGATATCTCTCTGTAAGTGAGTCAAGTGGGTGAAAAGCGGCATAACCACAGCAGTGAAAAGCAGCTAAACCCCATTATACAAATCAATTACTTTTAAAAACCCGTGAAACAAAGACAGTGAAAGAGAGAGAAATTCTGACAAAATTCGTTCAGGGGCTGTGATGCAACCTGGATTGACCATATGTAGACCCACAGATGGATGAGACATAAGGGTGGACACTCTTGGGGCTGAGAGGTTTGGTGAGGTTGGGTGAGCAAACGCAGACCCTTTAAAGTAATACTGTGTGGTACCCATCCCATGGGTCCCAAATCTCCAGGTTCAAGGGCATCTTCCTACATCGAAAACATGCATGAGAAACCCAGAAGATGGTACACCGTGTGATCGGGAAAGTTTCTAAAACGCAGCTCATTTCTCATCTCCTTGTGCTCCGGTTCGCCTTTCCAGCCGCTATACTAGCAATCTCCCTGCCTGGAGAATCAGCACCTTTAACCTCCTGTACCAAACAGGTTGCAATTTGTCCTGAGGATGAACGGGAAGAGGGGGAACCAATGAGAGACTAGCTCTAGGTGTTGGGACAGGCACAGGTCACTCTATTTTCCCATCAGGAAGAAGAATTAACCACAGGCTCAGCCTGCCGCCCGAAGCCAGAATAGGGCCTGAAGCAAACCTGCGCTTTTGCGGCCAGCTCCCAAGAAAGCGAGTTGAAAAATGGAGCTCAGGGGCACTGCAATTCACAAACCTGCAGACTTAGAAATGATAACTCTCGTCCACAAATATATTGAGGGAAGGCAACGAAGAGGATTTGAAAGCAAGGCAGAATTGCAGGAAACAGATTTCAGGAGGTAGATTCGAATCGCCTTTAAAGCACAGGAAAAGCGGCAAAACCTCGACAATGATGCCCTTGGCCAAAAAGAGCGTATGCGTTTTTTCCTGAATATATTCAGGAAAAAACGCATACGCCCTTTTTGGCCAACCAAGCAACCTGGAAAGGCAAATCAGCGCTACAAAGAAGTCTCGCTTCCCATCGGTCAAAAGGGCCAGGCTGAATAAAGTGTCAAAACCAGAAATGCAGGACAGGCCATGGAGAAATGGGAGCCTTGCTACGCTGATGGGCTGGATGTAAATTGCCAACAGCCACTCTGGAGAAGTGTACGGTGTGTCCTGAAACATCTAAAAAACTCAGCTTAGAGAGCATAGGGCACTTCCACTCATGGGCGTGTAAATTGGGAAAACTAAAAATCAGCAAGACACAGGCACCCCAAAGTTTAGGGCTGCTCTGTTGACAAGAACCTCCACTTTGTGACACCTTAAATATCCCAGGAAAGACAAGAATGGACAAAGAAGTTGTGGTCCTTATGTACAATGGAATATCACTCAGCCATGAAATCAACGTCATAAGGCTAGTAGCAGCATGATGAGTGGATTTGGGTACGACGATTCTAAGTGAAATAAGTCACACAGAAAAAGACACTTATCATAAGATATCACTTATAGAGGGAATGTAAAAACCGCTACCCTTGAACTGAATTACATAACAGGTCAGAGTCACACGTTTAGAAAACACACTAGGGCTGCTTAACGGGAAAGGTGAGGTGGGGTGATGCATAAAACAAGGGTTTCAAATTAGCTCAGATAGCGTTCCATAAACCCAATATGTAATAGACAAGACCTACTCCTTCCTCAGTGAACTGGACTCAACACGCCCTATTCATCGCCCAAGAATATATCTGACTAGTAAGAATCTTAAAACCTATGTATTGATATCTCTCTGTAAGTGAGTCAAGTGGGTGAAAAGCGGCATAACCACAGCAGTGAAAAGCAGCTAAACCCCATTATACAAATCAATTACTTTTAAAAACCCGTGAAACAAAGACAGTGAAAGAGAGAGAAATTCTGACAAAATTCGTTCAGGGGCTGTGATGCAACCTGGATTGACCATATGTAGACCCACAGATGGATGAGACATAAGGGTGGACACTCTTGGGGCTGAGAGGTTTGGTGAGGTTGGGTGAGCAAACGCAGACCCTTTAAAGTAATACTGTGTGGTACCCATCCCATGGGTCCCAAATCTCCAGGTTCAAGGGCATCTTCCTACATCGAAAACATGCATGAGAAACCCAGAAGATGGTACACCGTGTGATCGGGAAAGGTTTCTAAAACGCACCTCATTTCTCATCTCCTTGTGCTCCGGTTCGCCATTCCAGCCGCTATACTAGCAATCTCCCTGCTTGGAGAATCAGCACCTTTAACCTCCTGTTCCGTACAGGTTGCAATTTGTCCTGAGGATGAACGGGAAGAGGGGGAACCAATGAGAGACTAGCTCTAGGTGTTGGGACAGGCACAGGTCACTCTATTTTCCCATCAGGAAGAAGAATTAACCTCAGGCTCAGCTTGCCGCCCGGAGCCAGAATAGGGCCTGAAGCAATCCTGCGCTTTTGCGGCCAGCTCCCAAGAAAGCGAGTTGAAAAATGGAGCTCAGGGGCACTGCAATTCACAAACCTGCAGACTTAGAAATGATAACTCTCGTCCACAAATATATTGAGGGAAGGCAACGAAGAGGATTTGAAAGCAAGGCAGAATTGCAGGAATCAGATTTCAGGAGGTAGATTCGAATCGCCTTTAAAGCACAGGAAAAGCGGCAAAACCTCGACAATGATGCCCTTGGCCAAAAAGGGCGTATGCGTTTTTTCCTGAATATATTCAGGAAAAAACGCATACGCCCTTTTTGGCCAACCAAGCAACCTGGAAAGGCAAATCAGCGCTACAAAGAAGTCTCGCTTCCCATCGGTCAAAAGGGCCAGGCTGAATAAAGTGTCAAAACCAGAAATGCAGGACAGGCCATGGAGAAATGGGAGCCTTGCTACGCTGATGGGCGGGATGTAAATTGCCAACAGCCACTCTGGAGAAGTGTACGGTGTGTCCTGAAACATCTAAAAAACTCAGCTTAGAGA
Source organism: Balaenoptera borealis (assembly GCF_965194805.1). Lineage (NCBI taxonomy): Eukaryota > Metazoa > Chordata > Mammalia > Artiodactyla > Balaenopteridae > Balaenoptera > Balaenoptera borealis. Next base: position 521,549 of record NW_028123839.1, read on the forward strand.
GCATAGGGCACTTCCACTCATGGGCGTGTAAATTGGGAAAACTAAAAATCAGCAAGACACAGGCACCCCAAAGTTTAGGGCTGCTCTGTTGACAAGAACCTCCACTTTGTGACACCTTAAATATCCCAGGAAAGACAAGAATGGACAAAGAAGTTGTGGTCCTTATGTACAATGGAATATCACTCAGCCATGAAATCAACGTCATAAGGCTAGTAGCAGCATGATGAGTGGATTTGGGTACGACGATTCTAAGTGAAATAAGTCACACAGAAAAAGACACTTATCATAGATATCACTTATAGAGGGAATGTAAAAACCGCTACCCTTGAACTGAATTACATAACAGGTCAGAGTCACACGTTTAGAAAACACACTAGGGCTGCTTAACGGGAAAGGTGAGGTGGGGTGATGCATAAAACAAGGGTTTCAAATTAGCTCAGATAGCGTTCCATAAACCCAATATGTAATAGACAAGACCTACTCCTTCCTCAGTGAACTGGACTCAACACGCCCTATTCATCGCCCAAGAATATATCTGACTAGTAAGAATCTTAAAACCTATGTATTGATATCTCTCTGTAAGTGAGTGAAGTGGGTGAAAAGCGGCATAACCACAGCAGTGAAAAGCAGCTAAACCCCATTATACAAATCAATTACTTTTAAAAACCCGTGAAACAAAGACAGTGAAAGAGAGAGAAATTCTGACAAAATTCGTTCAGGGGCTGTGATGCAACCTGGATTGACCATATGTAGACCCACAGATGGATGAGACATAAGGGTGGACACTCTTGGGGCTGAGAGGTTTGGTGAGGTTGGGTGAGCAAACGCAGACCCTTTAAAGTAATACTGTGTGGTACCCATCCCATGGGTCCCAAATCTCCAGGTTCAAGGGCATCTTCCTACATCGAAAACATGCATGAGAAACCCAGAAGATGGTACACCGTGTGATCGGGAAAGGTTTCTAAAACGCACCTCATTTCTCTTCTCCTTGTGCTCCGGTTCGCCATTCCAGCCGCTATACTAGCAATCTCCCTGCTTGGAGAATCAGCACCTTTAACCTCCTGTTCCGTACAGGTTGCAATTTGTCCTGAGGATGAACGGGAAGAGGGGGAACCAATGAGAGACTAGCTCTAGGTGTTGGGACAGGCACAGGTCACTCTATTTTCCCATCAGGAAGAAGAATTAACCTCAGGCTCAGCTTGCCGCCCGGAGCCAGAATAGGGCCTGAAGCCATCCTGCGCTTTTGCGGCCAGCTCCCAAGAAAGCGAGTTGAAAAATGGAGCTCAGGGGCACTGCAATTCAGAACCTGCAGACTTAGAAATGATAACTCTCGTCCACAAATATATTGAGGGAAGGCAACGAAGAGGATTTGAAAACAAGGCAGAATTGCAGGAATCAGATTTCAGGAGGTAGATTCGAATCGCCTTTAAAGCACAGGAAAAGTGGCAAAACCTCGACAATGATGCCCTTGGCCAAAAAGGGCGTATGCGTTTTTTCCTGAATATATTCAGGAAAAAACGCATACGCCCTTTTTGGCCAACCAAGCAACCTGGAAAGGCAAATCAGCGCTACAAAGAAGTCTCGCTTCCCATCGGTCAAAAGGGCCAGGCTGGATAAAGTGTCAAAACCAGAAATGCAGGACAGGCCATGGAGAAATGGGAGCCTTGCTACGCTGATGGGCGGGATGTAAATTGCCAACAGCCACTCTGGAGAAGTGTACGGTGTGTCCTGAAACATCTAAAAAACTCAGCTTAGAGAGCATAGGGCACTTCCACTCATGGGCGTATAAATTGGGAAAACTAAAAATCAGCAAGACACAGGCACCCGAAAGTTTAGGGCTGCTCTGTTGACAAGAACCTCCACTTTGTTACACCTTAAATATCCCAGGAAAGACAAGAATGGATAAAGAAGTTGTGGTCCTTATGTACAATGGAATATCACTCAGCCATGAAATCAACGTCATAAGGCTAGTAGCAGCATGATGAGTGGATTTGGGTACGACGATTCTAAGTGAAATAAGTCACACAGAAAAAGACACTTATCATAAGATATCACTTATAGAGGGAATGTAAAAACCGCTACCCTTGAACTGAATTACATAACAGGTCAGAGTCACACGTTTAGAAAACACACTAGGGCTGCTTAACGGGAAAGGTGAGGTGGGGTGATGCATAAAACAAGGGTTTCAAATTAGCTCAGATAGCGTTCCATAAACCCAATATGTAATAGACAAGACCTACTCCTTCCTCAGTGAACTGGACTCAACACGCCCTATTCATCGCCCAAGAATATATCTGACTAGTAAGAAACTTAAAACCTATGTATTGATATCTCTCTGTAAGTGAGTGAAGTGGGTGAAAAGCGGCATAAACACAGCAGTGAAAAGCAGCTAAACCCCATTATACAAATCAATTACTTTTAAAAACCCGTGAAACAAAGACAGTGAAAGAGAGAGAAATTCTGACAAAATTCGTTCAGGGGCTGTGATGCAACCTGGATTGACCATATGTAGACCCACAGATGGATGAGACATAAGGGTGGACACTCTTGGGGCTGAGAGGTTTGGTGAGGTTGGGTGAGCAAACGCAGACCCTTTAAAGTAATACTGCGTGGAACCCATCCAATGGGTCCCAAATCTCCAGGTTCAAGGGCATCTTCCTACATCGAAAACATACATGAGAAACCCAGAAGATGGTACACCGTGTGATCGGGAAAGGTTTCTAAAACGCACCTCATTTCTCATCTCCTTGTGCTCCGGTTCGCCTTTCCAGCCGCTATACTAGCAATCTCCCTGCCTGGAGAATCAGCACCTTTAACCTCCTGTTCCGAACAGGTTGCAATTTGTCCTGAGGATGAACGGGAAGAGGGGGAACCAATGAGAGACTAGCTCTAGGTGTTGGGACAGGCACAGGTCACTCTATTTTCCCATCAGGAAGAAGAATTAACCACAGGCTCAGCCTGCCGCCCGAAGCCAGAATAGGGCCTGAAGCAAACCTGCGCTTTTGCGGCCAGCTCCCAAGAAAGCGAGTTGAAAAATGGAGCTCAGGGGCACTGCAATTCACAAACCTGCAGACTTAGAAATGATAACTCTCGTCCACAAATATATTGAGGGAAGGCAACGAAGAGGATTTGAAAGCAAGGCAGAATTGCAGGAATCAGATTTCAGGAGGTAGATTCGAATCGCCTTTAAAGCACAGGAAAAGCGGCAAAACCTCGACAATGATGCCCTTGGCCAAAAAGGGCGTATGCGTTTTTTCCTGAATATATTCAGGAAAAAACGCATACGCCCTTTTTGGCCAACCAAGCAACCTGGAAAGGCAAATCAGCGCTACAAAGAAGTCTCGCTTCCCATCGGTCAAAAGGGCCAGGCTGAATAAAGTGTCAAAACCAGAAATGCAGGACAGGCCATGGAGAAATGGGAGCCTTGCTACGCTGATGGGCAGGATGTAAATTGCCAACAGCCACTCTGGAGAAGTGTACGGTGTGTCCTGAAACATCTAAAAAACTCAGCTTAGAGAGCATAGGGCACTTCCACTCATGGGCGTGTAAATTGGGAAAACTAAAAATCAGCAAGACACAGGCACCCCAAAGTTTAGGGCTGCTCTGTTGACAAGAACCTCCACTTTGTGACACCTTAAATATCCCAGGAAAGACAAGAATGGACAAAGAAGTTGTGGTCCTTATGTACAATGGAATATCACTCAGCCATGAAATCAACGTCATAAGGCTAGTAGCAGCATGATGAGTGGATTTGGGTACGACGATTCTAAGTGAAATAAGTCACACAGAAAAAGACACTTATCATAGATATCACTTATAGAGGGAATGTAAAAACCGCTACCCTTGAACTGAATTACATAACAGGTCAGAGTCACACGTTTAGAAAACACACTAGGGCTGCTTAACGGGAAAGGTGAGGTGGGGTGATGCATAAAACAAGGGTTTCAAATTAGCTCAGATAGCGTTCCATAAACCCAATATGTAATAGACAAGACCTACTCCTTCCTCAGTGAACTGGACTCAACACGCCCTATTCATCGCCCAAGAATATATCTGACTAGTAAGAATCTTAAAACCTATGTATTGATATCTCTCTGTAAGTGAGTGAAGTGGGTGAAAAGCGGCATAACCACAGCAGTGAAAAGCAGCTAAACCCCATTATACAAATCAATTACTTTTAAAAACCCGTGAAACAAAGACAGTGAAAGAGAGAGAAATTCTGACAAAATTCGTTCAGGGGCTGTGATGCAACCTGGATTGACCATATGTAGACCCACAGATGGATGAGACATAAGGGTGGACACTCTTGGGGCTGAGAGGTTTGGTGAGGTTGGGTGAGCAAACGCAGACCCTTTAAAGTAATACTGCGTGGAACCCATCCAATGGGTCCCAAATCTCCAGGTTCAAGGGCATCTTCCTACATCGAAAACATACATGAGAAACCCAGAAGATGGTACACCGTGTGATCGGGAAAGGTTTCTAAAACGCACCTCATTTCTCATCTCCTTGTGCTCCGGTTCGCCTTTCCAGCCACTATACTAGCAATCTCCCTGCCTGGAGAATCAGCACCTTTAACCTCCTGTACCAAACAGGTTGCAATTTGTCCTGAGGATGAACGGGAAGAGGGGGAACCAATGAGAGACTAGCTCTAGGTGTTGGGACAGGCACAGGTCACTCTATTTTCCCATCAGGAAGAAGAATTAACCACAGGCTCAGCCTGCCGCCCGAAGCCAGAATAGGGCCTGAAGCAAACCTGCGCTTTTGCGGCCAGCTCCCAAGAAAGCGACTTGAAAAATGGAGCTCAGGGGCACTGCAATTCACAAACCTGCAGACTTAGAAATGATAACTCTCGTCCACAAATATATTGAGGGAAGGCAACGAAGAGGATTTGAAAGCATGGCAGAATTGCAGGAAACAGATTTCAAGACGTAGATTCGAATCGCCTTTAAAGCACAGGAAAAGCGGCAAAACCTCGACAATGATGCCCTTGGCCAAAAAGGGCGTATGCGTTTTTTCCTGAATATATTCAGGAAAAAACGCATACGCCCTTTTTGGCCAACCAAGCAACCTGGAAAGGCAAATCAGCGCTACAAAGAAGTCTCGCTTCCCATCGGTCAAAAGGGCCAGGCTGAATAAAGTGTCAAAACCAGAAATGCAGGACAGGCCATGGAGAAATGGGAGCCTTGCTACGCTGATGGGCGGGATGTAAATTGCCAACAGCCACTCTGGAGAAGTGTACGGTGTGTCCTGAAACATCTAAAAAACTCAGCTAAGAGAGCATAGGGCACTTCCACTCATGGGCGTGTAAATTGGGAAAACTAAAAATCAGCAAGACACAGGCACCCCAAAGTTTAGGGCTGCTCTGTTGACAAGAACCTCCACTTTGTGACACCTTAAATATCCCAGGAAAGACAAGAATGGACAAAGAAGTTGTGGTCCTTATGTACAATGGAATATCACTCAGCCATGAAATCAACGTCATAAGGCTAGTAGCAGCATGATGAGTGGATTTGGGTACGACGATTCTAAGTGAAATAAGTCACACAGAAAAAGACACTTATCATAGATATCACTTATAGAGGGAATGTAAAAACCGCTACCCTTGAACTGAATTACATAACAGGTCAGAGTCACACGTTTAGAAAACACACTAGGGCTGCTTAACGGGAAAGGTGAGGTGGGGTGATGCATAAAACAAGGGTTTCAAATTAGCTCAGATAGCGTTCCATAAACCCAATATGTAATAGACAAGACCTACTCCTTCCTCAGTGAACTGGACTCAACACGCCCTATTCATCGCCCAAGAATATATCTGACTAGTAAGAATCTTAAAACCTATGTATTGATATCTCTCTGTAAGTGAGTGAAGTGGGTGAAAAGCGGCATAACCACAGCAGTGAAAAGCAGCTAAACCCCATTATACAAATCAATTACTTTTAAAAACCCGTGAAACAAAGACAGTGAAAGAGAGAGAAATTCTGACAAAATTCGTTCAGGGGCTGTGATGCAACCTGGATTGACCATATGTAGACCCACAGATGGATGAGACATAAGGGTGGACACTCTTGGGGCTGAGAGGTTTGGTGAGGTTGGGTGAGCAAACGCAGACCCTTTAAAGTAATACTGCGTGGAACCCATCCAATGGGTCCCAAATCTCCAGGTTCAAGGGCATCTTCCTACATCGAAAACATACATGAGAAACCCAGAAGATGGTACACCGTGTGATCGGGAAAGGTTTCTAAAACGCACCTCATTTCTCATCTCCTTGTGCTCCGGTTCGCCTTTCCAGCCGCTATACTAGCAATCTCCCTGCCTGGAGAATCAGCACCTTTAACCTCCTGTACCAAACAGGTTGCAATTTGTCCTGAGGATGAACGGGAAGAGGGGGAACCAATGAGAGACTAGCTCTAGGTGTTGGGACAGGCACAGGTCACTCTATTTTCCCATCAGGAAGAAGAATTAACCACAGGCTCAGCCTGCCGCCCGAAGCCAGAATAGGGCCTGAAGCAAACCTGCGCTTTTGCGGCCAGCTCCCAAGAAAGCGACTTGAAAAATGGAGCTCAGGGGCACTGCAATTCACAAACCTGCAGACTTAGAAATGATAACTCTCGTCCACAAATATATTGAGGGAAGGCAACGAAGAGGATTTGAAAGCATGGCAGAATTGCAGGAAACAGATTTCAAGACGTAGATTCGAATCGCCTTTAAAGCACAGGAAAAGCGGCAAAACCTCGACAATGATGCCCTTGGCCAAAAAGGGCGTATGCGTTTTTTCCTGAATATATTCAGGAAAAAACGCATACGCCCTTTTTGGCCAACCAAGCAACCTGGAAAGGCAAATCAGCGCTACAAAGAAGTCTCGCTTCCCATCGGTCAAAAGGGCCAGGCTGAATAAAGTGTCAAAACCAGAAATGCAGGACAGGCCATGGAGAAATGGGAGCCTTGCTACGCTGATGGGCGGGATGTAAATTGCCAACAGCCACTCTGGAGAAGTGTACGGTGTGTCCTGAAACATCTAAAAAACTCAGCTTAGAGAGCATAGGGCACTTCCACTCATGGGCGTGTAAATTGGGAAAACTAAAAATCAGCAAGACACAGGCACCCCAAAGTTTAGGGCTGCTCTGTTGACAAGAACCTCCACTTTGTGACACCTTAAATATCCCAGGAAAGACAAGAATGGACAAAGAAGTTGTGGTCCTTATGTACAATGGAATATCACTCAGCCATGAAATCAACGTCATAAGGCTAGTAGCAGCATGATGAGTGGATTTGGGTACGACGATTCTAAGTGAAATAAGTCACACAGAAAAAGACACTTATCATAGATATCACTTATAGAGGGAATGTAAAAACCGCTACCCTTGAACTGAATTACATAACAGGTCAGAGTCACACGTTTAGAAAACACACTAGGGCTGCTTAACGGGAAAGGTGAGGTGGGGTGATGCATAAAACAAGGGTTTCAAATTAGCTCAGATAGCGTTCCATAAACCCAATATGTAATAGACAAGACCTACTCCTTCCTCAGTGAACTGGACTCAACACGCCCTATTCATCGCCCAAGAATATATCTGACTAGTAAGAATCTTAAAACCTATGTATTGATATCTCTCTGTAAGTGAGTGAAGTGGGTGAAAAGCGGCATAACCACAGCAGTGAAAAGCAGCTAAACCCCATTATACAAATCAATTACTTTTAAAAACCCGTGAAACAAAGACAGTGAAAGAGAGAGAAATTCTGACAAAATTCGTTCAGGGGCTGTGATGCAACCTGGATTGACCATATGTAGACCCACAGATGGATGAGACATAAGGGTGGACACTCTTGGGGCTGAGAGGTTTGGTGAGGTTGGGTGAGCAAACGCAGACCCTTTAAAGTAATACTGCGTGGAACCCATCCAATGGGTCCCAAATCTCCAGGTTCAAGGGCATCTTCCTACATCGAAAACATACATGAGAAACCCAGAAGATGGTACACCGTGTGATCGGGAAAGGTTTCTAAAACGCACCTCATTTCTCATCTCCTTGTGCTCCGGTTCGCCTTTCCAGCCGCTATACTAGCAATCTCCCTGCCTGGAGAATCAGCACCTTTAACCTCCTGTACCAAACAGGTTGCAATTTGTCCTGAGGATGAACGGGAAGAGGGGGAACCAATGAGAGACTAGCTCTAGGTGTTGGGACAGGCACAGGTCACTCTATTTTCCCATCAGGAAGAAGAATTAACCACAGGCTCAGCCTGCCGCCCGAAGCCAGAATAGGGCCTGAAGCAAACCTGCGCTTTTGCGGCCAGCTCCCAAGAAAGCGACTTGAAAAATGGAGCTCAGGGGCACTGCAATTCACAAACCTGCAGACTTAGAAATGATAACTCTCGTCCACAAATATATTGAGGGAAGGCAACGAAGAGGATTTGAAAGCATGGCAGAATTGCAGGAAACAGATTTCAAGACGTAGATTCGAATCGCCTTCAAAGCACAGGAAAAGCGGCAAAACCTCGACAATGATGCCCTTGGCCAAAAAGGGCGTATGCGTTTTTTCCTGAATATATTCAGGAAAAAACGCATACGCCCTTTTTGGCCAACCAAGCAACCTGGAAAGGCAAATCAGCGCTACAAAGAAGTCTCGCTTCCCATCGGTCAAAAGGGCCAGGCTGAATAAAGTGTCAAAACCAGAAATGCAGGACAGGCCATGGAGAAATGGGAGCCTTGCTACGCTGATGGGCGGGATGTAAATTGCCAACAGCCACTCTGGAGAAGTGTACGGTGTGTCCTGAAACATCTAAAAAACTCAGCTTAGAGAGCATAGGGCACTTCCACTCATGGGCGTGTAAATTGGGAAAACTAAAAATCAGCAAGACACAGGCACCCCAAAGTTTAGGGCTGCTCTGTTGACAAGAACCTCCACTTTGTGACACCTTAAATATCCCAGGAAAGACAAGAATGGACAAAGAAGTTGTGGTCCTTATGTACAATGGAATATCACTCAGCCATGAAATCAACGTCATAAGGCTAGTAGCAGCATGATGAGTGGATTTGGGTACGACGATTCTAAGTGAAATAAGTCACACAGAAAAAGACACTTATCATAGATATCACTTATAGAGGGAATGTAAAAACCGCTACCCTTGAACTGAATTACATAACAGGTCAGAGTCACACGTTTAGAAAACACACTAGGGCTGCTTAACGGGAAAGGTGAGGTGGGGTGATGCATAAAACAAGGGTTTCAAATTAGCTCAGATAGCGTTCCATAAACCCAATATGTAATAGACAAGACCTACTCCTTCCTCAGTGAACTGGACTCAACACGCCCTATTCATCGCCCAAGAATATATCTGACTAGTAAGAATCTTAAAACCTATGTATTGATATCTCTCTGTAAGTGAGTGAAGTGGGTGAAAAGCGGCATAACCACAGCAGTGAAAAGCAGCTAAACCCCATTATACAAATCAATTACTTTTAAAAACCCGTGAAACAAAGACAGTGAAAGAGAGAGAAATTCTGACAAAATTCGTTCAGGGGCTGTGATGCAACCTGGATTGACCATATGTAGACCCACAGATGGATGAGACATAAGGGTGGACACTCTTGGGGCTGAGAGGTTTGGTGAGGTTGGGTGAGCAAACGCAGACCCTTTAAAGTAATACTGCGTGGAACCCATCCAATGGGTCCCAAATCTCCAGGTTCAAGGGCATCTTCGTACATCGAAAACATACATGAGAAACCCAGAAGATGGTACACCGTGTGATCGGGAAAGGTTTCTAAAACGCACCTCATTTCTCATCTCCTTGTGCTCCGGTTCGCCTTTCCAGCCGCTATACTAGCAATCTCCCTGCCTGGAGAATCAGCACCTTTAACCTCCTGTACCAAACAGGTTGCAATTTGTCCTGAGGATGAACGGGAAGAGGGGGAACCAATGAGAGACTAGCTCTAGGTGTTGGGACAGGCACAGGTCACTCTATTTTCCCATCAGGAAGAAGAATTAACCACAGGCTCAGCCTGCCGCCCGAAGCCAGAATAGGGCCTGAAGCAAACCTGCGCTTTTGCGGCCAGCTCCCAAGAAAGCGAGTTGAAAAATGGAGCTCAGGGGCACTGCAATTCACAAACCTGCAGACTTAGAAATGATAACTCTCCTCCACAAATATATTGAGGGAAGGCAACGAAGAGGATTTGAAAGCATAGCAGAATTGCGGGAAACAGATTTCAAGACGTAGATTCGAATCGCCTTTAAAGCACAGGAAAAGCGGCAAAACCTCGACAATGATGCCCTTGGCCAAAAAGGGCGTATGCGTTTTTTCCTGAATATATTCAGGAAAAAACGCATACGCCCTTTTTGGCCAACCAAGCAACCTGGAAAGGCAAATCAGCGCTACAAAGAAGTCTCGCTTCCCATCGGTCAAAAGGGCCAGGCTGAATAAAGTGTCAAAACCAGAAATGCAGGACAGGCCATGGAGAAATGGGAGCCTTGCTACGCTGATGGGCGGGATGTAAATTGCCAACAGCCACTCTGGAGAACTGTACGGTGTGTCCTGAAACATCTAAAAAACTCAGCTTAGAGAGCATAGGGCACTTCCACTCATGGGCGTGTAAATTGGGAAAACTAAAAATCAGCAAGACACAGGCACCCCAAAGTTTAGGGCTGCTCTGTTGACAAGAACCTCCACTTTGTGACACCTTAAATATCCCAGGAAAGACAAGAATGGATAAAGAAGTTGTGGTCCTTATGTACAATGGAATATCACTCAGCCATGAAATCAACGTCATAAGGCTAGTAGCAGCATGATGAGTGGATTTGGGTACGACGATTCTAAGTGAAATAAGTCACACAGAAAAAGACACTTATCATAAGATATCACTTATAGAGGGAATGTAAAAACCGCTACCCTTGAACTGAATTACATAACAGGTCAGAGTCACACGTTTAGAAAACACACTAGGGCTGCTTAACGGGAAAGGTGAGGTGGGGTGATGCATAAAACAAGGGTTTCAAATTAGCTCAGATAGCGTTCCATAAACCCAATATGTAATAGACAAGACCTACTCCTTCCTCAGTGAACTGGACTCAACACGCCCTATTCATCGCCCAAGAATATATCTGACTAGTAAGAATCTTAAAACCTATGTATTGATATCTCTCTGTAAGTGAGTGAAGTGGGTGAAAAGCGGCATAACCACAGCAGTGAAAAGCAGCTAAACCCCATTATACAAATCAATTACTTTTAAAAACCCGTGAAACAAAGACAGTGAAAGAGAGAGAAATTCTGACAAAATTCGTTCAGGGGCTGTGATGCAACCTGGATTGACCATATGTAGACCCACAGATGGATGAGACATAAGGGTGGACACTCTTGGGGCTGAGAGGTTTGGTGAGGTTGGGTGAGCAAACGCAGACCCTTTAAAGTAATACTGTGTGGTACCCATCCCATGGGTCCCAAATCTCCAGGTTCAAGGGCATCTTCCTACATCGAAAACATGCATGAGAAACCCAGAAGATGGTACACCGTGTGATCGGGAAAGGTTTCTAAAACGCACCTCATTTCTCTTCTCCTTGTGCTCCGGTTCGCCATTCCAGCCGCTATACTAGCAATCTCCCTGCTTGGAGAATCAGCACCTTTAACCTCCTGTTCCGTACAGGTTGCAATTTGTCCTGAGGATGAACGGGAAGAGGGGGAACCAATGAGAGACTAGCTCTAGGTGTTAGGACAGGCACAGGTCACTCTATTTTCCCATCAGGAAGAAGAATTAACCTCAGGGTCAGCTTGCCGCCCGGAGCCAGAATAGGGCCTGAAGCAATCCTGCGCTTTTGCGGCCAGCTCCCAAGAAAGCGAGTTGAAAAATGGAGCTCAGGGGCACTGCAATTCACAAACCTGCAGACTTAGAAATGATAACTCTCGTCCACAAATATATTGAGGGAAGGCAACGAAGAGGATTTGAAAGCAAGGCAGAATTGCAAGAAACAGATTTCAGGAGGTAGATTCGAATCGCCTTTAAAGCACAGGAAAAGCGGCAAAACCTCGACAATGATGCCCTTGGCCAAAAAGGGCGTATGCGTTTTTTCCTGAATATATTCAGGAAAAAACGCATACGCCCTTTTTGGCCAACCAAGCAACCTGGAAAGGCAAATCAGCGCTACAAAGAAGTCTCGCTTCCCATCGGTCAAAAGGGCCAGGCTGAATAAAGTGTCAAAACCAGAAATGCAGGACAGGCCATGGAGAAATGGGAGCCTTGCTACGCTGATGGGCGGGATGTAAATTGCCAACAGCCACTCTGGAGAAGTGTACGGTGTGTCCTGAAACATCTAAAAAACTCAGCTTAGAGAGCATAGGGCACTTCCACTCATGGGCGTATAAATTGGGAAAACTAAAAATCAGCAAGACACAGGCACCCCAAAGTTTAGGGCTGCTCTGTTGACAAGAACCTCCACTTTGTGACACCTTAAATATCCCAGGAAAGACAAGAATGGATAAAGAAGTTGTGGTCCTTATGTACAATGGAATATCACTCAGCCATGAAATCAACGTCATAAGGCTAGTAGCAGCATGATGAGTGGATTTGGGTACGACGATTCTAAGTGAAATAAGTCTAACAGAAAAAGACACTTATCATAAGATATCACTTATAGAGGGAATGTAAAAACCGCTACCCTTGAACTGAATTACATAACAGGTCAGAGTCACACGTTTAGAAAACACACTAGGGCTGCTTAACGGGAAAGGTGAGGTGGGGTGATGCATAAAACAAGGGTTTCAAATTAGCTCAGATAGCGTTCCATAAACCCAATATGTAATAGACAAGACCTACTCCTTCCTCAGTGAACTGGACTCAACACGCCCTATTCATCGCCCAAGAATATATCTGACTAGTAAGAATCTTAAAACCTATGTATTGATATCTCTCTGTAAGTGAGTGAAGTGGGTGAAAAGCGGCATAACCACAGCAGTGAAAAGCAGCTAAACCCCATTATACAAATCAATTACTTTTAAAAACCCGTGAAACAAAGACAGTGAAAGAGAGAGAAATTCTGACAAAATTCGTTCAGGGGCTGTGATGCAACCTGGATTGACCATATGTAGACCCACAGATGGATGAGACATAAGGGTGGACACTCTTGGGGCTGAGAGGTTTGGTGAGGTTGGGTGAGCAAACGCAGACCCTTTAAAGTAATACTGTGTGGTACCCATCCCATGGGTCCCAAATCTCCAGGTTCAAGGGCATCTTCCTACATCGAAAACATGCATGAGAAACCCAGAAGATGGTACACCGTGTAATCGGGAAAGGTTTCTAAAATGCACCTCATTTCTCATCTCCTTGTGCTCCGGTTCGCCATTCCAGCCGCTATACTAGCAATCTCCCTGCTTGGAGAATCAGCACCTTTAACCTCCTGTTCCGTACAGGTTGCAATTTGTCCTGAGGATGAACGGGAAGAGGGGGAACCAATGAGAGACTAGCTCTAGGTGTTGGGACAGGCACAGGTCACTCTATTTTCCCATCAGGAAGAAGAATTAACCACAGGCTCAGCCTGCCGCCCGAAGCCAGAATAGGGCCTGAAGCAATCCTGCGCTTTTGCGGCCAGCTCCCAAGAAAGCGAGTTGAAAAATGGAGCTCAGGGGCACTGCAATTCACAAACCTGCAGACTTAGAAATGATAACTCTCCTCCACAAATATATTGAGGGAAGGCAACGAAGAGGATTTGAAAGCAAGGCAGAATTGCAGGAAACAGATTTCAGGAGGTAGATTCGAATCGCCTTTAAAGCACAGGAAAAGCGGCAAAACCTCGACAATGATGCCCTTGGCCAAAAAGGGCGTATGCGTTTTTTCCTGAATATATTCAGGAAAAAACGCATACGCCCTTTTTGGCCAACCAAGCAACCTGGAAAGGCAAATCAGCGCTACAAAGAAGTCTCGCTTCCCATCGGTCAAAAGGGCCAGGCTGAATAAAGTGTCAAAACCAGAAATGCAGGACAGGCCATGGAGAAATGGGAGCCTTGCTACGCTGATGGGCGGGATGTAAATTGCCAACAGCCACTCTGGAGAAGTGTACGGTGTGTCCTGAAAAATCTAAAAAACTCAGCTTAGAGAGCATAGGGCACTTCCACTCATGGGCGTGTAAATTGGGAAAACTAAAAATCAGCAAGACACAGGCACCCCAAAGTTTAGGGCTGCTCTGTTGACAAGAACCTCCACTTTGTGACACCTTAAATATCCCAGGAAAGACAAGAATGGATAAAGAAGTTGTGGTCCTTATGTACAATGGAATATCACTCAGCCATGAAATCAACGTCATAAGGCTAGTAGCAGCATGATGAGTGGATTTGGGTACGACGATTCTAAGTGAAATAAGTCACACAGAAAAAGACACTTATCATAAGATATCACTTATAGAGGGAATGTAAAAACCGCTACCCTTGAACTGAATTACATAACAGGTCAGAGTCACACGTTTAGAAAACACACTAGGGCTGCTTAACGGGAAAGGTGAGGTGGGGTGATGCATAAAACAAGGGTTTCAAATTAGCTCAGATAGCGTTCCATAAACCCAATATGTAATAGACAAGACCTACTCCTTCCTCAGTGAACTGGACTCAACACGCCCTATTCATCGCCCAAGAATATATCTGACTAGTAAGAATCTTAAAACCTATGTATTGATATCTCTCTGTAAGTGAGTCAAGTGGGTGAAAAGCGGCATAACCACAGCAGTGAAAAGCAGCTAAACCCCATTATACAAATCAATTACTTTTAAAAACCCGTGAAACAAAGACAGTGAAAGAGAGAGAAATTCTGACAAAATTCGTTCAGGGGCTGTGATGCAACCTGGATTGACCATATGTAGACCCACAGATGGATGAGACATAAGGGTGGACACTCTTGGGGCTGAGAGGTTTGGTGAGGTTGGGTGAGCAAACGCAGACCCTTTAAAGTAATACTGTGTGGTACCCATCCCATGGGTCCCAAATCTCCAGGTTCAAGGGCATCTTCCTACATCGAAAACATGCATGAGAAACCCAGAAGATGGTACACCGTGTGATCGGGAAAGGTTTCTAAAATGCACCTCATTTCTCATCTCCTTGTGCTCCGGTTCGCCATTCCAGCCGCTATACTAGCAATCTCCCTGCTTGGAGAATCAGCACCTTTAACCTCCTGTTCCATACAGGTTGCAATTTGTCCTGAGGATGAACGGGAAGAGGGGGAACCAATGAGAGACTAGCTCTAGGTGTTGGGACAGGCACAGGTCACTCTATTTTCCCATCAGGAAGAAGAATTAACCACAGGCTCAGCCTGCCGCCCGAAGCCAGAATAGGGCCTGAAGCAAACCTGCGCTTTTGCGGCCAGCTCCCAAGAAAGCGAGTTGAAAAATGGAGCTCAGGGGCACTGCAATTCACAAACCTGCAGACTTAGAAATGATAACTCTCCTCCACAAATATATTGAGGGAAGGCAACAAAGAGGATTTGAAAGCAAGGCAGAATTGCAGGAAACAGATTTCAGGAGGTAGATTCGAATCGCCTTTAAAGCACAGGAAAAGCGGCAAAACCTCGACAATGATGCCCTTGGCCAAAAAGGGCGTATGCGTTTTTTCCTGAATATATTCAGGAAAAAACGCATACGCCCTTTTTGGCCAACCAAGCAACCTGGAAAGGCAAATCAGCGCTACAAAGAAGTCTCGCTTCCCATCGGTCAAAAGGGCCAGGCTGAATAAAGTGTCAAAACCAGAAATGCAGGACAGGCCATGGAGAAATGGGAGCCTTGCTACGCTGATGGGCGGGATGTAAATTGCCAACAGCCACTCTGGAGAAGTGTACGGTGTGTCCTGAAACATCTAAAAAACTCAGCTTAGAGAGCATAGGGCACTTCCACTCATGGGCGTGTAAATTGGGAAAACTAAAAATCAGCAAGACACAGGCACCCCAAAGTTTAGGGCTGCTCTGTTGACAAGAACCTCCACTTTGTGACACCTTAAATATCCCAGGAAAGACAAGAATGGATAAAGAAGTTGTGGTCCTTATGTACAATGGAATATCACTCAGCCATGAAATCAACGTCATAAGGCTAGTAGCAGCATGATGAGTGGATTTGGGTACGACGATTCTAAGTGAAATAAGTCACACAGAAAAAGACCCTTATCATAAGATATCACTTATAGAGGGAATGTAAAAACCGCTACCCTTGAACTGAATTACATAACAGGTCAGAGTCACACGTTTAGAAAACACACTAGGGCTGCTTAACGGGAAAGGTGAGGTGGGGTGATGCATAAAACAAGGGTTTCAAATTAGCTCAGATAGCGTTCCATAAACCCAATATGTAATAGACAAGACCTACTCCTTCCTCAGTGAACTGGACTCAACACGCCCTATTCATCGCCCAAGAATATATCTGTCTAGTAAGAATCTTAAAACCTATGTATTGATATCTCTCTGTAAGTGAGTGAAGTGGGTGAAAAGCGGCATAACCACAGCAGTGAAAAGCAGCTAAACCCCATTATACAAATCAATTACTTTTAAAAACCCGTGAAACAAAGACAGTGAAAGAGAGAGAAATTCTGACAAAATTCGTTCAGGGGCTGTGATGCAACCTGGATTGACCATATGTAGACCCACAGATGGATGAGACATAAGGGTGGACACTCTTGGGGCTGAGAGGTTTGGTGAGGTTGGGTGAGCAAACGCAGACCCTTTAAAGTAATACTGTGTGGTACCCATCCCATGGGTCCCAAATCTCCAGGTTCAAGGGCATCTTCCTACATCGAAAACATGCATGAGAAACCCAGAAGATGGTACACCGTGTGATCGGGAAAGGTTTCTAAAACGCACCTCATTTCTCTTCTCCTTGTGCTCCGGTTCGCCATTCCAGCCGCTATACTAGCAATCTCCCTGCCTGGAGAATCAGCACCTTTAACCTCCTGTTCCGTACAGGTTGCAATTTGTCCTGAGGATGAACGGGAAGAGGGGGAACCAATGAGAGACTAGCTCTAGGTGTTGGGACAGGCACAGGTCACTCTATTTTCCCATCAGGAAGAAGAATTAACCACAGGCTCAGCCTGCCGCCCGAAGCCAGAATAGGGCCTGAAGCAAACCTGCGCTTTTGCGGCCAGCTCCCAAGAAAGCGACTTGAAAAATGGAGCTCAGGGGCACTGCAATTCACAGACCTGCAGACTTAGAAATGATAACTCTCGTCCACAAATATATTGAGGGAAGGCAACGAAGAGGATTTGAAAGCAAGGCAGAATTGCAGGAATCAGATTTCAGGAGGTAGATTCGAATCGCCTTTAAAGCACAGGAAAAGCGGCAAAACCTCGACAATGATGCCCTTGGCCAAAAAGGGCGTATGCGTTTTTTCCTGAATATATTCAGGAAAAAACGCATACGCCCTTTTTGGCCAACCAAGCAACCTGGAAAGGCAAATCAGCGCTACAAAGAAGTCTCGCTTCCCATCGGTCAAAAGGGCCAGGCTGAATAAAGTGTCAAAACCAGAAATGCAGGACAGGCCATGGAGAAATGGGAGCCTTGCTACGCTGATGGGCGGGATGTAAATTGCCAACAGCCACTCTGGAGAAGTGTACGGTGTGTCCTGAAAAATCTAAAAAACTCAGCTTAGAGAGCATAGGGCACTTCCACTCATGGGCGTGTAAATTGGGAAAACTAAAAATCAGCAAGACACAGGCACCCCAAAGTTTAGGGCTGCTCTGTTGACAAGAACCTCCACTTTGTGACACCTTAAATATCCCAGGAAAGACAAGAATGGATAAAGAAGTTGTGGTCCTTATGTACAATGGAATATCACTCAGCCAGGAAATCAACGTCATAAGGCTAGTAGCAGCATGATGAGTGGATTTGGGTACGACGATTCTAAGTGAAATAAGTCACACAGAAAAAGACACTTATCATAAGATATCACTTATAGAGGGAATGTAAAAACCGCTACCCTTGAACTGAATTACATAACAGGTCAGAGTCACACGTTTAGAAAACACACTAGGGCTGCTTAACGGGAAAGGTGAGGTGGGGTGATGCATAAAACAAGGGTTTCAAATTAGCTCAGATAGCGTTCCATAAACCCAATATGTAATAGACAAGACCTACTCCTTCCTCAGTGAACTGGACTCAACACGCCCTATTCATCGCCCAAGAATATATCTGACTAGTAAGAATCTTAAAACCTATGTATTGATATCTCTCTGTAAGTGAGTGAAGTGGGTGAAAAGCGGCATAACCACAGCAGTGAAAAGCAGCTAAACCCCATTATACAAATCAATTACTTTTAAAAACCCGTGAAACAAAGACAGTGAAAGAGAGAGAAATTCTGACAAAATTCGTTCAGGGGCTGTGATGCAACCTGGATTGACCATATGTAGACCCACAGATGGATGAGACATAAGGGTGGACACTCTTGGGGCTGAGAGGTTTGGTGAGGTTGGGTGAGCAAACGCAGACCCTTTAAAGTAATACTGTGTGGTACCCATCCCATGGGTCCCAAATCTCCAGGTTCAAGGGCATCTTCCTACATCGAAAACATGCATGAGAAACCCAGAAGATGGTACACCGTGTGATCGGGAAAGGTTTCTAAAACGCACCTCATTTCTCTTCTCCTTGTGCTCCGGTTCGCCATTCCAGCCGCTATACTAGCAATCTCCCTGCCTGGAGAATCAGCACCTTTAACCTCCTGTTCCGTACAGGTTGCAATTTGTCCTGAGGATGAACGGGAAGAGGGGGAACCAATGAGAGACTAGCTCTAGGTGTTGGGACAGGCACAGGTCACTCTATTTTCCCATCAGGAAGAAGAATTAACCACAGGCTCAGCCTGCCGCCCGAAGCCAGAATAGGGCCTGAAGCAAACCTGCGCTTTTGCGGCCAGCTCCCAAGAAAGCGACTTGAAAAATGGAGCTCAGGGGCACTGCAATTCACAGACCTGCAGACTTAGAAATGATAACTCTCGTCCACAAATATATTGAGGGAAGGCAACGAAGAGGATTTGAAAGCAAGGCAGAATTGCAGGAATCAGATTTCAGGAGGTAGATTCGAATCGCCTTTAAAGCACAGGAAAAGCGGCAAAACCTCGACAATGATGCCCTTGGCCAAAAAGGGCGTATGCGTTTTTTCCTGAATATATTCAGGAAAAAACGCATACGCCCTTTTTGGCCAACCAAGCAACCTGGAAAGGCAAATCAGCGCTACAAAGAAGTCTCGCTTCCCATCGGTCAAAAGGGCCAGGCTGAATAAAGTGTCAAAACCAGAAATGCAGGACAGGCCATGGAGAAATGGGAGCCTTGCTACGCTGATGGGCGGGATGTAAATTGCCAACAGCCACTCTGGAGAAGTGTACGGTGTGTCCTGAAACATCTAAAAAACTCAGCTTAGAGAGCATAGGGCACTTCCACTCATGGGCGTGTAAATTGGGAAAACTAAAAATCAGCAAGACACAGGCACCCCAAAGTTTAGGGCTGCTCTGTTGACAAGAACCTCCACTTTGTGACACCTTAAATATCCCAGGAAAGACAAGAATGGACAAAGAAGTTGTGGTCCTTATGTACAATGGAATATCACTCAGCCAGGAAATCAACGTCATAAGGCTAGTAGCAGCATGATGAGTGGATTTGGGTACGACGATTCTAAGTGAAATAAGTCACACAGAAAAAGACACTTATCATAGATATCACTTATAGAGGGAATGTAAAAACCGCTACCCTTGAACTGAATTACATAACAGGTCAGAGTCACACGTTTAGAAAACACACTAGGGCTGCTTAACGGGAAAGGTGAGGTGGGGTGATGCATAAAACAAGGGTTTCAAATTAGCTCAGATAGCGTTCCATAAACCCAATATGTAATAGACAAGACCTACTCCTTCCTCAGTGAACTGGACTCAACACGCCCTATTCATCGCCCAAGAATATATCTGACTAGTAAGAATCTTAAAACCTATGTATTGATATCTCTCTGTAAGTGAGTGAAGTGGGTGAAAAGCGGCATAACCACAGCAGTGAAAAGCAGCTAAACCCCATTATACAAATCAATTACTTTTAAAAACCCGTGAAACAAAGACAGTGAAAGAGAGAGAAATTCTGACAAAATTCGTTCAGGGGCTGTGATGCAACCTGGATTGACCATATGTAGACCCACAGATGGATGAGACATAAGGGTGGACACTCTTGGGGCTGAGAGGTTTGGTGAGGTTGGGTGAGCAAACGCAGACCCTTTAAAGTAATACTGCGTGGAACCCATCCAATGGGTCCCAAATCTCCAGGTTCAAGGGCATCTTCCTACATCGAAAATATACATGAGAAACCCAGAAGATGGTACACCGTGTGATCGGGAAAGGTTTCTAAAACGCACCTCATTTCTCATCTCCTTGTGCTCCGGTTCGCCTTTCCAGCCGCTATACTAGCAATCTCCCTGCCTGGAGAATCAGCACCTTTAACCTCCTGTTCCAAACAGGTTGCAATTTGTCCTGAGGATGAACGGGAAGAGGGGGAACCAATGAGAGACTAGCTCTAGGTGTTGGGACAGGCACAGGTCACTCTATTTTCCCATCAGGAAGAAGAATTAACCACAGGCTCAGCCTGCCGCCCGAAGCCAGAATAGGGCCTGAAGCAAACCTGCGCTTTTGCGGCCAGCTCCCAAGAAAGCGAGTTGAAAAATGGAGCTCAGGGGCACTGCAATTCACAAACCTGCAGACTTAGAAATGATAACTCTCGTCCACAAATATATTGAGGGAAGGCAACGAAGAGGATTTGAAAGCAAGGCAGAATTGCAGGAAACAGATTTCAGGAGGTAGATTCGAATCGCCTTTAAAGCACAGGAAAAGCGGCAAAACCTCGACAATGATGCCCTTGGCCAAAAAGGGCGTATGCGTTTTTTCCTGAATATATTCAGGAAAAAACGCATACGCCCTTTTTGGCCAACCAAGCAACCTGGAAAGGCAAATCAGCGCTACAAAGAAGTCTCGCTTCCCATCGGTCAAAAGGGCCAGGCTGAATAAAGTGTCAAAACCAGAAATGCAGGACAGGCCATGGAGAAATGGGAGCCTTGCTACGCTGATGGGCGGGATGTAAATTGCCAACAGCCACTCTGGAGAAGTGTACGGTGTGTCCTGAAACATCTAAAAAACTCAGCTTAGAGAGCATAGGGCACTTCCACTCATGGGCGTGTAAATTGGGAAAACTAAAAATCAGCAAGACACAGGCACCCCAAAGTTTAGGGCTGCTCTGTTGACAAGAACCTCCACTTTGTGACACCTTAAATATCCCAGGAAAGACAAGAATGGATAAAGAAGTTGTGGTCCTTATGTACAATGGAATATCACTCAGCCAGGAAATCAACGTCATAAGGCTAGTAGCAGCATGATGAGTGGATTTGGGTACGACGATTCTAAGTGAAATAAGTCACACAGAAAAAGACACTTATCATAGATATCACTTATAGAGGGAATGTAAAAACCGCTACCCTTGAACTGAATTACATAACAGGTCAGAGTCACACGTTTAGAAAACACACTAGGGCTGCTTAACAGGAAAGGTGAGGTGGGGTGATGCATAAAACAAGGGTTTCAAATTAGCTCAGATAGCGTTCCATAAACCCAATATGTAATAGACAAGACCTACTCCTTCCTCAGTGAACTGGACTCAACACGCCCTATTCATCGCCCAAGAATATATCTGACTAGTAAGAATCTTAAAACCTATGTATTGATATCTCTCTGTAAGTGAGTGAAGTGGGTGAAAAGCGGCATAACCACAGCAGTGAAAAGCAGCTAAACCCCATTATACAAATCAATTACTTTTAAAAACCCGTGAAACAAAGACAGTGAAAGAGAGAGAAATTCTGACAAAATTCGTTCAGGGGCTGTGATGCAACCTGGATTGACCATATGTAGACCCACAGATGGATGAGACATAAGGGTGGACACTCTTGGGGCTGAGAGGTTTGGTGAGGTTGGGTGAGCAAACGCAGACCCTTTAAAGTAATACTGTGTGGTACCCATCCCATGGGTCCCAAATCTCCAGGTTCAAGGGCATCTTCCTACATCGAAAACATGCATGAGAAACCCAGAAGATGGTACACCGTGTGATCGGGAAAGGTTTCTAAAACGCACCTCATTTCTCTTCTCCTTGTGCTCCGGTTCGCCATTCCAGCCGCTATACTAGCAATCTCCCTGCTTGGAGAATCAGCACCTTTAACCTCCTGTTCCGTACAGGTTGCAATTTGTCCTGAGGATGAACGGGAAGAGGGGGAACCAATGAGAGACTAGCTCTAGGTGTTAGGACAGGCACAGGTCACTCTATTTTCCCATCAGGAAGAAGAATTAACCTCAGGGTCAGCTTGCCGCCCGGAGCCAGAATAGGGCCTGAAGCAATCCTGCGCTTTTGCGGCCAGCTCCCAAGAAAGCGAGTTGAAAAATGGAGCTCAGGGGCACTGCAATTCACAAACCTGCAGACTTAGAAATGATAACTCTCGTCCACAAATATATTGAGGGAAGGCAACGAAGAGGATTTGAAAGCAAGGCAGAATTGCAGGAAACAGATTTCAGGAGGTAGATTCGAATCGCCTTTAAAGCACAGGAAAAGCGGCAAAACCTCGACAATGATGCCCTTGGCCAAAAAGGGCGTATGCGTTTTTTCCTGAATATATTCAGGAAAAAACGCATACGCCCTTTTTGGCCAACCAAGCAACCTGGAAAGGCAAATCAGCGCTACAAAGAAGTCTCGCTTCCCATCGGTCAAAAGGGCCAGGCTGAATAAAGTGTCAAAACCAGAAATGCAGGACAGGCCATGGAGAAATGGGAGCCTTGCTACGCTGATGGGCGGGATGTAAATTGCCAACAGCCACTCTGGAGAAGTGTACGGTGTGTCCTGAAACATCTAAAAAACTCAGCTTAGAGAGCATAGGGCACTTCCACTCATGGGCGTATAAATTGGGAAAACTAAAAATCAGCAAGACACAGGCACCCCAAAGTTTAGGGCTGCTCTGTTGACAAGAACCTCCACTTTGTGACACCTTAAATATCCCAGGAAAGACAAGAATGGATAAAGAAGTTGTGGTCCTTATGTACAATGGAATATCACTCAGCCATGAAATCAACGTCATAAGGCTAGTAGCAGCATGATGAGTGGATTTGGGTACGACGATTCTAAGTGAAATAAGTCTAACAGAAAAAGACACTTATCATAAGATATCACTTATAGAGGGAATGTAAAAACCGCTACCCTTGAACTGAATTACATAACAGGTCAGAGTCACACGTTTAGAAAACACACTAGGGCTGCTTAACGGGAAAGGTGAGGTGGGGTGATGCATAAAACAAGGGTTTCAAATTAGCTCAGATAGCGTTCCATAAACCCAATATGTAATAGACAAGACCTACTCCTTCCTCAGTGAACTGGACTCAACACGCCCTATTCATCGCCCAAGAATATATCTGTCTAGTAAGAATCTTAACACCTATGTATTGATATCTCTCTGTAAGTGAGTCAAGTGGGTGAAAAGCGGCATAACCACAGCAGTGAAAAGCAGCTAAACCCCATTATACAAATCAATTACTTTTAAAAACCCGTGAAACAAAGACAGTGAAAGAGAGAGAAATTCTGACAAAATTCGTTCAGGGGCTGTGATGCAACCTGGATTGACCATATGTAGACCCACAGATGGATGAGACATAAGGGTGGACACTCTTGGGGCTGAGAGGTTTGGTGAGGTTGGGTGAGCAAACGCAGACCCTTTAAAGTAATACTGTGTGGTACCCATCCCATGGGTCCCAAATCTCCAGGTTCAAGGGCATCTTCCTACATCGAAAACATGCATGAGAAACCCAGAAGATGGTACACCGTGTGATCGGGAAAGGTTTCTAAAACGCACCTCATTTCTCTTCTCCTTGTGCTCCGGTTCGCCATTCCAGCCGCTATACTAGCAATCTCCCTGCTTGGAGAATCAGCACCTTTAACCTCCTGTTCCGTACAGGTTGCAATTTGTCCTGAGGATGAACGGGAAGAGGGGGAACCAATGAGAGACTAGCTCTAGGTGTTAGGACAGGCACAGGTCACTCTATTTTCCCATCAGGAAGAAGAATTAACCTCAGGGTCAGCTTGCCGCCCGGAGCCAGAATAGGGCCTGAAGCAATCCTGCGCTTTTGCGGCCAGCTCCCAAGAAAGCGAGTTGAAAAATGGAGCTCAGGGGCACTGCAATTCACAAACCTGCAGACTTAGAAATGATAACTCTCGTCCACAAATATATTGAGGGAAGGCAACGAAGAGGATTTGAAAGCAAGGCAGAATTGCAGGAAACAGATTTCAGGAGGTAGATTCGAATCGCCTTTAAAGCACAGGAAAAGCGGCAAAACCTCGACAATGATGCCCTTGGCCAAAAAGGGCGTATGCGTTTTTTCCTGAATATATTCAGGAAAAAACGCATACGCCCTTTTTGGCCAACCAAGCAACCTGGAAAGGCAAATCAGCGCTACAAAGAAGTCTCGCTTCCCATCGGTCAAAAGGGCCAGGCTGAATAAAGTGTCAAAACCAGAAATGCAGGACAGGCCATGGAGAAATGGGAGCCTTGCTACGCTGATGGGCGGGATGTAAATTGCCAACAGCCACTCTGGAGAAGTGTACGGTGTGTCCTGAAACATCTAAAAAACTCAGCTTAGAGAGCATAGGGCACTTCCACTCATGGGCGTATAAATTGGGAAAACTAAAAATCAGCAAGACACAGGCACCCCAAAGTTTAGGGCTGCTCTGTTGACAAGAACCTCCACTTTGTGACACCTTAAATATCCCAGGAAAGACAAGAATGGATAAAGAAGTTGTGGTCCTTATGTACAATGGAATATCACTCAGCCATGAAATCAACGTCATAAGGCTAGTAGCAGCATGATGAGTGGATTTGGGTACGACGATTCTAAGTGAAATAAGTCTAACAGAAAAAGACACTTATCATAAGATATCACTTATAGAGGGAATGTAAAAACCGCTACCCTTGAACTGAATTACATAACAGGTCAGAGTCACACGTTTAGAAAACACACTAGGGCTGCTTAACGGGAAAGGTGAGGTGGGGTGATGCATAAAACAAGGGTTTCAAATTAGCTCAGATAGCGTTCCATAAACCCAATATGTAATAGACAAGACCTACTCCTTCCTCAGTGAACTGGACTCAACACGCCCTATTCATCGCCCAAGAATATATCTGTCTAGTAAGAATCTTAACACCTATGTATTGATATCTCTCTGTAAGTGAGTCAAGTGGGTGAAAAGCGGCATAACCACAGCAGTGAAAAGCAGCTAAACCCCATTATACAAATCAATTACTTTTAAAAACCCGTGAAACAAAGACAGTGAAAGAGAGAGAAATTCTGACAAAATTCGTTCAGGGGCTGTGATGCAACCTGGATTGACCATATGTAGACCCACAGATGGATGAGACATAAGGGTGGACACTCTTGGGGCTGAGAGGTTTGGTGAGGTTGGGTGAGCAAACGCAGACCCTTTAAAGTAATACTGTGTGGTACCCATCCCATGGGTCCCAAATCTCCAGGTTCAAGGGCATCTTCCTACATCGAAAACATGCATGAGAAACCCAGAAGATGGTACACCGTGTGATCGGGAAAGGTTTCTAAAATGCACCTCATTTCTCATCTCCTTGTGCTCCGGTTCGCCATTCCAGCCGCTATACTAGCAATCTCCCTGCTTGGAGAATCAGCACCTTTAACCTCCTGTTCCGTACAGGTTGCAATTTGTCCTGAGGATGAACGGGAAGAGGGGGAACCAATGAGAGACTAGCTCTAGGTGTTGGGACAGGCACAGGTCACTCTATTTTCCCATCAGGAAGAAGAATTAACCTCAGGCTCAGCTTGCCGCCCGGAGCCAGAATAGGGCCTGAAGCAATCCTGCGCTTTTGCGGCCAGCTCCCAAGAAAGCGAGTTGAAAAATGGAGCTCAGGGGCACTGCAATTCACAAACATGCAGACTTAGAAATGATAACTCTCGCCCACAAATATATTGAGGGAAGGCAACGAAGAGGATTTGAAAGCAAGGCAGAATTGCAGGAATCAGATTTCAGGAGGTAGATTCGAATCGCCTTTAAAGCACAGGAAAAGCGGCAAAACCTCGACAATGATGCCCTTGGCCAAAAAGGGCGTATGCGTGTTTTCCTGAATATATTCAGGAAAAAACGCATACGCCCTTTTTGGCCAACCAAGCAACCTGGAAAGGCAAATCAGCGCTACAAAGAAGTCTCGCTTCCCATCGGTCAAAAGGGCCAGGCTGAATAAAGTGTCAAAACCAGAAATGCAGGACAGGCCATGGAGAAATGGGAGCCTTGCTACGCTGATGGGCGGGATGTAAATTGCCAACAGCCACTCTGGAGAAGTGTACGGTGTGTCCTGAAACATCTAAAAAACTCAGCTTAGAGAGCATAGGGCACTTCCACTCATGGGCGTGTAAATTGGGAAAACTAAAAATCAGCAAGACACAGGCACCCCAAAGTTTAGGGCTGCTCTGTTGACAAGAACCTCCACTTTGTGACACCTTAAATATCCCAGGAAAGACAAGAATGGACAAAGAAGTTGTGGTCCTTATGTACAATGAAATATCACTCAGCCATGAAATCAACGTCATAAGGCTAGTAGCAGCATGATGAGTGGATTTGGGTACGACGATTCTAAGTGAAATAAGTCACACAGAAAAAGACACTTATCATAAGATATCACTTATAGAGGGAATGTAAAAACCGCTACCCTTGAACTGAATTACATAACAGGTCAGAGTCACACGTTTAGAAAACACACTAGGGCTGCTTAACGGGAAAGGTGAGGTGGGGTGATGCATAAAACAAGGGTTTCAAATTAGCTCAGATAGCGTTCCATAAACCCAATATGTAATAGACAAGACCTACTCCTTCCTCAGTGAACTGGACTCAACACGCCCTATTCATCGCCCAAGAATATATCTGACTAGTAAGAATCTTAAAACCTATGTATTGATATCTCTCTGTAAGTGAGTGAAGTGGGTGAAAAGCGGCATAACCACAGCAGTGAAAAGCAGCTAAACCCCATTATACAAATCAATTACTTTTAAAAACCCGTGAAACAAAGACAGTGAAAGAGAGAGAAATTCTGACAAAATTCGTTCAGGGGCTGTGATGCAACCTGGATTGACCATATGTAGACCCACAGATGGATGAGACATAAGGGTGGACACTCTTGGGGCTGAGAGGTTTGGTGAGGTTGGGTGAGCAAACGCAGACCCTTTAAAGTAATACTGTGTGGTACCCATCCCATGGGTCCCAAATCTCCAGGTTCAAGGGCATCTTCCTACATCGAAAACATGCATGAGAAACCCAGAAGATGGTACACCGTGTGATCGGGAAAGGTTTCTAAAACGCACCTCATTTCTCATCTCCTTGTGCTCCGATTCGCCTTTCCAGCCGCTATACTAGCAATCTCACTGCCTGGAGAATCAGCACCTTTAACCTCCTGTTCCGTACAGGTTGCAATTTGTCCTGAGGATGAACGGGAAGAGGGGGAACCAATGAGAGACTAGCTCTAGGTGTTGGGACAGGCACAGGTCACTCTATTTTCCCATCAGGAAGAAGAATTAACCTCAGGCTCATCTTGCCGCCCGGAGCCAGAATAGGGCCTGAAGCAATCCTGCGCTTTTGCGGCCAGCTCCCAAAAAAGCGAGTTGAAAAATGGAGCTCAGGGGCACTGCAATTCACAAACCTGCAGACTTAGAAATGATAACTCTCGTCCACAAATATATTGAGGGAAGGCAACGAAGAGGATTTGAAAGCAAGGCAGAATTGCAGGAATCAGATTTCAGGAGGTAGATTCGAATCGACTTTAAAGCACAGGAAAAGCGGCAAAACCTCGACAATGATGCCCTTGGCCAAAAAGGGCGTATGCGTTTTTTCCTGAATATATTCAGGAAAAAACGCATACGCCCTTTTTGGCCAACCAAGCAACCTGGAAAGGCAAATCAGCGCTACAAAGAAGTCTCGCTTCCCATCGGTCAAAAGGGCCAGGCTGAATAAAGTGTCAAAACCAGAAATGCAGGACAGGCCATGGAGAAATGGGAGCCTTGCTACGCTGATGGGCGGGATGTAAATTGCCAACAGCCACTCTGGAGAAGTGTACGGTGTGTCCTGAAACATCTAAAAAACTCAGCTTAGAGAGCATAGGGCACTTCCACTCATGGGCGTGTAAATTGGGAAAACTAAAAATCAGCAAGACACAGGCACCCCAAAGTTTAGGGCTGCTCTGTTGACAAGAACCTCCACTTTGTGACACCTTAAATATCCCAGGAAAGACAAGAATGGACAAAGAAGTTGTGGTCCTTATGTACAATGGAATATCACTCAGCCATGAAATCAACGTCATAAGGCTAGTAGCAGCATGATGAGTGGATTTGGGTACGACGATTCTAAGTGAAATAAGTCACACAGAAAAAGACACTTATCATAGATATCACTTATAGAGGGAATGTAAAAACCGCTACCCTTGAACTGAATTACATAACAGGTCAGAGTCACACGTTTAGAAAACACACTAGGGCTGCTTAACGGGAAAGGTGAGGTGGGGTGATGCATAAAACAAGGGTTTCAAATTAGCTCAGATAGCGTTCCATAAACCCAATATGTAATAGACAAGACCTACTCCTTCCTCAGTGAACTGGACTCAACACGCCCTATTCATCGCCCAAGAATATATCTGACTAGTAAGAATCTTAAAACCTATGTATTGATATCTCTCTGTAAGTGAGTGAAGTGGGTGAAAAGCGGCATAACCACAGCAGTGAAAAGCAGCTAAACCCCATTATACAAATCAATTACTTTTAAAAACCCGTGAAACAAAGACAGTGAAAGAGAGAGAAATTCTGACAAAATTCGTTCAGGGGCTGTGATGCAACCTGGATTGACCATATGTAGACCCACAGATGGATGAGACATAAGGGTGGACACTCTTGGGGCTGAGAGGTTTGGTGAGGTTGGGTGAGCAAACGCAGACCCTTTAAAGTAATACTGCGTGGAACCCATCCAATGGGTCCCAAATCTCCAGGTTCAAGGGCATCTTCCTACATCGAAAACATACATGAGAAACCCAGAAGATGGTACACCGTGTGATCGGGAAAGGTTTCTAAAACGCACCTCATTTCTCATCTCCTTGTGCTCCGGTTCGCCTTTCCAGCCGCTATACTAGCAATCTCCCTGCCTGGAGAATCAGCACCTTTAACCTCCTGTACCAAACAGGTTGCAATTTGTCCTGAGGATGAACGGGAAGAGGGGGAACCAATGAGAGACTAGCTCTAGGTGTTGGGACAGGCACAGGTCACTCTATTTTCCCATCAGGAAGAAGAATTAACCACAGGCTCAGCCTGCCGCCCGAAGCCAGAATAGGGCCTGAAGCAAACCTGCGCTTTTGCGGCCAGCTCCCAAGAAAGCGACTTGAAAAATGGAGCTCAGGGGCACTGCAATTCACAAACCTGCAGACTTAGAAATGATAACTCTCGTCCACAAATATATTGAGGGAAGGCAACGAAGAGGATTTGAAAGCATGGCAGAATTGCAGGAAACAGATTTCAAGACGTAGATTCGAATCGCCTTTAAAGCACAGGAAAAGCGGCAAAACCTCGACAATGATGCCCTTGGCCAAAAAGGGCGTATGCGTTTTTTCCTGAATATATTCAGGAAAAAACGCATACGCCCTTTTTGGCCAACCAAGCAACCTGGAAAGGCAAATCAGCGCTACAAAGAAGTCTCGCTTCCCATCGGTCAAAAGGGCCAGGCTGAATAAAGTGTCAAAACCAGAAATGCAGGACAGGCCATGGAGAAATGGGAGCCTTGCTACGCTGATGGGCGGGATGTAAATTGCCAACAGCCACTCTGGAGAAGTGTACGGTGTGTCCTGAAACATCTAAAAAACTCAGCTTAGAGAGCATAGGGCACTTCCACTCATGGGCGTGTAAATTGGGAAAACTAAAAATCAGCAAGACACAGGCACCCCAAAGTTTAGGGCTGCTCTGTTGACAAGAACCTCCACTTTGTGACACCTTAAATATCCCAGGAAAGACAAGAATGGACAAAGAAGTTGTGGTCCTTATGTACAATGGAATATCACTCAGCCATGAAATCAACGTCATAAGGCTAGTAGCAGCATGATGAGTGGATTTGGGTACGACGATTCTAAGTGAAATAAGTCACACAGAAAAAGACACTTATCATAGATATCACTTATAGAGGGAATGTAAAAACCGCTACCCTTGAACTGAATTACATAACAGGTCAGAGTCACACGTTTAGAAAACACACTAGGGCTGCTTAACGGGAAAGGTGAGGTGGGGTGATGCATAAAACAAGGGTTTCAAATTAGCTCAGATAGCGTTCCATAAACCCAATATGTAATAGACAAGACCTACTCCTTCCTCAGTGAACTGGACTCAACACGCCCTATTCATCGCCCAAGAATATATCTGACTAGTAAGAATCTTAAAACCTATGTATTGATATCTCTCTGTAAGTGAGTGAAGTGGGTGAAAAGCGGCATAACCACAGCAGTGAAAAGCAGCTAAACCCCATTATACAAATCAATTACTTTTAAAAACCCGTGAAACAAAGACAGTGAAAGAGAGAGAAATTCTGACAAAATTCGTTCAGGGGCTGTGATGCAACCTGGATTGACCATATGTAGACCCACAGATGGATGAGACATAAGGGTGGACACTCTTGGGGCTGAGAGGTTTGGTGAGGTTGGGTGAGCAAACGCAGACCCTTTAAAGTAATACTGCGTGGAACCAATCCAATGGGTCCCAAATCTCCAGGTTCAAGGGCATCTTCGTACATCGAAAACATACATGAGAAACCCAGAAGATGGTACACCGTGTGATCGGGAAAGGTTTCTAAAACGCACCTCATTTCTCATCTCCTTGTGCTCCGGTTCGCCTTTCCAGCCGCTATACTAGCAATCTCCCTGCCTGGAGAATCAGCACCTTTAACCTCCTGCACCAAACAGGTTGCAATTTGTCCTGAGGATGAACGGGAAGAGGGGGAACCAATGAGAGACTAGCTCTAGGTGTTGGGACAGGCACAGGTCACTCTATTTTCCCATCAGGAAGAAGAATTAACCACAGGCTCAGCCTGCCGCCCGAAGCCAGAATAGGGCCTGAAGCAAACCTGCGCTTTTGCGGCCAGCTCCCAAGAAAGCGAGTTGAAAAATGGAGCTCAGGGGCACTGCAATTCACAAACCTGCAGACTTAGAAATGATAACTCTCCTCCACAAATATATTGAGGGAAGGCAACGAAGAGGATTTGAAAGCATAGCAGAATTGCAGGAAACAGATTTCAAGACGTAGATTCGAATCGCCTTTAAAGCACAGGAAAAGCGGCAAAACCTCGACAATGATGCCCTTGGCCAAAAAGGGCGTATGCGTTTTTTCCTGAATATATTCAGGAAAAAACGCATACGCCCTTTTTGGCCAACCAAGCAACCTGGAAAGGCAAATCAGCGCTACAAAGAAGTCTCGCTTCCCATCGGTCAAAAGGGCCAGGCTGAATAAAGTGTCAAAACCAGAAATGCAGGACAGGCCATGGAGAAATGGGAGCCTTGCTACGCTGATGGGCGGGATGTAAATTGCCAACAGCCACTCTGGAGAAGTGTACGGTGTGTCCTGAAACATCTAAAAAACTCAGCTTAGAGAGCATAGGGCACTTCCACTCATGGGCGTGTAAATTGGGAAAACTAAAAATCAGCAAGACACAGGCACACCAAAGTTTAGGGCTGCTCTGTTGACAAGAACCTCCACTTTGTCACACCTTAAATATCCCAGGAAAGACAAGAATGGATAAAGAAGTTGTGGTCCTTATGTACAATGGAATATCACTCAGCCATGAAATCAACGTCATAAGGCTAGTAGCAGCATGATGAGTGGATTTGGGTACGACGATTCTAAGTGAAATAAGTCACACAGAAAAAGACACTTATCATAAGATATCACTTATAGAGGGAATGTAAAAACCGCTACCCTTGAACTGAATTACATAACAGGTCAGAGTCACACGTTTAGAAAACACACTAGGGCTGCTTAACGGGAAAGGTGAGGTGGGGTGATGCATAAAACAAGGGTTTCAAATTAGCTCAGATAGCGTTCCATAAACCCAATATGTAATAGACAAGACCTACTCCTTCCTCAGTGAACTGGACTCAACACGCCCTATTCATCGCCCAAGAATATATCTGACTAGTAAGAATCTTAAAACCTATGTATTGATATCTCTCTGTAAGTGAGTGAAGTGGGTGAAAAGCGGCATAACCACAGCAGTGAAAAGCAGCTAAACCCCATTATACAAATCAATTACTTTTAAAAACCCGTGAAACAAAGACAGTGAAAGAGAGAGAAATTCTGACAAAATTCGTTCAGGGGCTGTGATGCAACCTGGATTGACCATATGTAGACCCACAGATGGATGAGACATAAGGGTGGACACTCTTGGGGCTGAGAGGTTTGGTGAGGTTGGGTGAGCAAACGCAGACCCTTTAAAGTAATACTGTGTGGTACCCATCCCATGGGTCCCAAATCTCCAGGTTCAAGGGCATCTTCCTACATCGAAAACATGCATGAGAAACCCAGAAGATGGTACACCGTGTGATCGGGAAAGGTTTCTAAAACGCACCTCATTTCTCTTCTCCTTGTGCTCCGGTTCGCCATTCCAGCCGCTATACTAGCAATCTCCCTGCTTGGAGAATCAGCACCTTTAACCTCCTGTTCCGTACAGGTTGCAATTTGTCCTGAGGATGAACGGGAAGAGGGGGAACCAATGAGAGACTAGCTCTAGGTGTTAGGACAGGCACAGGTCACTCTATTTTCCCATCAGGAAGAAGAATTAACCTCAGGGTCAGCTTGCCGCCCGGAGCCAGAATAGGGCCTGAAGCAATCCTGCGCTTTTGCGGCCAGCTCCCAAGAAAGCGAGTTGAAAAATGGAGCTCAGGGGCACTGCAATTCACAAACCTGCAGACTTAGAAATGATAACTCTCGTCCACAAATATATTGAGGGAAGGCAACGAAGAGGATTTGAAAGCAAGGCAGAATTGCAGGAAACAGATTTCAGGAGGTAGATTCGAATCGCCTTTAAAGCACAGGAAAAGCGGCAAAACCTCGACAATGATGCCCTTGGCCAAAAAGGGCGTATGCGTTTTTTCCTGAATATATTCAGGAAAAAACGCATACGCCCTTTTTGGCCAACCAAGCAACCTGGAAAGGCAAATCAGCGCTACAAAGAAGTCTCGCTTCCCATCGGTCAAAAGGGCCAGGCTGAATAAAGTGTCAAAACCAGAAATGCAGAACAGGCCATGGAGAAATGGGAGCCTTGCTACGCTGATGGGCGGGATGTAAATTGCCAACAGCCACTCTGGAGAAGTGTACGGTGTGTCCTGAAACATCTAAAAAACTCAGCTTAGAGAGCATAGGGCACTTCCACTCATGGGCGTATAAATTGGGAAAACTAAAAATCAGCAAGACACAGGCACCCCAAAGTTTAGGGCTGCTCTGTTGACAAGAACCTCCACTTTGTGACACCTTAAATATCCCAGGAAAGACAAGAATGGATAAAGAAGTTGTGGTCCTTATGTACAATGGAATATCACTCAGCCATGAAATCAACGTCATAAGGCTAGTAGCAGCATGATGAGTGGATTTGGGTACGACGATTCTAAGTGAAATAAGTCACACAGAAAAAGACACTTATCATAAGATATCACTTATAGAGGGAATGTAAAAACCGCTACCCTTGAACTGAATTACATAACAGGTCAGAGTCACACGTTTAGAAAACACACTAGGGCTGCTTAACGGGAAAGGTGAGGTGGGGTGATGCATAAAACAAGGGTTTCAAATTAGCTCAGATAGCGTTCCATAAACCCAATATGTAATAGACAAGACCTACTCCTTCCTCAGTGAACTGGACTCAACACGCCCTATTCATCGCCCAAGAATATATCTGACTAGTAAGAATCTTAAAACCTATGTATTGATATCTCTCTGTAAGTGAGTCAAGTGGGTGAAAAGCGGCATAACCACAGCAGTGAAAAGCAGCTAAACCCCATTATACAAATCAATTACTTTTAAAAACCCGTGAAACAAAGACAGTGAAAGAGAGAGAAATTCTGACAAAATTCGTTCAGGGGCTGTGATGCAACCTGGATTGACCATATGTAGACCCACAGATGGATGAGACATAAGGGTGGACACTCTTGGGGCTGAGAGGTTTGGTGAGGTTGGGTGAGCAAACGCAGACCCTTTAAAGTAATACTGTGTGGTACCCATCCCATGGGTCCCAAATCTCCAGGTTCAAGGGCATCTTCCTACATCGAAAACATGCATGAGAAACCCAGAAGATGGTACACCGTGTGATCGGGAAAGGTTTCTAAAATGCACCTCATTTCTCATCTCCTTGTGCTCCGGTTCGCCATTCCAGCCGCTATACTAGCAATCTCCCTGCTTGGAGAATCAGCACCTTTAACCTCCTGTTCCGTACAGGTTGCAATTTGTCCTGAGGATGAACGGGAAGAGGGGGAACCAATGAGAGACTAGCTCTAGGTGTTGGGACAGGCACAGGTCACTCTATTTTCCCATCAGGAAGAAGAATTAACCACAGGCTCAGCCTGCCGCCCGAAGCCAGAATAGGGCCTGAAGCAAACCTGCGCTTTTGCGGCCAGCTCCCAAGAAAGCGACTTGAAAAATGGAGCTCAGGGGCACTGCAATTCACAAACCTGCAGACTTAGAAATGATAACTCTCGTCCACAAATATATTGAGGGAAGGCAACGAAGAGGATTTGAAAGCAAGGCAGAATTGCAGGAATCAGATTTCAGGAGGTAGATTCGAATCGCCTTTAAAGCACAGGAAAAGCGGCAAAACCTCGACAATGATGCCCTTGGCCAAAAAGGGCGTATGCGTTTTTTCCTGAATATATTCAGGAAAAAACGCATACGCCCTTTTTGGCCAACCAAGCAACCTGGAAAGGCAAATCAGCGCTACAAAGAAGTCTCGCTTCCCATCGGTCAAAAGGGCCAGGCTGAATAAAGTGTCAAAACCAGAAATGCAGGACAGGCCATGGAGAAATGGGAGCCTTGCTACGCTGATGGGCGGGATGTAAATTGCCAACAGCCACTCTGGAGAAGTGTACGGTGTGTCCTGAAACATCTAAAAAACTCAGCTTAGAGAGCATAGGGCACTTCCACTCATGGGCGTGTAAATTGGGAAAACTAAAAATCAGCAAGACACAGGCACCCCAAAGTTTAGGGCTGCTCTGTTGACAAGAACCTCCACTTTGTGACACCTTAAATATCCCAGGAAAGACAAGAATGGATAAAGAAGTTGTGGTCCTTATGTACAATGGAATATCACTCAGCCATGAAATCAACGTCATAAGGCTAGTAGCAGCATGATGAGTGGATTTGGGTACGACGATTCTAAGTGAAATAAGTCACACAGAAAAAGACACTTATCATAAGATATCACTTATAGAGGGAATGTAAAAACCGCTACCCTTGAACTGAATTACATAACAGGTCAGAGTCACACGTTTAGAAAACACACTAGGGCTGCTTAACGGGAAAGGTGAGGTGGGGTGATGCATAAAACAAGGGTTTCAAATTAGCTCAGATAGCGTTCCATAAACCCAATATGTAATAGACAAGACCTACTCCTTCCTCAGTGAACTGGACTCAACACGCCCTATTCATCGCCCAAGAATATATCTGACTAGTAAGAATCTTAACACCTATGTATTGATATCTCTCTGTAAGTGAGTCAAGTGGGTGAAAAGCGGCATAACCACAGCAGTGAAAAGCAGCTAAACCCCATTATACAAATCAATTACTTTTAAAAACCCGTGAAACAAAGACAGTGAAAGAGAGAGAAATTCTGACAAAATTCGTTCAGGGGCTGTGATGCAACCTGGATTGACCATATGTAGACCCACAGATGGATGAGACATAAGGGTGGACACTCTTGGGGCTGAGAGGTTTGGTGAGGTTGGGTGAGCAAACGCAGACCCTTTAAAGTAATACTGTGTGGTACCCATCCCATGGGTCCCAAATCTCCAGGTTCAAGGGCATCTTCCTACATCGAAAACATGCATGAGAAACCCAGAAGATGGTACACCGTGTGATCGGGAAAGTTTCTAAAACGCAGCTCATTTCTCATCTCCTTGTGCTCCGGTTCGCCTTTCCAGCCGCTATACTAGCAATCTCCCTGCCTGGAGAATCAGCACCTTTAACCTCCTGTACCAAACAGGTTGCAATTTGTCCTGAGGATGAACGGGAAGAGGGGGAACCAATGAGAGACTAGCTCTAGGTGTTGGGACAGGCACAGGTCACTCTATTTTCCCATCAGGAAGAAGAATTAACCACAGGCTCAGCCTGCCGCCCGAAGCCAGAATAGGGCCTGAAGCAAACCTGCGCTTTTGCGGCCAGCTCCCAAGAAAGCGAGTTGAAAAATGGAGCTCAGGGGCACTGCAATTCACAAACCTGCAGACTTAGAAATGATAACTCTCGTCCACAAATATATTGAGGGAAGGCAACGAAGAGGATTTGAAAGCAAGGCAGAATTGCAGGAAACAGATTTCAGGAGGTAGATTCGAATCGCCTTTAAAGCACAGGAAAAGCGGCAAAACCTCGACAATGATGCCCTTGGCCAAAAAGAGCGTATGCGTTTTTTCCTGAATATATTCAGGAAAAAACGCATACGCCCTTTTTGGCCAACCAAGCAACCTGGAAAGGCAAATCAGCGCTACAAAGAAGTCTCGCTTCCCATCGGTCAAAAGGGCCAGGCTGAATAAAGTGTCAAAACCAGAAATGCAGGACAGGCCATGGAGAAATGGGAGCCTTGCTACGCTGATGGGCTGGATGTAAATTGCCAACAGCCACTCTGGAGAAGTGTACGGTGTGTCCTGAAACATCTAAAAAACTCAGCTTAGAGAGCATAGGGCACTTCCACTCATGGGCGTGTAAATTGGGAAAACTAAAAATCAGCAAGACACAGGCACCCCAAAGTTTAGGGCTGCTCTGTTGACAAGAACCTCCACTTTGTGACACCTTAAATATCCCAGGAAAGACAAGAATGGATAAAGAAGTTGTGGTCCTTATGTACAATGGAATATCACTCAGCCATGAAATCAACGTCATAAGGCTAGTAGCAGCATGATGAGTGGATTTGGGTACGACGATTCTAAGTGAAATAAGTCACACAGAAAAAGACACTTATCATAAGATATCACTTATAGAGGGAATGTAAAAACCGCTACCCTTGAACTGAATTACATAACAGGTCAGAGTCACACGTTTAGAAAACACACTAGGGCTGCTTAACGGGAAAGGTGAGGTGGGGTGATGCATAAAACAAGGGTTTCAAATTAGCTCAGATAGCGTTCCATAAACCCAATATGTAATAGACAAGACCTACTCCTTCCTCAGTGAACTGGACTCAACACGCCCTATTCATCGCCCAAGAATATATCTGACTAGTAAGAATCTTAAAACCTATGTATTGATATCTCTCTGTAAGTGAGTGAAGTGGGTGAAAAGCGGCATAACCACAGCAGTGAAAAGCAGCTAAACCCCATTATACAAATCAATTACTTTTAAAAACCCGTGAAACAAAGACAGTGAAAGAGAGAGAAATTCTGACAAAATTCGTTCAGGGGCTGTGATGCAACCTGGATTGACCATATGTAGACCCACAGATGGATGAGACATAAGGGTGGACACTCTTGGGGCTGAGAGGTTTGGTGAGGTTGGGTGAGCAAACGCAGACCCTTTAAAGTAATACTGTGTGGTACCCATCCCATGGGTCCCAAATCTCCAGGTTCAAGGGCATCTTCCTACATCGAAAACATGCATGAGAA
The DNA here is from genome assembly GCF_965194805.1 of Balaenoptera borealis. Classification (NCBI taxonomy): domain Eukaryota; kingdom Metazoa; phylum Chordata; class Mammalia; order Artiodactyla; family Balaenopteridae; genus Balaenoptera; species Balaenoptera borealis. The sequence goes on from NW_028123839.1 coordinate 559,422, forward strand.
ACCCAGAAGATGGTACACCGTGTGATCGGGAAAGGTTTCTAAAACGCACCTCATTTCTCATCTCCTTGTGCTCCGGTTCGCCATTCCAGCCGCTATACTAGCAATCTCCCTGCTTGGAGAATCAGCACCTTTAACCTCCTGTTCCGTACAGGTTGCAATTTGTCCTGAGGATGAACGGGAAGAGGGGGAACCAATGAGAGACTAGCTCTAGGTGTTGGGACAGGCACAGGTCACTCTATTTTCCCATCAGGAAGAAGAATTAACCTCAGGCTCAGCTTGCCGCCCGGAGCCAGAATAGGGCCTGAAGCAATCCTGCGCTTTTGCGGCCAGCTCCCAAGAAAGCGAGTTGAAAAATGGAGCTCAGGGGCACTGCAATTCACAAACCTGCAGACTTAGAAATGATAACTCTCGTCCACAAATATATTGAGGGAAGGCAACGAAGAGGATTTGAAAGCAAGGCAGAATTGCAGGAATCAGATTTCAGGAGGTAGATTCGAATCGCCTTTAAAGCACAGGAAAAGCGGCAAAACCTCGACAATGATGCCCTTGGCCAAAAAGGGCGTATGCGTTTTTTCCTGAATATATTCAGGAAAAAACGCATACGCCCTTTTTGGCCAACCAAGCAACCTGGAAAGGCAAATCAGCGCTACAAAGAAGTCTCGCTTCCCATCGGTCAAAAGGGCCAGGCTGAATAAAGTGTCAAAACCAGAAATGCAGGACAGGCCATGGAGAAATGGGAGCCTTGCTACGCTGATGGGCGGGATGTAAATTGCCAACAGCCACTCTGGAGAAGTGTACGGTGTGTCCTGAAACATCTAAAAAACTCAGCTTAGAGAGCATAGGGCACTTCCACTCATGGGCGTGTAAATTGGGAAAACTAAAAATCAGCAAGACACAGGCACACCAAAGTTTAGGGCTGCTCTGTTGACAAGAACCTCCACTTTGTCACACCTTAAATATCCCAGGAAAGACAAGAATGGATAAAGAAGTTGTGGTCCTTATGTACAATGGAATATCACTCAGCCATGAAATCAACGTCATAAGGCTAGTAGCAGCATGATGAGTGGATTTGGGTACGACGATTCTAAGTGAAATAAGTCACACAGAAAAAGACACTTATCATAAGATATCACTTATAGAGGGAATGTAAAAACCGCTACCCTTGAACTGAATTACATAACAGGTCAGAGTCACACGTTTAGAAAACACACTAGGGCTGCTTAACGGGAAAGGTGAGGTGGGGTGATGCATAAAACAAGGGTTTCAAATTAGCTCAGATAGCGTTCCATAAACCCAATATGTAATAGACAAGACCTACTCCTTCCTCAGTGAACTGGACTCAACACGCCCTATTCATCGCCCAAGAATATATCTGACTAGTAAGAATCTTAAAACCTATGTATTGATATCTCTCTGTAAGTGAGTGAAGTGGGTGAAAAGCGGCATAACCACAGCAGTGAAAAGCAGCTAAACCCCATTATACAAATCAATTACTTTTAAAAACCCGTGAAACAAAGACAGTGAAAGAGAGAGAAATTCTGACAAAATTCGTTCAGGGGCTGTGATGCAACCTGGATTGACCATATGTAGACCCACAGATGGATGAGACATAAGGGTGGACACTCTTGGGGCTGAGAGGTTTGGTGAGGTTGGGTGAGCAAACGCAGACCCTTTAAAGTAATACTGTGTGGTACCCATCCCATGGGTCCCAAATCTCCAGGTTCAAGGGCATCTTCCTACATCGAAAACATGCATGAGAAACCCAGAAGATGGTACACCGTGTGATCGGGAAAGGTTTCTAAAACGCACCTCATTTCTCTTCTCCTTGTGCTCCGGTTCGCCATTCCAGCCGCTATACTAGCAATCTCCCTGCTTGGAGAATCAGCACCTTTAACCTCCTGTTCCGTACAGGTTGCAATTTGTCCTGAGGATGAACGGGAAGAGGGGGAACCAATGAGAGACTAGCTCTAGGTGTTAGGACAGGCACAGGTCACTCTATTTTCCCATCAGGAAGAAGAATTAACCTCAGGGTCAGCTTGCCGCCCGGAGCCAGAATAGGGCCTGAAGCAATCCTGCGCTTTTGCGGCCAGCTCCCAAGAAAGCGAGTTGAAAAATGGAGCTCAGGGGCACTGCAATTCACAAACCTGCAGACTTAGAAATGATAACTCTCGTCCACAAATATATTGAGGGAAGGCAACGAAGAGGATTTGAAAGCAAGGCAGAATTGCAGGAAACAGATTTCAGGAGGTAGATTCGAATCGCCTTTAAAGCACAGGAAAAGCGGCAAAACCTCGACAATGATGCCCTTGGCCAAAAAGGGCGTATGCGTTTTTTCCTGAATATATTCAGGAAAAAACGCATACGCCCTTTTTGGCCAACCAAGCAACCTGGAAAGGCAAATCAGCGCTACAAAGAAGTCTCGCTTCCCATCGGTCAAAAGGGCCAGGCTGAATAAAGTGTCAAAACCAGAAATGCAGGACAGGCCATGGAGAAATGGGAGCCTTGCTACGCTGATGGGCGGGATGTAAATTGCCAACAGCCACTCTGGAGAAGTGTACGGTGTGTCCTGAAACATCTAAAAAACTCAGCTTAGAGAGCATAGGGCACTTCCACTCATGGGCGTATAAATTGGGAAAACTAAAAATCAGCAAGACACAGGCACCCCAAAGTTTAGGGCTGCTCTGTTGACAAGAACCTCCACTTTGTGACACCTTAAATATCCCAGGAAAGACAAGAATGGATAAAGAAGTTGTGGTCCTTATGTACAATGGAATATCACTCAGCCATGAAATCAACGTCATAAGGCTAGTAGCAGCATGATGAGTGGATTTGGGTACGACGATTCTAAGTGAAATAAGTCACACAGAAAAAGACACTTATCATAAGATATCACTTATAGAGGGAATGTAAAAACCGCTACCCTTGAACTGAATTACATAACAGGTCAGAGTCACACGTTTAGAAAACACACTAGGGCTGCTTAACGGGAAAGGTGAGGTGGGGTGATGCATAAAACAAGGGTTTCAAATTAGCTCAGATAGCGTTCCATAAACCCAATATGTAATAGACAAGACCTACTCCTTCCTCAGTGAACTGGACTCAACACGCCCTATTCATCGCCCAAGAATATATCTGACTAGTAAGAATCTTAAAACCTATGTATTGATATCTCTCTGTAAGTGAGTCAAGTGGGTGAAAAGCGGCATAACCACAGCAGTGAAAAGCAGCTAAACCCCATTATACAAATCAATTACTTTTAAAAACCCGTGAAACAAAGACAGTGAAAGAGAGAGAAATTCTGACAAAATTCGTTCAGGGGCTGTGATGCAACCTGGATTGACCATATGTAGACCCACAGATGGATGAGACATAAGGGTGGACACTCTTGGGGCTGAGAGGTTTGGTGAGGTTGGGTGAGCAAACGCAGACCCTTTAAAGTAATACTGTGTGGTACCCATCCCATGGGTCCCAAATCTCCAGGTTCAAGGGCATCTTCCTACATCGAAAACATGCATGAGAAACCCAGAAGATGGTACACCGTGTGATCGGGAAAGGTTTCTAAAATGCACCTCATTTCTCATCTCCTTGTGCTCCGGTTCGCCATTCCAGCCGCTATACTAGCAATCTCCCTGCTTGGAGAATCAGCACCTTTAACCTCCTGTTCCGTACAGGTTGCAATTTGTCCTGAGGATGAACGGGAAGAGGGGGAACCAATGAGAGACTAGCTCTAGGTGTTGGGACAGGCACAGGTCACTCTATTTTCCCATCAGGAAGAAGAATTAACCACAGGCTCAGCCTGCCGCCCGAAGCCAGAATAGGGCCTGAAGCAAACCTGCGCTTTTGCGGCCAGCTCCCAAGAAAGCGACTTGAAAAATGGAGCTCAGGGGCACTGCAATTCACAAACCTGCAGACTTAGAAATGATAACTCTCGTCCACAAATATATTGAGGGAAGGCAACGAAGAGGATTTGAAAGCAAGGCAGAATTGCAGGAATCAGATTTCAGGAGGTAGATTCGAATCGCCTTTAAAGCACAGGAAAAGCGGCAAAACCTCGACAATGATGCCCTTGGCCAAAAAGGGCGTATGCGTTTTTTCCTGAATATATTCAGGAAAAAACGCATACGCCCTTTTTGGCCAACCAAGCAACCTGGAAAGGCAAATCAGCGCTACAAAGAAGTCTCGCTTCCCATCGGTCAAAAGGGCCAGGCTGAATAAAGTGTCAAAACCAGAAATGCAGGACAGGCCATGGAGAAATGGGAGCCTTGCTACGCTGATGGGCGGGATGTAAATTGCCAACAGCCACTCTGGAGAAGTGTACGGTGTGTCCTGAAACATCTAAAAAACTCAGCTTAGAGAGCATAGGGCACTTCCACTCATGGGCGTGTAAATTGGGAAAACTAAAAATCAGCAAGACACAGGCACCCCAAAGTTTAGGGCTGCTCTGTTGACAAGAACCTCCACTTTGTGACACCTTAAATATCCCAGGAAAGACAAGAATGGATAAAGAAGTTGTGGTCCTTATGTACAATGGAATATCACTCAGCCATGAAATCAACGTCATAAGGCTAGTAGCAGCATGATGAGTGGATTTGGGTACGACGATTCTAAGTGAAATAAGTCACACAGAAAAAGACACTTATCATAAGATATCACTTATAGAGGGAATGTAAAAACCGCTACCCTTGAACTGAATTACATAACAGGTCAGAGTCACACGTTTAGAAAACACACTAGGGCTGCTTAACGGGAAAGGTGAGGTGGGGTGATGCATAAAACAAGGGTTTCAAATTAGCTCAGATAGCGTTCCATAAACCCAATATGTAATAGACAAGACCTACTCCTTCCTCAGTGAACTGGACTCAACACGCCCTATTCATCGCCCAAGAATATATCTGACTAGTAAGAATCTTAACACCTATGTATTGATATCTCTCTGTAAGTGAGTCAAGTGGGTGAAAAGCGGCATAACCACAGCAGTGAAAAGCAGCTAAACCCCATTATACAAATCAATTACTTTTAAAAACCCGTGAAACAAAGACAGTGAAAGAGAGAGAAATTCTGACAAAATTCGTTCAGGGGCTGTGATGCAACCTGGATTGACCATATGTAGACCCACAGATGGATGAGACATAAGGGTGGACACTCTTGGGGCTGAGAGGTTTGGTGAGGTTGGGTGAGCAAACGCAGACCCTTTAAAGTAATACTGTGTGGTACCCATCCCATGGGTCCCAAATCTCCAGGTTCAAGGGCATCTTCCTACATCGAAAACATGCATGAGAAACCCAGAAGATGGTACACCGTGTGATCGGGAAAGTTTCTAAAACGCAGCTCATTTCTCATCTCCTTGTGCTCCGGTTCGCCTTTCCAGCCGCTATACTAGCAATCTCCCTGCCTGGAGAATCAGCACCTTTAACCTCCTGTACCAAACAGGTTGCAATTTGTCCTGAGGATGAACGGGAAGAGGGGGAACCAATGAGAGACTAGCTCTAGGTGTTGGGACAGGCACAGGTCACTCTATTTTCCCATCAGGAAGAAGAATTAACCACAGGCTCAGCCTGCCGCCCGAAGCCAGAATAGGGCCTGAAGCAAACCTGCGCTTTTGCGGCCAGCTCCCAAGAAAGCGAGTTGAAAAATGGAGCTCAGGGGCACTGCAATTCACAAACCTGCAGACTTAGAAATGATAACTCTCGTCCACAAATATATTGAGGGAAGGCAACGAAGAGGATTTGAAAGCAAGGCAGAATTGCAGGAAACAGATTTCAGGAGGTAGATTCGAATCGCCTTTAAAGCACAGGAAAAGCGGCAAAACCTCGACAATGATGCCCTTGGCCAAAAAGAGCGTATGCGTTTTTTCCTGAATATATTCAGGAAAAAACGCATACGCCCTTTTTGGCCAACCAAGCAACCTGGAAAGGCAAATCAGCGCTACAAAGAAGTCTCGCTTCCCATCGGTCAAAAGGGCCAGGCTGAATAAAGTGTCAAAACCAGAAATGCAGGACAGGCCATGGAGAAATGGGAGCCTTGCTACGCTGATGGGCTGGATGTAAATTGCCAACAGCCACTCTGGAGAAGTGTACGGTGTGTCCTGAAACATCTAAAAAACTCAGCTTAGAGAGCATAGGGCACTTCCACTCATGGGCGTGTAAATTGGGAAAACTAAAAATCAGCAAGACACAGGCACCCCAAAGTTTAGGGCTGCTCTGTTGACAAGAACCTCCACTTTGTGACACCTTAAATATCCCAGGAAAGACAAGAATGGATAAAGAAGTTGTGGTCCTTATGTACAATGGAATATCACTCAGCCATGAAATCAACGTCATAAGGCTAGTAGCAGCATGATGAGTGGATTTGGGTACGACGATTCTAAGTGAAATAAGTCACACAGAAAAAGACACTTATCATAAGATATCACTTATAGAGGGAATGTAAAAACCGCTACCCTTGAACTGAATTACATAACAGGTCAGAGTCACACGTTTAGAAAACACACTAGGGCTGCTTAACGGGAAAGGTGAGGTGGGGTGATGCATAAAACAAGGGTTTCAAATTAGCTCAGATAGCGTTCCATAAACCCAATATGTAATAGACAAGACCTACTCCTTCCTCAGTGAACTGGACTCAACACGCCCTATTCATCGCCCAAGAATATATCTGACTAGTAAGAATCTTAAAACCTATGTATTGATATCTCTCTGTAAGTGAGTGAAGTGGGTGAAAAGCGGCATAACCACAGCAGTGAAAAGCAGCTAAACCCCATTATACAAATCAATTACTTTTAAAAACCCGTGAAACAAAGACAGTGAAAGAGAGAGAAATTCTGACAAAATTCGTTCAGGGGCTGTGATGCAACCTGGATTGACCATATGTAGACCCACAGATGGATGAGACATAAGGGTGGACACTCTTGGGGCTGAGAGGTTTGGTGAGGTTGGGTGAGCAAACGCAGACCCTTTAAAGTAATACTGTGTGGTACCCATCCCATGGGTCCCAAATCTCCAGGTTCAAGGGCATCTTCCTACATCGAAAACATGCATGAGAAACCCAGAAGATGGTACACCGTGTGATCGGGAAAGGTTTCTAAAACGCACCTCATTTCTCATCTCCTTGTGCTCCGGTTCGCCATTCCAGCCGCTATACTAGCAATCTCCCTGCTTGGAGAATCAGCACCTTTAACCTCCTGTTCCGTACAGGTTGCAATTTGTCCTGAGGATGAACGGGAAGAGGGGGAACCAATGAGAGACTAGCTCTAGGTGTTGGGACAGGCACAGGTCACTCTATTTTCCCATCAGGAAGAAGAATTAACCTCAGGCTCAGCTTGCCGCCCGGAGCCAGAATAGGGCCTGAAGCAATCCTGCGCTTTTGCGGCCAGCTCCCAAGAAAGCGAGTTGAAAAATGGAGCTCAGGGGCACTGCAATTCACAAACCTGCAGACTTAGAAATGATAACTCTCGTCCACAAATATATTGAGGGAAGGCAACGAAGAGGATTTGAAAGCAAGGCAGAATTGCAGGAATCAGATTTCAGGAGGTAGATTCGAATCGCCTTTAAAGCACAGGAAAAGCGGCAAAACCTCGACAATGATGCCCTTGGCCAAAAAGGGCGTATGCGTTTTTTCCTGAATATATTCAGGAAAAAACGCATACGCCCTTTTTGGCCAACCAAGCAACCTGGAAAGGCAAATCAGCGCTACAAAGAAGTCTCGCTTCCCATCGGTCAAAAGGGCCAGGCTGAATAAAGTGTCAAAACCAGAAATGCAGGACAGGCCATGGAGAAATGGGAGCCTTGCTACGCTGATGGGCGGGATGTAAATTGCCAACAGCCACTCTGGAGAAGTGTACGGTGTGTCCTGAAACATCTAAAAAACTCAGCTTAGAGAGCATAGGGCACTTCCACTCATGGGCGTGTAAATTGGGAAAACTAAAAATCAGCAAGACACAGGCACCCCAAAGTTTAGGGCTGCTCTGTTGACAAGAACCTCCACTTTGTGACACCTTAAATATCCCAGGAAAGACAAGAATGGACAAAGAAGTTGTGGTCCTTATGTACAATGGAATATCACTCAGCCATGAAATCAACGTCATAAGGCTAGTAGCAGCATGATGAGTGGATTTGGGTACGACGATTCTAAGTGAAATAAGTCACACAGAAAAAGACACTTATCATAGATATCACTTATAGAGGGAATGTAAAAACCGCTACCCTTGAACTGAATTACATAACAGGTCAGAGTCACACGTTTAGAAAACACACTAGGGCTGCTTAACGGGAAAGGTGAGGTGGGGTGATGCATAAAACAAGGGTTTCAAATTAGCTCAGATAGCGTTCCATAAACCCAATATGTAATAGACAAGACCTACTCCTTCCTCAGTGAACTGGACTCAACACGCCCTATTCATCGCCCAAGAATATATCTGACTAGTAAGAATCTTAAAACCTATGTATTGATATCTCTCTGTAAGTGAGTGAAGTGGGTGAAAAGCGGCATAACCACAGCAGTGAAAAGCAGCTAAACCCCATTATACAAATCAATTACTTTTAAAAACCCGTGAAACAAAGACAGTGAAAGAGAGAGAAATTCTGACAAAATTCGTTCAGGGGCTGTGATGCAACCTGGATTGACCATATGTAGACCCACAGATGGATGAGACATAAGGGTGGACACTCTTGGGGCTGAGAGGTTTGGTGAGGTTGGGTGAGCAAACGCAGACCCTTTAAAGTAATACTGTGTGGTACCCATCCCATGGGTCCCAAATCTCCAGGTTCAAGGGCATCTTCCTACATCGAAAACATGCATGAGAAACCCAGAAGATGGTACACCGTGTGATCGGGAAAGGTTTCTAAAACGCACCTCATTTCTCTTCTCCTTGTGCTCCGGTTCGCCATTCCAGCCGCTATACTAGCAATCTCCCTGCTTGGAGAATCAGCACCTTTAACCTCCTGTTCCGTACAGGTTGCAATTTGTCCTGAGGATGAACGGGAAGAGGGGGAACCAATGAGAGACTAGCTCTAGGTGTTGGGACAGGCACAGGTCACTCTATTTTCCCATCAGGAAGAAGAATTAACCTCAGGCTCAGCTTGCCGCCCGGAGCCAGAATAGGGCCTGAAGCCATCCTGCGCTTTTGCGGCCAGCTCCCAAGAAAGCGAGTTGAAAAATGGAGCTCAGGGGCACTGCAATTCACGAACCTGCAGACTTAGAAATGATAACTCTCGTCCACAAATATATTGAGGGAAGGCAACGAAGAGGATTTGAAAACAAGGCAGAATTGCAGGAATCAGATTTCAGGAGGTAGATTCGAATCGCCTTTAAAGCACAGGAAAAGTGGCAAAACCTCGACAATGATGCCCTTGGCCAAAAAGGGCGTATGCGTTTTTTCCTGAATATATTCAGGAAAAAACGCATACGCCCTTTTTGGCCAACCAAGCAACCTGGAAAGGCAAATCAGCGCTACAAAGAAGTCTCGCTTCCCATCGGTCAAAAGGGCCAGGCTGAATAAAGTGTCAAAACCAGAAATGCAGGACAGGCCATGGAGAAATGGGAGCCTTGCTACGCTGATGGGCGGGATGTAAATTGCCAACAGCCACTCTGGAGAAGTGTACGGTGTGTCCTGAAACATCTAAAAAACTCAGCTTAGAGAGCATAGGGCACTTCCACTCATGGGCGTATAAATTGGGAAAACTAAAAATCAGCAAGACACAGGCACCCGAAAGTTTAGGGCTGCTCTGTTGACAAGAACCTCCACTTTGTTACACCTTAAATATCCCAGGAAAGACAAGAATGGATAAAGAAGTTGTGGTCCTTATGTACAATGGAATATCACTCAGCCATGAAATCAACGTCATAAGGCTAGTAGCAGCATGATGAGTGGATTTGGGTACGACGATTCTAAGTGAAATAAGTCACACAGAAAAAGACACTTATCATAAGATATCACTTATAGAGGGAATGTAAAAACCGCTACCCTTGAACTGAATTACATAACAGGTCAGAGTCACACGTTTAGAAAACACACTAGGGCTGCTTAACGGGAAAGGTGAGGTGGGGTGATGCATAAAACAAGGGTTTCAAATTAGCTCAGATAGCGTTCCATAAACCCAATATGTAATAGACAAGACCTACTCCTTCCTCAGTGAACTGGACTCAACACGCCCTATTCATCGCCCAAGAATATATCTGACTAGTAAGAAACTTAAAACCTATGTATTGATATCTCTCTGTAAGTGAGTGAAGTGGGTGAAAAGCGGCATAAACACAGCAGTGAAAAGCAGCTAAACCCCATTATACAAATCAATTACTTTTAAAAACCCGTGAAACAAAGACAGTGAAAGAGAGAGAAATTCTGACAAAATTCGTTCAGGGGCTGTGATGCAACCTGGATTGACCATATGTAGACCCACAGATGGATGAGACATAAGGGTGGACACTCTTGGGGCTGAGAGGTTTGGTGAGGTTGGGTGAGCAAACGCAGACCCTTTAAAGTAATACTGCGTGGAACCCATCCAATGGGTCCCAAATCTCCAGGTTCAAGGGCATCTTCCTACATCGAAAACATACATGAGAAACCCAGAAGATGGTACACCGTGTGATCGGGAAAGGTTTCTAAAACGCACCTCATTTCTCATCTCCTTGTGCTCCGGTTCGCCTTTCCAGCCGCTATACTAGCAATCTCCCTGCCTGGAGAATCAGCACCTTTAACCTCCTGTTCCGAACAGGTTGCAATTTGTCCTGAGGATGAACGGGAAGAGGGGGAACCAATGAGAGACTAGCTCTAGGTGTTGGGACAGGCACAGGTCACTCTATTTTCCCATCAGGAAGAAGAATTAACCACAGGCTCAGCCTGCCGCCCGAAGCCAGAATAGGGCCTGAAGCAAACCTGCGCTTTTGCGGCCAGCTCCCAAGAAAGCGAGTTGAAAAATGGAGCTCAGGGGCACTGCAATTCACAAACCTGCAGACTTAGAAATGATAACTCTCGTCCACAAATATATTGAGGGAAGGCAACGAAGAGGATTTGAAAGCAAGGCAGAATTGCAGGAAACAGATTTCAGGAGGTAGATTCGAATCGCCTTTAAAGCACAGGAAAAGCGGCAAAACCTCGACAATGATGCCCTTGGCCAAAAAGAGCGTATGCGTTTTTTCCTGAATATATTCAGGAAAAAACGCATACGCCCTTTTTGGCCAACCAAGCAACCTGGAAAGGCAAATCAGCGCTACAAAGAAGTCTCGCTTCCCATCGGTCAAAAGGGCCAGGCTGAATAAAGTGTCAAAACCAGAAATGCAGGACAGGCCATGGAGAAATGGGAGCCTTGCTACGCTGATGGGCTGGATGTAAATTGCCAACAGCCACTCTGGAGAAGTGTACGGTGTGTCCTGAAACATCTAAAAAACTCAGCTTAGAGAGCATAGGGCACTTCCACTCATGGGCGTGTAAATTGGGAAAACTAAAAATCAGCAAGACACAGGCACCCCAAAGTTTAGGGCTGCTCTGTTGACAAGAACCTCCACTTTGTTACACCTTAAATATCCCAGGAAAGACAAGAATGGATAAAGAAGTTGTGGTCCTTATGTACAATGGAATATCACTCAGCCATGAAATCAACGTCATAAGGCTAGTAGCAGCATGATGAGTGGATTTGGGTACGACGATTCTAAGTGAAATAAGTCACACAGAAAAAGACACTTATCATAAGATATCACTTATAGAGGGAATGTAAAAACCGCTACCCTTGAACTGAATTACATAACAGGTCAGAGTCACACGTTTAGAAAACACACTAGGGCTGCTTAACGGGAAAGGTGAGGTGGGGTGATGCATAAAACAAGGGTTTCAAATTAGCTCAGATAGCGTTCCATAAACCCAATATGTAATAGACAAGACCTACTCCTTCCTCAGTGAACTGGACTCAACACGCCCTATTCATCGCCCAAGAATATATCTGACTAGTAAGAATCTTAAAACCTATGTATTGATATCTCTCTGTAAGTGAGTGAAGTGGGTGAAAAGCGGCATAACCACAGCAGTGAAAAGCAGCTAAACCCCATTATACAAATCAATTACTTTTAAAAACCCGTGAAACAAAGACAGTGAAAGAGAGAGAAATTCTGACAAAATTCGTTCAGGGGCTGTGATGCAACCTGGATTGACCATATGTAGACCCACAGATGGATGAGACATAAGGGTGGACACTCTTGGGGCTGAGAGGTTTGGTGAGGTTGGGTGAGCAAACGCAGACCCTTTAAAGTAATACTGTGTGGTACCCATCCCATGGGTCCCAAATCTCCAGGTTCAAGGGCATCTTCCTACATCGAAAACATGCATGAGAAACCCAGAAGATGGTACACCGTGTGATCGGGAAAGGTTTCTAAAACGCACCTCATTTCTCATCTCCTTGTGCTCCGGTTCGCCATTCCAGCCGCTATACTAGCAATCTCCCTGCTTGGAGAATCAGCACCTTTAACCTCCTGTTCCGTACAGGTTGCAATTTGTCCTGAGGATGAACGGGAAGAGGGGGAACCAATGAGAGACTAGCTCTAGGTGTTGGGACAGGCACAGGTCACTCTATTTTCCCATCAGGAAGAAGAATTAACCTCAGGCTCAGCTTGCCGCCCGGAGCCAGAATAGGGCCTGAAGCAATCCTGCGCTTTTGCGGCCAGCTCCCAAGAAAGCGAGTTGAAAAATGGAGCTCAGGGGCACTGCAATTCACAAACCTGCAGACTTAGAAATGATAACTCTCGTCCACAAATATATTGAGGGAAGGCAACGAAGAGGATTTGAAAGCAAGGCAGAATTGCAGGAATCAGATTTCAGGAGGTAGATTCGAATCGCCTTTAAAGCACAGGAAAAGCGGCAAAACCTCGACAATGATGCCCTTGGCCAAAAAGGGCGTATGCGTTTTTTCCTGAATATATTCAGGAAAAAACGCATACGCCCTTTTTGGCCAACCAAGCAACCTGGAAAGGCAAATCAGCGCTACAAAGAAGTCTCGCTTCCCATCGGTCAAAAGGGCCAGGCTGAATAAAGTGTCAAAACCAGAAATGCAGGACAGGCCATGGAGAAATGGGAGCCTTGCTACGCTGATGGGCGGGATGTAAATTGCCAACAGCCACTCTGGAGAAGTGTACGGTGTGTCCTGAAACATCTAAAAAACTCAGCTTAGAGAGCATAGGGCACTTCCACTCATGGGCGTGTAAATTGGGAAAACTAAAAATCAGCAAGACACAGGCACCCCAAAGTTTAGGGCTGCTCTGTTGACAAGAACCTCCACTTTGTGACACCTTAAATATCCCAGGAAAGACAAGAATGGACAAAGAAGTTGTGGTCCTTATGTACAATGGAATATCACTCAGCCATGAAATCAACGTCATAAGGCTAGTAGCAGCATGATGAGTGGATTTGGGTACGACGATTCTAAGTGAAATAAGTCACACAGAAAAAGACACTTATCATAGATATCACTTATAGAGGGAATGTAAAAACCGCTACCCTTGAACTGAATTACATAACAGGTCAGAGTCACACGTTTAGAAAACACACTAGGGCTGCTTAACGGGAAAGGTGAGGTGGGGTGATGCATAAAACAAGGGTTTCAAATTAGCTCAGATAGCGTTCCATAAACCCAATATGTAATAGACAAGACCTACTCCTTCCTCAGTGAACTGGACTCAACACGCCCTATTCATCGCCCAAGAATATATCTGACTAGTAAGAATCTTAAAACCTATGTATTGATATCTCTCTGTAAGTGAGTGAAGTGGGTGAAAAGCGGCATAACCACAGCAGTGAAAAGCAGCTAAACCCCATTATACAAATCAATTACTTTTAAAAACCCGTGAAACAAAGACAGTGAAAGAGAGAGAAATTCTGACAAAATTCGTTCAGGGGCTGTGATGCAACCTGGATTGACCATATGTAGACCCACAGATGGATGAGACATAAGGGTGGACACTCTTGGGGCTGAGAGGTTTGGTGAGGTTGGGTGAGCAAACGCAGACCCTTTAAAGTAATACTGTGTGGTACCCATCCCATGGGTCCCAAATCTCCAGGTTCAAGGGCATCTTCCTACATCGAAAACATGCATGAGAAACCCAGAAGATGGTACACCGTGTGATCGGGAAAGGTTTCTAAAACGCACCTCATTTCTCTTCTCCTTGTGCTCCGGTTCGCCATTCCAGCCGCTATACTAGCAATCTCCCTGCTTGGAGAATCAGCACCTTTAACCTCCTGTTCCGTACAGGTTGCAATTTGTCCTGAGGATGAACGGGAAGAGGGGGAACCAATGAGAGACTAGCTCTAGGTGTTGGGACAGGCACAGGTCACTCTATTTTCCCATCAGGAAGAAGAATTAACCTCAGGCTCAGCTTGCCGCCCGGAGCCAGAATAGGGCCTGAAGCCATCCTGCGCTTTTGCGGCCAGCTCCCAAGAAAGCGAGTTGAAAAATGGAGCTCAGGGGCACTGCAATTCACGAACCTGCAGACTTAGAAATGATAACTCTCGTCCACAAATATATTGAGGGAAGGCAACGAAGAGGATTTGAAAACAAGGCAGAATTGCAGGAATCAGATTTCAGGAGGTAGATTCGAATCGCCTTTAAAGCACAGGAAAAGTGGCAAAACCTCGACAATGATGCCCTTGGCCAAAAAGGGCGTATGCGTTTTTTCCTGAATATATTCAGGAAAAAACGCATACGCCCTTTTTGGCCAACCAAGCAACCTGGAAAGGCAAATCAGCGCTACAAAGAAGTCTCGCTTCCCATCGGTCAAAAGGGCCAGGCTGAATAAAGTGTCAAAACCAGAAATGCAGGACAGGCCATGGAGAAATGGGAGCCTTGCTACGCTGATGGGCGGGATGTAAATTGCCAACAGCCACTCTGGAGAAGTGTACGGTGTGTCCTGAAACATCTAAAAAACTCAGCTTAGAGAGCATAGGGCACTTCCACTCATGGGCGTATAAATTGGGAAAACTAAAAATCAGCAAGACACAGGCACCCGAAAGTTTAGGGCTGCTCTGTTGACAAGAACCTCCACTTTGTTACACCTTAAATATCCCAGGAAAGACAAGAATGGATAAAGAAGTTGTGGTCCTTATGTACAATGGAATATCACTCAGCCATGAAATCAACGTCATAAGGCTAGTAGCAGCATGATGAGTGGATTTGGGTACGACGATTCTAAGTGAAATAAGTCACACAGAAAAAGACACTTATCATAAGATATCACTTATAGAGGGAATGTAAAAACCGCTACCCTTGAACTGAATTACATAACAGGTCAGAGTCACACGTTTAGAAAACACACTAGGGCTGCTTAACGGGAAAGGTGAGGTGGGGTGATGCATAAAACAAGGGTTTCAAATTAGCTCAGATAGCGTTCCATAAACCCAATATGTAATAGACAAGACCTACTCCTTCCTCAGTGAACTGGACTCAACACGCCCTATTCATCGCCCAAGAATATATCTGACTAGTAAGAAACTTAAAACCTATGTATTGATATCTCTCTGTAAGTGAGTGAAGTGGGTGAAAAGCGGCATAAACACAGCAGTGAAAAGCAGCTAAACCCCATTATACAAATCAATTACTTTTAAAAACCCGTGAAACAAAGACAGTGAAAGAGAGAGAAATTCTGACAAAATTCGTTCAGGGGCTGTGATGCAACCTGGATTGACCATATGTAGACCCACAGATGGATGAGACATAAGGGTGGACACTCTTGGGGCTGAGAGGTTTGGTGAGGTTGGGTGAGCAAACGCAGACCCTTTAAAGTAATACTGCGTGGAACCCATCCAATGGGTCCCAAATCTCCAGGTTCAAGGGCATCTTCCTACATCGAAAACATACATGAGAAACCCAGAAGATGGTACACCGTGTGATCGGGAAAGGTTTCTAAAACGCACCTCATTTCTCATCTCCTTGTGCTCCGGTTCGCCTTTCCAGCCGCTATACTAGCAATCTCCCTGCCTGGAGAATCAGCACCTTTAACCTCCTGTTCCGAACAGGTTGCAATTTGTCCTGAGGATGAACGGGAAGAGGGGGAACCAATGAGAGACTAGCTCTAGGTGTTGGGACAGGCACAGGTCACTCTATTTTCCCATCAGGAAGAAGAATTAACCACAGGCTCAGCCTGCCGCCCGAAGTCAGAATAGGGCCTGAAGCAAACCTGCGCTTTTGCGGCCAGCTCCCAAGAAAGCGAGTTGAAAAATGGAGCTCAGGGGCACTGCAATTCACAAACCTGCAGACTTAGAAATGATAACTCTCGTCCACAAATATATTGAGGGAAGGCAACGAAGAGGATTTGAAAGCAAGGCAGAATTGCAGGAATCAGATTTCAGGAGGTAGATTCGAATCGCCTTTAAAGCACAGGAAAAGCGGCAAAACCTCGACAATGATGCCCTTGGCCAAAAAGGGCGTATGCGTTTTTTCCTGAATATATTCAGGAAAAAACGCATACGCCCTTTTTGGCCAACCAAGCAACCTGGAAAGGCAAATCAGCGCTACAAAGAAGTCTCGCTTCCCATCGGTCAAAAGGGCCAGGCTGAATAAAGTGTCAAAACCAGAAATGCAGGACAGGCCATGGAGAAATGGGAGCCTTGCTACGCTGATGGGCGGGATGTAAATTGCCAACAGCCACTCTGGAGAAGTGTACGGTGTGTCCTGAAACATCTAAAAAACTCAGCTTAGAGAGCATAGGGCACTTCCACTCATGGGCGTGTAAATTGGGAAAACTAAAAATCAGCAAGACACAGGCACCCCAAAGTTTAGGGCTGCTCTGTTGACAAGAACCTCCACTTTGTGACACCTTAAATATCCCAGGAAAGACAAGAATGGACAAAGAAGTTGTGGTCCTTATGTACAATGGAATATCACTCAGCCATGAAATCAACGTCATAAGGCTAGTAGCAGCATGATGAGTGGATTTGGGTACGACGATTCTAAGTGAAATAAGTCACACAGAAAAAGACACTTATCATAGATATCACTTATAGAGGGAATGTAAAAACCGCTACCCTTGAACTGAATTACATAACAGGTCAGAGTCACACGTTTAGAAAACACACTAGGGCTGCTTAACGGGAAAGGTGAGGTGGGGTGATGCATAAAACAAGGGTTTCAAATTAGCTCAGATAGCGTTCCATAAACCCAATATGTAATAGACAAGACCTACTCCTTCCTCAGTGAACTGGACTCAACACGCCCTATTCATCGCCCAAGAATATATCTGACTAGTAAGAATCTTAAAACCTATGTATTGATATCTCTCTGTAAGTGAGTGAAGTGGGTGAAAAGCGGCATAACCACAGCAGTGAAAAGCAGCTAAACCCCATTATACAAATCAATTACTTTTAAAAACCCGTGAAACAAAGACAGTGAAAGAGAGAGAAATTCTGACAAAATTCGTTCAGGGGCTGTGATGCAACCTGGATTGACCATATGTAGACCCACAGATGGATGAGACATAAGGGTGGACACTCTTGGGGCTGAGAGGTTTGGTGAGGTTGGGTGAGCAAACGCAGACCCTTTAAAGTAATACTGCGTGGAACCCATCCAATGGGTCCCAAATCTCCAGGTTCAAGGGCATCTTCCTACATCGAAAACATACATGAGAAACCCAGAAGATGGTACACCGTGTGATCGGGAAAGGTTTCTAAAACGCACCTCATTTCTCATCTCCTTGTGCTCCGGTTCGCCTTTCCAGCCACTATACTAGCAATCTCCCTGCCTGGAGAATCAGCACCTTTAACCTCCTGTACCAAACAGGTTGCAATTTGTCCTGAGGATGAACGGGAAGAGGGGGAACCAATGAGAGACTAGCTCTAGGTGTTGGGACAGGCACAGGTCACTCTATTTTCCCATCAGGAAGAAGAATTAACCACAGGCTCAGCCTGCCGCCCGAAGCCAGAATAGGGCCTGAAGCAAACCTGCGCTTTTGCGGCCAGCTCCCAAGAAAGCGACTTGAAAAATGGAGCTCAGGGGCACTGCAATTCACAAACCTGCAGACTTAGAAATGATAACTCTCGTCCACAAATATATTGAGGGAAGGCAACGAAGAGGATTTGAAAGCATGGCAGAATTGCAGGAAACAGATTTCAAGACGTAGATTCGAATCGCCTTTAAAGCACAGGAAAAGCGGCAAAACCTCGACAATGATGCCCTTGGCCAAAAAGGGCGTATGCGTTTTTTCCTGAATATATTCAGGAAAAAACGCATACGCCCTTTTTGGCCAACCAAGCAACCTGGAAAGGCAAATCAGCGCTACAAAGAAGTCTCGCTTCCCATCGGTCAAAAGGGCCAGGCTGAATAAAGTGTCAAAACCAGAAATGCAGGACAGGCCATGGAGAAATGGGAGCCTTGCTACGCTGATGGGCGGGATGTAAATTGCCAACAGCCACTCTGGAGAAGTGTACGGTGTGTCCTGAAACATCTAAAAAACTCAGCTTAGAGAGCATAGGGCACTTCCACTCATGGGCGTGTAAATTGGGAAAACTAAAAATCAGCAAGACACAGGCACCCCAAAGTTTAGGGCTGCTCTGTTGACAAGAACCTCCACTTTGTGACACCTTAAATATCCCAGGAAAGACAAGAATGGACAAAGAAGTTGTGGTCCTTATGTACAATGGAATATCACTCAGCCATGAAATCAACGTCATAAGGCTAGTAGCAGCATGATGAGTGGATTTGGGTACGACGATTCTAAGTGAAATAAGTCACACAGAAAAAGACACTTATCATAGATATCACTTATAGAGGGAATGTAAAAACCGCTACCCTTGAACTGAATTACATAACAGGTCAGAGTCACACGTTTAGAAAACACACTAGGGCTGCTTAACGGGAAAGGTGAGGTGGGGTGATGCATAAAACAAGGGTTTCAAATTAGCTCAGATAGCGTTCCATAAACCCAATATGTAATAGACAAGACCTACTCCTTCCTCAGTGAACTGGACTCAACACGCCCTATTCATCGCCCAAGAATATATCTGACTAGTAAGAATCTTAAAACCTATGTATTGATATCTCTCTGTAAGTGAGTGAAGTGGGTGAAAAGCGGCATAACCACAGCAGTGAAAAGCAGCTAAACCCCATTATACAAATCAATTACTTTTAAAAACCCGTGAAACAAAGACAGTGAAAGAGAGAGAAATTCTGACAAAATTCGTTCAGGGGCTGTGATGCAACCTGGATTGACCATATGTAGACCCACAGATGGATGAGACATAAGGGTGGACACTCTTGGGGCTGAGAGGTTTGGTGAGGTTGGGTGAGCAAACGCAGACCCTTTAAAGTAATACTGCGTGGAACCCATCCAATGGGTCCCAAATCTCCAGGTTCAAGGGCATCTTCCTACATCGAAAACATACATGAGAAACCCAGAAGATGGTACACCGTGTGATCGGGAAAGGTTTCTAAAACGCACCTCATTTCTCATCTCCTTGTGCTCCGGTTCGCCTTTCCAGCCGCTATACTAGCAATCTCCCTGCCTGGAGAATCAGCACCTTTAACCTCCTGTACCAAACAGGTTGCAATTTGTCCTGAGGATGAACGGGAAGAGGGGGAACCAATGAGAGACTAGCTCTAGGTGTTGGGACAGGCACAGGTCACTCTATTTTCCCATCAGGAAGAAGAATTAACCACAGGCTCAGCCTGCCGCCCGAAGCCAGAATAGGGCCTGAAGCAAACCTGCGCTTTTGCGGCCAGCTCCCAAGAAAGCGAGTTGAAAAATGGAGCTCAGGGGCACTGCAATTCACAAACCTGCAGACTTAGAAATGATAACTCTCGTCCACAAATATATTGAGGGAAGGCAACGAAGAGGATTTGAAAGCATGGCAGAATTGCAGGAAACAGATTTCAAGACGTAGATTCGAATCGCCTTTAAAGCACAGGAAAAGCGGCAAAACCTCGACAATGATGCCCTTGGCCAAAAAGGGCGTATGCGTTTTTTCCTGAATATATTCAGGAAAAAACGCATACGCCCTTTTTGGCCAACCAAGCAACCTGGAAAGGCAAATCAGCGCTACAAAGAAGTCTCGCTTCCCATCGGTCAAAAGGGCCAGGCTGAATAAAGTGTCAAAACCAGAAATGCAGGACAGGCCATGGAGAAATGGGAGCCTTGCTACGCTGATGGGCGGGATGTAAATTGCCAACAGCCACTCTGGAGAAGTGTACGGTGTGTCCTGAAACATCTAAAAAACTCAGCTTAGAGAGCATAGGGCACTTCCACTCATGGGCGTGTAAATTGGGAAAACTAAAAATCAGCAAGACACAGGCACCCCAAAGTTTAGGGCTGCTCTGTTGACAAGAACCTCCACTTTGTGACACCTTAAATATCCCAGGAAAGACAAGAATGGACAAAGAAGTTGTGGTCCTTATGTACAATGGAATATCACTCAGCCATGAAATCAACGTCATAAGGCTAGTAGCAGCATGATGAGTGGATTTGGGTACGACGATTCTAAGTGAAATAAGTCACACAGAAAAAGACACTTATCATAGATATCACTTATAGAGGGAATGTAAAAACCGCTACCCTTGAACTGAATTACATAACAGGTCAGAGTCACACGTTTAGAAAACACACTAGGGCTGCTTAACGGGAAAGGTGAGGTGGGGTGATGCATAAAACAAGGGTTTCAAATTAGCTCAGATAGCGTTCCATAAACCCAATATGTAATAGACAAGACCTACTCCTTCCTCAGTGAACTGGACTCAACACGCCCTATTCATCGCCCAAGAATATATCTGACTAGTAAGAATCTTAAAACCTATGTATTGATATCTCTCTGTAAGTGAGTGAAGTGGGTGAAAAGCGGCATAACCACAGCAGTGAAAAGCAGCTAAACCCCATTATACAAATCAATTACTTTTAAAAACCCGTGAAACAAAGACAGTGAAAGAGAGAGAAATTCTGACAAAATTCGTTCAGGGGCTGTGATGCAACCTGGATTGACCATATGTAGACCCACAGATGGATGAGACATAAGGGTGGACACTCTTGGGGCTGAGAGGTTTGGTGAGGTTGGGTGAGCAAACGCAGACCCTTTAAAGTAATACTGCGTGGAACCCATCCAATGGGTCCCAAATCTCCAGGTTCAAGGGCATCTTCCTACATCGAAAACATACATGAGAAACCCAGAAGATGGTACACCGTGTGATCGGGAAAGGTTTCTAAAACGCACCTCATTTCTCATCTCCTTGTGCTCCGGTTCGCCTTTCCAGCCGCTATACTAGCAATCTCCCTGCCTGGAGAATCAGCACCTTTAACCTCCTGTACCAAACAGGTTGCAATTTGTCCTGAGGATGAACGGGAAGAGGGGGAACCAATGAGAGACTAGCTCTAGGTGTTGGGACAGGCACAGGTCACTCTATTTTCCCATCAGGAAGAAGAATTAACCACAGGCTCAGCCTGCCGCCCGAAGCCAGAATAGGGCCTGAAGCAAACCTGCGCTTTTGCGGCCAGCTCCCAAGAAAGCGACTTGAAAAATGGAGCTCAGGGGCACTGCAATTCACAAACCTGCAGACTTAGAAATGATAACTCTCGTCCACAAATATATTGAGGGAAGGCAACGAAGAGGATTTGAAAGCATGGCAGAATTGCAGGAAACAGATTTCAAGACGTAGATTCGAATCGCCTTTAAAGCACAGGAAAAGCGGCAAAACCTCGACAATGATGCCCTTGGCCAAAAAGGGCGTATGCGTTTTTTCCTGAATATATTCAGGAAAAAACGCATACGCCCTTTTT
Source organism: Balaenoptera borealis (assembly GCF_965194805.1). Lineage (NCBI taxonomy): Eukaryota > Metazoa > Chordata > Mammalia > Artiodactyla > Balaenopteridae > Balaenoptera > Balaenoptera borealis. The sequence continues at coordinate 581,148 of NW_028123839.1, forward strand.
GGCCAACCAAGCAACCTGGAAAGGCAAATCAGCGCTACAAAGAAGTCTCGCTTCCCATCGGTCAAAAGGGCCAGGCTGAATAAAGTGTCAAAACCAGAAATGCAGGACAGGCCATGGAGAAATGGGAGCCTTGCTACGCTGATGGGCGGGATGTAAATTGCCAACAGCCACTCTGGAGAAGTGTACGGTGTGTCCTGAAACATCTAAAAAACTCAGCTAAGAGAGCATAGGGCACTTCCACTCATGGGCGTGTAAATTGGGAAAACTAAAAATCAGCAAGACACAGGCACCCCAAAGTTTAGGGCTGCTCTGTTGACAAGAACCTCCACTTTGTGACACCTTAAATATCCCAGGAAAGATAAGAATGGACAAAGAAGTTGTGGTCCTTATGTACAATGGAATATCACTCAGCCATGAAATCAACGTCATAAGGCTAGTAGCAGCATGATGAGTGGATTTGGGTACGACGATTCTAAGTGAAATAAGTCACACAGAAAAAGACACTTATCATAGATATCACTTATAGAGGGAATGTAAAAACCGCTACCCTTGAACTGAATTACATAACAGGTCAGAGTCACACGTTTAGAAAACACACTAGGGCTGCTTAACGGGAAAGGTGAGGTGGGGTGATGCATAAAACAAGGGTTTCAAATTAGCTCAGATAGCGTTCCATAAACCCAATATGTAATAGACAAGACCTACTCCTTCCTCAGTGAACTGGACTCAACACGCCCTATTCATCGCCCAAGAATATATCTGACTAGTAAGAATCTTAAAACCTATGTATTGATATCTCTCTGTAAGTGAGTGAAGTGGGTGAAAAGCGGCATAACCACAGCAGTGAAAAGCAGCTAAACCCCATTATACAAATCAATTACTTTTAAAAACCCGTGAAACAAAGACAGTGAAAGAGAGAGAAATTCTGACAAAATTCGTTCAGGGGCTGTGATGCAACCTGGATTGACCATATGTAGACCCACAGATGGATGAGACATAAGGGTGGACACTCTTGGGGCTGAGAGGTTTGGTGAGGTTGGGTGAGCAAACGCAGACCCTTTAAAGTAATACTGCGTGGAACCCATCCAATGGGTCCCAAATCTCCAGGTTCAAGGGCATCTTCGTACATCGAAAACATACATGAGAAACCCAGAAGATGGTACACCGTGTGATCGGGAAAGGTTTCTAAAACGCACCTCATTTCTCATCTCCTTGTGCTCCGGTTCGCCTTTCCAGCCGCTATACTAGCAATCTCCCTGCCTGGAGAATCAGCACCTTTAACCTCCTGTACCAAACAGGTTGCAATTTGTCCTGAGGATGAACGGGAAGAGGGGGAACCAATGAGAGACTAGCTCTAGGTGTTGGGACAGGCACAGGTCACTCTATTTTCCCATCAGGAAGAAGAATTAACCACAGGCTCAGCCTGCCGCCCGAAGCCAGAATAGGGCCTGAAGCAAACCTGCGCTTTTGCGGCCAGCTCCCAAGAAAGCGAGTTGAAAAATGGAGCTCAGGGGCACTGCAATTCACAAACCTGCAGACTTAGAAATGATAACTCTCCTCCACAAATATATTGAGGGAAGGCAACGAAGAGGATTTGAAAGCATAGCAGAATTGCGGGAAACAGATTTCAAGACGTAGATTCGAATCGCCTTTAAAGCACAGGAAAAGCGGCAAAACCTCGACAATGATGCCCTTGGCCAAAAAGGGCGTATGCGTTTTTTCCTGAATATATTCAGGAAAAAACGCATACGCCCTTTTTGGCCAACCAAGCAACCTGGAAAGGCAAATCAGCGCTACAAAGAAGTCTCGCTTCCCATCGGTCAAAAGGGCCAGGCTGAATAAAGTGTCAAAACCAGAAATGCAGGACAGGCCATGGAGAAATGGGAGCCTTGCTACGCTGATGGGCGGGATGTAAATTGCCAACAGCCACTCTGGAGAACTGTACGGTGTGTCCTGAAACATCTAAAAAACTCAGCTTAGAGAGCATAGGGCACTTCCACTCATGGGCGTGTAAATTGGGAAAACTAAAAATCAGCAAGACACAGGCACACCAAAGTTTAGGGCTGCTCTGTTGACAAGAACCTCCACTTTGTCACACCTTAAATATCCCAGGAAAGACAAGAATGGATAAAGAAGTTGTGGTCCTTATGTACAATGGAATATCACTCAGCCATGAAATCAACGTCATAAGGCTAGTAGCAGCATGATGAGTGGATTTGGGTACGATGATTCTAAGTGAAATAAGTCACACAGAAAAAGACACTTATCATAAGATATCACTTATAGAGGGAATGTAAAAACCGCTACCCTTGAACTGAATTACATAACAGGTCAGAGTCACACGTTTAGAAAACACACTAGGGCTGCTTAACGGGAAAGGTGAGGTGGGGTGATGCATAAAACAAGGGTTTCAAATTAGCTCAGATAGCGTTCCATAAACCCAATATGTAATAGACAAGACCTACTCCTTCCTCAGTGAACTGGACTCAACACGCCCTATTCATCGCCCAAGAATATATCTGACTAGTAAGAATCTTAACACCTATGTATTGATATCTCTCTGTAAGTGAGTGAAGTGGGTGAAAAGCGGCATAACCACAGCAGTGAAAAGCAGCTAAACCCCATTATACAAATCAATTACTTTTAAAAACCCGTGAAACAAAGACAGTGAAAGAGAGAGAAATTCTGACAAAATTCGTTCAGGGGCTGTGATGCAACCTGGATTGACCATATGTAGACCCACAGATGGATGAGACATAAGGGTGGACACTCTTGGGGCTGAGAGGTTTGGTGAGGTTGGGTGAGCAAACGCAGACCCTTTAAAGTAATACTGTGTGGTACCCATCCCATGGGTCCCAAATCTCCAGGTTCAAGGGCATCTTCCTACATCGAAAACATGCATGAGAAACCCAGAAGATGGTACACCGTGTGATCGGGAAAGGTTTCTAAAACGCACCTCATTTCTCTTCTCCTTGTGCTCCGGTTCGCCATTCCAGCCGCTATACTAGCAATCTCCCTGCTTGGAGAATCAGCACCTTTAACCTCCTGTTCCGTACAGGTTGCAATTTGTCCTGAGGATGAACGGGAAGAGGGGGAACCAATGAGAGACTAGCTCTAGGTGTTAGGACAGGCACAGGTCACTCTATTTTCCCATCAGGAAGAAGAATTAACCTCAGGGTCAGCTTGCCGCCCGGAGCCAGAATAGGGCCTGAAGCAATCCTGCGCTTTTGCGGCCAGCTCCCAAGAAAGCGAGTTGAAAAATGGAGCTCAGGGGCACTGCAATTCACAAACCTGCAGACTTAGAAATGATAACTCTCGTCCACAAATATATTGAGGGAAGGCAACGAAGAGGATTTGAAAGCAAGGCAGAATTGCAGGAAACAGATTTCAGGAGGTAGATTCGAATCGCCTTTAAAGCACAGGAAAAGCGGCAAAACCTCGACAATGATGCCCTTGGCCAAAAAGGGCGTATGCGTTTTTTCCTGAATATATTCAGGAAAAAACGCATACGCCCTTTTTGGCCAACCAAGCAACCTGGAAAGGCAAATCAGCGCTACAAAGAAGTCTCGCTTCCCATCGGTCAAAAGGGCCAGGCTGAATAAAGTGTCAAAACCAGAAATGCAGGACAGGCCATGGAGAAATGGGAGCCTTGCTACGCTGATGGGCGGGATGTAAATTGCCAACAGCCACTCTGGAGAAGTGTACGGTGTGTCCTGAAAAATCTAAAAAACTCAGCTTAGAGAGCATAGGGCACTTCCACTCATGGGCGTGTAAATTGGGAAAACTAAAAATCAGCAAGACACAGGCACCCCAAAGTTTAGGGCTGCTCTGTTGACAAGAACCTCCACTTTGTGACACCTTAAATATCCCAGGAAAGACAAGAATGGATAAAGAAGTTGTGGTCCTTATGTACAATGGAATATCACTCAGCCATGAAATCAACGTCATAAGGCTAGTAGCAGCATGATGAGTGGATTTGGGTACGACGATTCTAAGTGAAATAAGTCACACAGAAAAAGACACTTATCATAAGATATCACTTATAGAGGGAATGTAAAAACCGCTACCCTTGAACTGAATTACATAACAGGTCAGAGTCACACGTTTAGAAAACACACTAGGGCTGCTTAACGGGAAAGGTGAGGTGGGGTGATGCATAAAACAAGGGTTTCAAATTAGCTCAGATAGCGTTCCATAAACCCAATATGTAATAGACAAGACCTACTCCTTCCTCAGTGAACTGGATTCAACACGCCCTATTCATCGCCCAAGAATATATCTGACTAATAAGAATCTTAAAACCTATGTATTGATATCTCTCTGTAAGTGAGTCAAGTGGGTGAAAAGCGGCATAAGCACAGTAGTGAAAAGCAGCTAAACCCCATTATACAAATCAATTACTTTTAAAAACCCGTGAAACAAAGACAGTGAAAGAGAGAGAAATTCTGACAAAATTCGTTCAGGGGCTGTGATGCAACCTGGATTGACCATATGTAGATCCACAGATGGATGAGACATAAGGGTGGACACTCTCGGGGCTGAGAGGTTGGGTGAGCAAACGCAGACCCTTTAAAGTAATACTGTGTGGTACCCATCCCATGGGTCCCAAATCTCCAGGTTCAAGGGCATCTTCCTACATCGAAAACATGCATGAGAAACCCAGAAGATGGTACACCGTGTGATCGGGAAAGGTTTCTAAAATGCACCTCATTTCTCATCTCCTTGTGCTCCGGTTCGCCATTCCAGCCGCTATACTAGCAATCTCCCTGCTTGGAGAATCAGCACCTTTAACCTCCTGTTCCGTACAGGTTGCAATTTGTCCTGAGGATGAACGGGAAGAGGGGGAACCAATGAGAGACTAGCTCTAGGTGTTGGGACAGGCACAGGTCACTCTATTTTCCCATCAGGAAGAAGAATTAACCACAGGCTCAGCCTGCCGCCCGAAGCCAGAATAGGGCCTGAAGCAATCCTGCGCTTTTGCGGCCAGCTCCCAAGAAAGCGAGTTGAAAAATGGAGCTCAGGGGCACTGCAATTCACAAACCTGCAGACTTAGAAATGATAACTCTCCTCCACAAATATATTGAGGGAAGGCAACGAAGAGGATTTGAAAGCAAGGCAGAATTGCAGGAAACAGATTTCAGGAGGTAGATTCGAATCGCCTTTAAAGCACAGGAAAAGCGGCAAAACCTCGACAATGATGCCCTTGGCCAAAAAGGGCGTATGCGTTTTTTCCTGAATATATTCAGGAAAAAACGCATACGCCCTTTTTGGCCAACCAAGCAACCTGGAAAGGCAAATCAGCGCTACAAAGAAGTCTCGCTTCCCATCGGTCAAAAGGGCCAGGCTGAATAAAGTGTCAAAACCAGAAATGCAGGACAGGCCATGGAGAAATGGGAGCCTTGCTACGCTGATGGGCGGGATGTAAATTGCCAACAGCCACTCTGGAGAAGTGTACGGTGTGTCCTGAAAAATCTAAAAAACTCAGCTTAGAGAGCATAGGGCACTTCCACTCATGGGCGTGTAAATTGGGAAAACTAAAAATCAGCAAGACACAGGCACCCCAAAGTTTAGGGCTGCTCTGTTGACAAGAACCTCCACTTTGTGACACCTTAAATATCCCAGGAAAGACAAGAATGGATAAAGAAGTTGTGGTCCTTATGTACAATGGAATATCACTCAGCCATGAAATCAACGTCATAAGGCTAGTAGCAGCATGATGAGTGGATTTGGGTACGACGATTCTAAGTGAAATAAGTCACACAGAAAAAGACACTTATCATAAGATATCACTTATACAGGGAATGTAAAAACCGCTACCCTTGAACTGAATTACATAACAGGTCAGAGTCACACGTTTAGAAAACACACTAGGGCTGCTTAACGGGAAAGGTGAGGTGGGGTGATGCATAAAACAAGGGTTTCAAATTAGCTCAGATAGCGTTCCATAAACCCAATATGTAATAGACAAGACCTACTCCTTCCTCAGTGAACTGGACTCAACACGCCCTATTCATCGCCCAAGAATATATCTGACTAGTAAGAATCTTAAAACCTATGTATTGATATCTCTCTGTAAGTGAGTCAAGTGGGTGAAAAGCGGCATAACCACAGCAGTGAAAAGCAGCTAAACCCCATTATACAAATCAATTACTTTTAAAAACCCGTGAAACAAAGACAGTGAAAGAGAGAGAAATTCTGACAAAATTCGTTCAGGGGCTGTGATGCAACCTGGATTGACCATATGTAGACCCACAGATGGATGAGACATAAGGGTGGACACTCTTGGGGCTGAGAGGTTTGGTGAGGTTGGGTGAGCAAACGCAGACCCTTTAAAGTAATACTGTGTGGTACCCATCCCATGGGTCCCAAATCTCCAGGTTCAAGGGCATCTTCCTACATCGAAAACATGCATGAGAAACCCAGAAGATGGTACACCGTGTGATCGGGAAAGGTTTCTAAAACGCACCTCATTTCTCTTCTCCTTGTGCTCCGGTTCGCCATTCCAGCCGCTATACTAGCAATCTCCCTGCTTGGAGAATCAGCACCTTTAACCTCCTGTTCCGTACAGGTTGCAATTTGTCCTGAGGATGAACGGGAAGAGGGGGAACCAATGAGAGACTAGCTCTAGGTGTTAGGACAGGCACAGGTCACTCTATTTTCCCATCAGGAAGAAGAATTAACCTCAGGCTCAGCTTGCCGCCCGGAGCCAGAATAGGGCCTGAAGCAATCCTGCGCTTTTGCGGCCAGCTCCCAAGAAAGCGAGTTGAAAAATGGAGCTCAGGGGCACTGCAATTCACAAACCTGCAGACTTAGAAATGATAACTCTCCTCCACAAATATATTGAGGGAAGGCAACGAAGAGGATTTGAAAGCAAGGCAGAATTGCAGGAAACAGATTTCAGGAGGTAGATTCGAATCGCCTTTAAAGCACAGGAAAAGCGGCAAAACCTCGACAATGATGCCCTTGGCCAAAAAGGGCGTATGCGTTTTTTCCTGAATATATTCAGGAAAAAACGCATACGCCCTTTTTGGCCAACCAAGCAACCTGGAAAGGCAAATCAGCGCTACAAAGAAGTCTCGCTTCCCATCGGTCAAAAGGGCCAGGCTGAATAAAGTGTCAAAACCAGAAATGCAGGACAGGCCATGGAGAAATGGGAGCCTTGCTACGCTGATGGGCGGGATGTAAATTGCCAACAGCCACTCTGGAGAAGTGTACGGTGTGTCCTGAAACATCTAAAAAACTCAGCTTAGAGAGCATAGGGCACTTCCACTCATGGGCGTATAAATTGGGAAAACTAAAAATCAGCAAGACACAGGCACCCCAAAGTTTAGGGCTGCTCTGTTGACAAGAACCTCCACTTTGTGACACCTTAAATATCCCAGGAAAGACAAGAATGGATAAAGAAGTTGTGGTCCTTATGTACAATGGAATATCACTCAGCCATGAAATCAACGTCATAAGGCTAGTAGCAGCATGATGAGTGGATTTGGGTACGACGATTCTAAGTGAAATAAGTCTAACAGAAAAAGACACTTATCATAAGATATCACTTATAGAGGGAATGTAAAAACCGCTACCCTTGAACTGAATTACATAACAGGTCAGAGTCACACGTTTAGAAAACACACTAGGGCTGCTTAACGGGAAAGGTGAGGTGGGGTGATGCATAAAACAAGGGTTTCAAATTAGCTCAGATAGCGTTCCATAAACCCAATATGTAATAGACAAGACCTACTCCTTCCTCAGTGAACTGGACTCAACACGCCCTATTCATCGCCCAAGAATATATCTGACTAGTAAGAATCTTAAAACCTATGTATTGATATCTCTCTGTAAGTGAGTCAAGTGGGTGAAAAGCGGCATAAGCACAGTAGTGAAAAGCAGCTAAACCCCATTATACAAATCAATTACTTTTAAAAACCCGTGAAACAAAGACAGTGAAAGAGAGAGAAATTCTGACAAAATTCGTTCAGGGGCTGTGATGCAACCTGGATTGACCATATGTAGATCCACAGATGGATGAGACATAAGGGTGGACACTCTCGGGGCTGAGAGGTTTGGTGAGGTTGGGTGAGCAAACGCAGACCCTTTAAAGTAATACTGTGTGGTACCCATCCCATGGGTCCCAAATCTCCAGGTTCAAGGGCATCTTCCTACATCGAAAACATGCATGAGAAACCCAGAAGATGGTACACCGTGTGATCGGGAAAGGTTTCTAAAATGCACCTCATTTCTCATCTCCTTGTGCTCCGGTTCGCCATTCCAGCCGCTATACTAGCAATCTCCCTGCTTGGAGAATCAGCACCTTTAACCTCCTGTTCCGTACAGGTTGCAATTTGTCCTGAGGATGAACGGGAAGAGGGGGAACCAATGAGAGACTAGCTCTAGGTGTTGGGACAGGCACAGGTCACTCTATTTTCCCATCAGGAAGAAGAATTAACCACAGGCTCAGCCTGCCGCCCGAAGCCAGAATAGGGCCTGAAGCAATCCTGCGCTTTTGCGGCCAGCTCCCAAGAAAGCGAGTTGAAAAATGGAGCTCAGGGGCACTGCAATTCACAAACCTGCAGACTTAGAAATGATAACTCTCCTCCACAAATATATTGAGGGAAGGCAACGAAGAGGATTTGAAAGCAAGGCAGAATTGCAGGAAACAGATTTCAGGAGGTAGATTCGAATCGCCTTTAAAGCACAGGAAAAGCGGCAAAACCTCGACAATGATGCCCTTGGCCAAAAAGGGCGTATGCGTTTTTTCCTGAATATATTCAGGAAAAAACGCATACGCCCTTTTTGGCCAACCAAGCAACCTGGAAAGGCAAATCAGCGCTACAAAGAAGTCTCGCTTCCCATCGGTCAAAAGGGCCAGGCTGAATAAAGTGTCAAAACCAGAAATGCAGGACAGGCCATGGAGAAATGGGAGCCTTGCTACGCTGATGGGCGGGATGTAAATTGCCAACAGCCACTCTGGAGAAGTGTACGGTGTGTCCTGAAAAATCTAAAAAACTCAGCTTAGAGAGCATAGGGCACTTCCACTCATGGGCGTGTAAATTGGGAAAACTAAAAATCAGCAAGACACAGGCACCCCAAAGTTTAGGGCTGCTCTGTTGACAAGAACCTCCACTTTGTGACACCTTAAATATCCCAGGAAAGACAAGAATGGATAAAGAAGTTGTGGTCCTTATGTACAATGGAATATCACTCAGCCATGAAATCAACGTCATAAGGCTAGTAGCAGCATGATGAGTGGATTTGGGTACGACGATTCTAAGTGAAATAAGTCACACAGAAAAAGACACTTATCATAAGATATCACTTATAGAGGGAATGTAAAAACCGCTACCCTTGAACTGAATTACATAACAGGTCAGAGTCACACGTTTAGAAAACACACTAGGGCTGCTTAACGGGAAAGGTGAGGTGGGGTGATGCATAAAACAAGGGTTTCAAATTAGCTCAGATAGCGTTCCATAAACCCAATATGTAATAGACAAGACCTACTCCTTCCTCAGTGAACTGGACTCAACACGCCCTATTCATCGCCCAAGAATATATCTGACTAGTAAGAATCTTAAAACCTATGTATTGATATCTCTCTGTAAGTGAGTGAAGTGGGTGAAAAGCGGCATAACCACAGCAGTGAAAAGCAGCTAAACCCCATTATACAAATCAATTACTTTTAAAAACCCGTGAAACAAAGACAGTGAAAGAGAGAGAAATTCTGACAAAATTCGTTCAGGGGCTGTGATGCAACCTGGATTGACCATATGTAGACCCACAGATGGATGAGACATAAGGGTGGACACTCTTGGGGCTGAGAGGTTTGGTGAGGTTGGGTGAGCAAACGCAGACCCTTTAAAGTAATACTGTGTGGTACCCATCCCATGGGTCCCAAATCTCCAGGTTCAAGGGCATCTTCCTACATCGAAAACATGCATGAGAAACCCAGAAGATGGTACACCGTGTGATCGGGAAAGGTTTCTAAAACGCACCTCATTTCTCTTCTCCTTGTGCTCCGGTTCGCCATTCCAGCCGCTATACTAGCAATCTCCCTGCTTGGAGAATCAGCACCTTTAACCTCCTGTTCCGTACAGGTTGCAATTTGTCCTGAGGATGAACGGGAAGAGGGGGAACCAATGAGAGACTAGCTCTAGGTGTTAGGACAGGCACAGGTCACTCTATTTTCCCATCAGGAAGAAGAATTAACCTCAGGGTCAGCTTGCCGCCCGGAGCCAGAATAGGGCCTGAAGCAATCCTGCGCTTTTGCGGCCAGCTCCCAAGAAAGCGAGTTGAAAAATGGAGCTCAGGGGCACTGCAATTCACAAACCTGCAGACTTAGAAATGATAACTCTCGTCCACAAATATATTGAGGGAAGGCAACGAAGAGGATTTGAAAGCAAGGCAGAATTGCAGGAAACAGATTTCAGGAGGTAGATTCGAATCGCCTTTAAAGCACAGGAAAAGCGGCAAAACCTCGACAATGATGCCCTTGGCCAAAAAGGGCGTATGCGTTTTTTCCTGAATATATTCAGGAAAAAACGCATACGCCCTTTTTGGCCAACCAAGCAACCTGGAAAGGCAAATCAGCGCTACAAAGAAGTCTCGCTTCCCATCGGTCAAAAGGGCCAGGCTGAATAAAGTGTCAAAACCAGAAATGCAGGACAGGCCATGGAGAAATGGGAGCCTTGCTACGCTGATGGGCGGGATGTAAATTGCCAACAGCCACTCTGGAGAAGTGTACGGTGTGTCCTGAAACATCTAAAAAACTCAGCTTAGAGAGCATAGGGCACTTCCACTCATGGGCGTATAAATTGGGAAAACTAAAAATCAGCAAGACACAGGCACCCCAAAGTTTAGGGCTGCTCTGTTGACAAGAACCTCCACTTTGTGACACCTTAAATATCCCAGGAAAGACAAGAATGGATAAAGAAGTTGTGGTCCTTATGTACAATGGAATATCACTCAGCCATGAAATCAACGTCATAAGGCTAGTAGCAGCATGATGAGTGGATTTGGGTACGACGATTCTAAGTGAAATAAGTCTAACAGAAAAAGACACTTATCATAAGATATCACTTATAGAGGGAATGTAAAAACCGCTACCCTTGAACTGAATTACATAACAGGTCAGAGTCACACGTTTAGAAAACACACTAGGGCTGCTTAACGGGAAAGGTGAGGTGGGGTGATGCATAAAACAAGGGTTTCAAATTAGCTCAGATAGCGTTCCATAAACCCAATATGTAATAGACAAGACCTACTCCTTCCTCAGTGAACTGGACTCAACACGCCCTATTCATCGCCCAAGAATATATCTGACTAGTAAGAATCTTAAAACCTATGTATTGATATCTCTCTGTAAGTGAGTCAAGTGGGTGAAAAGCGGCATAAACACAGCAGTGAAAAGCAGCTAAACCCCATTATACAAATCAATTACTTTTAAAAACCCGTGAAACAAAGACAGTGAAAGAGAGAGAAATTCTGACAAAATTCGTTCAGGGGCTGTGATGCAACCTGGATTGACCATATGTAGACCCACAGATGGATGAGACATAAGGGTGGACACTCTTGGGGCTGAGAGGTTTGGTGAGGTTGGGTGAGCAAACGCAGACCCTTTAAAGTAATACTGTGTGGTACCCATCCCATGGGTCCCAAATCTCCAGGTTCAAGGGCATCTTCCTACATCGAAAACATGCATGAGAAACCCAGAAGATGGTACACCGTGTAATCGGGAAAGGTTTCTAAAATGCACCTCATTTCTCATCTCCTTGTGCTCCGGTTCGCCATTCCAGCCGCTATACTAGCAATCTCCCTGCTTGGAGAATCAGCACCTTTAACCTCCTGTTCCGTACAGGTTGCAATTTGTCCTGAGGATGAACGGGAAGAGGGGGAACCAATGAGAGACTAGCTCTAGGTGTTGGGACAGGCACAGGTCACTCTATTTTCCCATCAGGAAGAAGAATTAACCACAGGCTCAGCCTGCCGCCCGAAGCCAGAATAGGGCCTGAAGCAATCCTGCGCTTTTGCGGCCAGCTCCCAAGAAAGCGAGTTGAAAAATGGAGCTCAGGGGCACTGCAATTCACAAACCTGCAGACTTAGAAATGATAACTCTCCTCCACAAATATATTGAGGGAAGGCAACGAAGAGGATTTGAAAGCAAGGCAGAATTGCAGGAAACAGATTTCAGGAGGTAGATTCGAATCGCCTTTAAAGCACAGGAAAAGCGGCAAAACCTCGACAATGATGCCCTTGGCCAAAAAGGGCGTATGCGTTTTTTCCTGAATATATTCAGGAAAAAACGCATACGCCCTTTTTGGCCAACCAAGCAACCTGGAAAGGCAAATCAGCGCTACAAAGAAGTCTCGCTTCCCATCGGTCAAAAGGGCCAGGCTGAATAAAGTGTCAAAACCAGAAATGCAGGACAGGCCATGGAGAAATGGGAGCCTTGCTACGCTGATGGGCGGGATGTAAATTGCCAACAGCCACTCTGGAGAAGTGTACGGTGTGTCCTGAAAAATCTAAAAAACTCAGCTTAGAGAGCATAGGGCACTTCCACTCATGGGCGTGTAAATTGGGAAAACTAAAAATCAGCAAGACACAGGCACCCCAAAGTTTAGGGCTGCTCTGTTGACAAGAACCTCCACTTTGTGACACCTTAAATATCCCAGGAAAGACAAGAATGGATAAAGAAGTTGTGGTCCTTATGTACAATGGAATATCACTCAGCCATGAAATCAACGTCATAAGGCTAGTAGCAGCATGATGAGTGGATTTGGGTACGACGATTCTAAGTGAAATAAGTCACACAGAAAAAGACACTTATCATAAGATATCACTTATAGAGGGAATGTAAAAACCGCTACCCTTGAACTGAATTACATAACAGGTCAGAGTCACACGTTTAGAAAACACACTAGGGCTGCTTAACGGGAAAGGTGAGGTGGGGTGATGCATAAAACAAGGGTTTCAAATTAGCTCAGATAGCGTTCCATAAACCCAATATGTAATAGACAAGACCTACTCCTTCCTCAGTGAACTGGACTCAACACGCCCTATTCATCACCCAAGAATATATCTGACTAGTAAGAATCTTAAAACCTATGTATTGATATCTCTCTGTAAGTGAGTGAAGTGGGTGAAAAGCGGCATAACCACAGCAGTGAAAAGCAGCTAAACCCCATTATACAAATCAATTACTTTTAAAAACCCGTGAAACAAAGACAGTGAAAGAGAGAGAAATTCTGACAAAATTCGTTCAGGGGCTGTGATGCAACCTGGATTGACCATATGTAGACCCACAGATGGATGAGACATAAGGGTGGACACTCTTGGGGCTGAGAGGTTTGGTGAGGTTGGGTGAGCAAACGCAGACCCTTTAAAGTAATACTGTGTGGTACCCATCCCATGGGTCCCAAATCTCCAGGTTCAAGGGCATCTTCCTACATCGAAAACATGCATGAGAAACCCAGAAGATGGTACACCGTGTGATCGGGAAAGGTTTCTAAAACGCACCTCATTTCTCTTCTCCTTGTGCTCCGGTTCGCCATTCCAGCCGCTATACTAGCAATCTCCCTGCTTGGAGAATCAGCACCTTTAACCTCCTGTTCCGTACAGGTTGCAATTTGTCCTGAGGATGAACGGGAAGAGGGGGAACCAATGAGAGACTAGCTCTAGGTGTTAGGACAGGCACAGGTCACTCTATTTTCCCATCAGGAAGAAGAATTAACCTCAGGGTCAGCTTGCCGCCCGGAGCCAGAATAGGGCCTGAAGCAATCCTGCGCTTTTGCGGCCAGCTCCCAAGAAAGCGAGTTGAAAAATGGAGCTCAGGGGCACTGCAATTCACAAACCTGCAGACTTAGAAATGATAACTCTCGTCCACAAATATATTGAGGGAAGGCAACGAAGAGGATTTGAAAGCAAGGCAGAATTGCAGGAAACAGATTTCAGGAGGTAGATTCGAATCGCCTTTAAAGCACAGGAAAAGCGGCAAAACCTCGACAATGATGCCCTTGGCCAAAAAGGGCGTATGCGTTTTTTCCTGAATATATTCAGGAAAAAACGCATACGCCCTTTTTGGCCAACCAAGCAACCTGGAAAGGCAAATCAGCGCTACAAAGAAGTCTCGCTTCCCATCGGTCAAAAGGGCCAGGCTGAATAAAGTGTCAAAACCAGAAATGCAGGACAGGCCATGGAGAAATGGGAGCCTTGCTACGCTGATGGGCGGGATGTAAATTGCCAACAGCCACTCTGGAGAAGTGTACGGTGTGTCCTGAAACATCTAAAAAACTCAGCTTAGAGAGCATAGGGCACTTCCACTCATGGGCGTATAAATTGGGAAAACTAAAAATCAGCAAGACACAGGCACCCAAAAGTTTAGGGCTGCTCTGTTGACAAGAACCTCCACTTTGTGACACCTTAAATATCCCAGGAAAGACAAGAATGGATAAAGAAGTTGTGGTCCTTATGTACAATGGAATATCACTCACCCATGAAATCAACGTCATAAGGCTAGTAGCAGCATGGTGAGTGGATTTGGGTACGACGATTCTAAGTGAAATAAGTCTAACAGAAAAAGACACTTATCATAAGATATCACTTATAGAGGGAATGTAAAAACCGCTACCCTTGAACTGAATTACATAACAGGTCAGAGTCACACGTTTAGAAAACACACTAGGGCTGCTTAACGGGAAAGGTGAGGTGGGGTGATGCATAAAACAAGGGTTTCAAATTAGCTCAGATAGCGTTCCATAAACCCAATATGTAATAGACAAGACCTACTCCTTCCTCAGTGAACTGGACTCAACACGCCCTATTCATCGCCCAAGAATATATCTGACTAGTAAGAATCTTAAAACCTATGTATTGATATCTCTCTGTAAGTGAGTCAAGTGGGTGAAAAGTGGCATAAACACAGCAGTGAAAAGCAGCTAAACCCCATTATACAAATCAATTACTTTTAAAAACCCGTGAAACAAAGACAGTGAAAGAGAGAGAAATTCTGACAAAATTCGTTCAGGGGCTGTGATGCAACCTGGATTGACCATATGTAGACCCACAGATGGATGAGACATAAGGGTGGACACTCTTGGGGCTGAGAGGTTTGGTGAGGTTGGGTGAGCAAACGCAGACCCTTTAAAGTAATACTGTGTGGTACCCATCCCATGGGTCCCAAATCTCCAGGTTCAAGGGCATCTTCCTACATCGAAAACATGCATGAGAAACCCAGAAGATGGTACACCGTGTGATCGGGAAAGGTTTCTAAAATGCACCTCATTTCTCATCTCCTTGTGCTCCGGTTCGCCATTCCAGCCGCTATACTAGCAATCTCCTTGCTTGGAGAATCAGCACCTTTAACCTCCTGTTCCATACAGGTTGCAATTTGTCCTGAGGATGAACGGGAAGAGGGGGAACCAATGAGAGACTAGCTCTAGGTGTTGGGACAGGCACAGGTCACTCTATTTTCCCATCAGGAAGAAGAATTAACCACAGGCTCAGCCTGCCGCCCGAAGCCAGAATAGGGCCTGAAGCAAACCTGCGCTTTTGCGGCCAGCTCCCAAGAAAGCGAGTTGAAAAATGGAGCTCAGGGGCACTGCAATTCACAAACCTGCAGACTTAGAAATGATAACTCTCCTCCACAAATATATTGAGGGAAGGCAACAAAGAGGATTTGAAAGCAAGGCAGAATTGCAGGAAACAGATTTCAGGAGGTAGATTCGAATCGCCTTTAAAGCACAGGAAAAGCGGCAAAACCTCGACAATGATGCCCTTGGCCAAAAAGGGCGTATGCGTTTTTTCCTGAATATATTCAGGAAAAAACGCATACGCCCTTTTTGGCCAACCAAGCAACCTGGAAAGGCAAATCAGCGCTACAAAGAAGTCTCGCTTCCCATCGGTCAAAAGGGCCAGGCTGAATAAAGTGTCAAAACCAGAAATGCAGGACAGGCCATGGAGAAATGGGAGCCTTGCTACGCTGATGGGCGGGATGTAAATTGCCAACAGCCACTCTGGAGAAGTGTACGGTGTGTCCTGAAACATCTAAAAAACTCAGCTTAGAGAGCATAGGGCACTTCCACTCATGGGCGTGTAAATTGGGAAAACTAAAAATCAGCAAGACACAGGCACCCCAAAGTTTAGGGCTGCTCTGTTGACAAGAACCTCCACTTTGTGACACCTTAAATATCCCAGGAAAGACAAGAATGGATAAAGAAGTTGTGGTCCTTATGTACAATGGAATATCACTCAGCCATGAAATCAACGTCATAAGGCTAGTAGCAGCATGATGAGTGGATTTGGGTACGACGATTCTAAGTGAAATAAGTCACACAGAAAAAGACACTTATCATAAGATATCACTTATAGAGGGAATGTAAAAACCGCTACCCTTGAACTGAATTACATAACAGGTCAGAGTCACACGTTTAGAAAACACACTAGGGCTGCTTAACGGGAAAGGTGAGGTGGGGTGATGCATAAAACAAGGGTTTCAAATTAGCTCAGATAGCGTTCCATAAACCCAATATGTAATAGACAAGACCTACTCCTTCCTCAGTGAACTGGACTCAACACGCCCTATTCATCGCCCAAGAATATATCTGACTAGTAAGAATCTTAAAACCTATGTATTGATATCTCTCTGTAAGTGAGTGAAGTGGGTGAAAAGCGGCATAACCACAGCAGTGAAAAGCAGCTAAACCCCATTATACAAATCAATTACTTTTAAAAACCCGTGAAACAAAGACAGTGAAAGAGAGAGAAATTCTGACAAAATTCGTTCAGGGGCTGTGATGCAACCTGGATTGACCATATGTAGACCCACAGATGGATGAGACATAAGGGTGGACACTCTTGGGGCTGAGAGGTTTGGTGAGGTTGGGTGAGCAAACGCAGACCCTTTAAAGTAATACTGTGTGGTACCCATCCCATGGGTCCCAAATCTCCAGGTTCAAGGGCATCTTCCTACATCGAAAACATGCATGAGAAACCCAGAAGATGGTACACCGTGTGATCGGGAAAGGTTTCTAAAACGCACCTCATTTCTCTTCTCCTTGTGCTCCGGTTCGCCATTCCAGCCGCTATACTAGCAATCTCCCTGCCTGGAGAATCAGCACCTTTAACCTCCTGTTCCGTACAGGTTGCAATTTGTCCTGAGGATGAACGGGAAGAGGGGGAACCAATGAGAGACTAGCTCTAGGTGTTGGGACAGGCACAGGTCACTCTATTTTCCCATCAGGAAGAAGAATTAACCACAGGCTCAGCCTGCCGCCCGAAGCCAGAATAGGGCCTGAAGCAAACCTGCGCTTTTGCGGCCAGCTCCCAAGAAAGCGACTTGAAAAATGGAGCTCAGGGGCACTGCAATTCACAGACCTGCAGACTTAGAAATGATAACTCTCGTCCACAAATATATTGAGGGAAGGCAACGAAGAGGATTTGAAAGCAAGGCAGAATTGCAGGAATCAGATTTCAGGAGGTAGATTCGAATCGCCTTTAAAGCACAGGAAAAGCGGCAAAACCTCGACAATGATGCCCTTGGCCAAAAAGGGCGTATGCGTTTTTTCCTGAATATATTCAGGAAAAAACGCATACGCCCTTTTTGGCCAACCAAGCAACCTGGAAAGGCAAATCAGCGCTACAAAGAAGTCTCGCTTCCCATCGGTCAAAAGGGCCAGGCTGAATAAAGTGTCAAAACCAGAAATGCAGGACAGGCCATGGAGAAATGGGAGCCTTGCTACGCTGATGGGCGGGATGTAAATTGCCAACAGCCACTCTGGAGAAGTGTACGGTGTGTCCTGAAACATCTAAAAAACTCAGCTTAGAGAGCATAGGGCACTTCCACTCATGGGCGTGTAAATTGGGAAAACTAAAAATCAGCAAGACACAGGCACCCCAAAGTTTAGGGCTGCTCTGTTGACAAGAACCTCCACTTTGTGACACCTTAAATATCCCAGGAAAGACAAGAATGGACAAAGAAGTTGTGGTCCTTATGTACAATGGAATATCACTCAGCCAGGAAATCAACGTCATAAGGCTAGTAGCAGCATGATGAGTGGATTTGGGTACGACGATTCTAAGTGAAATAAGTCACACAGAAAAAGACACTTATCATAGATATCACTTATAGAGGGAATGTAAAAACCGCTACCCTTGAACTGAATTACATAACAGGTCAGAGTCACACGTTTAGAAAACACACTAGGGCTGCTTAACGGGAAAGGTGAGGTGGGGTGATGCATAAAACAAGGGTTTCAAATTAGCTCAGATAGCGTTCCATAAACCCAATATGTAATAGACAAGACCTACTCCTTCCTCAGTGAACTGGACTCAACACGCCCTATTCATCACCCAAGAATATATCTGACTAGTAAGAATCTTAAAACCTATGTATTGATATCTCTCTGTAAGTGAGTGAAGTGGGTGAAAAGCGGCATAACCACAGCAGTGAAAAGCAGCTAAACCCCATTATACAAATCAATTACTTTTAAAAACCCGTGAAACAAAGACAGTGAAAGAGAGAGAAATTCTGACAAAATTCGTTCAGGGGCTGTGATGCAACCTGGATTGACCATATGTAGACCCACAGATGGATGAGACATAAGGGTGGACACTCTTGGGGCTGAGAGGTTTGGTGAGGTTGGGTGAGCAAACGCAGACCCTTTAAAGTAATACTGCGTGGAACCCATCCAATGGGTCCCAAATCTCCAGGTTCAAGGGCATCTTCCTACATCGAAAATATACATGAGAAACCCAGAAGATGGTACACCGTGTGATCGGGAAAGGTTTCTAAAACGCACCTCATTTCTCATCTCCTTGTGCTCCGGTTCGCCTTTCCAGCCGCTATACTAGCAATCTCCCTGCCTGGAGAATCAGCACCTTTAACCTCCTGTTCCAAACAGGTTGCAATTTGTCCTGAGGATGAACGGGAAGAGGGGGAACCAATGAGAGACTAGCTCTAGGTGTTGGGACAGGCACAGGTCACTCTATTTTCCCATCAGGAAGAAGAATTAACCACAGGCTCAGCCTGCCGCCCGAAGCCAGAATAGGGCCTGAAGCAAACCTGCGCTTTTGCGGCCAGCTCCCAAGAAAGCGAGTTGAAAAATGGAGCTCAGGGGCACTGCAATTCACAAACCTGCAGACTTAGAAATGATAACTCTCGTCCACAAATATATTGAGGGAAGGCAACGAAGAGGATTTGAAAGCAAGGCAGAATTGCAGGAAACAGATTTCAGGAGGTAGATTCGAATCGCCTTTAAAGCACAGGAAAAGCGGCAAAACCTCGACAATGATGCCCTTGGCCAAAAAGGGCGTATGCGTTTTTTCCTGAATATATTCAGGAAAAAACGCATACGCCCTTTTTGGCCAACCAAGCAACCTGGAAAGGCAAATCAGCGCTACAAAGAAGTCTCGCTTCCCATCGGTCAAAAGGGCCAGGCTGAATAAAGTGTCAAAACCAGAAATGCAGGACAGGCCATGGAGAAATGGGAGCCTTGCTACGCTGATGGGCGGGATGTAAATTGCCAACAGCCACTCTGGAGAAGTGTACGGTGTGTCCTGAAACATCTAAAAAACTCAGCTTAGAGAGCATAGGGCACTTCCACTCATGGGCGTGTAAATTGGGAAAACTAAAAATCAGCAAGACACAGGCACCCCAAAGTTTAGGGCTGCTCTGTTGACAAGAACCTCCACTTTGTGACACCTTAAATATCCCAGGAAAGACAAGAATGGATAAAGAAGTTGTGGTCCTTATGTACAATGGAATATCACTCAGCCATGAAATCAACGTCATAAGGCTAGTAGCAGCATGATGAGTGGATTTGGGTACGACGATTCTAAGTGAAATAAGTCACACAGAAAAAGACACTTATCATAAGATATCACTTATAGAGGGAATGTAAAAACCGCTACCCTTGAACTGAATTACATAACAGGTCAGAGTCACACGTTTAGAAAACACACTAGGGCTGCTTAACGGGAAAGGTGAGGTGGGGTGATGCATAAAACAAGGGTTTCAAATTAGCTCAGATAGCGTTCCATAAACCCAATATGTAATAGACAAGACCTACTCCTTCCTCAGTGAACTGGACTCAACACGCCCTATTCATCGCCCAAGAATATATCTGACTAGTAAGAATCTTAAAACCTATGTATTGATATCTCTCTGTAAGTGAGTGAAGTGGGTGAAAAGCGGCATAACCACAGCAGTGAAAAGCAGCTAAACCCCATTATACAAATCAATTACTTTTAAAAACCCGTGAAACAAAGACAGTGAAAGAGAGAGAAATTCTGACAAAATTCGTTCAGGGGCTGTGATGCAACCTGGATTGACCATATGTAGACCCACAGATGGATGAGACATAAGGGTGGACACTCTTGGGGCTGAGAGGTTTGGTGAGGTTGGGTGAGCAAACGCAGACCCTTTAAAGTAATACTGTGTGGTACCCATCCCATGGGTCCCAAATCTCCAGGTTCAAGGGCATCTTCCTACATCGAAAACATGCATGAGAAACCCAGAAGATGGTACACCGTGTGATCGGGAAAGGTTTCTAAAACGCACCTCATTTCTCTTCTCCTTGTGCTCCGGTTCGCCATTCCAGCCGCTATACTAGCAATCTCCCTGCCTGGAGAATCAGCACCTTTAACCTCCTGTTCCGTACAGGTTGCAATTTGTCCTGAGGATGAACGGGAAGAGGGGGAACCAATGAGAGACTAGCTCTAGGTGTTGGGACAGGCACAGGTCACTCTATTTTCCCATCAGGAAGAAGAATTAACCACAGGCTCAGCCTGCCGCCCGAAGCCAGAATAGGGCCTGAAGCAAACCTGCGCTTTTGCGGCCAGCTCCCAAGAAAGCGACTTGAAAAATGGAGCTCAGGGGCACTGCAATTCACAGACCTGCAGACTTAGAAATGATAACTCTCGTCCACAAATATATTGAGGGAAGGCAACGAAGAGGATTTGAAAGCAAGGCAGAATTGCAGGAATCAGATTTCAGGAGGTAGATTCGAATCGCCTTTAAAGCACAGGAAAAGCGGCAAAACCTCGACAATGATGCCCTTGGCCAAAAAGGGCGTATGCGTTTTTTCCTGAATATATTCAGGAAAAAACGCATACGCCCTTTTTGGCCAACCAAGCAACCTGGAAAGGCAAATCAGCGCTACAAAGAAGTCTCGCTTCCCATCGGTCAAAAGGGCCAGGCTGAATAAAGTGTCAAAACCAGAAATGCAGGACAGGCCATGGAGAAATGGGAGCCTTGCTACGCTGATGGGCGGGATGTAAATTGCCAACAGCCACTCTGGAGAAGTGTACGGTGTGTCCTGAAACATCTAAAAAACTCAGCTTAGAGAGCATAGGGCACTTCCACTCATGGGCGTGTAAATTGGGAAAACTAAAAATCAGCAAGACACAGGCACCCCAAAGTTTAGGGCTGCTCTGTTGACAAGAACCTCCACTTTGTGACACCTTAAATATCCCAGGAAAGACAAGAATGGACAAAGAAGTTGTGGTCCTTATGTACAATGGAATATCACTCAGCCAGGAAATCAACGTCATAAGGCTAGTAGCAGCATGATGAGTGGATTTGGGTACGACGATTCTAAGTGAAATAAGTCACACAGAAAAAGACACTTATCATAGATATCACTTATAGAGGGAATGTAAAAACCGCTACCCTTGAACTGAATTACATAACAGGTCAGAGTCACACGTTTAGAAAACACACTAGGGCTGCTTAACGGGAAAGGTGAGGTGGGGTGATGCATAAAACAAGGGTTTCAAATTAGCTCAGATAGCGTTCCATAAACCCAATATGTAATAGACAAGACCTACTCCTTCCTCAGTGAACTGGACTCAACACGCCCTATTCATCGCCCAAGAATATATCTGACTAGTAAGAATCTTAAAACCTATGTATTGATATCTCTCTGTAAGTGAGTGAAGTGGGTGAAAAGCGGCATAACCACAGCAGTGAAAAGCAGCTAAACCCCATTATACAAATCAATTACTTTTAAAAACCCGTGAAACAAAGACAGTGAAAGAGAGAGAAATTCTGACAAAATTCGTTCAGGGGCTGTGATGCAACCTGGATTGACCATATGTAGACCCACAGATGGATGAGACATAAGGGTGGACACTCTTGGGGCTGAGAGGTTTGGTGAGGTTGGGTGAGCAAACGCAGACCCTTTAAAGTAATACTGCGTGGAACCCATCCAATGGGTCCCAAATCTCCAGGTTCAAGGGCATCTTCCTACATCGAAAATATACATGAGAAACCCAGAAGATGGTACACCGTGTGATCGGGAAAGGTTTCTAAAACGCACCTCATTTCTCATCTCCTTGTGCTCCGGTTCGCCTTTCCAGCCGCTATACTAGCAATCTCCCTGCCTGGAGAATCAGCACCTTTAACCTCCTGTTCCAAACAGGTTGCAATTTGTCCTGAGGATGAACGGGAAGAGGGGGAACCAATGAGAGACTAGCTCTAGGTGTTGGGACAGGCACAGGTCACTCTATTTTCCCATCAGGAAGAAGAATTAACCACAGGCTCAGCCTGCCGCCCGAAGCCAGAATAGGGCCTGAAGCAAACCTGCGCTTTTGCGGCCAGCTCCCAAGAAAGCGAGTTGAAAAATGGAGCTCAGGGGCACTGCAATTCACAAACCTGCAGACTTAGAAATGATAACTCTCGTCCACAAATATATTGAGGGAAGGCAACGAAGAGGATTTGAAAGCAAGGCAGAATTGCAGGAAACAGATTTCAGGAGGTAGATTCGAATCGCCTTTAAAGCACAGGAAAAGCGGCAAAACCTCGACAATGATGCCCTTGGCCAAAAAGGGCGTATGCGTTTTTTCCTGAATATATTCAGGAAAAAACGCATACGCCCTTTTTGGCCAACCAAGCAACCTGGAAAGGCAAATCAGCGCTACAAAGAAGTCTCGCTTCCCATCGGTCAAAAGGGCCAGGCTGAATAAAGTGTCAAAACCAGAAATGCAGGACAGGCCATGGAGAAATGGGAGCCTTGCTACGCTGATGGGCGGGATGTAAATTGCCAACAGCCACTCTGGAGAAGTGTACGGTGTGTCCTGAAACATCTAAAAAACTCAGCTTAGAGAGCATAGGGCACTTCCACTCATGGGCGTGTAAATTGGGAAAACTAAAAATCAGCAAGACACAGGCACCCCAAAGTTTAGGGCTGCTCTGTTGACAAGAACCTCCACTTTGTGACACCTTAAATATCCCAGGAAAGACAAGAATGGATAAAGAAGTTGTGGTCCTTATGTACAATGGAATATCACTCAGCCAGGAAATCAACGTCATAAGGCTAGTAGCAGCATGATGAGTGGATTTGGGTACGACGATTCTAAGTGAAATAAGTCACACAGAAAAAGACACTTATCATAGATATCACTTATAGAGGGAATGTAAAAACCGCTACCCTTGAACTGAATTACATAACAGGTCAGAGTCACACGTTTAGAAAACACACTAGGGCTGCTTAACAGGAAAGGTGAGGTGGGGTGATGCATAAAACAAGGGTTTCAAATTAGCTCAGATAGCGTTCCATAAACCCAATATGTAATAGACAAGACCTACTCCTTCCTCAGTGAACTGGACTCAACACGCCCTATTCATCGCCCAAGAATATATCTGACTAGTAAGAATCTTAAAACCTATGTATTGATATCTCTCTGTAAGTGAGTGAAGTGGGTGAAAAGCGGCATAACCACAGCAGTGAAAAGCAGCTAAACCCCATTATACAAATCAATTACTTTTAAAAACCCGTGAAACAAAGACAGTGAAAGAGAGAGAAATTCTGACAAAATTCGTTCAGGGGCTGTGATGCAACCTGGATTGACCATATGTAGACCCACAGATGGATGAGACATAAGGGTGGACACTCTTGGGGCTGAGAGGTTTGGTGAGGTTGGGTGAGCAAACGCAGACCCTTTAAAGTAATACTGTGTGGTACCCATCCCATGGGTCCCAAATCTCCAGGTTCAAGGGCATCTTCCTACATCGAAAACATGCATGAGAAACCCAGAAGATGGTACACCGTGTGATCGGGAAAGGTTTCTAAAACGCACCTCATTTCTCTTCTCCTTGTGCTCCGGTTCGCCATTCCAGCCGCTATACTAGCAATCTCCCTGCTTGGAGAATCAGCACCTTTAACCTCCTGTTCCGTACAGGTTGCAATTTGTCCTGAGGATGAACGGGAAGAGGGGGAACCAATGAGAGACTAGCTCTAGGTGTTAGGACAGGCACAGGTCACTCTATTTTCCCATCAGGAAGAAGAATTAACCTCAGGGTCAGCTTGCCGCCCGGAGCCAGAATAGGGCCTGAAGCAATCCTGCGCTTTTGCGGCCAGCTCCCAAGAAAGCGAGTTGAAAAATGGAGCTCAGGGGCACTGCAATTCACAAACCTGCAGACTTAGAAATGATAACTCTCGTCCACAAATATATTGAGGGAAGGCAACGAAGAGGATTTGAAAGCAAGGCAGAATTGCAGGAAACAGATTTCAGGAGGTAGATTCGAATCGCCTTTAAAGCACAGGAAAAGCGGCAAAACCTCGACAATGATGCCCTTGGCCAAAAAGGGCGTATGCGTTTTTTCCTGAATATATTCAGGAAAAAACGCATACGCCCTTTTTGGCCAACCAAGCAACCTGGAAAGGCAAATCAGCGCTACAAAGAAGTCTCGCTTCCCATCGGTCAAAAGGGCAAGGCTGAATAAAGTGTCAAAACCAGAAATGCAGGACAGGCCATGGAGAAATGGGAGCCTTGCTACGCTGATGGGCGGGATGTAAATTGCCAACAGCCACTCTGGAGAAGTGTACGGTGTGTCCTGAAACATCTAAAAAACTCAGCTTAGAGAGCATAGGGCACTTCCACTCATGGGCGTATAAATTGGGAAAACTAAAAATCAGCAAGACACAGGCACCCCAAAGTTTAGGGCTGCTCTGTTGACAAGAACCTCCACTTTGTGACACCTTAAATATCCCAGGAAAGACAAGAATGGATAAAGAAGTTGTGGTCCTTATGTACAATGGAATATCACTCAGCCATGAAATCAACGTCATAAGGCTAGTAGCAGCATGATGAGTGGATTTGGGTACGACGATTCTAAGTGAAATAAGTCTAACAGAAAAAGACACTTATCATAAGATATCACTTATAGAGGGAATGTAAAAACCGCTACCCTTGAACTGAATTACATAACAGGTCAGAGTCACACGTTTAGAAAACACACTAGGGCTGCTTAACGGGAAAGGTGAGGTGGGGTGATGCATAAAACAAGGGTTTCAAATTAGCTCAGATAGCGTTCCATAAACCCAATATGTAATAGACAAGACCTACTCCTTCCTCAGTGAACTGGACTCAACACGCCCTATTCATCGCCCAAGAATATATCTGTCTAGTAAGAATCTTAACACCTATGTATTGATATCTCTCTGTAAGTGAGTCAAGTGGGTGAAAAGCGGCATAACCACAGCAGTGAAAAGCAGCTAAACCCCATTATACAAATCAATTACTTTTAAAAACCCGTGAAACAAAGACAGTGAAAGAGAGAGAAATTCTGACAAAATTCGTTCAGGGGCTGTGATGCAACCTGGATTGACCATATGTAGACCCACAGATGGATGAGACATAAGGGTGGACACTCTTGGGGCTGAGAGGTTTGGTGAGGTTGGGTGAGCAAACGCAGACCCTTTAAAGTAATACTGTGTGGTACCCATCCCATGGGTCCCAAATCTCCAGGTTCAAGGGCATCTTCCTACATCGAAAACATGCATGAGAAACCCAGAAGATGGTACACCGTGTGATCGGGAAAGGTTTCTAAAATGCACCTCATTTCTCATCTCCTTGTGCTCCGGTTCGCCATTCCAGCCGCTATACTAGCAATCTCCCTGCTTGGAGAATCAGCACCTTTAACCTCCTGTTCCGTACAGGTTGCAATTTGTCCTGAGGATGAACGGGAAGAGGGGGAACCAATGAGAGACTAGCTCTAGGTGTTGGGACAGGCACAGGTCACTCTATTTTCCCATCAGGAAGAAGAATTAACCTCAGGCTCAGCTTGCCGCCCGGAGCCAGAATAGGGCCTGAAGCAATCCTGCGCTTTTGCGGCCAGCTCCCAAGAAAGCGAGTTGAAAAATGGAGCTCAGGGGCACTGCAATTCACAAACATGCAGACTTAGAAATGATAACTCTCGCCCACAAATATATTGAGGGAAGGCAACGAAGAGGATTTGAAAGCAAGGCAGAATTGCAGGAATCAGATTTCAGGAGGTAGATTCGAATCGCCTTTAAAGCACAGGAAAAGCGGCAAAACCTCGACAATGATGCCCTTGGCCAAAAAGGGCGTATGCGTGTTTTCCTGAATATATTCAGGAAAAAACGCATACGCCCTTTTTGGCCAACCAAGCAACCTGGAAAGGCAAATCAGCGCTACAAAGAAGTCTCGCTTCCCATCGGTCAAAAGGGCCAGGCTGAATAAAGTGTCAAAACCAGAAATGCAGGACAGGCCATGGAGAAATGGGAGCCTTGCTACGCTGATGGGCGGGATGTAAATTGCCAACAGCCACTCTGGAGAAGTGTACGGTGTGTCCTGAAACATCTAAAAAACTCAGCTTAGAGAGCATAGGGCACTTCCACTCATGGGCGTGTAAATTGGGAAAACTAAAAATCAGCAAGACACAGGCACCCCAAAGTTTAGGGCTGCTCTGTTGACAAGAACCTCCACTTTGTGACACCTTAAATATCCCAGGAAAGACAAGAATGGACAAAGAAGTTGTGATCCTTATGTACAATGGAATATCACTCAGCCATGAAATCAACGTCATAAGGCTAGTAGCAGCATGATGAGTGGATTTGGGTACGACGATTCTAAGTGAAATAAGTCACACAGAAAAAGACACTTATCATAAGATATCACTTATAGAGGGAATGTAAAAACCGCTACCCTTGAACTGAATTACATAACAGGTCAGAGTCACACGTTTAGAAAACACACTAGGGCTGCTTAACGGGAAAGGTGAGGTGGGGTGATGCATAAAACAAGGGTTTCAAATTAGCTCAGATAGCGTTCCATAAACCCAATATGTAATAGACAAGACCTACTCCTTCCTCAGTGAACTGGACTCAACACGCCCTATTCATCGCCCAAGAATATATCTGACTAGTAAGAATCTTAACACCTATGTATTGATATCTCTCTGTAAGTGAGTCAAGTGGGTGAAAAGCGGCATAACCACAGCAGTGAAAAGCAGCTAAACCCCATTATACAAATCAATTACTTTTAAAAACCCGTGAAACAAAGACAGTGAAAGAGAGAGAAATTCTGACAAAATTCGTTCAGGGGCTGTGATGCAACCTGGATTGACCATATGTAGACCCACAGATGGATGAGACATAAGGGTGGACACTCTTGGGGCTGAGAGGTTTGGTGAGGTTGGGTGAGCAAACGCAGACCCTTTAAAGTAATACTGTGTGGTACCCATCCCATGGGTCCCAAATCTCCAGGTTCAAGGGCATCTTCCTACATCGAAAACATGCATGAGAAACCCAGAAGATGGTACACCGTGTGATCGGGAAAGGTTTCTAAAATGCACCTCATTTCTCATCTCCTTGTGCTCCGGTTCGCCTTTCCAGCCGCTATACTAGCAATCTCACTGCCTGGAGAATCAGCACCTTTAACCTCCTGTTCCGTACAGGTTGCAATTTGTCCTGAGGATGAACGGGAAGAGGGGGAACCAATGAGAGACTAGCTCTAGGTGTTGGGACAGGCACAGGTCACTCTATTTTCCCATCAGGAAGAAGAATTAACCTCAGGCTCATCTTGCCGCCCGGAGCCAGAATAGGGCCTGAAGCAATCCTGCGCTTTTGCGGCCAGCTCCCAAAAAAGCGAGTTGAAAAATGGAGCTCAGGGGCACTGCAATTCACAAACCTGCAGACTTAGAAATGATAACTCTCGTCCACAAATATATTGAGGGAAGGCAACGAAGAGGATTTGAAAGCAAGGCAGAATTGCAGGAATCAGATTTCAGGAGGTAGATTCGAATCGACTTTAAAGCACAGGAAAAGCGGCAAAACCTCGACAATGATGCCCTTGGCCAAAAAGGGCGTATGCGTTTTTTCCTGAATATATTCAGGAAAAAACGCATACGCCCTTTTTGGCCAACCAAGCAACCTGGAAAGGCAAATCAGCGCTACAAAGAAGTCTCGCTTCCCATCGGTCAAAAGGGCCAGGCTGAATAAAGTGTCAAAACCAGAAATGCAGGACAGGCCATGGAGAAATGGGAGCCTTGCTACGCTGATGGGCGGGATGTAAATTGCCAACAGCCACTCTGGAGAAGTGTACGGTGTGTCCTGAAACATCTAAAAAACTCAGCTTAGAGAGCATAGGGCACTTCCACTCATGGGCGTATAAATTGGGAAAACTAAAAATCAGCAAGACACAGGCACCCCAAAGTTTAGGGCTGCTCTGTTGACAAGAACCTCCACTTTGTGACACCTTAAATATCCCAGGAAAGACAAGAATGGATAAAGAAGTTGTGGTCCTTATGTACAATGGAATATCACTCAGCCATGAAATCAACGTCATAAGGCTAGTAGCAGCATGATGAGTGGATTTGGGTACGACGATTCTAAGTGAAATAAGTCACACAGAAAAAGACACTTATCATAGATATCACTTATAGAGGGAATGTAAAAACCGCTACCCTTGAACTGAATTACATAACAGGTCAGAGTCACACGTTTAGAAAACACACTAGGGCTGCTTAACGGGAAAGGTGAGGTGGGGTGATGCATAAAACAAGGGTTTCAAATTAGCTCAGATAGCGTTCCATAAACCCAATATGTAATAGACAAGACCTACTCCTTCCTCAGTGAACTGGACTCAACACGCCCTATTCATCGCCCAAGAATATATCTGACTAGTAAGAATCTTAAA
Organism: Balaenoptera borealis; assembly: GCF_965194805.1. NCBI lineage: Eukaryota > Metazoa > Chordata > Mammalia > Artiodactyla > Balaenopteridae > Balaenoptera > Balaenoptera borealis. The sequence goes on from NW_028123839.1 coordinate 610,074, forward strand.
ACCTATGTATTGATATCTCTCTGTAAGTGAGTGAAGTGGGTGAAAAGCGGCATAACCACAGCAGTGAAAAGCAGCTAAACCCCATTATACAAATCAATTACTTTTAAACACCCGTGAAACAAAGACAGTGAAAGAGAGAGAAATTCTGACAAAATTCGTTCAGGGGCTGTGATGCAACCTGGATTGACCATATGTAGACCCACAGATGGATGAGACATAAGGGTGGACACTCTTGGGGCTGAGAGGTTTGGTGAGGTTGGGTGAGCAAACGCAGACCCTTTAAAGTAATACTGCGTGGAACCCATCCAATGGGTCCCAAATCTCCAGGTTCAAGGGCATCTTCCTACATCGAAAACATACATGAGAAACCCAGAAGATGGTACACCGTGTGATCGGGAAAGGTTTCTAAAACGCACCTCATTTCTCATCTCCTTGTGCTCCGGTTCGCCTTTCCAGCCGCTATACTAGCAATCTCCCTGCCTGGAGAATCAGCACCTTTAACCTCCTGTACCAAACAGGTTGCAATTTGTCCTGAGGATGAACGGGAAGAGGGGGAACCAATGAGAGACTAGCTCTAGGTGTTGGGACAGGCACAGGTCACTCTATTTTCCCATCAGGAAGAAGAATTAACCACAGGCTCAGCCTGCCGCCCGAAGCCAGAATAGGGCCTGAAGCAAACCTGCGCTTTTGCGGCCAGCTCCCAAGAAAGCGAGTTGAAAAATGGAGCTCAGGGGCACTGCAATTCACAAACCTGCAGACTTAGAAATGATAACTCTCCTCCACAAATATATTGAGGGAAGGCAACGAAGAGGATTTGAAAGCATGGCAGAATTGCAGGAAACAGATTTCAAGACGTAGATTCGAATCGCCTTTAAAGCACAGGAAAAGCGGCAAAACCTCGACAATGATGCCCTTGGCCAAAAAGGGCGTATGCGTTTTTTCCTGAATATATTCAGGAAAAAACGCATACGCCCTTTTTGGCCAACCAAGCAACCTGGAAAGGCAAATCAGCGCTACAAAGAAGTCTCGCTTCCCATCGGTCAAAAGGGCCAGGCTGAATAAAGTGTCAAAACCAGAAATGCAGGACAGGCCATGGAGAAATGGGAGCCTTGCTACGCTGATGGGCGGGATGTAAATTGCCAACAGCCAATCTGGAGAAGTGTACGGTGTGTCCTGAAACATCTAAAAAACTCAGCTTAGAGAGCATAGGGCACTTCCACTCATGGGCGTGTAAATTGGGAAAACTAAAAATCAGCAAGACACAGGCACCCCAAAGTTTAGGGCTGCTCTGTTGACAAGAACCTCCACTTTGTCACACCTTAAATATCCCAGGAAAGACAAGAATGGATAAAGAAGTTGTGGTCCTTATGTACAATGGAATATCACTCAGCCATGAAATCAACGTCATAAGGCTAGTAGCAGCATGATGAGTGGATTTGGGTACGACGATTCTAAGTGAAATAAGTCACACAGAAAAAGACACTTATCATAAGATATCATTTATAGAGGGAATGTAAAAACCGCTACCCTTGAACTGAATTACATAACAGGTCAGAGTCACACGTTTAGAAAACACACTAGGGCTGCTTAACGGGAAAGGTGAGGTGGGGTGATGCATAAAACAAGGGTTTCAAATTAGCTCAGATAGCGTTCCATAAACCCAATATGTAATAGACAAGACCTACTCCTTCCTCAGTGAACTGGACTCAACACGCCCTATTCATCGCCCAAGAATATATCTGACTAGTAAGAATCTTAAAACCTATGTATTGATATCTCTCTGTAAGTGAGTGAAGTGGGTGAAAAGCGGCATAACCACAGCAGTGAAAAGCAGCTAAACCCCATTATACAAATCAATTACTTTTAAACACCCGTGAAACAAAGACAGTGAAAGAGAGAGAAATTCTGACAAAATTCGTTCAGGGGCTGTGATGCAACCTGGATTGACCATATGTAGACCCACAGATGGATGAGACATAAGGGTGGACACTCTTGGGGCTGAGAGGTTTGGTGAGGTTGGGTGAGCAAACGCAGACCCTTTAAAGTAATACTGTGTGGTACCCATCCCATGGGTCCCAAATCTCCAGGTTCAAGGGCATCTTCCTACATCGAAAACATGCATGAGAAACCCAGAAGATGGTACACCGTGTGATCGGGAAAGGTTTCTAAAACGCACCTCATTTCTCATCTCCTTGTGCTCCGGTTCGCCATTCCAGCCGCTATACTAGCAATCTCCCTGCTTGGAGAATCAGCACCTTTAACCTCCTGTTCCGTACAGGTTGCAATTTGTCCTGAGGATGAACGGGAAGAGGGGGAACCAATGAGAGACTAGCTCTAGGTGTTGGGACAGGCACAGGTCACTCTATTTTCCCATCAGGAAGAAGAATTAACCACAGGCTCAGCCTGCCGCCCGAAGCCAGAATAGGGCCTGAAGCAAACCTGCGCTTTTGCGGCCAGCTCCCAAGAAAGCGAGTTGAAAAATGGAGCTCAGGGGCACTGCAATTCACAAACCTGCAGACTTAGAAATGATAACTCTCCTCCACAAATATATTGAGGGAAGGCAACGAAGAGGATTTGAAAGCATAGCAGAATTGCGGGAAACAGATTTCAAGACGTAGATTCGAATCGCCTTTAAAGCACAGGAAAAGCGGCAAAACCTCGACAATGATGCCCTTGGCCAAAAAGGGCGTATGCGTTTTTTCCTGAATATATTCAGGAAAAAACGCATACGCCCTTTTTGGCCAACCAAGCAACCTGGAAAGGCAAATCAGCGCTACAAAGAAGTCTCGCTTCCCATCGGTCAAAAGGGCCAGGCTGAATAAAGTGTCAAAACCAGAAATGCAGGACAGGCCATGGAGAAATGGGAGCCTTGCTACGCTGATGGGCGGGATGTAAATTGCCAACAGCCACTCTGGAGAAGTGTACGGTGTGTCCTGAAACATCTAAAAAACTCAGCTTAGAGAGCATAGGGCACTTCCACTCATGGGCGTATAAATTGGGAAAACTAAAAATCAGCAAGACACAGGCACCCCAAAGTTTAGGGCTGCTCTGTTGACAAGAACCTCCACTTTGTGACACCTTAAATATCCCAGGAAAGACAAGAATGGATAAAGAAGTTGTGGTCCTTATGTACAATGGAATATCACTCAGCCATGAAATCAACGTCATAAGGCTAGTAGCAGCATGATGAGTGGATTTGGGTACGACGATTCTAAGTGAAATAAGTCTAACAGAAAAAGACACTTATCATAAGATATCACTTATAGAGGGAATGTAAAAACCGCTACCCTTGAACTGAATTACATAACAGGTCAGAGTCACACGTTTAGAAAACACACTAGGGCTGCTTAACGGGAAAGGTGAGGTGGGGTGATGCATAAAACAAGGGTTTCAAATTAGCTCAGATAGCGTTCCATAAACCCAATATGTAATAGACAAGACCTACTCCTTCCTCAGTGAACTGGACTCAACACGCCCTATTCATCGCCCAAGAATATATCTGTCTAGTAAGAATCTTAACACCTATGTATTGATATCTCTCTGTAAGTGAGTCAAGTGGGTGAAAAGCGGCATAACCACAGCAGTGAAAAGCAGCTAAACCCCATTATACAAATCAATTACTTTTAAAAACCCGTGAAACAAAGACAGTGAAAGAGAGAGAAATTCTGACAAAATTCGTTCAGGGGCTGTGATGCAACCTGGATTGACCATATGTAGACCCACAGATGGATGAGACATAAGGGTGGACACTCTTGGGGCTGAGAGGTTTGGTGAGGTTGGGTGAGCAAACGCAGACCCTTTAAAGTAATACTGTGTGGTACCCATCCCATGGGTCCCAAATCTCCAGGTTCAAGGGCATCTTCCTACATCGAAAACATGCATGAGAAACCCAGAAGATGGTACACCGTGTGATCGGGAAAGGTTTCTAAAATGCACCTCATTTCTCATCTCCTTGTGCTCCGGTTCGCCATTCCAGCCGCTATACTAGCAATCTCCCTGCTTGGAGAATCAGCACCTTTAACCTCCTGTTCCGTACAGGTTGCAATTTGTCCTGAGGATGAACGGGAAGAGGGGGAACCAATGAGAGACTAGCTCTAGGTGTTGGGACAGGCACAGGTCACTCTATTTTCCCATCAGGAAGAAGAATTAACCTCAGGCTCAGCTTGCCGCCCGGAGCCAGAATAGGGCCTGAAGCAATCCTGCGCTTTTGCGGCCAGCTCCCAAGAAAGCGAGTTGAAAAATGGAGCTCAGGGGCACTGCAATTCACAAACATGCAGACTTAGAAATGATAACTCTCGCCCACAAATATATTGAGGGAAGGCAACGAAGAGGATTTGAAAGCAAGGCAGAATTGCAGGAATCAGATTTCAGGAGGTAGATTCGAATCGCCTTTAAAGCACAGGAAAAGCGGCAAAACCTCGACAATGATGCCCTTGGCCAAAAAGGACGTATGCGTGTTTTCCTGAATATATTCAGGAAAAAACGCATACGCCCTTTTTGGCCAACCAAGCAACCTGGAAAGGCAAATCAGCGCTACAAAGAAGTCTCGCTTCCCATCGGTCAAAAGGGCCAGGCTGAATAAAGTGTCAAAACCAGAAATGCAGGACAGGCCATGGAGAAATGGGAGCCTTGCTACGCTGATGGGCGGGATGTAAATTGCCAACAGCCACTCTGGAGAAGTGTACGGTGTGTCCTGAAACATCTAAAAAACTCAGCTTAGAGAGCATAGGGCACTTCCACTCATGGGCGTGTAAATTGGGAAAACTAAAAATCAGCAAGACACAGGCACCCCAAAGTTTAGGGCTGCTCTGTTGACAAGAACCTCCACTTTGTGACACCTTAAATATCCCAGGAAAGACAAGAATGGACAAAGAAGTTGTGGTCCTTATGTACAATGAAATATCACTCAGCCATGAAATCAACGTCATAAGGCTAGTAGCAGCATGATGAGTGGATTTGGGTACGACGATTCTAAGTGAAATAAGTCACACAGAAAAAGACACTTATCATAAGATATCACTTATAGAGGGAATGTAAAAACCGCTACCCTTGAACTGAATTACATAACAGGTCAGAGTCACACGTTTAGAAAACACACTAGGGCTGCTTAACGGGAAAGGTGAGGTGGGGTGATGCATAAAACAAGGGTTTCAAATTAGCTCAGATAGCGTTCCATAAACCCAATATGTAATAGACAAGACCTACTCCTTCCTCAGTGAACTGGACTCAACACGCCCTATTCATCGCCCAAGAATATATCTGACTAGTAAGAATCTTAAAACCTATGTATTGATATCTCTCTGTAAGTGAGTGAAGTGGGTGAAAAGCGGCATAACCACAGCAGTGAAAAGCAGCTAAACCCCATTATACAAATCAATTACTTTTAAAAACCCGTGAAACAAAGACAGTGAAAGAGAGAGAAATTCTGACAAAATTCGTTCAGGGGCTGTGATGCAACCTGGATTGACCATATGTAGACCCACAGATGGATGAGACATAAGGGTGGACACTCTTGGGGCTGAGAGGTTTGGTGAGGTTGGGTGAGCAAACGCAGACCCTTTAAAGTAATACTGTGTGGTACCCATCCCATGGGTCCCAAATCTCCAGGTTCAAGGGCATCTTCCTACATCGAAAACATGCATGAGAAACCCAGAAGATGGTACACCGTGTGATCGGGAAAGGTTTCTAAAACGCACCTCATTTCTCATCTCCTTGTGCTCCGATTCGCCTTTCCAGCCGCTATACTAGCAATCTCACTGCCTGGAGAATCAGCACCTTTAACCTCCTGTTCCGTACAGGTTGCAATTTGTCCTGAGGATGAACGGGAAGAGGGGGAACCAATGAGAGACTAGCTCTAGGTGTTGGGACAGGCACAGGTCACTCTATTTTCCCATCAGGAAGAAGAATTAACCTCAGGCTCATCTTGCCGCCCGGAGCCAGAATAGGGCCTGAAGCAATCCTGCGCTTTTGCGGCCAGCTCCCAAAAAAGCGAGTTGAAAAATGGAGCTCAGGGGCACTGCAATTCACAAACCTGCAGACTTAGAAATGATAACTCTCGTCCACAAATATATTGAGGGAAGGCAACGAAGAGGATTTGAAAGCAAGGCAGAATTGCAGGAATCAGATTTCAGGAGGTAGATTCGAATCGACTTTAAAGCACAGGAAAAGCGGCAAAACCTCGACAATGATGCCCTTGGCCAAAAAGGGCGTATGCGTTTTTTCCTGAATATATTCAGGAAAAAACGCATACGCCCTTTTTGGCCAACCAAGCAACCTGGAAAGGCAAATCAGCGCTACAAAGAAGTCTCGCTTCCCATCGGTCAAAAGGGCCAGGCTGAATAAAGTGTCAAAACCAGAAATGCAGGACAGGCCATGGAGAAATGGGAGCCTTGCTACGCTGATGGGCGGGATGTAAATTGCCAACAGCCACTCTGGAGAAGTGTACGGTGTGTCCTGAAACATCTAAAAAACTCAGCTTAGAGAGCATAGGGCACTTCCACTCATGGGCGTGTAAATTGGGAAAACTAAAAATCAGCAAGACACAGGCACCCCAAAGTTTAGGGCTGCTCTGTTGACAAGAACCTCCACTTTGTGACACCTTAAATATCCCAGGAAAGACAAGAATGGACAAAGAAGTTGTGGTCCTTATGTACAATGGAATATCACTCAGCCATGAAATCAACGTCATAAGGCTAGTAGCAGCATGATGAGTGGATTTGGGTACGACGATTCTAAGTGAAATAAGTCACACAGAAAAAGACACTTATCATAGATATCACTTATAGAGGGAATGTAAAAACCGCTACCCTTGAACTGAATTACATAACAGGTCAGAGTCACACGTTTAGAAAACACACTAGGGCTGCTTAACGGGAAAGGTGAGGTGGGGTGATGCATAAAACAAGGGTTTCAAATTAGCTCAGATAGCGTTCCATAAACCCAATATGTAATAGACAAGACCTACTCCTTCCTCAGTGAACTGGACTCAACACGCCCTATTCATCGCCCAAGAATATATCTGACTAGTAAGAATCTTAAAACCTATGTATTGATATCTCTCTGTAAGTGAGTGAAGTGGGTGAAAAGCGGCATAACCACAGCAGTGAAAAGCAGCTAAACCCCATTATACAAATCAATTACTTTTAAAAACCCGTGAAACAAAGACAGTGAAAGAGAGAGAAATTCTGACAAAATTCGTTCAGGGGCTGTGATGCAACCTGGATTGACCATATGTAGACCCACAGATGGATGAGACATAAGGGTGGACACTCTTGGGGCTGAGAGGTTTGGTGAGGTTGGGTGAGCAAACGCAGACCCTTTAAAGTAATACTGCGTGGAACCCATCCAATGGGTCCCAAATCTCCAGGTTCAAGGGCATCTTCCTACATCGAAAACATACATGAGAAACCCAGAAGATGGTACACCGTGTGATCGGGAAAGGTTTCTAAAACGCACCTCATTTCTCATCTCCTTGTGCTCCGGTTCGCCTTTCCAGCCGCTATACTAGCAATCTCCCTGCCTGGAGAATCAGCACCTTTAACCTCCTGTACCAAACAGGTTGCAATTTGTCCTGAGGATGAACGGGAAGAGGGGGAACCAATGAGAGACTAGCTCTAGGTGTTGGGACAGGCACAGGTCACTCTATTTTCCCATCAGGAAGAAGAATTAACCACAGGCTCAGCCTGCCGCCCGAAGCCAGAATAGGGCCTGAAGCAAACCTGCGCTTTTGCGGCCAGCTCCCAAGAAAGCGACTTGAAAAATGGAGCTCAGGGGCACTGCAATTCACAAACCTGCAGACTTAGAAATGATAACTCTCGTCCACAAATATATTGAGGGAAGGCAACGAAGAGGATTTGAAAGCATGGCAGAATTGCAGGAAACAGATTTCAAGACGTAGATTCGAATCGCCTTTAAAGCACAGGAAAAGCGGCAAAACCTCGACAATGATGCCCTTGGCCAAAAAGGGCGTATGCGTTTTTTCCTGAATATATTCAGGAAAAAACGCATACGCCCTTTTTGGCCAACCAAGCAACCTGGAAAGGCAAATCAGCGCTACAAAGAAGTCTCGCTTCCCATCGGTCAAAAGGGCCAGGCTGAATAAAGTGTCAAAACCAGAAATGCAGGACAGGCCATGGAGAAATGGGAGCCTTGCTACGCTGATGGGCGGGATGTAAATTGCCAACAGCCACTCTGGAGAAGTGTACGGTGTGTCCTGAAACATCTAAAAAACTCAGCTTAGAGAGCATAGGGCACTTCCACTCATGGGCGTGTAAATTGGGAAAACTAAAAATCAGCAAGACACAGGCACCCCAAAGTTTAGGGCTGCTCTGTTGACAAGAACCTCCACTTTGTGACACCTTAAATATCCCAGGAAAGACAAGAATGGACAAAGAAGTTGTGGTCCTTATGTACAATGGAATATCACTCAGCCATGAAATCAACGTCATAAGGCTAGTAGCAGCATGATGAGTGGATTTGGGTACGACGATTCTAAGTGAAATAAGTCACACAGAAAAAGACACTTATCATAGATATCACTTATAGAGGGAATGTAAAAACCGCTACCCTTGAACTGAATTACATAACAGGTCAGAGTCACACGTTTAGAAAACACACTAGGGCTGCTTAACGGGAAAGGTGAGGTGGGGTGATGCATAAAACAAGGGTTTCAAATTAGCTCAGATAGCGTTCCATAAACCCAATATGTAATAGACAAGACCTACTCCTTCCTCAGTGAACTGGACTCAACACGCCCTATTCATCGCCCAAGAATATATCTGACTAGTAAGAATCTTAAAACCTATGTATTGATATCTCTCTGTAAGTGAGTGAAGTGGGTGAAAAGCGGCATAACCACAGCAGTGAAAAGCAGCTAAACCCCATTATACAAATCAATTACTTTTAAAAACCCGTGAAACAAAGACAGTGAAAGAGAGAGAAATTCTGACAAAATTCGTTCAGGGGCTGTGATGCAACCTGGATTGACCATATGTAGACCCACAGATGGATGAGACATAAGGGTGGACACTCTTGGGGCTGAGAGGTTTGGTGAGGTTGGGTGAGCAAACGCAGACCCTTTAAAGTAATACTGCGTGGAACCCATCCAATGGGTCCCAAATCTCCAGGTTCAAGGGCATCTTCGTACATCGAAAACATACATGAGAAACCCAGAAGATGGTACACCGTGTGATCGGGAAAGGTTTCTAAAACGCACCTCATTTCTCATCTCCTTGTGCTCCGGTTCGCCTTTCCAGCCGCTATACTAGCAATCTCCCTGCCTGGAGAATCAGCACCTTTAACCTCCTGTACCAAACAGGTTGCAATTTGTCCTGAGGATGAACGGGAAGAGGGGGAACCAATGAGAGACTAGCTCTAGGTGTTGGGACAGGCACAGGTCACTCTATTTTCCCATCAGGAAGAAGAATTAACCACAGGCTCAGCCTGCCGCCCGAAGCCAGAATAGGGCCTGAAGCAAACCTGCGCTTTTGCGGCCAGCTCCCAAGAAAGCGAGTTGAAAAATGGAGCTCAGGGGCACTGCAATTCACAAACCTGCAGACTTAGAAATGATAACTCTCCTCCACAAATATATTGAGGGAAGGCAACGAAGAGGATTTGAAAGCATAGCAGAATTGCAGGAAACAGATTTCAAGACGTAGATTCGAATCGCCTTTAAAGCACAGGAAAAGCGGCAAAACCTCGACAATGATGCCCTTGGCCAAAAAGGGCGTATGCGTTTTTTCCTGAATATATTCAGGAAAAAATGCATACGCCCTTTTTGGCCAACCAAGCAACCTGGAAAGGCAAATCAGCGCTACAAAGAAGTCTCGCTTCCCATCGGTCAAAAGGGCCAGGCTGAATAAAGTGTCAAAACCAGAAATGCAGGACAGGCCATGGAGAAATGGGAGCCTTGCTACGCTGATGGGCGGGATGTAAATTGCCAACAGCCACTCTGGAGAAGTGTACGGTGTGTCCTGAAACATCTAAAAAACTCAGCTTAGAGAGCATAGGGCACTTCCACTCATGGGCGTGTAAATTGGGAAAACTAAAAATCAGCAAGACACAGGCACACCAAAGTTTAGGGCTGCTCTGTTGACAAGAACCTCCACTTTGTCACACCTTAAATATCCCAGGAAAGACAAGAATGGATAAAGAAGTTGTGGTCCTTATGTACAATGGAATATCACTCAGCCATGAAATCAACGTCATAAGGCTAGTAGCAGCATGATGAGTGGATTTGGGTACGACGATTCTAAGTGAAATAAGTCACACAGAAAAAGACACTTATCATAAGATATCACTTATAGAGGGAATGTAAAAACCGCTACCCTTGAACTGAATTACATAACAGGTCAGAGTCACACGTTTAGAAAACACACTAGGGCTGCTTAACGGGAAAGGTGAGGTGGGGTGATGCATAAAACAAGGGTTTCAAATTAGCTCAGATAGCGTTCCATAAACCCAATATGTAATAGACAAGACCTACTCCTTCCTCAGTGAACTGGACTCAACACGCCCTATTCATCGCCCAAGAATATATCTGACTAGTAAGAATCTTAACACCTATGTATTGATATCTCTCTGTAAGTGAGTCAAGTGGGTGAAAAGCGGCATAACCACAGCAGTGAAAAGCAGCTAAACCCCATTATACAAATCAATTACTTTTAAAAACCCGTGAAACAAAGACAGTGAAAGAGAGAGAAATTCTGACAAAATTCGTTCAGGGGCTGTGATGCAACCTGGATTGACCATATGTAGACCCACAGATGGATGAGACATAAGGGTGGACACTCTTGGGGCTGAGAGGTTTGGTGAGGTTGGGTGAGCAAACGCAGACCCTTTAAAGTAATACTGTGTGGTACCCATCCCATGGGTCCCAAATCTCCAGGTTCAAGGGCATCTTCCTACATCGAAAACATGCATGAGAAACCCAGAAGATGGTACACCGTGTGATCGGGAAAGGTTTCTAAAACGCACCTCATTTCTCTTCTCCTTGTGCTCCGGTTCGCCATTCCAGCCGCTATACTAGCAATCTCCCTGCTTGGAGAATCAGCACCTTTAACCTCCTGTTCCGTACAGGTTGCAATTTGTCCTGAGGATGAACGGGAAGAGGGGGAACCAATGAGAGACTAGCTCTAGGTGTTAGGACAGGCACAGGTCACTCTATTTTCCCATCAGGAAGAAGAATTAACCTCAGGGTCAGCTTGCCGCCCGGAGCCAGAATAGGGCCTGAAGCAATCCTGCGCTTTTGCGGCCAGCTCCCAAGAAAGCGAGTTGAAAAATGGAGCTCAGGGGCACTGCAATTCACAAACCTGCAGACTTAGAAATGATAACTCTCGTCCACAAATATATTGAGGGAAGGCAACGAAGAGGATTTGAAAGCAAGGCAGAATTGCAGGAAACAGATTTCAGGAGGTAGATTCGAATCGCCTTTAAAGCACAGGAAAAGCGGCAAAACCTCGACAATGATGCCCTTGGCCAAAAAGGGCGTATGCGTTTTTTCCTGAATATATTCAGGAAAAAACGCATACGCCCTTTTTGGCCAACCAAGCAACCTGGAAAGGCAAATCAGCGCTACAAAGAAGTCTCGCTTCCCATCGGTCAAAAGGGCCAGGCTGAATAAAGTGTCAAAACCAGAAATGCAGGACAGGCCATGGAGAAATGGGAGCCTTGCTACGCTGATGGGCGGGATGTAAATTGCCAACAGCCACTCTGGAGAAGTGTACGGTGTGTCCTGAAACATCTAAAAAACTCAGCTTAGAGAGCATAGGGCACTTCCACTCATGGGCGTATAAATTGGGAAAACTAAAAATCAGCAAGACACAGGCACCCCAAAGTTTAGGGCTGCTCTGTTGACAAGAACCTCCACTTTGTGACACCTTAAATATCCCAGGAAAGACAAGAATGGATAAAGAAGTTGTGGTCCTTATGTACAATGGAATATCACTCAGCCATGAAATCAACGTCATAAGGCTAGTAGCAGCATGATGAGTGGATTTGGGTACGACGATTCTAAGTGAAATAAGTCACACAGAAAAAGACACTTATCATAAGATATCACTTATAGAGGGAATGTAAAAACCGCTACCCTTGAACTGAATTACATAACAGGTCAGAGTCACACGTTTAGAAAACACACTAGGGCTGCTTAACGGGAAAGGTGAGGTGGGGTGATGCATAAAACAAGGGTTTCAAATTAGCTCAGATAGCGTTCCATAAACCCAATATGTAATAGACAAGACCTACTCCTTCCTCAGTGAACTGGACTCAACACGCCCTATTCATCGCCCAAGAATATATCTGACTAGTAAGAATCTTAACACCTATGTATTGATATCTCTCTGTAAGTGAGTCAAGTGGGTGAAAAGCGGCATAACCACAGCAGTGAAAAGCAGCTAAACCCCATTATACAAATCAATTACTTTTAAAAACCCGTGAAACAAAGACAGTGAAAGAGAGAGAAATTCTGACAAAATTCGTTCAGGGGCTGTGATGCAACCTGGATTGACCATATGTAGACCCACAGATGGATGAGACATAAGGGTGGACACTCTTGGGGCTGAGAGGTTTGGTGAGGTTGGGTGAGCAAACGCAGACCCTTTAAAGTAATACTGTGTGGTACCCATCCCATGGGTCCCAAATCTCCAGGTTCAAGGGCATCTTCCTACATCGAAAACATGCATGAGAAACCCAGAAGATGGTACACCGTGTGATCGGGAAAGTTTCTAAAACGCAGCTCATTTCTCATCTCCTTGTGCTCCGGTTCGCCTTTCCAGCCGCTATACTAGCAATCTCCCTGCCTGGAGAATCAGCACCTTTAACCTCCTGTACCAAACAGGTTGCAATTTGTCCTGAGGATGAACGGGAAGAGGGGGAACCAATGAGAGACTAGCTCTAGGTGTTGGGACAGGCACAGGTCACTCTATTTTCCCATCAGGAAGAAGAATTAACCACAGGCTCAGCCTGCCGCCCGAAGCCAGAATAGGGCCTGAAGCAAACCTGCGCTTTTGCGGCCAGCTCCCAAGAAAGCGAGTTGAAAAATGGAGCTCAGGGGCACTGCAATTCACAAACCTGCAGACTTAGAAATGATAACTCTCGTCCACAAATATATTGAGGGAAGGCAACGAAGAGGATTTGAAAGCAAGGCAGAATTGCAGGAAACAGATTTCAGGAGGTAGATTCGAATCGCCTTTAAAGCACAGGAAAAGCGGCAAAACCTCGACAATGATGCCCTTGGCCAAAAAGGGCGTATGCGTTTTTTCCTGAATATATTCAGGAAAAAACGCATACGCCCTTTTTGGCCAACCAAGCAACCTGGAAAGGCAAATCAGCGCTACAAAGAAGTCTCGCTTCCCATCGGTCAAAAGGGCCAGGCTGAATAAAGTGTCAAAACCAGAAATGCAGGACAGGCCATGGAGAAATGGGAGCCTTGCTACGCTGATGGGCTGGATGTAAATTGCCAACAGCCACTCTGGAGAAGTGTACGGTGTGTCCTGAAACATCTAAAAAACTCAGCTTAGAGAGCATAGGGCACTTCCACTCATGGGCGTGTAAATTGGGAAAACTAAAAATCAGCAAGACACAGGCACCCCAAAGTTTAGGGCTGCTCTGTTGACAAGAACCTCCACTTTGTGACACCTTAAATATCCCAGGAAAGACAAGAATGGATAAAGAAGTTGTGGTCCTTATGTACAATGGAATATCACTCAGCCATGAAATCAACGTCATAAGGCTAGTAGCAGCATGATGAGTGGATTTGGGTACGACGATTCTAAGTGAAATAAGTCACACAGAAAAAGACACTTATCATAAGATATCACTTATAGAGGGAATGTAAAAACCGCTACCCTTGAACTGAATTACATAACAGGTCAGAGTCACACGTTTAGAAAACACACTAGGGCTGCTTAACGGGAAAGGTGAGGTGGGGTGATGCATAAAACAAGGGTTTCAAATTAGCTCAGATAGCGTTCCATAAACCCAATATGTAATAGACAAGACCTACTCCTTCCTCAGTGAACTGGACTCAACACGCCCTATTCATCGCCCAAGAATATATCTGACTAGTAAGAATCTTAAAACCTATGTATTGATATCTCTCTGTAAGTGAGTGAAGTGGGTGAAAAGCGGCATAACCACAGCAGTGAAAAGCAGCTAAACCCCATTATACAAATCAATTACTTTTAAAAACCCGTGAAACAAAGACAGTGAAAGAGAGAGAAATTCTGACAAAATTCGTTCAGGGGCTGTGATGCAACCTGGATTGACCATATGTAGACCCACAGATGGATGAGACATAAGGGTGGACACTCTTGGGGCTGAGAGGTTTGGTGAGGTTGGGTGAGCAAACGCAGACCCTTTAAAGTAATACTGTGTGGTACCCATCCCATGGGTCCCAAATCTCCAGGTTCAAGGGCATCTTCCTACATCGAAAACATGCATGAGAAACCCAGAAGATGGTACACCGTGTGATCGGGAAAGGTTTCTAAAACGCACCTCATTTCTCATCTCCTTGTGCTCCGGTTCGCCATTCCAGCCGCTATACTAGCAATCTCCCTGCTTGGAGAATCAGCACCTTTAACCTCCTGTTCCGTACAGGTTGCAATTTGTCCTGAGGATGAACGGGAAGAGGGGGAACCAATGAGAGACTAGCTCTAGGTGTTGGGACAGGCACAGGTCACTCTATTTTCCCATCAGGAAGAAGAATTAACCTCAGGCTCAGCTTGCCGCCCGGAGCCAGAATAGGGCCTGAAGCAATCCTGCGCTTTTGCGGCCAGCTCCCAAGAAAGCGAGTTGAAAAATGGAGCTCAGGGGCACTGCAATTCACAAACCTGCAGACTTAGAAATGATAACTCTCGTCCACAAATATATTGAGGGAAGGCAACGAAGAGGATTTGAAAGCAAGGCAGAATTGCAGGAATCAGATTTCAGGAGGTAGATTCGAATCGCCTTTAAAGCACAGGAAAAGCGGCAAAACCTCGACAATGATGCCCTTGGCCAAAAAGGGCGTATGCGTTTTTTCCTGAATATATTCAGGAAAAAACGCATACGCCCTTTTTGGCCAACCAAGCAACCTGGAAAGGCAAATCAGCGCTACAAAGAAGTCTCGCTTCCCATCGGTCAAAAGGGCCAGGCTGAATAAAGTGTCAAAACCAGAAATGCAGGACAGGCCATGGAGAAATGGGAGCCTTGCTACGCTGATGGGCGGGATGTAAATTGCCAACAGCCACTCTGGAGAAGTGTACGGTGTGTCCTGAAACATCTAAAAAACTCAGCTTAGAGAGCATAGGGCACTTCCACTCATGGGCGTGTAAATTGGGAAAACTAAAAATCAGCAAGACACAGGCACCCCAAAGTTTAGGGCTGCTCTGTTGACAAGAACCTCCACTTTGTGACACCTTAAATATCCCAGGAAAGACAAGAATGGACAAAGAAGTTGTGGTCCTTATGTACAATGGAATATCACTCAGCCATGAAATCAACGTCATAAGGCTAGTAGCAGCATGATGAGTGGATTTGGGTACGACGATTCTAAGTGAAATAAGTCACACAGAAAAAGACACTTATCATAGATATCACTTATAGAGGGAATGTAAAAACCGCTACCCTTGAACTGAATTACATAACAGGTCAGAGTCACACGTTTAGAAAACACACTAGGGCTGCTTAACGGGAAAGGTGAGGTGGGGTGATGCATAAAACAAGGGTTTCAAATTAGCTCAGATAGCGTTCCATAAACCCAATATGTAATAGACAAGACCTACTCCTTCCTCAGTGAACTGGACTCAACACGCCCTATTCATCGCCCAAGAATATATCTGACTAGTAAGAATCTTAAAACCTATGTATTGATATCTCTCTGTAAGTGAGTGAAGTGGGTGAAAAGCGGCATAACCACAGCAGTGAAAAGCAGCTAAACCCCATTATACAAATCAATTACTTTTAAAAACCCGTGAAACAAAGACAGTGAAAGAGAGAGAAATTCTGACAAAATTCGTTCAGGGGCTGTGATGCAACCTGGATTGACCATATGTAGACCCACAGATGGATGAGACATAAGGGTGGACACTCTTGGGGCTGAGAGGTTTGGTGAGGTTGGGTGAGCAAACGCAGACCCTTTAAAGTAATACTGTGTGGTACCCATCCCATGGGTCCCAAATCTCCAGGTTCAAGGGCATCTTCCTACATCGAAAACATGCATGAGAAACCCAGAAGATGGTACACCGTGTGATCGGGAAAGGTTTCTAAAACGCACCTCATTTCTCTTCTCCTTGTGCTCCGGTTCGCCATTCCAGCCGCTATACTAGCAATCTCCCTGCTTGGAGAATCAGCACCTTTAACCTCCTGTTCCGTACAGGTTGCAATTTGTCCTGAGGATGAACGGGAAGAGGGGGAACCAATGAGAGACTAGCTCTAGGTGTTGGGACAGGCACAGGTCACTCTATTTTCCCATCAGGAAGAAGAATTAACCTCAGGCTCAGCTTGCCGCCCGGAGCCAGAATAGGGCCTGAAGCCATCCTGCGCTTTTGCGGCCAGCTCCCAAGAAAGCGAGTTGAAAAATGGAGCTCAGGGGCACTGCAATTCACGAACCTGCAGACTTAGAAATGATAACTCTCGTCCACAAATATATTGAGGGAAGGCAACGAAGAGGATTTGAAAACAAGGCAGAATTGCAGGAATCAGATTTCAGGAGGTAGATTCGAATCGCCTTTAAAGCACAGGAAAAGTGGCAAAACCTCGACAATGATGCCCTTGGCCAAAAAGGGCGTATGCGTTTTTTCCTGAATATATTCAGGAAAAAACGCATACGCCCTTTTTGGCCAACCAAGCAACCTGGAAAGGCAAATCAGCGCTACAAAGAAGTCTCGCTTCCCATCGGTCAAAAGGGCCAGGCTGAATAAAGTGTCAAAACCAGAAATGCAGGACAGGCCATGGAGAAATGGGAGCCTTGCTACGCTGATGGGCGGCATGTAAATTGCCAACAGCCACTCTGGAGAAGTGTACGGTGTGTCCTGAAACATCTAAAAAACTCAGCTTAGAGAGCATAGGGCACTTCCACTCATGGGCGTATAAATTGGGAAAACTAAAAATCAGCAAGACACAGGCACCCGAAAGTTTAGGGCTGCTCTGTTGACAAGAACCTCCACTTTGTTACACCTTAAATATCCCAGGAAAGACAAGAATGGATAAAGAAGTTGTGGTCCTTATGTACAATGGAATATCACTCAGCCATGAAATCAACGTCATAAGGCTAGTAGCAGCATGATGAGTGGATTTGGGTACGACGATTCTAAGTGAAATAAGTCACACAGAAAAAGACACTTATCATAAGATATCACTTATAGAGGGAATGTAAAAACCGCTACCCTTGAACTGAATTACATAACAGGTCAGAGTCACACGTTTAGAAAACACACTAGGGCTGCTTAACGGGAAAGGTGAGGTGGGGTGATGCATAAAACAAGGGTTTCAAATTAGCTCAGATAGCGTTCCATAAACCCAATATGTAATAGACAAGACCTACTCCTTCCTCAGTGAACTGGACTCAACACGCCCTATTCATCGCCCAAGAATATATCTGACTAGTAAGAAACTTAAAACCTATGTATTGATATCTCTCTGTAAGTGAGTGAAGTGGGTGAAAAGCGGCATAAACACAGCAGTGAAAAGCAGCTAAACCCCATTATACAAATCAATTACTTTTAAAAACCCGTGAAACAAAGACAGTGAAAGAGAGAGAAATTCTGACAAAATTCGTTCAGGGGCTGTGATGCAACCTGGATTGACCATATGTAGACCCACAGATGGATGAGACATAAGGGTGGACACTCTTGGGGCTGAGAGGTTTGGTGAGGTTGGGTGAGCAAACGCAGACCCTTTAAAGTAATACTGCGTGGAACCCATCCAATGGGTCCCAAATCTCCAGGTTCAAGGGCATCTTCCTACATCGAAAACATACATGAGAAACCCAGAAGATGGTACACCGTGTGATCGGGAAAGGTTTCTAAAACGCACCTCATTTCTCATCTCCTTGTGCTCCGGTTCGCCTTTCCAGCCGCTATACTAGCAATCTCCCTGCCTGGAGAATCAGCACCTTTAACCTCCTGTTCCGAACAGGTTGCAATTTGTCCTGAGGATGAACGGGAAGAGGGGGAACCAATGAGAGACTAGCTCTAGGTGTTGGGACAGGCACAGGTCACTCTATTTTCCCATCAGGAAGAAGAATTAACCACAGGCTCAGCCTGCCGCCCGAAGCCAGAATAGGGCCTGAAGCAAACCTGCGCTTTTGCGGCCAGCTCCCAAGAAAGCGAGTTGAAAAATGGAGCTCAGGGGCACTGCAATTCACAAACCTGCAGACTTAGAAATGATAACTCTCGTCCACAAATATATTGAGGGAAGGCAACGAAGAGGATTTGAAAGCAAGGCAGAATTGCAGGAATCAGATTTCAGGAGGTAGATTCGAATCGCCTTTAAAGCACAGGAAAAGCGGCAAAACCTCGACAATGATGCCCTTGGCCAAAAAGGGCGTATGCGTTTTTTCCTGAATATATTCAGGAAAAAACGCATACGCCCTTTTTGGCCAACCAAGCAACCTGGAAAGGCAAATCAGCGCTACAAAGAAGTCTCGCTTCCCATCGGTCAAAAGGGCCAGGCTGAATAAAGTGTCAAAACCAGAAATGCAGGACAGGCCATGGAGAAATGGGAGCCTTGCTACGCTGATGGGCGGGATGTAAATTGCCAACAGCCACTCTGGAGAAGTGTACGGTGTGTCCTGAAACATCTAAAAAACTCAGCTTAGAGAGCATAGGGCACTTCCACTCATGGGCGTGTAAATTGGGAAAACTAAAAATCAGCAAGACACAGGCACCCCAAAGTTTAGGGCTGCTCTGTTGACAAGAACCTCCACTTTGTGACACCTTAAATATCCCAGGAAAGACAAGAATGGACAAAGAAGTTGTGGTCCTTATGTACAATGGAATATCACTCAGCCATGAAATCAACGTCATAAGGCTAGTAGCAGCATGATGAGTGGATTTGGGTACGACGATTCTAAGTGAAATAAGTCACACAGAAAAAGACACTTATCATAGATATCACTTATAGAGGGAATGTAAAAACCGCTACCCTTGAACTGAATTACATAACAGGTCAGAGTCACACGTTTAGAAAACACACTAGGGCTGCTTAACGGGAAAGGTGAGGTGGGGTGATGCATAAAACAAGGGTTTCAAATTAGCTCAGATAGCGTTCCATAAACCCAATATGTAATAGACAAGACCTACTCCTTCCTCAGTGAACTGGACTCAACACGCCCTATTCATCGCCCAAGAATATATCTGACTAGTAAGAATCTTAAAACCTATGTATTGATATCTCTCTGTAAGTGAGTGAAGTGGGTGAAAAGCGGCATAACCACAGCAGTGAAAAGCAGCTAAACCCCATTATACAAATCAATTACTTTTAAAAACCCGTGAAACAAAGACAGTGAAAGAGAGAGAAATTCTGACAAAATTCGTTCAGGGGCTGTGATGCAACCTGGATTGACCATATGTAGACCCACAGATGGATGAGACATAAGGGTGGACACTCTTGGGGCTGAGAGGTTTGGTGAGGTTGGGTGAGCAAACGCAGACCCTTTAAAGTAATACTGCGTGGAACCCATCCAATGGGTCCCAAATCTCCAGGTTCAAGGGCATCTTCCTACATCGAAAACATACATGAGAAACCCAGAAGATGGTACACCGTGTGATCGGGAAAGGTTTCTAAAACGCACCTCATTTCTCATCTCCTTGTGCTCCGGTTCGCCTTTCCAGCCGCTATACTAGCAATCTCCCTGCCTGGAGAATCAGCACCTTTAACCTCCTGTACCAAACAGGTTGCAATTTGTCCTGAGGATGAACGGGAAGAGGGGGAACCAATGAGAGACTAGCTCTAGGTGTTGGGACAGGCACAGGTCACTCTATTTTCCCATCAGGAAGAAGAATTAACCACAGGCTCAGCCTGCCGCCCGAAGCCAGAATAGGGCCTGAAGCAAACCTGCGCTTTTGCGGCCAGCTCCCAAGAAAGCGAGTTGAAAAATGGAGCTCAGGGGCACTGCAATTCACAAACCTGCAGACTTAGAAATGATAACTCTCGTCCACAAATATATTGAGGGAAGGCAACGAAGAGGATTTGAAAGCATGGCAGAATTGCAGGAAACAGATTTCAAGACGTAGATTCGAATCGCCTTTAAAGCACAGGAAAAGCGGCAAAACCTCGACAATGATGCCCTTGGCCAAAAAGGGCGTATGCGTTTTTTCCTGAATATATTCAGGAAAAAACGCATACGCCCTTTTTGGCCAACCAAGCAACCTGGAAAGGCAAATCAGCGCTACAAAGAAGTCTCGCTTCCCATCGGTCAAAAGGGCCAGGCTGAATAAAGTGTCAAAACCAGAAATGCAGGACAGGCCATGGAGAAATGGGAGCCTTGCTACGCTGATGGGCGGGATGTAAATTGCCAACAGCCACTCTGGAGAAGTGTACGGTGTGTCCTGAAACATCTAAAAAACTCAGCTTAGAGAGCATAGGGCACTTCCACTCATGGGCGTGTAAATTGGGAAAACTAAAAATCAGCAAGACACAGGCACCCCAAAGTTTAGGGCTGCTCTGTTGACAAGAACCTCCACTTTGTGACACCTTAAATATCCCAGGAAAGACAAGAATGGACAAAGAAGTTGTGGTCCTTATGTACAATGGAATATCACTCAGCCATGAAATCAACGTCATAAGGCTAGTAGCAGCATGATGAGTGGATTTGGGTACGACGATTCTAAGTGAAATAAGTCACACAGAAAAAGACACTTATCATAGATATCACTTATAGAGGGAATGTAAAAACCGCTACCCTTGAACTGAATTACATAACAGGTCAGAGTCACACGTTTAGAAAACACACTAGGGCTGCTTAACGGGAAAGGTGAGGTGGGGTGATGCATAAAACAAGGGTTTCAAATTAGCTCAGATAGCGTTCCATAAACCCAATATGTAATAGACAAGACCTACTCCTTCCTCAGTGAACTGGACTCAACACGCCCTATTCATCGCCCAAGAATATATCTGACTAGTAAGAATCTTAAAACCTATGTATTGATATCTCTCTGTAAGTGAGTGAAGTGGGTGAAAAGCGGCATAACCACAGCAGTGAAAAGCAGCTAAACCCCATTATACAAATCAATTACTTTTAAAAACCCGTGAAACAAAGACAGTGAAAGAGAGAGAAATTCTGACAAAATTCGTTCAGGGGCTGTGATGCAACCTGGATTGACCATATGTAGACCCACAGATGGATGAGACATAAGGGTGGACACTCTTGGGGCTGAGAGGTTTGGTGAGGTTGGGTGAGCAAACGCAGACCCTTTAAAGTAATACTGCGTGGAACCCATCCAATGGGTCCCAAATCTCCAGGTTCAAGGGCATCTTCCTACATCGAAAACATACATGAGAAACCCAGAAGATGGTACACCGTGTGATCGGGAAAGGTTTCTAAAACGCACCTCATTTCTCATCTCCTTGTGCTCCGGTTCGCCTTTCCAGCCGCTATACTAGCAATCTCCCTGCCTGGAGAATCAGCACCTTTAACCTCCTGTACCAAACAGGTTGCAATTTGTCCTGAGGATGAACGGGAAGAGGGGGAACCAATGAGAGACTAGCTCTAGGTGTTGGGACAGGCACAGGTCACTCTATTTTCCCATCAGGAAGAAGAATTAACCACAGGCTCAGCCTGCCGCCCGAAGCCAGAATAGGGCCTGAAGCAAACCTGCGCTTTTGCGGCCAGCTCCCAAGAAAGCGAGTTGAAAAATGGAGCTCAGGGGCACTGCAATTCACAAACCTGCAGACTTAGAAATGATAACTCTCGTCCACAAATATATTGAGGGAAGGCAACGAAGAGGATTTGAAAGCATGGCAGAATTGCAGGAAACAGATTTCAAGACGTAGATTCGAATCGCCTTTAAAGCACAGGAAAAGCGGCAAAACCTCGACAATGATGCCCTTGGCCAAAAAGGGCGTATGCGTTTTTTCCTGAATATATTCAGGAAAAAACGCATACGCCCTTTTTGGCCAACCAAGCAACCTGGAAAGGCAAATCAGCGCTACAAAGAAGTCTCGCTTCCCATCGGTCAAAAGGGCCAGGCTGAATAAAGTGTCAAAACCAGAAATGCAGGACAGGCCATGGAGAAATGGGAGCCTTGCTACGCTGATGGGCGGGATGTAAATTGCCAACAGCCACTCTGGAGAAGTGTACGGTGTGTCCTGAAACATCTAAAAAACTCAGCTTAGAGAGCATAGGGCACTTCCACTCATGGGCGTGTAAATTGGGAAAACTAAAAATCAGCAAGACACAGGCACCCCAAAGTTTAGGGCTGCTCTGTTGACAAGAACCTCCACTTTGTGACACCTTAAATATCCCAGGAAAGACAAGAATGGACAAAGAAGTTGTGGTCCTTATGTACAATGGAATATCACTCAGCCATGAAATCAACGTCATAAGGCTAGTAGCAGCATGATGAGTGGATTTGGGTACGACGATTCTAAGTGAAATAAGTCACACAGAAAAAGACACTTATCATAGATATCACTTATAGAGGGAATGTAAAAACCGCTACCCTTGAACTGAATTACATAACAGGTCAGAGTCACACGTTTAGAAAACACACTAGGGCTGCTTAACGGGAAAGGTGAGGTGGGGTGATGCATAAAACAAGGGTTTCAAATTAGCTCAGATAGCGTTCCATAAACCCAATATGTAATAGACAAGACCTACTCCTTCCTCAGTGAACTGGACTCAACACGCCCTATTCATCGCCCAAGAATATATCTGACTAGTAAGAATCTTAAAACCTATGTATTGATATCTCTCTGTAAGTGAGTGAAGTGGGTGAAAAGCGGCATAACCACAGCAGTGAAAAGCAGCTAAACCCCATTATACAAATCAATTACTTTTAAAAACCCGTGAAACAAAGACAGTGAAAGAGAGAGAAATTCTGACAAAATTCGTTCAGGGGCTGTGATGCAACCTGGATTGACCATATGTAGACCCACAGATGGATGAGACATAAGGGTGGACACTCTTGGGGCTGAGAGGTTTGGTGAGGTTGGGTGAGCAAACGCAGACCCTTTAAAGTAATACTGCGTGGAACCCATCCAATGGGTCCCAAATCTCCAGGTTCAAGGGCATCTTCGTACATCGAAAACATACATGAGAAACCCAGAAGATGGTACACCGTGTGATCGGGAAAGGTTTCTAAAACGCACCTCATTTCTCATCTCCTTGTGCTCCGGTTCGCCTTTCCAGCCGCTATACTAGCAATCTCCCTGCCTGGAGAATCAGCACCTTTAACCTCCTGTACCAAACAGGTTGCAATTTGTCCTGAGGATGAACGGGAAGAGGGGGAACCAATGAGAGACTAGCTCTAGGTGTTGGGACAGGCACAGGTCACTCTATTTTCCCATCAGGAAGAAGAATTAACCACAGGCTCAGCCTGCCGCCCGAAGCCAGAATAGGGCCTGAAGCAAACCTGCGCTTTTGCGGCCAGCTCCCAAGAAAGCGAGTTGAAAAATGGAGCTCAGGGGCACTGCAATTCACAAACCTGCAGACTTAGAAATGATAACTCTCCTCCACAAATATATTGAGGGAAGGCAACGAAGAGGATTTGAAAGCATAGCAGAATTGCGGGAAACAGATTTCAAGACGTAGATTCGAATCGCCTTTAAAGCACAGGAAAAGCGGCAAAACCTCGACAATGATGCCCTTGGCCAAAAAGGGCGTATGCGTTTTTTCCTGAATATATTCAGGAAAAAACGCATACGCCCTTTTTGGCCAACCAAGCAACCTGGAAAGGCAAATCAGCGCTACAAAGAAGTCTCGCTTCCCATCGGTCAAAAGGGCCAGGCTGAATAAAGTGTCAAAACCAGAAATGCAGGACAGGCCATGGAGAAATGGGAGCCTTGCTACGCTGATGGGCGGGATGTAAATTGCCAACAGCCACTCTGGAGAACTGTACGGTGTGTCCTGAAACATCTAAAAAACTCAGCTTAGAGAGCATAGGGCACTTCCACTCATGGGCGTGTAAATTGGGAAAACTAAAAATCAGCAAGACACAGGCACACCAAAGTTTAGGGCTGCTCTGTTGACAAGAACCTCCACTTTGTCACACCTTAAATATCCCAGGAAAGACAAGAATGGATAAAGAAGTTGTGGTCCTTATGTACAATGGAATATCACTCAGCCATGAAATCAACGTCATAAGGCTAGTAGCAGCATGATGAGTGGATTTGGGTACGATGATTCTAAGTGAAATAAGTCACACAGAAAAAGACACTTATCATAAGATATCACTTATAGAGGGAATGTAAAAACCGCTACCCTTGAACTGAATTACATAACAGGTCAGAGTCACACGTTTAGAAAACACACTAGGGCTGCTTAACGGGAAAGGTGAGGTGGGGTGATGCATAAAACAAGGGTTTCAAATTAGCTCAGATAGCGTTCCATAAACCCAATATGTAATAGACAAGACCTACTCCTTCCTCAGTGAACTGGACTCAACACGCCCTATTCATCGCCCAAGAATATATCTGACTAGTAAGAATCTTAACACCTATGTATTGATATCTCTCTGTAAGTGAGTGAAGTGGGTGAAAAGCGGCATAACCACAGCAGTGAAAAGCAGCTAAACCCCATTATACAAATCAATTACTTTTAAAAACCCGTGAAACAAAGACAGTGAAAGAGAGAGAAATTCTGACAAAATTCGTTCAGGGGCTGTGATGCAACCTGGATTGACCATATGTAGACCCACAGATGGATGAGACATAAGGGTGGACACTCTTGGGGCTGAGAGGTTTGGTGAGGTTGGGTGAGCAAACGCAGACCCTTTAAAGTAATACTGTGTGGTACCCATCCCATGGGTCCCAAATCTCCAGGTTCAAGGGCATCTTCCTACATCGAAAACATGCATGAGAAACCCAGAAGATGGTACACCGTGTGATCGGGAAAGGTTTCTAAAACGCACCTCATTTCTCTTCTCCTTGTGCTCCGGTTCGCCATTCCAGCCGCTATACTAGCAATCTCCCTGCTTGGAGAATCAGCACCTTTAACCTCCTGTTCCGTACAGGTTGCAATTTGTCCTGAGGATGAACGGGAAGAGGGGGAACCAATGAGAGACTAGCTCTAGGTGTTAGGACAGGCACAGGTCACTCTATTTTCCCATCAGGAAGAAGAATTAACCTCAGGGTCAGCTTGCCGCCCGGAGCCAGAATAGGGCCTGAAGCAATCCTGCGCTTTTGCGGCCAGCTCCCAAGAAAGCGAGTTGAAAAATGGAGCTCAGGGGCACTGCAATTCACAAACCTGCAGACTTAGAAATGATAACTCTCGTCCACAAATATATTGAGGGAAGGCAACGAAGAGGATTTGAAAGCAAGGCAGAATTGCAGGAAACAGATTTCAGGAGGTAGATTCGAATCGCCTTTAAAGCACAGGAAAAGCGGCAAAACCTCGACAATGATGCCCTTGGCCAAAAAGGGCGTATGCGTTTTTTCCTGAATATATTCAGGAAAAAACGCATACGCCCTTTTTGGCCAACCAAGCAACCTGGAAAGGCAAATCAGCGCTACAAAGAAGTCTCGCTTCCCATCGGTCAAAAGGGCCAGGCTGAATAAAGTGTCAAAACCAGAAATGCAGGACAGGCCATGGAGAAATGGGAGCCTTGCTACGCTGATGGGCGGGATGTAAATTGCCAACAGCCACTCTGGAGAAGTGTACGGTGTGTCCTGAAAAATCTAAAAAACTCAGCTTAGAGAGCATAGGGCACTTCCACTCATGGGCGTGTAAATTGGGAAAACTAAAAATCAGCAAGACACAGGCACCCCAAAGTTTAGGGCTGCTCTGTTGACAAGAACCTCCACTTTGTGACACCTTAAATATCCCAGGAAAGACAAGAATGGATAAAGAAGTTGTGGTCCTTATGTACAATGGAATATCACTCAGCCATGAAATCAACGTCATAAGGCTAGTAGCAGCATGATGAGTGGATTTGGGTACGACGATTCTAAGTGAAATAAGTCACACAGAAAAAGACACTTATCATAAGATATCACTTATAGAGGGAATGTAAAAACCGCTACCCTTGAACTGAATTACATAACAGGTCAGAGTCACACGTTTAGAAAACACACTAGGGCTGCTTAACGGGAAAGGTGAGGTGGGGTGATGCATAAAACAAGGGTTTCAAATTAGCTCAGATAGCGTTCCATAAACCCAATATGTAATAGACAAGACCTACTCCTTCCTCAGTGAACTGGATTCAACACGCCCTATTCATCGCCCAAGAATATATCTGACTAATAAGAATCTTAAAACCTATGTATTGATATCTCTCTGTAAGTGAGTCAAGTGGGTGAAAAGCGGCATAAGCACAGTAGTGAAAAGCAGCTAAACCCCATTATACAAATCAATTACTTTTAAAAACCCGTGAAACAAAGACAGTGAAAGAGAGAGAAATTCTGACAAAATTCGTTCAGGGGCTGTGATGCAACCTGGATTGACCATATGTAGATCCACAGATGGATGAGACATAAGGGTGGACACTCTCCGGGCTGAGAGGTTTGGTGAGGTTGGGTGAGCAAACGCAGACCCTTTAAAGTAATACTGTGTGGTACCCATCCCATGGGTCCCAAATCTCCAGGTTCAAGGGCATCTTCCTACATCGAAAACATGCATGAGAAACCCAGAAGATGGTACACCGTGTGATCGGGAAAGGTTTCTAAAATGCACCTCATTTCTCATCTCCTTGTGCTCCGGTTCGCCATTCCAGCCGCTATACTAGCAATCTCCCTGCTTGGAGAATCAGCACCTTTAACCTCCTGTTCCGTACAGGTTGCAATTTGTCCTGAGGATGAACGGGAAGAGGGGGAACCAATGAGAGACTAGCTCTAGGTGTTGGGACAGGCACAGGTCACTCTATTTTCCCATCAGGAAGAAGAATTAACCACAGGCTCAGCCTGCCGCCCGAAGCCAGAATAGGGCCTGAAGCAATCCTGCGCTTTTGCGGCCAGCTCCCAAGAAAGCGAGTTGAAAAATGGAGCTCAGGGGCACTGCAATTCACAAACCTGCAGACTTAGAAATGATAACTCTCCTCCACAAATATATTGAGGGAAGGCAACGAAGAGGATTTGAAAGCAAGGCAGAATTGCAGGAAACAGATTTCAGGAGGTAGATTCGAATCGCCTTTAAAGCACAGGAAAAGCGGCAAAACCTCGACAATGATGCCCTTGGCCAAAAAGGGCGTATGCGTTTTTTCCTGAATATATTCAGGAAAAAACGCATACGCCCTTTTTGGCCAACCAAGCAACCTGGAAAGGCAAATCAGCGCTACAAAGAAGTCTCGCTTCCCATCGGTCAAAAGGGCCAGGCTGAATAAAGTGTCAAAACCAGAAATGCAGGACAGGCCATGGAGAAATGGGAGCCTTGCTACGCTGATGGGCGGGATGTAAATTGCCAACAGCCACTCTGGAGAAGTGTACGGTGTGTCCTGAAAAATCTAAAAAACTCAGCTTAGAGAGCATAGGGCACTTCCACTCATGGGCGTGTAAATTGGGAAAACTAAAAATCAGCAAGACACAGGCACCCCAAAGTTTAGGGCTGCTCTGTTGACAAGAACCTCCACTTTGTGACACCTTAAATATCCCAGGAAAGACAAGAATGGATAAAGAAGTTGTGGTCCTTATGTACAATGGAATATCACTCAGCCATGAAATCAACGTCATAAGGCTAGTAGCAGCATGATGAGTGGATTTGGGTACGACGATTCTAAGTGAAATAAGTCACACAGAAAAAGACACTTATCATAGATATCACTTATAGAGGGAATGTAAAAACCGCTACCCTTGAACTGAATTACATAACAGGTCAGAGTCACACGTTTAGAAAACACACTAGGGCTGCTTAACGGGAAAGGTGAGGTGGGGTGATGCATAAAACAAGGGTTTCAAATTAGCTCAGATAGCGTTCCATAAACCCAATATGTAATAGACAAGACCTACTCCTTCCTCAGTGAACTGGACTCAACACGCCCTATTCATCGCCCAAGAATATATCTGACTAGTAAGAATCTTAAAACCTATGTATTGATATCTCTCTGTAAGTGAGTGAAGTGGGTGAAAAGCGGCATAACCACAGCAGTGAAAAGCAGCTAAACCCCATTATACAAATCAATTACTTTTAAAAACCCGTGAAACAAAGACAGTGAAAGAGAGAGAAATTCTGACAAAATTCGTTCAGGGGCTGTGATGCAACCTGGATTGACCATATGTAGACCCACAGATGGATGAGACATAAGGGTGGACACTCTTGGGGCTGAGAGGTTTGGTGAGGTTGGGTGAGCAAACGCAGACCCTTTAAAGTAATACTGCGTGGAACCCATCCCATGGGTCCCAAATCTCCAGGTTCAAGGGCATCTTCCTACATCGAAAACATACATGAGAAACCCAGAAGATGGTACACCGTGTGATCGGGAAAGGTTTCTA
This sequence comes from Balaenoptera borealis, assembly GCF_965194805.1. Taxonomy (NCBI): domain Eukaryota; kingdom Metazoa; phylum Chordata; class Mammalia; order Artiodactyla; family Balaenopteridae; genus Balaenoptera; species Balaenoptera borealis. The sequence continues at coordinate 638,634 of NW_028123839.1, forward strand.
AAACGCACCTCATTTCTCATCTCCTTGTGCTCCGGTTCGCCTTTCCAGCCGCTATACTAGCAATCTCCCTGCCTGGAGAATCAGCACCTTTAACCTCCTGTACCAAACAGGTTGCAATTTGTCCTGAGGATGAACGGGAAGAGGGGGAACCAATGAGAGACTAGCTCTAGGTGTTGGGACAGGCACAGGTCACTCTATTTTCCCATCAGGAAGAAGAATTAACCACAGGCTCAGCCTGCCGCCCGAAGCCAGAATAGGGCCTGAAGCAAACCTGCGCTTTTGCGGCCAGCTCCCAAGAAAGCGAGTTGAAAAATGGAGCTCAGGGGCACTGCAATTCACAAACCTGCAGACTTAGAAATGATAACTCTCGTCCACAAATATATTGAGGGAAGGCAACGAAGAGGATTTGAAAGCATGGCAGAATTGCAGGAAACAGATTTCAAGACGTAGATTCGAATCGCCTTTAAAGCACAGGAAAAGCGGCAAAACCTCGACAATGATGCCCTTGGCCAAAAAGGGCGTATGCGTTTTTTCCTGAATATATTCAGGAAAAAACGCATACGCCCTTTTTGGCCAACCAAGCAACCTGGAAAGGCAAATCAGCGCTACAAAGAAGTCTCGCTTCCCATCGGTCAAAAGGGCCAGGCTGAATAAAGTGTCAAAACCAGAAATGCAGGACAGGCCATGGAGAAATGGGAGCCTTGCTACGCTGATGGGCGGGATGTAAATTGCCAACAGCCACTCTGGAGAAGTGTACGGTGTGTCCTGAAACATCTAAAAAACTCAGCTTAGAGAGCATAGGGCACTTCCACTCATGGGCGTGTAAATTGGGAAAACTAAAAATCAGCAAGACACAGGCACCCCAAAGTTTAGGGCTGCTCTGTTGACAAGAACCTCCACTTTGTGACACCTTAAATATCCCAGGAAAGACAAGAATGGACAAAGAAGTTGTGGTCCTTATGTACAATGGAATATCACTCAGCCATGAAATCAACGTCATAAGGCTAGTAGCAGCATGATGAGTGGATTTGGGTACGACGATTCTAAGTGAAATAAGTCACACAGAAAAAGACACTTATCATAGATATCACTTATAGAGGGAATGTAAAAACCGCTACCCTTGAACTGAATTACATAACAGGTCAGAGTCACACGTTTAGAAAACACACTAGGGCTGCTTAACGGGAAAGGTGAGGTGGGGTGATGCATAAAACAAGGGTTTCAAATTAGCTCAGATAGCGTTCCATAAACCCAATATGTAATAGACAAGACCTACTCCTTCCTCAGTGAACTGGACTCAACACGCCCTATTCATCGCCCAAGAATATATCTGACTAGTAAGAATCTTAAAACCTATGTATTGATATCTCTCTGTAAGTGAGTGAAGTGGGTGAAAAGCGGCATAACCACAGCAGTGAAAAGCAGCTAAACCCCATTATACAAATCAATTACTTTTAAAAACCCGTGAAACAAAGACAGTGAAAGAGAGAGAAATTCTGACAAAATTCGTTCAGGGGCTGTGATGCAACCTGGATTGACCATATGTAGACCCACAGATGGATGAGACATAAGGGTGGACACTCTTGGGGCTGAGAGGTTTGGTGAGGTTGGGTGAGCAAACGCAGACCCTTTAAAGTAATACTGTGTGGTACCCATCCCATGGGTCCCAAATCTCCAGGTTCAAGGGCATCTTCCTACATCGAAAACATGCATGAGAAACCCAGAAGATGGTACACCGTGTGATCGGGAAAGGTTTCTAAAACGCACCTCATTTCTCTTCTCCTTGTGCTCCGGTTCGCCATTCCAGCCGCTATACTAGCAATCTCCCTGCTTGGAGAATCAGCACCTTTAACCTCCTGTTCCGTACAGGTTGCAATTTGTCCTGAGGATGAACGGGAAGAGGGGGAACCAATGAGAGACTAGCTCTAGGTGTTGGGACAGGCACAGGTCACTCTATTTTCCCATCAGGAAGAAGAATTAACCTCAGGCTCAGCTTGCCGCCCGGAGCCAGAATAGGGCCTGAAGCCATCCTGCGCTTTTGCGGCCAGCTCCCAAGAAAGCGAGTTGAAAAATGGAGCTCAGGGGCACTGCAATTCACGAACCTGCAGACTTAGAAATGATAACTCTCGTCCACAAATATATTGAGGGAAGGCAACGAAGAGGATTTGAAAACAAGGCAGAATTGCAGGAATCAGATTTCAGGAGGTAGATTCGAATCGCCTTTAAAGCACAGGAAAAGTGGCAAAACCTCGACAATGATGCCCTTGGCCAAAAAGGGCGTATGCGTTTTTTCCTGAATATATTCAGGAAAAAACGCATACGCCCTTTTTGGCCAACCAAGCAACCTGGAAAGGCAAATCAGCGCTACAAAGAAGTCTCGCTTCCCATCGGTCAAAAGGGCCAGGCTGAATAAAGTGTCAAAACCAGAAATGCAGGACAGGCCATGGAGAAATGGGAGCCTTGCTACGCTGATGGGCGGGATGTAAATTGCCAACAGCCACTCTGGAGAAGTGTACGGTGTGTCCTGAAACATCTAAAAAACTCAGCTTAGAGAGCATAGGGCACTTCCACTCATGGGCGTATAAATTGGGAAAACTAAAAATCAGCAAGACACAGGCACCCGAAAGTTTAGGGCTGCTCTGTTGACAAGAACCTCCACTTTGTTACACCTTAAATATCCCAGGAAAGACAAGAATGGATAAAGAAGTTGTGGTCCTTATGTACAATGGAATATCACTCAGCCATGAAATCAACGTCATAAGGCTAGTAGCAGCATGATGAGTGGATTTGGGTACGACGATTCTAAGTGAAATAAGTCACACAGAAAAAGACACTTATCATAAGATATCACTTATAGAGGGAATGTAAAAACCGCTACCCTTGAACTGAATTACATAACAGGTCAGAGTCACACGTTTAGAAAACACACTAGGGCTGCTTAACGGGAAAGGTGAGGTGGGGTGATGCATAAAACAAGGGTTTCAAATTAGCTCAGATAGCGTTCCATAAACCCAATATGTAATAGACAAGACCTACTCCTTCCTCAGTGAACTGGACTCAACACGCCCTATTCATCGCCCAAGAATATATCTGACTAGTAAGAATCTTAAAACCTATGTATTGATATCTCTCTGTAAGTGAGTGAAGTGGGTGAAAAGCGGCATAACCACAGCAGTGAAAAGCAGCTAAACCCCATTATACAAATCAATTACTTTTAAAAACCCGTGAAACAAAGACAGTGAAAGAGAGAGAAATTCTGACAAAATTCGTTCAGGGGCTGTGATGCAACCTGGATTGACCATATGTAGACCCACAGATGGATGAGACATAAGGGTGGACACTCTTGGGGCTGAGAGGTTTGGTGAGGTTGGGTGAGCAAACGCAGACCCTTTAAAGTAATACTGTGTGGTACCCATCCCATGGGTCCCAAATCTCCAGGTTCAAGGGCATCTTCCTACATCGAAAACATGCATGAGAAACCCAGAAGATGGTACACCGTGTGATCGGGAAAGGTTTCTAAAACGCACCTCATTTCTCTTCTCCTTGTGCTCCGGTTCGCCATTCCAGCCGCTATACTAGCAATCTCCCTGCTTGGAGAATCAGCACCTTTAACCTCCTGTTCCGTACAGGTTGCAATTTGTCCTGAGGATGAACGGGAAGAGGGGGAACCAATGAGAGACTAGCTCTAGGTGTTGGGACAGGCACAGGTCACTCTATTTTCCCATCAGGAAGAAGAATTAACCTCAGGCTCAGCTTGCCGCCCGGAGCCAGAATAGGGCCTGAAGCCATCCTGCGCTTTTGCGGCCAGCTCCCAAGAAAGCGAGTTGAAAAATGGAGCTCAGGGGCACTGCAATTCACGAACCTGCAGACTTAGAAATGATAACTCTCGTCCACAAATATATTGAGGGAAGGCAACGAAGAGGATTTGAAAACAAGGCAGAATTGCAGGAATCAGATTTCAGGAGGTAGATTCGAATCGCCTTTAAAGCACAGGAAAAGTGGCAAAACCTCGACAATGATGCCCTTGGCCAAAAAGGGCGTATGCGTTTTTTCCTGAATATATTCAGGAAAAAACGCATACGCCCTTTTTGGCCAACCAAGCAACCTGGAAAGGCAAATCAGCGCTACAAAGAAGTCTCGCTTCCCATCGGTCAAAAGGGCCAGGCTGAATAAAGTGTCAAAACCAGAAATGCAGGACAGGCCATGGAGAAATGGGAGCCTTGCTACGCTGATGGGCGGGATGTAAATTGCCAACAGCCACTCTGGAGAAGTGTACGGTGTGTCCTGAAACATCTAAAAAACTCAGCTTAGAGAGCATAGGGCACTTCCACTCATGGGCGTATAAATTGGGAAAACTAAAAATCAGCAAGACACAGGCACCCGAAAGTTTAGGGCTGCTCTGTTGACAAGAACCTCCACTTTGTGACACCTTAAATATCCCAGGAAAGACAAGAATGGATAAAGAAGTTGTGGTCCTTATGTACAATGGAATATCACTCAGCCATGAAATCAACGTCATAAGGCTAGTAGCAGCATGATGAGTGGATTTGGGTACGACGATTCTAAGTGAAATAAGTCACACAGAAAAAGACACTTATCATAAGATATCACTTATAGAGGGAATGTAAAAACCGCTACCCTTGAACTGAATTACATAACAGGTCAGAGTCACACGTTTAGAAAACACACTAGGGCTGCTTAACGGGAAAGGTGAGGTGGGGTGATGCATAAAACAAGGGTTTCAAATTAGCTCAGATAGCGTTCCATAAACCCAATATGTAATAGACAAGACCTACTCCTTCCTCAGTGAACTGGACTCAACACGCCCTATTCATCGCCCAAGAATATATCTGACTAGTAAGAATCTTAAAACCTATGTATTGATATCTCTCTGTAAGTGAGTGAAGTGGGTGAAAAGCGGCATAACCACAGCAGTGAAAAGCAGCTAAACCCCATTATACAAATCAATTACTTTTAAAAACCCGTGAAACAAAGACAGTGAAAGAGAGAGAAATTCTGACAAAATTCGTTCAGGGGCTGTGATGCAACCTGGATTGACCATATGTAGACCCACAGATGGATGAGACATAAGGGTGGACACTCTTGGGGCTGAGAGGTTTGGTGAGGTTGGGTGAGCAAACGCAGACCCTTTAAAGTAATACTGCGTGGAACCCATCCAATGGGTCCCAAATCTCCAGGTTCAAGGGCATCTTCCTACATCGAAAACATACATGAGAAACCCAGAAGATGGTACACCGTGTGATCGGGAAAGGTTTCTAAAACGCACCTCATTTCTCATCTCCTTGTGCTCCGGTTCGCCTTTCCAGCCACTATACTAGCAATCTCCCTGCCTGGAGAATCAGCACCTTTAACCTCCTGTACCAAACAGGTTGCAATTTGTCCTGAGGATGAACGGGAAGAGGGGGAACCAATGAGAGACTAGCTCTAGGTGTTGGGACAGGCACAGGTCACTCTATTTTCCCATCAGGAAGAAGAATTAACCACAGGCTCAGCCTGCCGCCCGAAGCCAGAATAGGGCCTCAAGCAAACCTGCGCTTTTGCGGCCAGCTCCCAAGAAAGCGACTTGAAAAATGGAGCTCAGGGGCACTGCAATTCACAAACCTGCAGACTTAGAAATGATAACTCTCGTCCACAAATATATTGAGGGAAGGCAACGAAGAGGATTTGAAAGCATGGCAGAATTGCAGGAAACAGATTTCAAGACGTAGATTCGAATCGCCTTTAAAGCACAGGAAAAGCGGCAAAACCTCGACAATGATGCCCTTGGCCAAAAAGGGCGTATGCGTTTTTTCCTGAATATATTCAGGAAAAAACGCATACGCCCTTTTTGGCCAACCAAGCAACCTGGAAAGGCAAATCAGCGCTACAAAGAAGTCTCGCTTCCCATCGGTCAAAAGGGCCAGGCTGAATAAAGTGTCAAAACCAGAAATGCAGGACAGGCCATGGAGAAATGGGAGCCTTGCTACGCTGATGGGCGGGATGTAAATTGCCAACAGCCACTCTGGAGAAGTGTACGGTGTGTCCTGAAACATCTAAAAAACTCAGCTTAGAGAGCATAGGGCACTTCCACTCATGGGCGTGTAAATTGGGAAAACTAAAAATCAGCAAGACACAGGCACCCCAAAGTTTAGGGCTGCTCTGTTGACAAGAACCTCCACTTTGTGACACCTTAAATATCCCAGGAAAGACAAGAATGGACAAAGAAGTTGTGGTCCTTATGTACAATGGAATATCACTCAGCCATGAAATCAACGTCATAAGGCTAGTAGCAGCATGATGAGTGGATTTGGGTACGACGATTCTAAGTGAAATAAGTCACACAGAAAAAGACACTTATCATAGATATCACTTATAGAGGGAATGTAAAAACCGCTACCCTTGAACTGAATTACATAACAGGTCAGAGTCACACGTTTAGAAAACACACTAGGGCTGCTTAACGGGAAAGGTGAGGTGGGGTGATGCATAAAACAAGGGTTTCAAATTAGCTCAGATAGCGTTCCATAAACCCAATATGTAATAGACAAGACCTACTCCTTCCTCAGTGAACTGGACTCAACACGCCCTATTCATCGCCCAAGAATATATCTGACTAGTAAGAATCTTAAAACCTATGTATTGATATCTCTCTGTAAGTGAGTGAAGTGGGTGAAAAGCGGCATAACCACAGCAGTGAAAAGCAGCTAAACCCCATTATACAAATCAATTACTTTTAAAAACCCGTGAAACAAAGACAGTGAAAGAGAGAGAAACTCTGACAAAATTCGTTCAGGGGCTGTGATGCAACCTGGATTGACCATATGTAGACCCACAGATGGATGAGACATAAGGGTGGACACTCTTGGGGCTGAGAGGTTTGGTGAGGTTGGGTGAGCAAACGCAGACCCTTTAAAGTAATACTGCGTGGAACCCATCCAATGGGTCCCAAATCTCCAGGTTCAAGGGCATCTTCCTACATCGAAAACATACATGAGAAACCCAGAAGATGGTACACCGTGTGATCGGGAAAGGTTTCTAAAACGCACCTCATTTCTCATCTCCTTGTGCTCCGGTTCGCCTTTCCAGCCGCTATACTAGCAATCTCCCTGCCTGGAGAATCAGCACCTTTAACCTCCTGTACCAAACAGGTTGCAATTTGTCCTGAGGATGAACGGGAAGAGGGGGAACCAATGAGAGACTAGCTCTAGGTGTTGGGACAGGCACAGGTCACTCTATTTTCCCATCAGGAAGAAGAATTAACCACAGGCTCAGCCTGCCGCCCGAAGCCAGAATAGGGCCTGAAGCAAACCTGCGCTTTTGCGGCCAGCTCCCAAGAAAGCGAGTTGAAAAATGGAGCTCAGGGGCACTGCAATTCACAAACCTGCAGACTTAGAAATGATAACTCTCGTCCACAAATATATTGAGGGAAGGCAACGAAGAGGATTTGAAAGCATGGCAGAATTGCAGGAAACAGATTTCAAGACGTAGATTCGAATCGCCTTTAAAGCACAGGAAAAGCGGCAAAACCTCGACAATGATGCCCTTGGCCAAAAAGGGCGTATGCGTTTTTTCCTGAATATATTCAGGAAAAAACGCATACGCCCTTTTTGGCCAACCAAGCAACCTGGAAAGGCAAATCAGCGCTACAAAGAAGTCTCGCTTCCCATCGGTCAAAAGGGCCAGGCTGAATAAAGTGTCAAAACCAGAAATGCAGGACAGGCCATGGAGAAATGGGAGCCTTGCTACGCTGATGGGCGGGATGTAAATTGCCAACAGCCACTCTGGAGAAGTGTACGGTGTGTCCTGAAACATCTAAAAAACTCAGCTTAGAGAGCATAGGGCACTTCCACTCATGGGCGTGTAAATTGGGAAAACTAAAAATCAGCAAGACACAGGCACCCCAAAGTTTAGGGCTGCTCTGTTGACAAGAACCTCCACTTTGTGACACCTTAAATATCCCAGGAAAGACAAGAATGGACAAAGAAGTTGTGGTCCTTATGTACAATGGAATATCACTCAGCCATGAAATCAACGTCATAAGGCTAGTAGCAGCATGATGAGTGGATTTGGGTACGACGATTCTAAGTGAAATAAGTCACACAGAAAAAGACACTTATCATAGATATCACTTATAGAGGGAATGTAAAAACCGCTACCCTTGAACTGAATTACATAACAGGTCAGAGTCACACGTTTAGAAAACACACTAGGGCTGCTTAACGGGAAAGGTGAGGTGGGGTGATGCATAAAACAAGGGTTTCAAATTAGCTCAGATAGCGTTCCATAAACCCAATATGTAATAGACAAGACCTACTCCTTCCTCAGTGAACTGGACTCAACACGCCCTATTCATCGCCCAAGAATATATCTGACTAGTAAGAATCTTAAAACCTATGTATTGATATCTCTCTGTAAGTGAGTGAAGTGGGTGAAAAGCGGCATAACCACAGCAGTGAAAAGCAGCTAAACCCCATTATACAAATCAATTACTTTTAAAAACCCGTGAAACAAAGACAGTGAAAGAGAGAGAAATTCTGACAAAATTCGTTCAGGGGCTGTGATGCAACCTGGATTGACCATATGTAGACCCACAGATGGATGAGACATAAGGGTGGACACTCTTGGGGCTGAGAGGTTTGGTGAGGTTGGGTGAGCAAACGCAGACCCTTTAAAGTAATACTGCGTGGAACCCATCCAATGGGTCCGAAATCTCCAGGTTCAAGGGCATCTTCCTACATCGAAAACATACATGAGAAACCCAGAAGATGGTACACCGTGTGATCGGGAAAGGTTTCTAAAACGCACCTCATTTCTCATCTCCTTGTGCTCCGGTTCGCCTTTCCAGCCGCTATACTAGCAATCTCCCTGCCTGGAGAATCAGCACCTTTAACCTCCTGTACCAAACAGGTTGCAATTTGTCCTGAGGATGAACGGGAAGAGGGGGAACCAATGAGAGACTAGCTCTAGGTGTTGGGACAGGCACAGGTCACTCTATTTTCCCATCAGGAAGAAGAATTAACCACAGGCTCAGCCTGCCGCCCGAAGCCAGAATAGGGCCTGAAGCAAACCTGCGCTTTTGCGGCCAGCTCCCAAGAAAGCGACTTGAAAAATGGAGCTCAGGGGCACTGCAATTCACAAACCTGCAGACTTAGAAATGATAACTCTCGTCCACAAATATATTGAGGGAAGGCAACGAAGAGGATTTGAAAGCATGGCAGAATTGCAGGAAACAGATTTCAAGACGTAGATTCGAATCGCCTTTAAAGCACAGGAAAAGCGGCAAAACCTCGACAATGATGCCCTTGGCCAAAAAGGGCGTATGCGTTTTTTCCTGAATATATTCAGGAAAAAACGCATACGCCCTTTTTGGCCAACCAAGCAACCTGGAAAGGCAAATCAGCGCTACAAAGAAGTCTCGCTTCCCATCGGTCAAAAGGGCCAGGCTGAATAAAGTGTCAAAACCAGAAATGCAGGACAGGCCATGGAGAAATGGGAGCCTTGCTACGCTGATGGGCGGGATGTAAATTGCCAACAGCCACTCTGGAGAAGTGTACGGTGTGTCCTGAAACATCTAAAAAACTCAGCTAAGAGAGCATAGGGCACTTCCACTCATGGGCGTGTAAATTGGGAAAACTAAAAATCAGCAAGACACAGGCACCCCAAAGTTTAGGGCTGCTCTGTTGACAAGAACCTCCACTTTGTGACACCTTAAATATCCCAGGAAAGACAAGAATGGACAAAGAAGTTGTGGTCCTTATGTACAATGGAATATCACTCAGCCATGAAATCAACGTCATAAGGCTAGTAGCAGCATGATGAGTGGATTTGGGTACGACGATTCTAAGTGAAATAAGTCACACAGAAAAAGACACTTATCATAGATATCACTTATAGAGGGAATGTAAAAACCGCTACCCTTGAACTGAATTACATAACAGGTCAGAGTCACACGTTTAGAAAACACACTAGGGCTGCTTAACGGGAAAGGTGAGGTGGGGTGATGCATAAAACAAGGGTTTCAAATTAGCTCAGATAGCGTTCCATAAACCCAATATGTAATAGACAAGACCTACTCCTTCCTCAGTGAACTGGACTCAACACGCCCTATTCATCGCCCAAGAATATATCTGACTAGTAAGAATCTTAAAACCTATGTATTGATATCTCTCTGTAAGTGAGTGAAGTGGGTGAAAAGCGGCATAACCACAGCAGTGAAAAGCAGCTAAACCCCATTATACAAATCAATTACTTTTAAAAACCCGTGAAACAAAGACAGTGAAAGAGAGAGAAATTCTGACAAAATTCGTTCAGGGGCTGTGATGCAACCTGGATTGACCATATGTAGACCCACAGATGGATGAGACATAAGGGTGGACACTCTTGGGGCTGAGAGGTTTGGTGAGGTTGGGTGAGCAAACGCAGACCCTTTAAAGTAATACTGCGTGGAACCCATCCAATGGGTCCCAAATCTCCAGGTTCAAGGGCATCTTCGTACATCGAAAACATACATGAGAAACCCAGAAGATGGTACACCGTGTGATCGGGAAAGGTTTCTAAAACGCACCTCATTTCTCATCTCCTTGTGCTCCGGTTCGCCTTTCCAGCCGCTATACTAGCAATCTCCCTGCCTGGAGAATCAGCACCTTTAACCTCCTGTACCAAACAGGTTGCAATTTGTCCTGAGGATGAACGGGAAGAGGGGGAACCAATGAGAGACTAGCTCTAGGTGTTGGGACAGGCACAGGTCACTCTATTTTCCCATCAGGAAGAAGAATTAACCACAGGCTCAGCCTGCCGCCCGAAGCCAGAATAGGGCCTGAAGCAAACCTGCGCTTTTGCGGCCAGCTCCCAAGAAAGCGAGTTGAAAAATGGAGCTCAGGGGCACTGCAATTCACAAACCTGCAGACTTAGAAATGATAACTCTCCTCCACAAATATATTGAGGGAAGGCAACGAAGAGGATTTGAAAGCATAGCAGAATTGCGGGAAACAGATTTCAAGACGTAGATTCGAATCGCCTTTAAAGCACAGGAAAAGCGGCAAAACCTCGACAATGATGCCCTTGGCCAAAAAGGGCGTATGCGTTTTTTCCTGAATATATTCAGGAAAAAACGCATACGCCCTTTTTGGCCAACCAAGCAACCTGGAAAGGCAAATCAGCGCTACAAAGAAGTCTCGCTTCCCATCGGTCAAAAGGGCCAGGCTGAATAAAGTGTCAAAACCAGAAATGCAGGACAGGCCATGGAGAAATGGGAGCCTTGCTACGCTGATGGGCGGGATGTAAATTGCCAACAGCCACTCTGGAGAACTGTACGGTGTGTCCTGAAACATCTAAAAAACTCAGCTTAGAGAGCATAGGGCACTTCCACTCATGGGCGTGTAAATTGGGAAAACTAAAAATCAGCAAGACACAGGCACCCCAAAGTTTAGGGCTGCTCTGTTGACAAGAACCTCCACTTTGTGACACCTTAAATATCCCAGGAAAGATAAGAATGGACAAAGAAGTTGTGGTCCTTATGTACAATGGAATATCACTCAGCCATGAAATCAACGTCATAAGGCTAGTAGCAGCATGATGAGTGGATTTGGGTACGACGATTCTAAGTGAAATAAGTCACACAGAAAAAGACACTTATCATAGATATCACTTATAGAGGGAATGTAAAAACCGCTACCCTTGAACTGAATTACATAACAGGTCAGAGTCACACGTTTAGAAAACACACTAGGGCTGCTTAACGGGAAAGGTGAGGTGGGGTGATGCATAAAACAAGGGTTTCAAATTAGCTCAGATAGCGTTCCATAAACCCAATATGTAATAGACAAGACCTACTCCTTCCTCAGTGAACTGGACTCAACACGCCCTATTCATCGCCCAAGAATATATCTGACTAGTAAGAATCTTAAAACCTATGTATTGATATCTCTCTGTAAGTGAGTGAAGTGGGTGAAAAGCGGCATAACCACAGCAGTGAAAAGCAGCTAAACCCCATTATACAAATCAATTACTTTTAAAAACCCGTGAAACAAAGACAGTGAAAGAGAGAGAAATTCTGACAAAATTCGTTCAGGGGCTGTGATGCAACCTGGATTGACCATATGTAGACCCACAGATGGATGAGACATAAGGGTGGACACTCTTGGGGCTGAGAGGTTTGGTGAGGTTGGGTGAGCAAACGCAGACCCTTTAAAGTAATACTGCGTGGAACCCATCCAATGGGTCCCAAATCTCCAGGTTCAAGGGCATCTTCGTACATCGAAAACATACATGAGAAACCCAGAAGATGGTACACCGTGTGATCGGGAAAGGTTTCTAAAACGCACCTCATTTCTCATCTCCTTGTGCTCCGGTTCGCCTTTCCAGCCGCTATACTAGCAATCTCCCTGCCTGGAGAATCAGCACCTTTAACCTCCTGTACCAAACAGGTTGCAATTTGTCCTGAGGATGAACGGGAAGAGGGGGAACCAATGAGAGACTAGCTCTAGGTGTTGGGACAGGCACAGGTCACTCTATTTTCCCATCAGGAAGAAGAATTAACCACAGGCTCAGCCTGCCGCCCGAAGCCAGAATAGGGCCTGAAGCAAACCTGCGCTTTTGCGGCCAGCTCCCAAGAAAGCGAGTTGAAAAATGGAGCTCAGGGGCACTGCAATTCACAAACCTGCAGACTTAGAAATGATAACTCTCCTCCACAAATATATTGAGGGAAGGCAACGAAGAGGATTTGAAAGCATAGCAGAATTGCGGGAAACAGATTTCAAGACGTAGATTCGAATCGCCTTTAAAGCACAGGAAAAGCGGCAAAACCTCGACAATGATGCCCTTGGCCAAAAAGGGCGTATGCGTTTTTTCCTGAATATATTCAGGAAAAAACGCATACGCCCTTTTTGGCCAACCAAGCAACCTGGAAAGGCAAATCAGCGCTACAAAGAAGTCTCGCTTCCCATCGGTCAAAAGGGCCAGGCTGAATAAAGTGTCAAAACCAGAAATGCAGGACAGGCCATGGAGAAATGGGAGCCTTGCTACGCTGATGGGCGGGATGTAAATTGCCAACAGCCACTCTGGAGAACTGTACGGTGTGTCCTGAAACATCTAAAAAACTCAGCTTAGAGAGCATAGGGCACTTCCACTCATGGGCGTGTAAATTGGGAAAACTAAAAATCAGCAAGACACAGGCACACCAAAGTTTAGGGCTGCTCTGTTGACAAGAACCTCCACTTTGTCACACCTTAAATATCCCAGGAAAGACAAGAATGGATAAAGAAGTTGTGGTCCTTATGTACAATGGAATATCACTCAGCCATGAAATCAACGTCATAAGGCTAGTAGCAGCATGATGAGTGGATTTGGGTACGATGATTCTAAGTGAAATAAGTCACACAGAAAAAGACACTTATCATAAGATATCACTTATAGAGGGAATGTAAAAACCGCTACCCTTGAACTGAATTACATAACAGGTCAGAGTCACACGTTTAGAAAACACACTAGGGCTGCTTAACGGGAAAGGTGAGGTGGGGTGATGCATAAAACAAGGGTTTCAAATTAGCTCAGATAGCGTTCCATAAACCCAATATGTAATAGACAAGACCTACTCCTTCCTCAGTGAACTGGACTCAACACGCCCTATTCATCGCCCAAGAATATATCTGACTAGTAAGAATCTTAACACCTATGTATTGATATCTCTCTGTAAGTGAGTGAAGTGGGTGAAAAGCGGCATAACCACAGCAGTGAAAAGCAGCTAAACCCCATTATACAAATCAATTACTTTTAAAAACCCGTGAAACAAAGACAGTGAAAGAGAGAGAAATTCTGACAAAATTCGTTCAGGGGCTGTGATGCAACCTGGATTGACCATATGTAGACCCACAGATGGATGAGACATAAGGGTGGACACTCTTGGGGCTGAGAGGTTTGGTGAGGTTGGGTGAGCAAACGCAGACCCTTTAAAGTAATACTGTGTGGTACCCATCCCATGGGTCCCAAATCTCCAGGTTCAAGGGCATCTTCCTACATCGAAAACATGCATGAGAAACCCAGAAGATGGTACACCGTGTGATCGGGAAAGGTTTCTAAAACGCACCTCATTTCTCTTCTCCTTGTGCTCCGGTTCGCCATTCCAGCCGCTATACTAGCAATCTCCCTGCTTGGAGAATCAGCACCTTTAACCTCCTGTTCCGTACAGGTTGCAATTTGTCCTGAGGATGAACGGGAAGAGGGGGAACCAATGAGAGACTAGCTCTAGGTGTTAGGACAGGCACAGGTCACTCTATTTTCCCATCAGGAAGAAGAATTAACCTCAGGGTCAGCTTGCCGCCCGGAGCCAGAATAGGGCCTGAAGCAATCCTGCGCTTTTGCGGCCAGCTCCCAAGAAAGCGAGTTGAAAAATGGAGCTCAGGGGCACTGCAATTCACAAACCTGCAGACTTAGAAATGATAACTCTCGTCCACAAATATATTGAGGGAAGGCAACGAAGAGGATTTGAAAGCAAGGCAGAATTGCAGGAAACAGATTTCAGGAGGTAGATTCGAATCGCCTTTAAAGCACAGGAAAAGCGGCAAAACCTCGACAATGATGCCCTTGGCCAAAAAGGGCGTATGCGTTTTTTCCTGAATATATTCAGGAAAAAACGCATACGCCCTTTTTGGCCAACCAAGCAACCTGGAAAGGCAAATCAGCGCTACAAAGAAGTCTCGCTTCCCATCGGTCAAAAGGGCCAGGCTGAATAAAGTGTCAAAACCAGAAATGCAGGACAGGCCATGGAGAAATGGGAGCCTTGCTACGCTGATGGGCGGGATGTAAATTGCCAACAGCCACTCTGGAGAAGTGTACGGTGTGTCCTGAAACATCTAAAAAACTCAGCTAAGAGAGCATAGGGCACTTCCACTCATGGGCGTGTAAATTGGGAAAACTAAAAATCAGCAAGACACAGGCACCCCAAAGTTTAGGGCTGCTCTGTTGACAAGAACCTCCACTTTGTGACACCTTAAATATCCCAGGAAAGATAAGAATGGACAAAGAAGTTGTGGTCCTTATGTACAATGGAATATCACTCAGCCATGAAATCAACGTCATAAGGCTAGTAGCAGCATGATGAGTGGATTTGGGTACGACGATTCTAAGTGAAATAAGTCACACAGAAAAAGACACTTATCATAGATATCACTTATAGAGGGAATGTAAAAACCGCTACCCTTGAACTGAATTACATAACAGGTCAGAGTCACACGTTTAGAAAACACACTAGGGCTGCTTAACGGGAAAGGTGAGGTGGGGTGATGCATAAAACAAGGGTTTCAAATTAGCTCAGATAGCGTTCCATAAACCCAATATGTAATAGACAAGACCTACTCCTTCCTCAGTGAACTGGACTCAACACGCCCTATTCATCGCCCAAGAATATATCTGACTAGTAAGAATCTTAACACCTATGTATTGATATCTCTCTGTAAGTGAGTGAAGTGGGTGAAAAGCGGCATAACCACAGCAGTGAAAAGCAGCTAAACCCCATTATACAAATCAATTACTTTTAAAAACCCGTGAAACAAAGACAGTGAAAGAGAGAGAAATTCTGACAAAATTCGTTCAGGGGCTGTGATGCAACCTGGATTGACCATATGTAGACCCACAGATGGATGAGACATAAGGGTGGACACTCTTGGGGCTGAGAGGTTTGGTGAGGTTGGGTGAGCAAACGCAGACCCTTTAAAGTAATACTGCGTGGAACCCATCCAATGGGTCCCAAATCTCCAGGTTCAAGGGCATCTTCGTACATCGAAAACATACATGAGAAACCCAGAAGATGGTACACCGTGTGATCGGGAAAGGTTTCTAAAACGCACCTCATTTCTCATCTCCTTGTGCTCCGGTTCGCCTTTCCAGCCGCTATACTAGCAATCTCCCTGCCTGGAGAATCAGCACCTTTAACCTCCTGTACCAAACAGGTTGCAATTTGTCCTGAGGATGAACGGGAAGAGGGGGAACCAATGAGAGACTAGCTCTAGGTGTTGGGACAGGCACAGGTCACTCTATTTTCCCATCAGGAAGAAGAATTAACCACAGGCTCAGCCTGCCGCCCGAAGCCAGAATAGGGCCTGAAGCAAACCTGCGCTTTTGCGGCCAGCTCCCAAGAAAGCGAGTTGAAAAATGGAGCTCAGGGGCACTGCAATTCACAAACCTGCAGACTTAGAAATGATAACTCTCCTCCACAAATATATTGAGGGAAGGCAACGAAGAGGATTTGAAAGCATAGCAGAATTGCGGGAAACAGATTTCAAGACGTAGATTCGAATCGCCTTTAAAGCACAGGAAAAGCGGCAAAACCTCGACAATGATGCCCTTGGCCAAAAAGGGCGTATGCGTTTTTTCCTGAATATATTCAGGAAAAAACGCATACGCCCTTTTTGGCCAACCAAGCAACCTGGAAAGGCAAATCAGCGCTACAAAGAAGTCTCGCTTCCCATCGGTCAAAAGGGCCAGGCTGAATAAAGTGTCAAAACCAGAAATGCAGGACAGGCCATGGAGAAATGGGAGCCTTGCTACGCTGATGGGCGGGATGTAAATTGCCAACAGCCACTCTGGAGAACTGTACGGTGTGTCCTGAAACATCTAAAAAACTCAGCTTAGAGAGCATAGGGCACTTCCACTCATGGGCGTGTAAATTGGGAAAACTAAAAATCAGCAAGACACAGGCACACCAAAGTTTAGGGCTGCTCTGTTGACAAGAACCTCCACTTTGTCACACCTTAAATATCCCAGGAAAGACAAGAATGGATAAAGAAGTTGTGGTCCTTATGTACAATGGAATATCACTCAGCCATGAAATCAACGTCATAAGGCTAGTAGCAGCATGATGAGTGGATTTGGGTACGATGATTCTAAGTGAAATAAGTCACACAGAAAAAGACACTTATCATAAGATATCACTTATAGAGGGAATGTAAAAACCGCTACCCTTGAACTGAATTACATAACAGGTCAGAGTCACACGTTTAGAAAACACACTAGGGCTGCTTAACGGGAAAGGTGAGGTGGGGTGATGCATAAAACAAGGGTTTCAAATTAGCTCAGATAGCGTTCCATAAACCCAATATGTAATAGACAAGACCTACTCCTTCCTCAGTGAACTGGACTCAACACGCCCTATTCATCGCCCAAGAATATATCTGACTAGTAAGAATCTTAACACCTATGTATTGATATCTCTCTGTAAGTGAGTGAAGTGGGTGAAAAGCGGCATAACCACAGCAGTGAAAAGCAGCTAAACCCCATTATACAAATCAATTACTTTTAAAAACCCGTGAAACAAAGACAGTGAAAGAGAGAGAAATTCTGACAAAATTCGTTCAGGGGCTGTGATGCAACCTGGATTGACCATATGTAGACCCACAGATGGATGAGACATAAGGGTGGACACTCTTGGGGCTGAGAGGTTTGGTGAGGTTGGGTGAGCAAACGCAGACCCTTTAAAGTAATACTGTGTGGTACCCATCCCATGGGTCCCAAATCTCCAGGTTCAAGGGCATCTTCCTACATCGAAAACATGCATGAGAAACCCAGAAGATGGTACACCGTGTGATCGGGAAAGGTTTCTAAAACGCACCTCATTTCTCTTCTCCTTGTGCTCCGGTTCGCCATTCCAGCCGCTATACTAGCAATCTCCCTGCTTGGAGAATCAGCACCTTTAACCTCCTGTTCCGTACAGGTTGCAATTTGTCCTGAGGATGAACGGGAAGAGGGGGAACCAATGAGAGACTAGCTCTAGGTGTTAGGACAGGCACAGGTCACTCTATTTTCCCATCAGGAAGAAGAATTAACCTCAGGGTCAGCTTGCCGCCCGGAGCCAGAATAGGGCCTGAAGCAATCCTGCGCTTTTGCGGCCAGCTCCCAAGAAAGCGAGTTGAAAAATGGAGCTCAGGGGCACTGCAATTCACAAACCTGCAGACTTAGAAATGATAACTCTCGTCCACAAATATATTGAGGGAAGGCAACGAAGAGGATTTGAAAGCAAGGCAGAATTGCAGGAAACAGATTTCAGGAGGTAGATTCGAATCGCCTTTAAAGCACAGGAAAAGCGGCAAAACCTCGACAATGATGCCCTTGGCCAAAAAGGGCGTATGCGTTTTTTCCTGAATATATTCAGGAAAAAACGCATACGCCCTTTTTGGCCAACCAAGCAACCTGGAAAGGCAAATCAGCGCTACAAAGAAGTCTCGCTTCCCATCGGTCAAAAGGGCCAGGCTGAATAAAGTGTCAAAACCAGAAATGCAGGACAGGCCATGGAGAAATGGGAGCCTTGCTACGCTGATGGGCGGGATGTAAATTGCCAACAGCCACTCTGGAGAAGTGTACGGTGTGTCCTGAAAAATCTAAAAAACTCAGCTTAGAGAGCATAGGGCACTTCCACTCATGGGCGTGTAAATTGGGAAAACTAAAAATCAGCAAGACACAGGCACCCCAAAGTTTAGGGCTGCTCTGTTGACAAGAACCTCCACTTTGTGACACCTTAAATATCCCAGGAAAGACAAGAATGGATAAAGAAGTTGTGGTCCTTATGTACAATGGAATATCACTCAGCCATGAAATCAACGTCATAAGGCTAGTAGCAGCATGATGAGTGGATTTGGGTACGACGATTCTAAGTGAAATAAGTCACACAGAAAAAGACACTTATCATAAGATATCACTTATAGAGGGAATGTAAAAACCGCTACCCTTGAACTGAATTACATAACAGGTCAGAGTCACACGTTTAGAAAACACACTAGGGCTGCTTAACGGGAAAGGTGAGGTGGGGTGATGCATAAAACAAGGGTTTCAAATTAGCTCAGATAGCGTTCCATAAACCCAATATGTAATAGACAAGACCTACTCCTTCCTCAGTGAACTGGATTCAACACGCCCTATTCATCGCCCAAGAATATATCTGACTAATAAGAATCTTAAAACCTATGTATTGATATCTCTCTGTAAGTGAGTCAAGTGGGTGAAAAGCGGCATAAGCACAGTAGTGAAAAGCAGCTAAACCCCATTATACAAATCAATTACTTTTAAAAACCCGTGAAACAAAGACAGTGAAAGAGAGAGAAATTCTGACAAAATTCGTTCAGGGGCTGTGATGCAACCTGGATTGACCATATGTAGATCCACAGATGGATGAGACATAAGGGTGGACACTCTCGGGGCTGAGAGGTTTGGTGAGGTTGGGTGAGCAAACGCAGACCCTTTAAAGTAATACTGTGTGGTACCCATCCCATGGGTCCCAAATCTCCAGGTTCAAGGGCATCTTCCTACATCGAAAACATGCATGAGAAACCCAGAAGATGGTACACCGTGTGATCGGGAAAGGTTTCTAAAATGCACCTCATTTCTCATCTCCTTGTGCTCCGGTTCGCCATTCCAGCCGCTATACTAGCAATCTCCCTGCTTGGAGAATCAGCACCTTTAACCTCCTGTTCCGTACAGGTTGCAATTTGTCCTGAGGATGAACGGGAAGAGGGGGAACCAATGAGAGACTAGCTCTAGGTGTTGGGACAGGCACAGGTCACTCTATTTTCCCATCAGGAAGAAGAATTAACCACAGGCTCAGCCTGCCGCCCGAAGCCAGAATAGGGCCTGAAGCAATCCTGCGCTTTTGCGGCCAGCTCCCAAGAAAGCGAGTTGAAAAATGGAGCTCAGGGGCACTGCAATTCACAAACCTGCAGACTTAGAAATGATAACTGTCGTCCACAAATATATTGAGGGAAGGCAACGAAGAGGATTTGAAAGCAAGGCAGAATTGCAGGAAACAGATTTCAGGAGGTAGATTCGAATCGCCTTTAAAGCACAGGAAAAGCGGCAAAACCTCGACAATGATGCCCTTGGCCAAAAAGGGCGTATGCGTTTTTTCCTGAATATATTCAGGAAAAAACGCATACGCCCTTTTTGGCCAACCAAGCAACCTGGAAAGGCAAATCAGCGCTACAAAGAAGTCTCGCTTCCCATCGGTCAAAAGGGCCAGGCTGAATAAAGTGTCAAAACCAGAAATGCAGGACAGGCCATGGAGAAATGGGAGCCTTGCTACGCTGATGGGCGGGATGTAAATTGCCAACAGCCACTCTGGAGAAGTGTACGGTGTGTCCTGAAAAATCTAAAAAACTCAGCTTAGAGAGCATAGGGCACTTCCACTCATGGGCGTGTAAATTGGGAAAACTAAAAATCAGCAAGACACAGGCACCCCAAAGTTTAGGGCTGCTCTGTTGACAAGAACCTCCACTTTGTGACACCTTAAATATCCCAGGAAAGACAAGAATGGATAAAGAAGTTGTGGTCCTTATGTACAATGGAATATCACTCAGCCATGAAATCAACGTCATAAGGCTAGTAGCAGCATGATGAGTGGATTTGGGTACGACGATTCTAAGTGAAATAAGTCACACAGAAAAAGACACTTATCATAGATATCACTTATAGAGGGAATGTAAAAACCGCTACCCTTGAACTGAATTACATAACAGGTCAGAGTCACACGTTTAGAAAACACACTAGGGCTGCTTAACGGGAAAGGTGAGGTGGGGTGATGCATAAAACAAGGGTTTCAAATTAGCTCAGATAGCGTTCCATAAACCCAATATGTAATAGACAAGACCTACTCCTTCCTCAGTGAACTGGACTCAACACGCCCTATTCATCGCCCAAGAATATATCTGACTAGTAAGAATCTTAAAACCTATGTATTGATATCTCTCTGTAAGTGAGTGAAGTGGGTGAAAAGCGGCATAACCACAGCAGTGAAAAGCAGCTAAACCCCATTATACAAATCAATTACTTTTAAAAACCCGTGAAACAAAGACAGTGAAAGAGAGAGAAATTCTGACAAAATTCGTTCAGGGGCTGTGATGCAACCTGGATTGACCATATGTAGACCCACAGATGGATGAGACATAAGGGTGGACACTCTTGGGGCTGAGAGGTTTGGTGAGGTTGGGTGAGCAAACGCAGACCCTTTAAAGTAATACTGCGTGGAACCCATCCAATGGGTCCCAAATCTCCAGGTTCAAGGGCATCTTCCTACATCGAAAACATACATGAGAAACCCAGAAGATGGTACACCGTGTGATCGGGAAAGGTTTCTAAAACGCACCTCATTTCTCATCTCCTTGTGCTCCGGTTCGCCTTTCCAGCCGCTATACTAGCAATCTCCCTGCCTGGAGAATCAGCACCTTTAACCTCCTGTACCAAACAGGTTGCAATTTGTCCTGAGGATGAACGGGAAGAGGGGGAACCAATGAGAGACTAGCTCTAGGTGTTGGGACAGGCACAGGTCACTCTATTTTCCCATCAGGAAGAAGAATTAACCACAGGCTCAGCCTGCCGCCCGAAGCCAGAATAGGGCCTGAAGCAAACCTGCGCTTTTGCGGCCAGCTCCCAAGAAAGCGAGTTGAAAAATGGAGCTCAGGGGCACTGCAATTCACAAACCTGCAGACTTAGAAATGATAACTCTCGTCCACAAATATATTGAGGGAAGGCAACGAAGAGGATTTGAAAGCATGGCAGAATTGCAGGAAACAGATTTCAAGACGTAGATTCGAATCGCCTTTAAAGCACAGGAAAAGCGGCAAAACCTCGACAATGATGCCCTTGGCCAAAAAGGGCGTATGCGTTTTTTCCTGAATATATTCAGGAAAAAACGCATACGCCCTTTTTGGCCAACCAAGCAACCTGGAAAGGCAAATCAGCGCTACAAAGAAGTCTCGCTTCCCATCGGTCAAAAGGGCCAGGCTGAATAAAGTGTCAAAACCAGAAATGCAGGACAGGCCATGGAGAAATGGGAGCCTTGCTACGCTGATGGGCGGGATGTAAATTGCCAACAGCCACTCTGGAGAAGTGTACGGTGTGTCCTGAAACATCTAAAAAACTCAGCTTAGAGAGCATAGGGCACTTCCACTCATGGGCGTGTAAATTGGGAAAACTAAAAATCAGCAAGACACAGGCACCCCAAAGTTTAGGGCTGCTCTGTTGACAAGAACCTCCACTTTGTGACACCTTAAATATCCCAGGAAAGACAAGAATGGACAAAGAAGTTGTGGTCCTTATGTACAATGGAATATCACTCAGCCATGAAATCAACGTCATAAGGCTAGTAGCAGCATGATGAGTGGATTTGGGTACGACGATTCTAAGTGAAATAAGTCACACAGAAAAAGACACTTATCATAGATATCACTTATAGAGGGAATGTAAAAACCGCTACCCTTGAACTGAATTACATAACAGGTCAGAGTCACACGTTTAGAAAACACACTAGGGCTGCTTAACGGGAAAGGTGAGGTGGGGTGATGCATAAAACAAGGGTTTCAAATTAGCTCAGATAGCGTTCCATAAACCCAATATGTAATAGACAAGACCTACTCCTTCCTCAGTGAACTGGACTCAACACGCCCTATTCATCGCCCAAGAATATATCTGACTAGTAAGAATCTTAAAACCTATGTATTGATATCTCTCTGTAAGTGAGTGAAGTGGGTGAAAAGCGGCATAACCACAGCAGTGAAAAGCAGCTAAACCCCATTATACAAATCAATTACTTTTAAAAACCCGTGAAACAAAGACAGTGAAAGAGAGAGAAATTCTGACAAAATTCGTTCAGGGGCTGTGATGCAACCTGGATTGACCATATGTAGACCCACAGATGGATGAGACATAAGGGTGGACACTCTTGGGGCTGAGAGGTTTGGTGAGGTTGGGTGAGCAAACGCAGACCCTTTAAAGTAATACTGCGTGGAACCCATCCAATGGGTCCGAAATCTCCAGGTTCAAGGGCATCTTCCTACATCGAAAACATACATGAGAAACCCAGAAGATGGTACACCGTGTGATCGGGAAAGGTTTCTAAAACGCACCTCATTTCTCATCTCCTTGTGCTCCGGTTCGCCTTTCCAGCCGCTATACTAGCAATCTCCCTGCCTGGAGAATCAGCACCTTTAACCTCCTGTACCAAACAGGTTGCAATTTGTCCTGAGGATGAACGGGAAGAGGGGGAACCAATGAGAGACTAGCTCTAGGTGTTGGGACAGGCACAGGTCACTCTATTTTCCCATCAGGAAGAAGAATTAACCACAGGCTCAGCCTGCCGCCCGAAGCCAGAATAGGGCCTGAAGCAAACCTGCGCTTTTGCGGCCAGCTCCCAAGAAAGCGACTTGAAAAATGGAGCTCAGGGGCACTGCAATTCACAAACCTGCAGACTTAGAAATGATAACTCTCGTCCACAAATATATTGAGGGAAGGCAACGAAGAGGATTTGAAAGCATGGCAGAATTGCAGGAAACAGATTTCAAGACGTAGATTCGAATCGCCTTTAAAGCACAGGAAAAGCGGCAAAACCTCGACAATGATGCCCTTGGCCAAAAAGGGCGTATGCGTTTTTTCCTGAATATATTCAGGAAAAAACGCATACGCCCTTTTTGGCCAACCAAGCAACCTGGAAAGGCAAATCAGCGCTACAAAGAAGTCTCGCTTCCCATCGGTCAAAAGGGCCAGGCTGAATAAAGTGTCAAAACCAGAAATGCAGGACAGGCCATGGAGAAATGGGAGCCTTGCTACGCTGATGGGCGGGATGTAAATTGCCAACAGCCACTCTGGAGAAGTGTACGGTGTGTCCTGAAACATCTAAAAAACTCAGCTAAGAGAGCATAGGGCACTTCCACTCATGGGCGTGTAAATTGGGAAAACTAAAAATCAGCAAGACACAGGCACCCCAAAGTTTAGGGCTGCTCTGTTGACAAGAACCTCCACTTTGTGACACCTTAAATATCCCAGGAAAGATAAGAATGGACAAAGAAGTTGTGGTCCTTATGTACAATGGAATATCACTCAGCCATGAAATCAACGTCATAAGGCTAGTAGCAGCATGATGAGTGGATTTGGGTACGACGATTCTAAGTGAAATAAGTCACACAGAAAAAGACACTTATCATAGATATCACTTATAGAGGGAATGTAAAAACCGCTACCCTTGAACTGAATTACATAACAGGTCAGAGTCACACGTTTAGAAAACACACTAGGGCTGCTTAACGGGAAAGGTGAGGTGGGGTGATGCATAAAACAAGGGTTTCAAATTAGCTCAGATAGCGTTCCATAAACCCAATATGTAATAGACAAGACCTACTCCTTCCTCAGTGAACTGGACTCAACACGCCCTATTCATCGCCCAAGAATATATCTGACTAGTAAGAATCTTAAAACCTATGTATTGATATCTCTCTGTAAGTGAGTGAAGTGGGTGAAAAGCGGCATAACCACAGCAGTGAAAAGCAGCTAAACCCCATTATACAAATCAATTACTTTTAAAAACCCGTGAAACAAAGACAGTGAAAGAGAGAGAAATTCTGACAAAATTCGTTCAGGGGCTGTGATGCAACCTGGATTGACCATATGTAGACCCACAGATGGATGAGACATAAGGGTGGACACTCTTGGGGCTGAGAGGTTTGGTGAGGTTGGGTGAGCAAACGCAGACCCTTTAAAGTAATACTGCGTGGAACCCATCCAATGGGTCCCAAATCTCCAGGTTCAAGGGCATCTTCGTACATCGAAAACATACATGAGAAACCCAGAAGATGGTACACCGTGTGATCGGGAAAGGTTTCTAAAACGCACCTCATTTCTCATCTCCTTGTGCTCCGGTTCGCCTTTCCAGCCGCTATACTAGCAATCTCCCTGCCTGGAGAATCAGCACCTTTAACCTCCTGTACCAAACAGGTTGCAATTTGTCCTGAGGATGAACGGGAAGAGGGGGAACCAATGAGAGACTAGCTCTAGGTGTTGGGACAGGCACAGGTCACTCTATTTTCCCATCAGGAAGAAGAATTAACCACAGGCTCAGCCTGCCGCCCGAAGCCAGAATAGGGCCTGAAGCAAACCTGCGCTTTTGCGGCCAGCTCCCAAGAAAGCGAGTTGAAAAATGGAGCTCAGGGGCACTGCAATTCACAAACCTGCAGACTTAGAAATGATAACTCTCCTCCACAAATATATTGAGGGAAGGCAACGAAGAGGATTTGAAAGCATAGCAGAATTGCGGGAAACAGATTTCAAGACGTAGATTCGAATCGCCTTTAAAGCACAGGAAAAGCGGCAAAACCTCGACAATGATGCCCTTGGCCAAAAAGGGCGTATGCGTTTTTTCCTGAATATATTCAGGAAAAAACGCATACGCCCTTTTTGGCCAACCAAGCAACCTGGAAAGGCAAATCAGCGCTACAAAGAAGTCTCGCTTCCCATCGGTCAAAAGGGCCAGGCTGAATAAAGTGTCAAAACCAGAAATGCAGGACAGGCCATGGAGAAATGGGAGCCTTGCTACGCTGATGGGCGGGATGTAAATTGCCAACAGCCACTCTGGAGAACTGTACGGTGTGTCCTGAAACATCTAAAAAACTCAGCTTAGAGAGCATAGGGCACTTCCACTCATGGGCGTGTAAATTGGGAAAACTAAAAATCAGCAAGACACAGGCACACCAAAGTTTAGGGCTGCTCTGTTGACAAGAACCTCCACTTTGTCACACCTTAAATATCCCAGGAAAGACAAGAATGGATAAAGAAGTTGTGGTCCTTATGTACAATGGAATATCACTCAGCCATGAAATCAACGTCATAAGGCTAGTAGCAGCATGATGAGTGGATTTGGGTACGATGATTCTAAGTGAAATAAGTCACACAGAAAAAGACACTTATCATAAGATATCACTTATAGAGGGAATGTAAAAACCGCTACCCTTGAACTGAATTACATAACAGGTCAGAGTCACACGTTTAGAAAACACACTAGGGCTGCTTAACGGGAAAGGTGAGGTGGGGTGATGCATAAAACAAGGGTTTCAAATTAGCTCAGATAGCGTTCCATAAACCCAATATGTAATAGACAAGACCTACTCCTTCCTCAGTGAACTGGACTCAACACGCCCTATTCATCGCCCAAGAATATATCTGACTAGTAAGAATCTTAACACCTATGTATTGATATCTCTCTGTAAGTGAGTGAAGTGGGTGAAAAGCGGCATAACCACAGCAGTGAAAAGCAGCTAAACCCCATTATACAAATCAATTACTTTTAAAAACCCGTGAAACAAAGACAGTGAAAGAGAGAGAAATTCTGACAAAATTCGTTCAGGGGCTGTGATGCAACCTGGATTGACCATATGTAGACCCACAGATGGATGAGACATAAGGGTGGACACTCTTGGGGCTGAGAGGTTTGGTGAGGTTGGGTGAGCAAACGCAGACCCTTTAAAGTAATACTGTGTGGTACCCATCCCATGGGTCCCAAATCTCCAGGTTCAAGGGCATCTTCCTACATCGAAAACATGCATGAGAAACCCAGAAGATGGTACACCGTGTGATCGGGAAAGGTTTCTAAAACGCACCTCATTTCTCTTCTCCTTGTGCTCCGGTTCGCCATTCCAGCCGCTATACTAGCAATCTCCCTGCTTGGAGAATCAGCACCTTTAACCTCCTGTTCCGTACAGGTTGCAATTTGTCCTGAGGATGAACGGGAAGAGGGGGAACCAATGAGAGACTAGCTCTAGGTGTTAGGACAGGCACAGGTCACTCTATTTTCCCATCAGGAAGAAGAATTAACCTCAGGGTCAGCTTGCCGCCCGGAGCCAGAATAGGGCCTGAAGCAATCCTGCGCTTTTGCGGCCAGCTCCCAAGAAAGCGAGTTGAAAAATGGAGCTCAGGGGCACTGCAATTCACAAACCTGCAGACTTAGAAATGATAACTCTCGTCCACAAATATATTGAGGGAAGGCAACGAAGAGGATTTGAAAGCAAGGCAGAATTGCAGGAAACAGATTTCAGGAGGTAGATTCGAATCGCCTTTAAAGCACAGGAAAAGCGGCAAAACCTCGACAATGATGCCCTTGGCCAAAAAGGGCGTATGCGTTTTTTCCTGAATATATTCAGGAAAAAACGCATACGCCCTTTTTGGCCAACCAAGCAACCTGGAAAGGCAAATCAGCGCTACAAAGAAGTCTCGCTTCCCATCGGTCAAAAGGGCCAGGCTGAATAAAGTGTCAAAACCAGAAATGCAGGACAGGCCATGGAGAAATGGGAGCCTTGCTACGCTGATGGGCGGGATGTAAATTGCCAACAGCCACTCTGGAGAAGTGTACGGTGTGTCCTGAAACATCTAAAAAACTCAGCTTAGAGAGCATAGGGCACTTCCACTCATGGGCGTGTAAATTGGGAAAACTAAAAATCAGCAAGACACAGGCACCCCAAAGTTTAGGGCTGCTCTGTTGACAAGAACCTCCACTTTGTGACACCTTAAATATCCCAGGAAAGACAAGAATGGATAAAGAAGTTGTGGTCCTTATGTACAATGGAATATCACTCAGCCATGAAATCAACGTCATAAGGCTAGTAGCAGCATGATGAGTGGATTTGGGTACGACGATTCTAAGTGAAATAAGTCACACAGAAAAAGACACTTATCATAAGATATCACTTATAGAGGGAATGTAAAAACCGCTACCCTTGAACTGAATTACATAACAGGTCAGAGTCACACGTTTAGAAAACACACTAGGGCTGCTTAACGGGAAAGGTGAGGTGGGGTGATGCATAAAACAAGGGTTTCAAATTAGCTCAGATAGCGTTCCATAAACCCAATATGTAATAGACAAGACCTACTCCTTCCTCAGTGAACTGGATTCAACACGCCCTATTCATCGCCCAAGAATATATCTGACTAATAAGAATCTTAAAACCTATGTATTGATATCTCTCTGTAAGTGAGTCAAGTGGGTGAAAAGCGGCATAAGCACAGTAGTGAAAAGCAGCTAAACCCCATTATACAAATCAATTACTTTTAAAAACCCGTGAAACAAAGACAGTGAAAGAGAGAGAAATTCTGACAAAATTCGTTCAGGGGCTGTGATGCAACCTGGATTGACCATATGTAGATCCACAGATGGATGAGACATAAGGGTGGACACTCTCGGGGCTGAGAGGTTTGGTGAGGTTGGGTGAGCAAACGCAGACCCTTTAAAGTAATACTGTGTGGTACCCATCCCATGGGTCCCAAATCTCCAGGTTCAAGGGCATCTTCCTACATCGAAAACATGCATGAGAAACCCAGAAGATGGTACACCGTGTGATCGGGAAAGGTTTCTAAAATGCACCTCATTTCTCATCTCCTTGTGCTCCGGTTCGCCATTCCAGCCGCTATACTAGCAATCTCCCTGCTTGGAGAATCAGCACCTTTAACCTCCTGTTCCGTACAGGTTGCAATTTGTCCTGAGGATGAACGGGAAGAGGGGGAACCAATGAGAGACTAGCTCTAGGTGTTGGGACAGGCACAGGTCACTCTATTTTCCCATCAGGAAGAAGAATTAACCACAGGCTCAGCCTGCCGCCCGAAGCCAGAATAGGGCCTGAAGCAATCCTGCGCTTTTGCGGCCAGCTCCCAAGAAAGCGAGTTGAAAAATGGAGCTCAGGGGCACTGCAATTCACAAACCTGCAGACTTAGAAATGATAACTCTCCTCCACAAATATATTGAGGGAAGGCAACGAAGAGGATTTGAAAGCAAGGCAGAATTGCAGGAAACAGATTTCAGGAGGTAGATTCGAATCGCCTTTAAAGCACAGGAAAAGCGGCAAAACCTCGACAATGATGCCCTTGGCCAAAAAGGGCGTATGCGTTTTTTCCTGAATATATTCAGGAAAAAACGCATACGCCCTTTTTGGCCAACCAAGCAACCTGGAAAGGCAAATCAGCGCTACAAAGAAGTCTCGCTTCCCATCGGTCAAAAGGGCCAGGCTGAATAAAGTGTCAAAACCAGAAATGCAGGACAGGCCATGGAGAAATGGGAGCCTTGCTACGCTGATGGGCGGGATGTAAATTGCCAACAGCCACTCTGGAGAAGTGTACGGTGTGTCCTGAAACATCTAAAAAACTCAGCTTAGAGAGCATAGGGCACTTCCACTCATGGGCGTGTAAATTGGGAAAACTAAAAATCAGCAAGACACAGGCACCCCAAAGTTTAGGGCTGCTCTGTTGACAAGAACCTCCACTTTGTGACACCTTAAATATCCCAGGAAAGACAAGAATGGATAAAGAAGTTGTGGTCCTTATGTACAATGGAATATCACTCAGCCATGAAATCAACGTCATAAGGCTAGTAGCAGCATGATGAGTGGATTTGGGTACGACGATTCTAAGTGAAATAAGTCACACAGAAAAAGACACTTATCATAAGATATCACTTATACAGGGAATGTAAAAACCGCTACCCTTGAACTGAATTACATAACAGGTCAGAGTCACACGTTTAGAAAACACACTAGGGCTGCTTAACGGGAAAGGTGAGGTGGGGTGATGCATAAAACAAGGGTTTCAAATTAGCTCAGATAGCGTTCCATAAACCCAATATGTAATAGACAAGACCTACTCCTTCCTCAGTGAACTGGACTCAACACGCCCTATTCATCGCCCAAGAATATATCTGACTAGTAAGAATCTTAACACCTATGTATTGATATCTCTCTGTAAGTGAGTGAAGTGGGTGAAAAGCGGCATAACCACAGCAGTGAAAAGCAGCTAAACCCCATTATACAAATCAATTACTTTTAAAAACCCGTGAAACAAAGACAGTGAAAGAGAGAGAAATTCTGACAAAATTCGTTCAGGGGCTGTGATGCAACCTGGATTGACCATATGTAGACCCACAGATGGATGAGACATAAGGGTGGACACTCTTGGGGCTGAGAGGTTTGGTGAGGTTGGGTGAGCAAACGCAGACCCTTTAAAGTAATACTGTGTGGTACCCATCCCATGGGTCCCAAATCTCCAGGTTCAAGGGCATCTTCCTACATCGAAAACATGCATGAGAAACCCAGAAGATGGTACACCGTGTGATCGGGAAAGGTTTCTAAAACGCACCTCATTTCTCTTCTCCTTGTGCTCCGGTTCGCCATTCCAGCCGCTATACTAGCAATCTCCCTGCTTGGAGAATCAGCACCTTTAACCTCCTGTTCCGTACAGGTTGCAATTTGTCCTGAGGATGAACGGGAAGAGGGGGAACCAATGAGAGACTAGCTCTAGGTGTTAGGACAGGCACAGGTCACTCTATTTTCCCATCAGGAAGAAGAATTAACCTCAGGGTCAGCTTGCCGCCCGGAGCCAGAATAGGGCCTGAAGCAATCCTGCGCTTTTGCGGCCAGCTCCCAAGAAAGCGAGTTGAAAAATGGAGCTCAGGGGCACTGCAATTCACAAACCTGCAGACTTAGAAATGATAACTCTCGTCCACAAATATATTGAGGGAAGGCAACGAAGAGGATTTGAAAGCAAGGCAGAATTGCAGGAAACAGATTTCAGGAGGTAGATTCGAATCGCCTTTAAAGCACAGGAAAAGCGGCAAAACCTCGACAATGATGCCCTTGGCCAAAAAGGGCGTATGCGTTTTTTCCTGAATATATTCAGGAAAAAACGCATACGCCCTTTTTGGCCAACCAAGCAACCTGGAAAGGCAAATCAGCGCTACAAAGAAGTCTCGCTTCCCATCGGTCAAAAGGGCCAGGCTGAATAAAGTGTCAAAACCAGAAATGCAGGACAGGCCATGGAGAAATGGGAGCCTTGCTACGCTGATGGGCGGGATGTAAATTGCCAACAGCCACTCTGGAGAAGTGTACGGTGTGTCCTGAAAAATCTAAAAAACTCAGCTTAGAGAGCATAGGGCACTTCCACTCATGGGCGTGTAAATTGGGAAAACTAAAAATCAGCAAGACACAGGCACCCCAAAGTTTAGGGCTGCTCTGTTGACAAGAACCTCCACTTTGTGACACCTTAAATATCCCAGGAAAGACAAGAATGGATAAAGAAGTTGTGGTCCTTATGTACAATGGAATATCACTCAGCCATGAAATCAACGTCATAAGGCTAGTAGCAGCATGATGAGTGGATTTGGGTACGACGATTCTAAGTGAAATAAGTCACACAGAAAAAGACACTTATCATAAGATATCACTTATAGAGGGAATGTAAAAACCGCTACCCTTGAACTGAATTACATAACAGGTCAGAGTCACACGTTTAGAAAACACACTAGGGCTGCTTAACGGGAAAGGTGAGGTGGGGTGATGCATAAAACAAGGGTTTCAAATTAGCTCAGATAGCGTTCCATAAACCCAATATGTAATAGACAAGACCTACTCCTTCCTCAGTGAACTGGATTCAACACGCCCTATTCATCGCCCAAGAATATATCTGACTAATAAGAATCTTAAAACCTATGTATTGATATCTCTCTGTAAGTGAGTCAAGTGGGTGAAAAGCGGCATAAGCACAGTAGTGAAAAGCAGCTAAACCCCATTATACAAATCAATTACTTTTAAAAACCCGTGAAACAAAGACAGTGAAAGAGAGAGAAATTCTGACAAAATTCGTTCAGGGGCTGTGATGCAACCTGGATTGACCATATGTAGATCCACAGATGGATGAGACATAAGGGTGGACACTCTCCGGGCTGAGAGGTTTGGTGAGGTTGGGTGAGCAAACGCAGACCCTTTAAAGTAATACTGTGTGGTACCCATCCCATGGGTCCCAAATCTCCAGGTTCAAGGGCATCTTCCTACATCGAAAACATGCATGAGAAACCCAGAAGATGGTACACCGTGTGATCGGGAAAGGTTTCTAAAATGCACCTCATTTCTCATCTCCTTGTGCTCCGGTTCGCCATTCCAGCCGCTATACTAGCAATCTCCCTGCTTGGAGAATCAGCACCTTTAACCTCCTGTTCCGTACAGGTTGCAATTTGTCCTGAGGATGAACGGGAAGAGGGGGAACCAATGAGAGACTAGCTCTAGGTGTTGGGACAGGCACAGGTCACTCTATTTTCCCATCAGGAAGAAGAATTAACCACAGGCTCAGCCTGCCGCCCGAAGCCAGAATAGGGCCTGAAGCAATCCTGCGCTTTTGCGGCCAGCTCCCAAGAAAGCGAGTTGAAAAATGGAGCTCAGGGGCACTGCAATTCACAAACCTGCAGACTTAGAAATGATAACTCTCCTCCACAAATATATTGAGGGAAGGCAACGAAGAGGATTTGAAAGCAAGGCAGAATTGCAGGAAACAGATTTCAGGAGGTAGATTCGAATCGCCTTTAAAGCACAGGAAAAGCGGCAAAACCTCGACAATGATGCCCTTGGCCAAAAAGGGCGTATGCGTTTTTTCCTGAATATATTCAGGAAAAAACGCATACGCCCTTTTTGGCCAACCAAGCAACCTGGAAAGGCAAATCAGCGCTACAAAGAAGTCTCGCTTCCCATCGGTCAAAAGGGCCAGGCTGAATAAAGTGTCAAAACCAGAAATGCAGGACAGGCCATGGAGAAATGGGAGCCTTGCTACGCTGATGGGCGGGATGTAAATTGCCAACAGCCACTCTGGAGAAGTGTACGGTGTGTCCTGAAAAATCTAAAAAACTCAGCTTAGAGAGCATAGGGCACTTCCACTCATGGGCGTGTAAATTGGGAAAACTAAAAATCAGCAAGACACAGGCACCCCAAAGTTTAGGGCTGCTCTGTTGACAAGAACCTCCACTTTGTGACACCTTAAATATCCCAGGAAAGACAAGAATGGATAAAGAAGTTGTGGTCCTTATGTACAATGGAATATCACTCAGCCATGAAATCAACGTCATAAGGCTAGTAGCAGCATGATGAGTGGATTTGGGTACGACGATTCTAAGTGAAATAAGTCACACAGAAAAAGACACTTATCATAGATATCACTTATAGAGGGA
The DNA here is from genome assembly GCF_965194805.1 of Balaenoptera borealis. Lineage (NCBI taxonomy): Eukaryota > Metazoa > Chordata > Mammalia > Artiodactyla > Balaenopteridae > Balaenoptera > Balaenoptera borealis. The sequence continues at coordinate 671,407 of NW_028123839.1, forward strand.
ATGTAAAAACCGCTACCCTTGAACTGAATTACATAACAGGTCAGAGTCACACGTTTAGAAAACACACTAGGGCTGCTTAACGGGAAAGGTGAGGTGGGGTGATGCATAAAACAAGGGTTTCAAATTAGCTCAGATAGCGTTCCATAAACCCAATATGTAATAGACAAGACCTACTCCTTCCTCAGTGAACTGGACTCAACACGCCCTATTCATCGCCCAAGAATATATCTGACTAGTAAGAATCTTAAAACCTATGTATTGATATCTCTCTGTAAGTGAGTGAAGTGGGTGAAAAGCGGCATAACCACAGCAGTGAAAAGCAGCTAAACCCCATTATACAAATCAATTACTTTTAAAAACCCGTGAAACAAAGACAGTGAAAGAGAGAGAAATTCTGACAAAATTCGTTCAGGGGCTGTGATGCAACCTGGATTGACCATATGTAGACCCACAGATGGATGAGACATAAGGGTGGACACTCTTGGGGCTGAGAGGTTTGGTGAGGTTGGGTGAGCAAACGCAGACCCTTTAAAGTAATACTGCGTGGAACCCATCCCATGGGTCCCAAATCTCCAGGTTCAAGGGCATCTTCCTACATCGAAAACATACATGAGAAACCCAGAAGATGGTACACCGTGTGATCGGGAAAGGTTTCTAAAACGCACCTCATTTCTCATCTCCTTGTGCTCCGGTTCGCCTTTCCAGCCGCTATACTAGCAATCTCCCTGCCTGGAGAATCAGCACCTTTAACCTCCTGTACCAAACAGGTTGCAATTTGTCCTGAGGATGAACGGGAAGAGGGGGAACCAATGAGAGACTAGCTCTAGGTGTTGGGACAGGCACAGGTCACTCTATTTTCCCATCAGGAAGAAGAATTAACCACAGGCTCAGCCTGCCGCCCGAAGCCAGAATAGGGCCTGAAGCAAACCTGCGCTTTTGCGGCCAGCTCCCAAGAAAGCGAGTTGAAAAATGGAGCTCAGGGGCACTGCAATTCACAAACCTGCAGACTTAGAAATGATAACTCTCGTCCACAAATATATTGAGGGAAGGCAACGAAGAGGATTTGAAAGCATGGCAGAATTGCAGGAAACAGATTTCAAGACGTAGATTCGAATCGCCTTTAAAGCACAGGAAAAGCGGCAAAACCTCGACAATGATGCCCTTGGCCAAAAAGGGCGTATGCGTTTTTTCCTGAATATATTCAGGAAAAAACGCATACGCCCTTTTTGGCCAACCAAGCAACCTGGAAAGGCAAATCAGCGCTACAAAGAAGTCTCGCTTCCCATCGGTCAAAAGGGCCAGGCTGAATAAAGTGTCAAAACCAGAAATGCAGGACAGGCCATGGAGAAATGGGAGCCTTGCTACGCTGATGGGCGGGATGTAAATTGCCAACAGCCACTCTGGAGAAGTGTACGGTGTGTCCTGAAACATCTAAAAAACTCAGCTTAGAGAGCATAGGGCACTTCCACTCATGGGCGTGTAAATTGGGAAAACTAAAAATCAGCAAGACACAGGCACCCCAAAGTTTAGGGCTGCTCTGTTGACAAGAACCTCCACTTTGTGACACCTTAAATATCCCAGGAAAGACAAGAATGGACAAAGAAGTTGTGGTCCTTATGTACAATGGAATATCACTCAGCCATGAAATCAACGTCATAAGGCTAGTAGCAGCATGATGAGTGGATTTGGGTACGACGATTCTAAGTGAAATAAGTCACACAGAAAAAGACACTTATCATAGATATCACTTATAGAGGGAATGTAAAAACCGCTACCCTTGAACTGAATTACATAACAGGTCAGAGTCACACGTTTAGAAAACACACTAGGGCTGCTTAACGGGAAAGGTGAGGTGGGGTGATGCATAAAACAAGGGTTTCAAATTAGCTCAGATAGCGTTCCATAAACCCAATATGTAATAGACAAGACCTACTCCTTCCTCAGTGAACTGGACTCAACACGCCCTATTCATCGCCCAAGAATATATCTGACTAGTAAGAATCTTAAAACCTATGTATTGATATCTCTCTGTAAGTGAGTGAAGTGGGTGAAAAGCGGCATAACCACAGCAGTGAAAAGCAGCTAAACCCCATTATACAAATCAATTACTTTTAAAAACCCGTGAAACAAAGACAGTGAAAGAGAGAGAAATTCTGACAAAATTCGTTCAGGGGCTGTGATGCAACCTGGATTGACCATATGTAGACCCACAGATGGATGAGACATAAGGGTGGACACTCTTGGGGCTGAGAGGTTTGGTGAGGTTGGGTGAGCAAACGCAGACCCTTTAAAGTAATACTGTGTGGTACCCATCCCATGGGTCCCAAATCTCCAGGTTCAAGGGCATCTTCCTACATCGAAAACATGCATGAGAAACCCAGAAGATGGTACACCGTGTGATCGGGAAAGGTTTCTAAAACGCACCTCATTTCTCTTCTCCTTGTGCTCCGGTTCGCCATTCCAGCCGCTATACTAGCAATCTCCCTGCTTGGAGAATCAGCACCTTTAACCTCCTGTTCCGTACAGGTTGCAATTTGTCCTGAGGATGAACGGGAAGAGGGGGAACCAATGAGAGACTAGCTCTAGGTGTTGGGACAGGCACAGGTCACTCTATTTTCCCATCAGGAAGAAGAATTAACCTCAGGCTCAGCTTGCCGCCCGGAGCCAGAATAGGGCCTGAAGCCATCCTGCGCTTTTGCGGCCAGCTCCCAAGAAAGCGAGTTGAAAAATGGAGCTCAGGGGCACTGCAATTCACGAACCTGCAGACTTAGAAATGATAACTCTCGTCCACAAATATATTGAGGGAAGGCAACGAAGAGGATTTGAAAACAAGGCAGAATTGCAGGAATCAGATTTCAGGAGGTAGATTCGAATCGCCTTTAAAGCACAGGAAAAGTGGCAAAACCTCGACAATGATGCCCTTGGCCAAAAAGGGCGTATGCGTTTTTTCCTGAATATATTCAGGAAAAAACGCATACGCCCTTTTTGGCCAACCAAGCAACCTGGAAAGGCAAATCAGCGCTACAAAGAAGTCTCGCTTCCCATCGGTCAAAAGGGCCAGGCTGAATAAAGTGTCAAAACCAGAAATGCAGGACAGGCCATGGAGAAATGGGAGCCTTGCTACGCTGATGGGCGGGATGTAAATTGCCAACAGCCACTCTGGAGAAGTGTACGGTGTGTCCTGAAACATCTAAAAAACTCAGCTTAGAGAGCATAGGGCACTTCCACTCATGGGCGTATAAATTGGGAAAACTAAAAATCAGCAAGACACAGGCACCCGAAAGTTTAGGGCTGCTCTGTTGACAAGAACCTCCACTTTGTTACACCTTAAATATCCCAGGAAAGACAAGAATGGATAAAGAAGTTGTGGTCCTTATGTACAATGGAATATCACTCAGCCATGAAATCAACGTCATAAGGCTAGTAGCAGCATGATGAGTGGATTTGGGTACGACGATTCTAAGTGAAATAAGTCACACAGAAAAAGACACTTATCATAAGATATCACTTATAGAGGGAATGTAAAAACCGCTACCCTTGAACTGAATTACATAACAGGTCAGAGTCACACGTTTAGAAAACACACTAGGGCTGCTTAACGGGAAAGGTGAGGTGGGGTGATGCATAAAACAAGGGTTTCAAATTAGCTCAGATAGCGTTCCATAAACCCAATATGTAATAGACAAGACCTACTCCTTCCTCAGTGAACTGGACTCAACACGCCCTATTCATCGCCCAAGAATATATCTGACTAGTAAGAATCTTAAAACCTATGTATTGATATCTCTCTGTAAGTGAGTGAAGTGGGTGAAAAGCGGCATAACCACAGCAGTGAAAAGCAGCTAAACCCCATTATACAAATCAATTACTTTTAAAAACCCGTGAAACAAAGACAGTGAAAGAGAGAGAAATTCTGACAAAATTCGTTCAGGGGCTGTGATGCAACCTGGATTGACCATATGTAGACCCACAGATGGATGAGACATAAGGGTGGACACTCTTGGGGCTGAGAGGTTTGGTGAGGTTGGGTGAGCAAACGCAGACCCTTTAAAGTAATACTGTGTGGTACCCATCCCATGGGTCCCAAATCTCCAGGTTCAAGGGCATCTTCCTACATCGAAAACATGCATGAGAAACCCAGAAGATGGTACACCGTGTGATCGGGAAAGGTTTCTAAAACGCACCTCATTTCTCTTCTCCTTGTGCTCCGGTTCGCCATTCCAGCCGCTATACTAGCAATCTCCCTGCTTGGAGAATCAGCACCTTTAACCTCCTGTTCCGTACAGGTTGCAATTTGTCCTGAGGATGAACGGGAAGAGGGGGAACCAATGAGAGACTAGCTCTAGGTGTTGGGACAGGCACAGGTCACTCTATTTTCCCATCAGGAAGAAGAATTAACCTCAGGCTCAGCTTGCCGCCCGGAGCCAGAATAGGGCCTGAAGCCATCCTGCGCTTTTGCGGCCAGCTCCCAAGAAAGCGAGTTGAAAAATGGAGCTCAGGGGCACTGCAATTCACGAACCTGCAGACTTAGAAATGATAACTCTCGTCCACAAATATATTGAGGGAAGGCAACGAAGAGGATTTGAAAACAAGGCAGAATTGCAGGAATCAGATTTCAGGAGGTAGATTCGAATCGCCTTTAAAGCACAGGAAAAGTGGCAAAACCTCGACAATGATGCCCTTGGCCAAAAAGGGCGTATGCGTTTTTTCCTGAATATATTCAGGAAAAAACGCATACGCCCTTTTTGGCCAACCAAGCAACCTGGAAAGGCAAATCAGCGCTACAAAGAAGTCTCGCTTCCCATCGGTCAAAAGGGCCAGGCTGAATAAAGTGTCAAAACCAGAAATGCAGGACAGGCCATGGAGAAATGGGAGCCTTGCTACGCTGATGGGCGGGATGTAAATTGCCAACAGCCACTCTGGAGAAGTGTACGGTGTGTCCTGAAACATCTAAAAAACTCAGCTTAGAGAGCATAGGGCACTTCCACTCATGGGCGTATAAATTGGGAAAACTAAAAATCAGCAAGACACAGGCACCCGAAAGTTTAGGGCTGCTCTGTTGACAAGAACCTCCACTTTGTGACACCTTAAATATCCCAGGAAAGACAAGAATGGATAAAGAAGTTGTGGTCCTTATGTACAATGGAATATCACTCAGCCATGAAATCAACGTCATAAGGCTAGTAGCAGCATGATGAGTGGATTTGGGTACGACGATTCTAAGTGAAATAAGTCACACAGAAAAAGACACTTATCATAAGATATCACTTATAGAGGGAATGTAAAAACCGCTACCCTTGAACTGAATTACATAACAGGTCAGAGTCACACGTTTAGAAAACACACTAGGGCTGCTTAACGGGAAAGGTGAGGTGGGGTGATGCATAAAACAAGGGTTTCAAATTAGCTCAGATAGCGTTCCATAAACCCAATATGTAATAGACAAGACCTACTCCTTCCTCAGTGAACTGGACTCAACACGCCCTATTCATCGCCCAAGAATATATCTGACTAGTAAGAATCTTAAAACCTATGTATTGATATCTCTCTGTAAGTGAGTGAAGTGGGTGAAAAGCGGCATAACCACAGCAGTGAAAAGCAGCTAAACCCCATTATACAAATCAATTACTTTTAAAAACCCGTGAAACAAAGACAGTGAAAGAGAGAGAAATTCTGACAAAATTCGTTCAGGGGCTGTGATGCAACCTGGATTGACCATATGTAGACCCACAGATGGATGAGACATAAGGGTGGACACTCTTGGGGCTGAGAGGTTTGGTGAGGTTGGGTGAGCAAACGCAGACCCTTTAAAGTAATACTGCGTGGAACCCATCCAATGGGTCCCAAATCTCCAGGTTCAAGGGCATCTTCCTACATCGAAAACATACATGAGAAACCCAGAAGATGGTACACCGTGTGATCGGGAAAGGTTTCTAAAACGCACCTCATTTCTCATCTCCTTGTGCTCCGGTTCGCCTTTCCAGCCACTATACTAGCAATCTCCCTGCCTGGAGAATCAGCACCTTTAACCTCCTGTACCAAACAGGTTGCAATTTGTCCTGAGGATGAACGGGAAGAGGGGGAACCAATGAGAGACTAGCTCTAGGTGTTGGGACAGGCACAGGTCACTCTATTTTCCCATCAGGAAGAAGAATTAACCACAGGCTCAGCCTGCCGCCCGAAGCCAGAATAGGGCCTCAAGCAAACCTGCGCTTTTGCGGCCAGCTCCCAAGAAAGCGACTTGAAAAATGGAGCTCAGGGGCACTGCAATTCACAAACCTGCAGACTTAGAAATGATAACTCTCGTCCACAAATATATTGAGGGAAGGCAACGAAGAGGATTTGAAAGCATGGCAGAATTGCAGGAAACAGATTTCAAGACGTAGATTCGAATCGCCTTTAAAGCACAGGAAAAGCGGCAAAACCTCGACAATGATGCCCTTGGCCAAAAAGGGCGTATGCGTTTTTTCCTGAATATATTCAGGAAAAAACGCATACGCCCTTTTTGGCCAACCAAGCAACCTGGAAAGGCAAATCAGCGCTACAAAGAAGTCTCGCTTCCCATCGGTCAAAAGGGCCAGGCTGAATAAAGTGTCAAAACCAGAAATGCAGGACAGGCCATGGAGAAATGGGAGCCTTGCTACGCTGATGGGCGGGATGTAAATTGCCAACAGCCACTCTGGAGAAGTGTACGGTGTGTCCTGAAACATCTAAAAAACTCAGCTTAGAGAGCATAGGGCACTTCCACTCATGGGCGTGTAAATTGGGAAAACTAAAAATCAGCAAGACACAGGCACCCCAAAGTTTAGGGCTGCTCTGTTGACAAGAACCTCCACTTTGTGACACCTTAAATATCCCAGGAAAGACAAGAATGGACAAAGAAGTTGTGGTCCTTATGTACAATGGAATATCACTCAGCCATGAAATCAACGTCATAAGGCTAGTAGCAGCATGATGAGTGGATTTGGGTACGACGATTCTAAGTGAAATAAGTCACACAGAAAAAGACACTTATCATAGATATCACTTATAGAGGGAATGTAAAAACCGCTACCCTTGAACTGAATTACATAACAGGTCAGAGTCACACGTTTAGAAAACACACTAGGGCTGCTTAACGGGAAAGGTGAGGTGGGGTGATGCATAAAACAAGGGTTTCAAATTAGCTCAGATAGCGTTCCATAAACCCAATATGTAATAGACAAGACCTACTCCTTCCTCAGTGAACTGGACTCAACACGCCCTATTCATCGCCCAAGAATATATCTGACTAGTAAGAATCTTAAAACCTATGTATTGATATCTCTCTGTAAGTGAGTGAAGTGGGTGAAAAGCGGCATAACCACAGCAGTGAAAAGCAGCTAAACCCCATTATACAAATCAATTACTTTTAAAAACCCGTGAAACAAAGACAGTGAAAGAGAGAGAAACTCTGACAAAATTCGTTCAGGGGCTGTGATGCAACCTGGATTGACCATATGTAGACCCACAGATGGATGAGACATAAGGGTGGACACTCTTGGGGCTGAGAGGTTTGGTGAGGTTGGGTGAGCAAACGCAGACCCTTTAAAGTAATACTGCGTGGAACCCATCCAATGGGTCCCAAATCTCCAGGTTCAAGGGCATCTTCCTACATCGAAAACATACATGAGAAACCCAGAAGATGGTACACCGTGTGATCGGGAAAGGTTTCTAAAACGCACCTCATTTCTCATCTCCTTGTGCTCCGGTTCGCCTTTCCAGCCGCTATACTAGCAATCTCCCTGCCTGGAGAATCAGCACCTTTAACCTCCTGTACCAAACAGGTTGCAATTTGTCCTGAGGATGAACGGGAAGAGGGGGAACCAATGAGAGACTAGCTCTAGGTGTTGGGACAGGCACAGGTCACTCTATTTTCCCATCAGGAAGAAGAATTAACCACAGGCTCAGCCTGCCGCCCGAAGCCAGAATAGGGCCTGAAGCAAACCTGCGCTTTTGCGGCCAGCTCCCAAGAAAGCGAGTTGAAAAATGGAGCTCAGGGGCACTGCAATTCACAAACCTGCAGACTTAGAAATGATAACTCTCGTCCACAAATATATTGAGGGAAGGCAACGAAGAGGATTTGAAAGCATGGCAGAATTGCAGGAAACAGATTTCAAGACGTAGATTCGAATCGCCTTTAAAGCACAGGAAAAGCGGCAAAACCTCGACAATGATGCCCTTGGCCAAAAAGGGCGTATGCGTTTTTTCCTGAATATATTCAGGAAAAAACGCATACGCCCTTTTTGGCCAACCAAGCAACCTGGAAAGGCAAATCAGCGCTACAAAGAAGTCTCGCTTCCCATCGGTCAAAAGGGCCAGGCTGAATAAAGTGTCAAAACCAGAAATGCAGGACAGGCCATGGAGAAATGGGAGCCTTGCTACGCTGATGGGCGGGATGTAAATTGCCAACAGCCACTCTGGAGAAGTGTACGGTGTGTCCTGAAACATCTAAAAAACTCAGCTTAGAGAGCATAGGGCACTTCCACTCATGGGCGTGTAAATTGGGAAAACTAAAAATCAGCAAGACACAGGCACCCCAAAGTTTAGGGCTGCTCTGTTGACAAGAACCTCCACTTTGTGACACCTTAAATATCCCAGGAAAGACAAGAATGGACAAAGAAGTTGTGGTCCTTATGTACAATGGAATATCACTCAGCCATGAAATCAACGTCATAAGGCTAGTAGCAGCATGATGAGTGGATTTGGGTACGACGATTCTAAGTGAAATAAGTCACACAGAAAAAGACACTTATCATAGATATCACTTATAGAGGGAATGTAAAAACCGCTACCCTTGAACTGAATTACATAACAGGTCAGAGTCACACGTTTAGAAAACACACTAGGGCTGCTTAACGGGAAAGGTGAGGTGGGGTGATGCATAAAACAAGGGTTTCAAATTAGCTCAGATAGCGTTCCATAAACCCAATATGTAATAGACAAGACCTACTCCTTCCTCAGTGAACTGGACTCAACACGCCCTATTCATCGCCCAAGAATATATCTGACTAGTAAGAATCTTAAAACCTATGTATTGATATCTCTCTGTAAGTGAGTGAAGTGGGTGAAAAGCGGCATAACCACAGCAGTGAAAAGCAGCTAAACCCCATTATACAAATCAATTACTTTTAAAAACCCGTGAAACAAAGACAGTGAAAGAGAGAGAAATTCTGACAAAATTCGTTCAGGGGCTGTGATGCAACCTGGATTGACCATATGTAGACCCACAGATGGATGAGACATAAGGGTGGACACTCTTGGGGCTGAGAGGTTTGGTGAGGTTGGGTGAGCAAACGCAGACCCTTTAAAGTAATACTGCGTGGAACCCATCCAATGGGTCCGAAATCTCCAGGTTCAAGGGCATCTTCCTACATCGAAAACATACATGAGAAACCCAGAAGATGGTACACCGTGTGATCGGGAAAGGTTTCTAAAACGCACCTCATTTCTCATCTCCTTGTGCTCCGGTTCGCCTTTCCAGCCGCTATACTAGCAATCTCCCTGCCTGGAGAATCAGCACCTTTAACCTCCTGTACCAAACAGGTTGCAATTTGTCCTGAGGATGAACGGGAAGAGGGGGAACCAATGAGAGACTAGCTCTAGGTGTTGGGACAGGCACAGGTCACTCTATTTTCCCATCAGGAAGAAGAATTAACCACAGGCTCAGCCTGCCGCCCGAAGCCAGAATAGGGCCTGAAGCAAACCTGCGCTTTTGCGGCCAGCTCCCAAGAAAGCGACTTGAAAAATGGAGCTCAGGGGCACTGCAATTCACAAACCTGCAGACTTAGAAATGATAACTCTCGTCCACAAATATATTGAGGGAAGGCAACGAAGAGGATTTGAAAGCATGGCAGAATTGCAGGAAACAGATTTCAAGACGTAGATTCGAATCGCCTTTAAAGCACAGGAAAAGCGGCAAAACCTCGACAATGATGCCCTTGGCCAAAAAGGGCGTATGCGTTTTTTCCTGAATATATTCAGGAAAAAACGCATACGCCCTTTTTGGCCAACCAAGCAACCTGGAAAGGCAAATCAGCGCTACAAAGAAGTCTCGCTTCCCATCGGTCAAAAGGGCCAGGCTGAATAAAGTGTCAAAACCAGAAATGCAGGACAGGCCATGGAGAAATGGGAGCCTTGCTACGCTGATGGGCGGGATGTAAATTGCCAACAGCCACTCTGGAGAAGTGTACGGTGTGTCCTGAAACATCTAAAAAACTCAGCTAAGAGAGCATAGGGCACTTCCACTCATGGGCGTGTAAATTGGGAAAACTAAAAATCAGCAAGACACAGGCACCCCAAAGTTTAGGGCTGCTCTGTTGACAAGAACCTCCACTTTGTGACACCTTAAATATCCCAGGAAAGACAAGAATGGACAAAGAAGTTGTGGTCCTTATGTACAATGGAATATCACTCAGCCATGAAATCAACGTCATAAGGCTAGTAGCAGCATGATGAGTGGATTTGGGTACGACGATTCTAAGTGAAATAAGTCACACAGAAAAAGACACTTATCATAGATATCACTTATAGAGGGAATGTAAAAACCGCTACCCTTGAACTGAATTACATAACAGGTCAGAGTCACACGTTTAGAAAACACACTAGGGCTGCTTAACGGGAAAGGTGAGGTGGGGTGATGCATAAAACAAGGGTTTCAAATTAGCTCAGATAGCGTTCCATAAACCCAATATGTAATAGACAAGACCTACTCCTTCCTCAGTGAACTGGACTCAACACGCCCTATTCATCGCCCAAGAATATATCTGACTAGTAAGAATCTTAAAACCTATGTATTGATATCTCTCTGTAAGTGAGTGAAGTGGGTGAAAAGCGGCATAACCACAGCAGTGAAAAGCAGCTAAACCCCATTATACAAATCAATTACTTTTAAAAACCCGTGAAACAAAGACAGTGAAAGAGAGAGAAATTCTGACAAAATTCGTTCAGGGGCTGTGATGCAACCTGGATTGACCATATGTAGACCCACAGATGGATGAGACATAAGGGTGGACACTCTTGGGGCTGAGAGGTTTGGTGAGGTTGGGTGAGCAAACGCAGACCCTTTAAAGTAATACTGCGTGGAACCCATCCAATGGGTCCCAAATCTCCAGGTTCAAGGGCATCTTCGTACATCGAAAACATACATGAGAAACCCAGAAGATGGTACACCGTGTGATCGGGAAAGGTTTCTAAAACGCACCTCATTTCTCATCTCCTTGTGCTCCGGTTCGCCTTTCCAGCCGCTATACTAGCAATCTCCCTGCCTGGAGAATCAGCACCTTTAACCTCCTGTACCAAACAGGTTGCAATTTGTCCTGAGGATGAACGGGAAGAGGGGGAACCAATGAGAGACTAGCTCTAGGTGTTGGGACAGGCACAGGTCACTCTATTTTCCCATCAGGAAGAAGAATTAACCACAGGCTCAGCCTGCCGCCCGAAGCCAGAATAGGGCCTGAAGCAAACCTGCGCTTTTGCGGCCAGCTCCCAAGAAAGCGAGTTGAAAAATGGAGCTCAGGGGCACTGCAATTCACAAACCTGCAGACTTAGAAATGATAACTCTCCTCCACAAATATATTGAGGGAAGGCAACGAAGAGGATTTGAAAGCATAGCAGAATTGCGGGAAACAGATTTCAAGACGTAGATTCGAATCGCCTTTAAAGCACAGGAAAAGCGGCAAAACCTCGACAATGATGCCCTTGGCCAAAAAGGGCGTATGCGTTTTTTCCTGAATATATTCAGGAAAAAACGCATACGCCCTTTTTGGCCAACCAAGCAACCTGGAAAGGCAAATCAGCGCTACAAAGAAGTCTCGCTTCCCATCGGTCAAAAGGGCCAGGCTGAATAAAGTGTCAAAACCAGAAATGCAGGACAGGCCATGGAGAAATGGGAGCCTTGCTACGCTGATGGGCGGGATGTAAATTGCCAACAGCCACTCTGGAGAACTGTACGGTGTGTCCTGAAACATCTAAAAAACTCAGCTTAGAGAGCATAGGGCACTTCCACTCATGGGCGTGTAAATTGGGAAAACTAAAAATCAGCAAGACACAGGCACCCCAAAGTTTAGGGCTGCTCTGTTGACAAGAACCTCCACTTTGTGACACCTTAAATATCCCAGGAAAGATAAGAATGGACAAAGAAGTTGTGGTCCTTATGTACAATGGAATATCACTCAGCCATGAAATCAACGTCATAAGGCTAGTAGCAGCATGATGAGTGGATTTGGGTACGACGATTCTAAGTGAAATAAGTCACACAGAAAAAGACACTTATCATAGATATCACTTATAGAGGGAATGTAAAAACCGCTACCCTTGAACTGAATTACATAACAGGTCAGAGTCACACGTTTAGAAAACACACTAGGGCTGCTTAACGGGAAAGGTGAGGTGGGGTGATGCATAAAACAAGGGTTTCAAATTAGCTCAGATAGCGTTCCATAAACCCAATATGTAATAGACAAGACCTACTCCTTCCTCAGTGAACTGGACTCAACACGCCCTATTCATCGCCCAAGAATATATCTGACTAGTAAGAATCTTAAAACCTATGTATTGATATCTCTCTGTAAGTGAGTGAAGTGGGTGAAAAGCGGCATAACCACAGCAGTGAAAAGCAGCTAAACCCCATTATACAAATCAATTACTTTTAAAAACCCGTGAAACAAAGACAGTGAAAGAGAGAGAAATTCTGACAAAATTCGTTCAGGGGCTGTGATGCAACCTGGATTGACCATATGTAGACCCACAGATGGATGAGACATAAGGGTGGACACTCTTGGGGCTGAGAGGTTTGGTGAGGTTGGGTGAGCAAACGCAGACCCTTTAAAGTAATACTGCGTGGAACCCATCCAATGGGTCCCAAATCTCCAGGTTCAAGGGCATCTTCGTACATCGAAAACATACATGAGAAACCCAGAAGATGGTACACCGTGTGATCGGGAAAGGTTTCTAAAACGCACCTCATTTCTCATCTCCTTGTGCTCCGGTTCGCCTTTCCAGCCGCTATACTAGCAATCTCCCTGCCTGGAGAATCAGCACCTTTAACCTCCTGTACCAAACAGGTTGCAATTTGTCCTGAGGATGAACGGGAAGAGGGGGAACCAATGAGAGACTAGCTCTAGGTGTTGGGACAGGCACAGGTCACTCTATTTTCCCATCAGGAAGAAGAATTAACCACAGGCTCAGCCTGCCGCCCGAAGCCAGAATAGGGCCTGAAGCAAACCTGCGCTTTTGCGGCCAGCTCCCAAGAAAGCGAGTTGAAAAATGGAGCTCAGGGGCACTGCAATTCACAAACCTGCAGACTTAGAAATGATAACTCTCCTCCACAAATATATTGAGGGAAGGCAACGAAGAGGATTTGAAAGCATAGCAGAATTGCGGGAAACAGATTTCAAGACGTAGATTCGAATCGCCTTTAAAGCACAGGAAAAGCGGCAAAACCTCGACAATGATGCCCTTGGCCAAAAAGGGCGTATGCGTTTTTTCCTGAATATATTCAGGAAAAAACGCATACGCCCTTTTTGGCCAACCAAGCAACCTGGAAAGGCAAATCAGCGCTACAAAGAAGTCTCGCTTCCCATCGGTCAAAAGGGCCAGGCTGAATAAAGTGTCAAAACCAGAAATGCAGGACAGGCCATGGAGAAATGGGAGCCTTGCTACGCTGATGGGCGGGATGTAAATTGCCAACAGCCACTCTGGAGAACTGTACGGTGTGTCCTGAAACATCTAAAAAACTCAGCTTAGAGAGCATAGGGCACTTCCACTCATGGGCGTGTAAATTGGGAAAACTAAAAATCAGCAAGACACAGGCACACCAAAGTTTAGGGCTGCTCTGTTGACAAGAACCTCCACTTTGTCACACCTTAAATATCCCAGGAAAGACAAGAATGGATAAAGAAGTTGTGGTCCTTATGTACAATGGAATATCACTCAGCCATGAAATCAACGTCATAAGGCTAGTAGCAGCATGATGAGTGGATTTGGGTACGATGATTCTAAGTGAAATAAGTCACACAGAAAAAGACACTTATCATAAGATATCACTTATAGAGGGAATGTAAAAACCGCTACCCTTGAACTGAATTACATAACAGGTCAGAGTCACACGTTTAGAAAACACACTAGGGCTGCTTAACGGGAAAGGTGAGGTGGGGTGATGCATAAAACAAGGGTTTCAAATTAGCTCAGATAGCGTTCCATAAACCCAATATGTAATAGACAAGACCTACTCCTTCCTCAGTGAACTGGACTCAACACGCCCTATTCATCGCCCAAGAATATATCTGACTAGTAAGAATCTTAACACCTATGTATTGATATCTCTCTGTAAGTGAGTGAAGTGGGTGAAAAGCGGCATAACCACAGCAGTGAAAAGCAGCTAAACCCCATTATACAAATCAATTACTTTTAAAAACCCGTGAAACAAAGACAGTGAAAGAGAGAGAAATTCTGACAAAATTCGTTCAGGGGCTGTGATGCAACCTGGATTGACCATATGTAGACCCACAGATGGATGAGACATAAGGGTGGACACTCTTGGGGCTGAGAGGTTTGGTGAGGTTGGGTGAGCAAACGCAGACCCTTTAAAGTAATACTGTGTGGTACCCATCCCATGGGTCCCAAATCTCCAGGTTCAAGGGCATCTTCCTACATCGAAAACATGCATGAGAAACCCAGAAGATGGTACACCGTGTGATCGGGAAAGGTTTCTAAAACGCACCTCATTTCTCTTCTCCTTGTGCTCCGGTTCGCCATTCCAGCCGCTATACTAGCAATCTCCCTGCTTGGAGAATCAGCACCTTTAACCTCCTGTTCCGTACAGGTTGCAATTTGTCCTGAGGATGAACGGGAAGAGGGGGAACCAATGAGAGACTAGCTCTAGGTGTTAGGACAGGCACAGGTCACTCTATTTTCCCATCAGGAAGAAGAATTAACCTCAGGGTCAGCTTGCCGCCCGGAGCCAGAATAGGGCCTGAAGCAATCCTGCGCTTTTGCGGCCAGCTCCCAAGAAAGCGAGTTGAAAAATGGAGCTCAGGGGCACTGCAATTCACAAACCTGCAGACTTAGAAATGATAACTCTCGTCCACAAATATATTGAGGGAAGGCAACGAAGAGGATTTGAAAGCAAGGCAGAATTGCAGGAAACAGATTTCAGGAGGTAGATTCGAATCGCCTTTAAAGCACAGGAAAAGCGGCAAAACCTCGACAATGATGCCCTTGGCCAAAAAGGGCGTATGCGTTTTTTCCTGAATATATTCAGGAAAAAACGCATACGCCCTTTTTGGCCAACCAAGCAACCTGGAAAGGCAAATCAGCGCTACAAAGAAGTCTCGCTTCCCATCGGTCAAAAGGGCCAGGCTGAATAAAGTGTCAAAACCAGAAATGCAGGACAGGCCATGGAGAAATGGGAGCCTTGCTACGCTGATGGGCGGGATGTAAATTGCCAACAGCCACTCTGGAGAAGTGTACGGTGTGTCCTGAAACATCTAAAAAACTCAGCTAAGAGAGCATAGGGCACTTCCACTCATGGGCGTGTAAATTGGGAAAACTAAAAATCAGCAAGACACAGGCACCCCAAAGTTTAGGGCTGCTCTGTTGACAAGAACCTCCACTTTGTGACACCTTAAATATCCCAGGAAAGATAAGAATGGACAAAGAAGTTGTGGTCCTTATGTACAATGGAATATCACTCAGCCATGAAATCAACGTCATAAGGCTAGTAGCAGCATGATGAGTGGATTTGGGTACGACGATTCTAAGTGAAATAAGTCACACAGAAAAAGACACTTATCATAGATATCACTTATAGAGGGAATGTAAAAACCGCTACCCTTGAACTGAATTACATAACAGGTCAGAGTCACACGTTTAGAAAACACACTAGGGCTGCTTAACGGGAAAGGTGAGGTGGGGTGATGCATAAAACAAGGGTTTCAAATTAGCTCAGATAGCGTTCCATAAACCCAATATGTAATAGACAAGACCTACTCCTTCCTCAGTGAACTGGACTCAACACGCCCTATTCATCGCCCAAGAATATATCTGACTAGTAAGAATCTTAACACCTATGTATTGATATCTCTCTGTAAGTGAGTGAAGTGGGTGAAAAGCGGCATAACCACAGCAGTGAAAAGCAGCTAAACCCCATTATACAAATCAATTACTTTTAAAAACCCGTGAAACAAAGACAGTGAAAGAGAGAGAAATTCTGACAAAATTCGTTCAGGGGCTGTGATGCAACCTGGATTGACCATATGTAGACCCACAGATGGATGAGACATAAGGGTGGACACTCTTGGGGCTGAGAGGTTTGGTGAGGTTGGGTGAGCAAACGCAGACCCTTTAAAGTAATACTGCGTGGAACCCATCCAATGGGTCCCAAATCTCCAGGTTCAAGGGCATCTTCGTACATCGAAAACATACATGAGAAACCCAGAAGATGGTACACCGTGTGATCGGGAAAGGTTTCTAAAACGCACCTCATTTCTCATCTCCTTGTGCTCCGGTTCGCCTTTCCAGCCGCTATACTAGCAATCTCCCTGCCTGGAGAATCAGCACCTTTAACCTCCTGTACCAAACAGGTTGCAATTTGTCCTGAGGATGAACGGGAAGAGGGGGAACCAATGAGAGACTAGCTCTAGGTGTTGGGACAGGCACAGGTCACTCTATTTTCCCATCAGGAAGAAGAATTAACCACAGGCTCAGCCTGCCGCCCGAAGCCAGAATAGGGCCTGAAGCAAACCTGCGCTTTTGCGGCCAGCTCCCAAGAAAGCGAGTTGAAAAATGGAGCTCAGGGGCACTGCAATTCACAAACCTGCAGACTTAGAAATGATAACTCTCCTCCACAAATATATTGAGGGAAGGCAACGAAGAGGATTTGAAAGCATAGCAGAATTGCGGGAAACAGATTTCAAGACGTAGATTCGAATCGCCTTTAAAGCACAGGAAAAGCGGCAAAACCTCGACAATGATGCCCTTGGCCAAAAAGGGCGTATGCGTTTTTTCCTGAATATATTCAGGAAAAAACGCATACGCCCTTTTTGGCCAACCAAGCAACCTGGAAAGGCAAATCAGCGCTACAAAGAAGTCTCGCTTCCCATCGGTCAAAAGGGCCAGGCTGAATAAAGTGTCAAAACCAGAAATGCAGGACAGGCCATGGAGAAATGGGAGCCTTGCTACGCTGATGGGCGGGATGTAAATTGCCAACAGCCACTCTGGAGAACTGTACGGTGTGTCCTGAAACATCTAAAAAACTCAGCTTAGAGAGCATAGGGCACTTCCACTCATGGGCGTGTAAATTGGGAAAACTAAAAATCAGCAAGACACAGGCACACCAAAGTTTAGGGCTGCTCTGTTGACAAGAACCTCCACTTTGTCACACCTTAAATATCCCAGGAAAGACAAGAATGGATAAAGAAGTTGTGGTCCTTATGTACAATGGAATATCACTCAGCCATGAAATCAACGTCATAAGGCTAGTAGCAGCATGATGAGTGGATTTGGGTACGATGATTCTAAGTGAAATAAGTCACACAGAAAAAGACACTTATCATAAGATATCACTTATAGAGGGAATGTAAAAACCGCTACCCTTGAACTGAATTACATAACAGGTCAGAGTCACACGTTTAGAAAACACACTAGGGCTGCTTAACGGGAAAGGTGAGGTGGGGTGATGCATAAAACAAGGGTTTCAAATTAGCTCAGATAGCGTTCCATAAACCCAATATGTAATAGACAAGACCTACTCCTTCCTCAGTGAACTGGACTCAACACGCCCTATTCATCGCCCAAGAATATATCTGACTAGTAAGAATCTTAACACCTATGTATTGATATCTCTCTGTAAGTGAGTGAAGTGGGTGAAAAGCGGCATAACCACAGCAGTGAAAAGCAGCTAAACCCCATTATACAAATCAATTACTTTTAAAAACCCGTGAAACAAAGACAGTGAAAGAGAGAGAAATTCTGACAAAATTCGTTCAGGGGCTGTGATGCAACCTGGATTGACCATATGTAGACCCACAGATGGATGAGACATAAGGGTGGACACTCTTGGGGCTGAGAGGTTTGGTGAGGTTGGGTGAGCAAACGCAGACCCTTTAAAGTAATACTGTGTGGTACCCATCCCATGGGTCCCAAATCTCCAGGTTCAAGGGCATCTTCCTACATCGAAAACATGCATGAGAAACCCAGAAGATGGTACACCGTGTGATCGGGAAAGGTTTCTAAAACGCACCTCATTTCTCTTCTCCTTGTGCTCCGGTTCGCCATTCCAGCCGCTATACTAGCAATCTCCCTGCTTGGAGAATCAGCACCTTTAACCTCCTGTTCCGTACAGGTTGCAATTTGTCCTGAGGATGAACGGGAAGAGGGGGAACCAATGAGAGACTAGCTCTAGGTGTTAGGACAGGCACAGGTCACTCTATTTTCCCATCAGGAAGAAGAATTAACCTCAGGGTCAGCTTGCCGCCCGGAGCCAGAATAGGGCCTGAAGCAATCCTGCGCTTTTGCGGCCAGCTCCCAAGAAAGCGAGTTGAAAAATGGAGCTCAGGGGCACTGCAATTCACAAACCTGCAGACTTAGAAATGATAACTCTCGTCCACAAATATATTGAGGGAAGGCAACGAAGAGGATTTGAAAGCAAGGCAGAATTGCAGGAAACAGATTTCAGGAGGTAGATTCGAATCGCCTTTAAAGCACAGGAAAAGCGGCAAAACCTCGACAATGATGCCCTTGGCCAAAAAGGGCGTATGCGTTTTTTCCTGAATATATTCAGGAAAAAACGCATACGCCCTTTTTGGCCAACCAAGCAACCTGGAAAGGCAAATCAGCGCTACAAAGAAGTCTCGCTTCCCATCGGTCAAAAGGGCCAGGCTGAATAAAGTGTCAAAACCAGAAATGCAGGACAGGCCATGGAGAAATGGGAGCCTTGCTACGCTGATGGGCGGGATGTAAATTGCCAACAGCCACTCTGGAGAAGTGTACGGTGTGTCCTGAAAAATCTAAAAAACTCAGCTTAGAGAGCATAGGGCACTTCCACTCATGGGCGTGTAAATTGGGAAAACTAAAAATCAGCAAGACACAGGCACCCCAAAGTTTAGGGCTGCTCTGTTGACAAGAACCTCCACTTTGTGACACCTTAAATATCCCAGGAAAGACAAGAATGGATAAAGAAGTTGTGGTCCTTATGTACAATGGAATATCACTCAGCCATGAAATCAACGTCATAAGGCTAGTAGCAGCATGATGAGTGGATTTGGGTACGACGATTCTAAGTGAAATAAGTCACACAGAAAAAGACACTTATCATAAGATATCACTTATAGAGGGAATGTAAAAACCGCTACCCTTGAACTGAATTACATAACAGGTCAGAGTCACACGTTTAGAAAACACACTAGGGCTGCTTAACGGGAAAGGTGAGGTGGGGTGATGCATAAAACAAGGGTTTCAAATTAGCTCAGATAGCGTTCCATAAACCCAATATGTAATAGACAAGACCTACTCCTTCCTCAGTGAACTGGATTCAACACGCCCTATTCATCGCCCAAGAATATATCTGACTAATAAGAATCTTAAAACCTATGTATTGATATCTCTCTGTAAGTGAGTCAAGTGGGTGAAAAGCGGCATAAGCACAGTAGTGAAAAGCAGCTAAACCCCATTATACAAATCAATTACTTTTAAAAACCCGTGAAACAAAGACAGTGAAAGAGAGAGAAATTCTGACAAAATTCGTTCAGGGGCTGTGATGCAACCTGGATTGACCATATGTAGATCCACAGATGGATGAGACATAAGGGTGGACACTCTCGGGGCTGAGAGGTTTGGTGAGGTTGGGTGAGCAAACGCAGACCCTTTAAAGTAATACTGTGTGGTACCCATCCCATGGGTCCCAAATCTCCAGGTTCAAGGGCATCTTCCTACATCGAAAACATGCATGAGAAACCCAGAAGATGGTACACCGTGTGATCGGGAAAGGTTTCTAAAATGCACCTCATTTCTCATCTCCTTGTGCTCCGGTTCGCCATTCCAGCCGCTATACTAGCAATCTCCCTGCTTGGAGAATCAGCACCTTTAACCTCCTGTTCCGTACAGGTTGCAATTTGTCCTGAGGATGAACGGGAAGAGGGGGAACCAATGAGAGACTAGCTCTAGGTGTTGGGACAGGCACAGGTCACTCTATTTTCCCATCAGGAAGAAGAATTAACCACAGGCTCAGCCTGCCGCCCGAAGCCAGAATAGGGCCTGAAGCAATCCTGCGCTTTTGCGGCCAGCTCCCAAGAAAGCGAGTTGAAAAATGGAGCTCAGGGGCACTGCAATTCACAAACCTGCAGACTTAGAAATGATAACTGTCGTCCACAAATATATTGAGGGAAGGCAACGAAGAGGATTTGAAAGCAAGGCAGAATTGCAGGAAACAGATTTCAGGAGGTAGATTCGAATCGCCTTTAAAGCACAGGAAAAGCGGCAAAACCTCGACAATGATGCCCTTGGCCAAAAAGGGCGTATGCGTTTTTTCCTGAATATATTCAGGAAAAAACGCATACGCCCTTTTTGGCCAACCAAGCAACCTGGAAAGGCAAATCAGCGCTACAAAGAAGTCTCGCTTCCCATCGGTCAAAAGGGCCAGGCTGAATAAAGTGTCAAAACCAGAAATGCAGGACAGGCCATGGAGAAATGGGAGCCTTGCTACGCTGATGGGCGGGATGTAAATTGCCAACAGCCACTCTGGAGAAGTGTACGGTGTGTCCTGAAAAATCTAAAAAACTCAGCTTAGAGAGCATAGGGCACTTCCACTCATGGGCGTGTAAATTGGGAAAACTAAAAATCAGCAAGACACAGGCACCCCAAAGTTTAGGGCTGCTCTGTTGACAAGAACCTCCACTTTGTGACACCTTAAATATCCCAGGAAAGACAAGAATGGATAAAGAAGTTGTGGTCCTTATGTACAATGGAATATCACTCAGCCATGAAATCAACGTCATAAGGCTAGTAGCAGCATGATGAGTGGATTTGGGTACGACGATTCTAAGTGAAATAAGTCACACAGAAAAAGACACTTATCATAGATATCACTTATAGAGGGAATGTAAAAACCGCTACCCTTGAACTGAATTACATAACAGGTCAGAGTCACACGTTTAGAAAACACACTAGGGCTGCTTAACGGGAAAGGTGAGGTGGGGTGATGCATAAAACAAGGGTTTCAAATTAGCTCAGATAGCGTTCCATAAACCCAATATGTAATAGACAAGACCTACTCCTTCCTCAGTGAACTGGACTCAACACGCCCTATTCATCGCCCAAGAATATATCTGACTAGTAAGAATCTTAAAACCTATGTATTGATATCTCTCTGTAAGTGAGTGAAGTGGGTGAAAAGCGGCATAACCACAGCAGTGAAAAGCAGCTAAACCCCATTATACAAATCAATTACTTTTAAAAACCCGTGAAACAAAGACAGTGAAAGAGAGAGAAATTCTGACAAAATTCGTTCAGGGGCTGTGATGCAACCTGGATTGACCATATGTAGACCCACAGATGGATGAGACATAAGGGTGGACACTCTTGGGGCTGAGAGGTTTGGTGAGGTTGGGTGAGCAAACGCAGACCCTTTAAAGTAATACTGCGTGGAACCCATCCAATGGGTCCCAAATCTCCAGGTTCAAGGGCATCTTCCTACATCGAAAACATACATGAGAAACCCAGAAGATGGTACACCGTGTGATCGGGAAAGGTTTCTAAAACGCACCTCATTTCTCATCTCCTTGTGCTCCGGTTCGCCTTTCCAGCCGCTATACTAGCAATCTCCCTGCCTGGAGAATCAGCACCTTTAACCTCCTGTACCAAACAGGTTGCAATTTGTCCTGAGGATGAACGGGAAGAGGGGGAACCAATGAGAGACTAGCTCTAGGTGTTGGGACAGGCACAGGTCACTCTATTTTCCCATCAGGAAGAAGAATTAACCACAGGCTCAGCCTGCCGCCCGAAGCCAGAATAGGGCCTGAAGCAAACCTGCGCTTTTGCGGCCAGCTCCCAAGAAAGCGAGTTGAAAAATGGAGCTCAGGGGCACTGCAATTCACAAACCTGCAGACTTAGAAATGATAACTCTCGTCCACAAATATATTGAGGGAAGGCAACGAAGAGGATTTGAAAGCATGGCAGAATTGCAGGAAACAGATTTCAAGACGTAGATTCGAATCGCCTTTAAAGCACAGGAAAAGCGGCAAAACCTCGACAATGATGCCCTTGGCCAAAAAGGGCGTATGCGTTTTTTCCTGAATATATTCAGGAAAAAACGCATACGCCCTTTTTGGCCAACCAAGCAACCTGGAAAGGCAAATCAGCGCTACAAAGAAGTCTCGCTTCCCATCGGTCAAAAGGGCCAGGCTGAATAAAGTGTCAAAACCAGAAATGCAGGACAGGCCATGGAGAAATGGGAGCCTTGCTACGCTGATGGGCGGGATGTAAATTGCCAACAGCCACTCTGGAGAAGTGTACGGTGTGTCCTGAAACATCTAAAAAACTCAGCTTAGAGAGCATAGGGCACTTCCACTCATGGGCGTGTAAATTGGGAAAACTAAAAATCAGCAAGACACAGGCACCCCAAAGTTTAGGGCTGCTCTGTTGACAAGAACCTCCACTTTGTGACACCTTAAATATCCCAGGAAAGACAAGAATGGACAAAGAAGTTGTGGTCCTTATGTACAATGGAATATCACTCAGCCATGAAATCAACGTCATAAGGCTAGTAGCAGCATGATGAGTGGATTTGGGTACGACGATTCTAAGTGAAATAAGTCACACAGAAAAAGACACTTATCATAGATATCACTTATAGAGGGAATGTAAAAACCGCTACCCTTGAACTGAATTACATAACAGGTCAGAGTCACACGTTTAGAAAACACACTAGGGCTGCTTAACGGGAAAGGTGAGGTGGGGTGATGCATAAAACAAGGGTTTCAAATTAGCTCAGATAGCGTTCCATAAACCCAATATGTAATAGACAAGACCTACTCCTTCCTCAGTGAACTGGACTCAACACGCCCTATTCATCGCCCAAGAATATATCTGACTAGTAAGAATCTTAAAACCTATGTATTGATATCTCTCTGTAAGTGAGTGAAGTGGGTGAAAAGCGGCATAACCACAGCAGTGAAAAGCAGCTAAACCCCATTATACAAATCAATTACTTTTAAAAACCCGTGAAACAAAGACAGTGAAAGAGAGAGAAATTCTGACAAAATTCGTTCAGGGGCTGTGATGCAACCTGGATTGACCATATGTAGACCCACAGATGGATGAGACATAAGGGTGGACACTCTTGGGGCTGAGAGGTTTGGTGAGGTTGGGTGAGCAAACGCAGACCCTTTAAAGTAATACTGCGTGGAACCCATCCAATGGGTCCGAAATCTCCAGGTTCAAGGGCATCTTCCTACATCGAAAACATACATGAGAAACCCAGAAGATGGTACACCGTGTGATCGGGAAAGGTTTCTAAAACGCACCTCATTTCTCATCTCCTTGTGCTCCGGTTCGCCTTTCCAGCCGCTATACTAGCAATCTCCCTGCCTGGAGAATCAGCACCTTTAACCTCCTGTACCAAACAGGTTGCAATTTGTCCTGAGGATGAACGGGAAGAGGGGGAACCAATGAGAGACTAGCTCTAGGTGTTGGGACAGGCACAGGTCACTCTATTTTCCCATCAGGAAGAAGAATTAACCACAGGCTCAGCCTGCCGCCCGAAGCCAGAATAGGGCCTGAAGCAAACCTGCGCTTTTGCGGCCAGCTCCCAAGAAAGCGACTTGAAAAATGGAGCTCAGGGGCACTGCAATTCACAAACCTGCAGACTTAGAAATGATAACTCTCGTCCACAAATATATTGAGGGAAGGCAACGAAGAGGATTTGAAAGCATGGCAGAATTGCAGGAAACAGATTTCAAGACGTAGATTCGAATCGCCTTTAAAGCACAGGAAAAGCGGCAAAACCTCGACAATGATGCCCTTGGCCAAAAAGGGCGTATGCGTTTTTTCCTGAATATATTCAGGAAAAAACGCATACGCCCTTTTTGGCCAACCAAGCAACCTGGAAAGGCAAATCAGCGCTACAAAGAAGTCTCGCTTCCCATCGGTCAAAAGGGCCAGGCTGAATAA
Organism: Balaenoptera borealis; assembly: GCF_965194805.1. Classification (NCBI taxonomy): domain Eukaryota; kingdom Metazoa; phylum Chordata; class Mammalia; order Artiodactyla; family Balaenopteridae; genus Balaenoptera; species Balaenoptera borealis. Next base: position 695,590 of record NW_028123839.1, read on the forward strand.
AGTGTCAAAACCAGAAATGCAGGACAGGCCATGGAGAAATGGGAGCCTTGCTACGCTGATGGGCGGGATGTAAATTGCCAACAGCCACTCTGGAGAAGTGTACGGTGTGTCCTGAAACATCTAAAAAACTCAGCTAAGAGAGCATAGGGCACTTCCACTCATGGGCGTGTAAATTGGGAAAACTAAAAATCAGCAAGACACAGGCACCCCAAAGTTTAGGGCTGCTCTGTTGACAAGAACCTCCACTTTGTGACACCTTAAATATCCCAGGAAAGATAAGAATGGACAAAGAAGTTGTGGTCCTTATGTACAATGGAATATCACTCAGCCATGAAATCAACGTCATAAGGCTAGTAGCAGCATGATGAGTGGATTTGGGTACGACGATTCTAAGTGAAATAAGTCACACAGAAAAAGACACTTATCATAGATATCACTTATAGAGGGAATGTAAAAACCGCTACCCTTGAACTGAATTACATAACAGGTCAGAGTCACACGTTTAGAAAACACACTAGGGCTGCTTAACGGGAAAGGTGAGGTGGGGTGATGCATAAAACAAGGGTTTCAAATTAGCTCAGATAGCGTTCCATAAACCCAATATGTAATAGACAAGACCTACTCCTTCCTCAGTGAACTGGACTCAACACGCCCTATTCATCGCCCAAGAATATATCTGACTAGTAAGAATCTTAAAACCTATGTATTGATATCTCTCTGTAAGTGAGTGAAGTGGGTGAAAAGCGGCATAACCACAGCAGTGAAAAGCAGCTAAACCCCATTATACAAATCAATTACTTTTAAAAACCCGTGAAACAAAGACAGTGAAAGAGAGAGAAATTCTGACAAAATTCGTTCAGGGGCTGTGATGCAACCTGGATTGACCATATGTAGACCCACAGATGGATGAGACATAAGGGTGGACACTCTTGGGGCTGAGAGGTTTGGTGAGGTTGGGTGAGCAAACGCAGACCCTTTAAAGTAATACTGCGTGGAACCCATCCAATGGGTCCCAAATCTCCAGGTTCAAGGGCATCTTCGTACATCGAAAACATACATGAGAAACCCAGAAGATGGTACACCGTGTGATCGGGAAAGGTTTCTAAAACGCACCTCATTTCTCATCTCCTTGTGCTCCGGTTCGCCTTTCCAGCCGCTATACTAGCAATCTCCCTGCCTGGAGAATCAGCACCTTTAACCTCCTGTACCAAACAGGTTGCAATTTGTCCTGAGGATGAACGGGAAGAGGGGGAACCAATGAGAGACTAGCTCTAGGTGTTGGGACAGGCACAGGTCACTCTATTTTCCCATCAGGAAGAAGAATTAACCACAGGCTCAGCCTGCCGCCCGAAGCCAGAATAGGGCCTGAAGCAAACCTGCGCTTTTGCGGCCAGCTCCCAAGAAAGCGAGTTGAAAAATGGAGCTCAGGGGCACTGCAATTCACAAACCTGCAGACTTAGAAATGATAACTCTCCTCCACAAATATATTGAGGGAAGGCAACGAAGAGGATTTGAAAGCATAGCAGAATTGCGGGAAACAGATTTCAAGACGTAGATTCGAATCGCCTTTAAAGCACAGGAAAAGCGGCAAAACCTCGACAATGATGCCCTTGGCCAAAAAGGGCGTATGCGTTTTTTCCTGAATATATTCAGGAAAAAACGCATACGCCCTTTTTGGCCAACCAAGCAACCTGGAAAGGCAAATCAGCGCTACAAAGAAGTCTCGCTTCCCATCGGTCAAAAGGGCCAGGCTGAATAAAGTGTCAAAACCAGAAATGCAGGACAGGCCATGGAGAAATGGGAGCCTTGCTACGCTGATGGGCGGGATGTAAATTGCCAACAGCCACTCTGGAGAACTGTACGGTGTGTCCTGAAACATCTAAAAAACTCAGCTTAGAGAGCATAGGGCACTTCCACTCATGGGCGTGTAAATTGGGAAAACTAAAAATCAGCAAGACACAGGCACACCAAAGTTTAGGGCTGCTCTGTTGACAAGAACCTCCACTTTGTCACACCTTAAATATCCCAGGAAAGACAAGAATGGATAAAGAAGTTGTGGTCCTTATGTACAATGGAATATCACTCAGCCATGAAATCAACGTCATAAGGCTAGTAGCAGCATGATGAGTGGATTTGGGTACGATGATTCTAAGTGAAATAAGTCACACAGAAAAAGACACTTATCATAAGATATCACTTATAGAGGGAATGTAAAAACCGCTACCCTTGAACTGAATTACATAACAGGTCAGAGTCACACGTTTAGAAAACACACTAGGGCTGCTTAACGGGAAAGGTGAGGTGGGGTGATGCATAAAACAAGGGTTTCAAATTAGCTCAGATAGCGTTCCATAAACCCAATATGTAATAGACAAGACCTACTCCTTCCTCAGTGAACTGGACTCAACACGCCCTATTCATCGCCCAAGAATATATCTGACTAGTAAGAATCTTAACACCTATGTATTGATATCTCTCTGTAAGTGAGTGAAGTGGGTGAAAAGCGGCATAACCACAGCAGTGAAAAGCAGCTAAACCCCATTATACAAATCAATTACTTTTAAAAACCCGTGAAACAAAGACAGTGAAAGAGAGAGAAATTCTGACAAAATTCGTTCAGGGGCTGTGATGCAACCTGGATTGACCATATGTAGACCCACAGATGGATGAGACATAAGGGTGGACACTCTTGGGGCTGAGAGGTTTGGTGAGGTTGGGTGAGCAAACGCAGACCCTTTAAAGTAATACTGTGTGGTACCCATCCCATGGGTCCCAAATCTCCAGGTTCAAGGGCATCTTCCTACATCGAAAACATGCATGAGAAACCCAGAAGATGGTACACCGTGTGATCGGGAAAGGTTTCTAAAACGCACCTCATTTCTCTTCTCCTTGTGCTCCGGTTCGCCATTCCAGCCGCTATACTAGCAATCTCCCTGCTTGGAGAATCAGCACCTTTAACCTCCTGTTCCGTACAGGTTGCAATTTGTCCTGAGGATGAACGGGAAGAGGGGGAACCAATGAGAGACTAGCTCTAGGTGTTAGGACAGGCACAGGTCACTCTATTTTCCCATCAGGAAGAAGAATTAACCTCAGGGTCAGCTTGCCGCCCGGAGCCAGAATAGGGCCTGAAGCAATCCTGCGCTTTTGCGGCCAGCTCCCAAGAAAGCGAGTTGAAAAATGGAGCTCAGGGGCACTGCAATTCACAAACCTGCAGACTTAGAAATGATAACTCTCGTCCACAAATATATTGAGGGAAGGCAACGAAGAGGATTTGAAAGCAAGGCAGAATTGCAGGAAACAGATTTCAGGAGGTAGATTCGAATCGCCTTTAAAGCACAGGAAAAGCGGCAAAACCTCGACAATGATGCCCTTGGCCAAAAAGGGCGTATGCGTTTTTTCCTGAATATATTCAGGAAAAAACGCATACGCCCTTTTTGGCCAACCAAGCAACCTGGAAAGGCAAATCAGCGCTACAAAGAAGTCTCGCTTCCCATCGGTCAAAAGGGCCAGGCTGAATAAAGTGTCAAAACCAGAAATGCAGGACAGGCCATGGAGAAATGGGAGCCTTGCTACGCTGATGGGCGGGATGTAAATTGCCAACAGCCACTCTGGAGAAGTGTACGGTGTGTCCTGAAAAATCTAAAAAACTCAGCTTAGAGAGCATAGGGCACTTCCACTCATGGGCGTGTAAATTGGGAAAACTAAAAATCAGCAAGACACAGGCACCCCAAAGTTTAGGGCTGCTCTGTTGACAAGAACCTCCACTTTGTGACACCTTAAATATCCCAGGAAAGACAAGAATGGATAAAGAAGTTGTGGTCCTTATGTACAATGGAATATCACTCAGCCATGAAATCAACGTCATAAGGCTAGTAGCAGCATGATGAGTGGATTTGGGTACGACGATTCTAAGTGAAATAAGTCACACAGAAAAAGACACTTATCATAAGATATCACTTATAGAGGGAATGTAAAAACCGCTACCCTTGAACTGAATTACATAACAGGTCAGAGTCACACGTTTAGAAAACACACTAGGGCTGCTTAACGGGAAAGGTGAGGTGGGGTGATGCATAAAACAAGGGTTTCAAATTAGCTCAGATAGCGTTCCATAAACCCAATATGTAATAGACAAGACCTACTCCTTCCTCAGTGAACTGGATTCAACACGCCCTATTCATCGCCCAAGAATATATCTGACTAATAAGAATCTTAAAACCTATGTATTGATATCTCTCTGTAAGTGAGTCAAGTGGGTGAAAAGCGGCATAAGCACAGTAGTGAAAAGCAGCTAAACCCCATTATACAAATCAATTACTTTTAAAAACCCGTGAAACAAAGACAGTGAAAGAGAGAGAAATTCTGACAAAATTCGTTCAGGGGCTGTGATGCAACCTGGATTGACCATATGTAGATCCACAGATGGATGAGACATAAGGGTGGACACTCTCGGGGCTGAGAGGTTTGGTGAGGTTGGGTGAGCAAACGCAGACCCTTTAAAGTAATACTGTGTGGTACCCATCCCATGGGTCCCAAATCTCCAGGTTCAAGGGCATCTTCCTACATCGAAAACATGCATGAGAAACCCAGAAGATGGTACACCGTGTGATCGGGAAAGGTTTCTAAAATGCACCTCATTTCTCATCTCCTTGTGCTCCGGTTCGCCATTCCAGCCGCTATACTAGCAATCTCCCTGCTTGGAGAATCAGCACCTTTAACCTCCTGTTCCGTACAGGTTGCAATTTGTCCTGAGGATGAACGGGAAGAGGGGGAACCAATGAGAGACTAGCTCTAGGTGTTGGGACAGGCACAGGTCACTCTATTTTCCCATCAGGAAGAAGAATTAACCACAGGCTCAGCCTGCCGCCCGAAGCCAGAATAGGGCCTGAAGCAATCCTGCGCTTTTGCGGCCAGCTCCCAAGAAAGCGAGTTGAAAAATGGAGCTCAGGGGCACTGCAATTCACAAACCTGCAGACTTAGAAATGATAACTCTCCTCCACAAATATATTGAGGGAAGGCAACGAAGAGGATTTGAAAGCAAGGCAGAATTGCAGGAAACAGATTTCAGGAGGTAGATTCGAATCGCCTTTAAAGCACAGGAAAAGCGGCAAAACCTCGACAATGATGCCCTTGGCCAAAAAGGGCGTATGCGTTTTTTCCTGAATATATTCAGGAAAAAACGCATACGCCCTTTTTGGCCAACCAAGCAACCTGGAAAGGCAAATCAGCGCTACAAAGAAGTCTCGCTTCCCATCGGTCAAAAGGGCCAGGCTGAATAAAGTGTCAAAACCAGAAATGCAGGACAGGCCATGGAGAAATGGGAGCCTTGCTACGCTGATGGGCGGGATGTAAATTGCCAACAGCCACTCTGGAGAAGTGTACGGTGTGTCCTGAAACATCTAAAAAACTCAGCTTAGAGAGCATAGGGCACTTCCACTCATGGGCGTGTAAATTGGGAAAACTAAAAATCAGCAAGACACAGGCACCCCAAAGTTTAGGGCTGCTCTGTTGACAAGAACCTCCACTTTGTGACACCTTAAATATCCCAGGAAAGACAAGAATGGATAAAGAAGTTGTGGTCCTTATGTACAATGGAATATCACTCAGCCATGAAATCAACGTCATAAGGCTAGTAGCAGCATGATGAGTGGATTTGGGTACGACGATTCTAAGTGAAATAAGTCACACAGAAAAAGACACTTATCATAAGATATCACTTATACAGGGAATGTAAAAACCGCTACCCTTGAACTGAATTACATAACAGGTCAGAGTCACACGTTTAGAAAACACACTAGGGCTGCTTAACGGGAAAGGTGAGGTGGGGTGATGCATAAAACAAGGGTTTCAAATTAGCTCAGATAGCGTTCCATAAACCCAATATGTAATAGACAAGACCTACTCCTTCCTCAGTGAACTGGACTCAACACGCCCTATTCATCGCCCAAGAATATATCTGACTAGTAAGAATCTTAAAACCTATGTATTGATATCTCTCTGTAAGTGAGTGAAGTGGGTGAAAAGCGGCATAACCACAGCAGTGAAAAGCAGCTAAACCCCATTATACAAATCAATTACTTTTAAAAACCCGTGAAACAAAGACAGTGAAAGAGAGAGAAATTCTGACAAAATTCGTTCAGGGGCTGTGATGCAACCTGGATTGACCATATGTAGACCCACAGATGGATGAGACATAAGGGTGGACACTCTTGGGGCTGAGAGGTTTGGTGAGGTTGGGTGAGCAAACGCAGACCCTTTAAAGTAATACTGTGTGGTACCCATCCCATGGGTCCCAAATCTCCAGGTTCAAGGGCATCTTCCTACATCGAAAACATGCATGAGAAACCCAGAAGATGGTACACCGTGTGATCGGGAAAGGTTTCTAAAACGCACCTCATTTCTCTTCTCCTTGTGCTCCGGTTCGCCATTCCAGCCGCTATACTAGCAATCTCCCTGCTTGGAGAATCAGCACCTTTAACCTCCTGTTCCGTACAGGTTGCAATTTGTCCTGAGGATGAACGGGAAGAGGGGGAACCAATGAGAGACTAGCTCTAGGTGTTAGGACAGGCACAGGTCACTCTATTTTCCCATCAGGAAGAAGAATTAACCTCAGGGTCAGCTTGCCGCCCGGAGCCAGAATAGGGCCTGAAGCAATCCTGCGCTTTTGCGGCCAGCTCCCAAGAAAGCGAGTTGAAAAATGGAGCTCAGGGGCACTGCAATTCACAAACCTGCAGACTTAGAAATGATAACTCTCGTCCACAAATATATTGAGGGAAGGCAACGAAGAGGATTTGAAAGCAAGGCAGAATTGCAGGAAACAGATTTCAGGAGGTAGATTCGAATCGCCTTTAAAGCACAGGAAAAGCGGCAAAACCTCGACAATGATGCCCTTGGCCAAAAAGGGCGTATGCGTTTTTTCCTGAATATATTCAGGAAAAAACGCATACGCCCTTTTTGGCCAACCAAGCAACCTGGAAAGGCAAATCAGCGCTACAAAGAAGTCTCGCTTCCCATCGGTCAAAAGGGCCAGGCTGAATAAAGTGTCAAAACCAGAAATGCAGGACAGGCCATGGAGAAATGGGAGCCTTGCTACGCTGATGGGCGGGATGTAAATTGCCAACAGCCACTCTGGAGAACTGTACGGTGTGTCCTGAAACATCTAAAAAACTCAGCTTAGAGAGCATAGGGCACTTCCACTCATGGGCGTATAAATTGGGAAAACTAAAAATCAGCAAGACACAGGCACCCCAAAGTTTAGGGCTGCTCTGTTGACAAGAACCTCCACTTTGTGACACCTTAAATATCCCAGGAAAGACAAGAATGGATAAAGAAGTTGTGGTCCTTATGTACAATGGAATATCACTCAGCCATGAAATCAACGTCATAAGGCTAGTAGCAGCATGATGAGTGGATTTGGGTACGACGATTCTAAGTGAAATAAGTCTAACAGAAAAAGACACTTATCATAAGATATCACTTATAGAGGGAATGTAAAAACCGCTACCCTTGAACTGAATTACATAACAGGTCAGAGTCACACGTTTAGAAAACACACTAGGGCTGCTTAACGGGAAAGGTGAGGTGGGGTGATGCATAAAACAAGGGTTTCAAATTAGCTCAGATAGCGTTCCATAAACCCAATATGTAATAGACAAGACCTACTCCTTCCTCAGTGAACTGGACTCAACACGCCCTATTCATCGCCCAAGAATATATCTGACTAGTAAGAATCTTAAAACCTATGTATTGATATCTCTCTGTAAGTGAGTCAAGTGGGTGAAAAGCGGCATAAGCACAGTAGTGAAAAGCAGCTAAACCCCATTATACAAATCAATTACTTTTAAAAACCCGTGAAACAAAGACAGTGAAAGAGAGAGAAATTCTGACAAAATTCGTTCAGGGGCTGTGATGCAACCTGGATTGACCATATGTAGATCCACAGATGGATGAGACATAAGGGTGGACACTCTCGGGGCTGAGAGGTTTGGTGAGGTTGGGTGAGCAAACGCAGACCCTTTAAAGTAATACTGTGTGGTACCCATCCCATGGGTCCCAAATCTCCAGGTTCAAGGGCATCTTCCTACATCGAAAACATGCATGAGAAACCCAGAAGATGGTACACCGTGTGATCGGGAAAGGTTTCTAAAATGCACCTCATTTCTCATCTCCTTGTGCTCCGGTTCGCCATTCCAGCCGCTATACTAGCAATCTCCCTGCTTGGAGAATCAGCACCTTTAACCTCCTGTTCCGTACAGGTTGCAATTTGTCCTGAGGATGAACGGGAAGAGGGGGAACCAATGAGAGACTAGCTCTAGGTGTTGGGACAGGCACAGGTCACTCTATTTTCCCATCAGGAAGAAGAATTAACCACAGGCTCAGCCTGCCGCCCGAAGCCAGAATAGGGCCTGAAGCAATCCTGCGCTTTTGCGGCCAGCTCCCAAGAAAGCGAGTTGAAAAATGGAGCTCAGGGGCACTGCAATTCACAAACCTGCAGACTTAGAAATGATAACTCTCCTCCACAAATATATTGAGGGAAGGCAACGAAGAGGATTTGAAAGCAAGGCAGAATTGCAGGAAACAGATTTCAGGAGGTAGATTCGAATCGCCTTTAAAGCACAGGAAAAGCGGCAAAACCTCGACAATGATGCCCTTGGCCAAAAAGGGCGTATGCGTTTTTTCCTGAATATATTCAGGAAAAAACGCATACGCCCTTTTTGGCCAACCAAGCAACCTGGAAAGGCAAATCAGCGCTACAAAGAAGTCTCGCTTCCCATCGGTCAAAAGGGCCAGGCTGAATAAAGTGTCAAAACCAGAAATGCAGGACAGGCCATGGAGAAATGGGAGCCTTGCTACGCTGATGGGCGGGATGTAAATTGCCAACAGCCACTCTGGAGAAGTGTACGGTGTGTCCTGAAACATCTAAAAAACTCAGCTTAGAGAGCATAGGGCACTTCCACTCATGGGCGTGTAAATTGGGAAAACTAAAAATCAGCAAGACACAGGCACCCCAAAGTTTAGGGCTGCTCTGTTGACAAGAACCTCCACTTTGTGACACCTTAAATATCCCAGGAAAGACAAGAATGGATAAAGAAGTTGTGGTCCTTATGTACAATGGAATATCACTCAGCCATGAAATCAACGTCATAAGGCTAGTAGCAGCATGATGAGTGGATTTGGGTACGACGATTCTAAGTGAAATAAGTCACACAGAAAAAGACACTTATCATAAGATATCACTTATAGAGGGAATGTAAAAACCGCTACCCTTGAACTGAATTACATAACAGGTCAGAGTCACACGTTTAGAAAACACACTAGGGCTGCTTAACGGGAAAGGTGAGGTGGGGTGATGCATAAAACAAGGGTTTCAAATTAGCTCAGATAGCGTTCCATAAACCCAATATGTAATAGACAAGACCTACTCCTTCCTCAGTGAACTGGACTCAACACGCCCTATTCATCGCCCAAGAATATATCTGACTAGTAAGAATCTTAAAACCTATGTATTGATATCTCTCTGTAAGTGAGTGAAGTGGGTGAAAAGCGGCATAACCACAGCAGTGAAAAGCAGCTAAACCCCATTATACAAATCAATTACTTTTAAAAACCCGTGAAACAAAGACAGTGAAAGAGAGAGAAATTCTGACAAAATTCGTTCAGGGGCTGTGATGCAACCTGGATTGACCATATGTAGACCCACAGATGGATGAGACATAAGGGTGGACACTCTTGGGGCTGAGAGGTTTGGTGAGGTTGGGTGAGCAAACGCAGACCCTTTAAAGTAATACTGTGTGGTACCCATCCCATGGGTCCCAAATCTCCAGGTTCAAGGGCATCTTCCTACATCGAAAACATGCATGAGAAACCCAGAAGATGGTACACCGTGTGATCGGGAAAGGTTTCTAAAACGCACCTCATTTCTCTTCTCCTTGTGCTCCGGTTCGCCATTCCAGCCGCTATACTAGCAATCTCCCTGCTTGGAGAATCAGCACCTTTAACCTCCTGTTCCGTACAGGTTGCAATTTGTCCTGAGGATGAACGGGAAGAGGGGGAACCAATGAGAGACTAGCTCTAGGTGTTAGGACAGGCACAGGTCACTCTATTTTCCCATCAGGAAGAAGAATTAACCTCAGGGTCAGCTTGCCGCCCGGAGCCAGAATAGGGCCTGAAGCAATCCTGCGCTTTTGCGGCCAGCTCCCAAGAAAGCGAGTTGAAAAATGGAGCTCAGGGGCACTGCAATTCACAAACCTGCAGACTTAGAAATGATAACTCTCGTCCACAAATATATTGAGGGAAGGCAACGAAGAGGATTTGAAAGCAAGGCAGAATTGCAGGAAACAGATTTCAGGAGGTAGATTCGAATCGCCTTTAAAGCACAGGAAAAGCGGCAAAACCTCGACAATGATGCCCTTGGCCAAAAAGGGCGTATGCGTTTTTTCCTGAATATATTCAGGAAAAAACGCATACGCCCTTTTTGGCCAACCAAGCAACCTGGAAAGGCAAATCAGCGCTACAAAGAAGTCTCGCTTCCCATCGGTCAAAAGGGCCAGGCTGAATAAAGTGTCAAAACCAGAAATGCAGGACAGGCCATGGAGAAATGGGAGCCTTGCTACGCTGATGGGCGGGATGTAAATTGCCAACAGCCACTCTGGAGAAGTGTACGGTGTGTCCTGAAACATCTAAAAAACTCAGCTTAGAGAGCATAGGGCACTTCCACTCATGGGCGTATAAATTGGGAAAACTAAAAATCAGCGAGACACAGGCACCCCAAAGTTTAGGGCTGCTCTGTTGACAAGAACCTCCACTTTGTGACACCTTAAATATCCCAGGCAAGACAAGAATGGATAAAGAAGTTGTGGTCCTTATGTACAATGGAATATCACTCAGCCATGAAATCAACGTCATAAGGCTAGTAGCAGCATGATGAGTGGATTTGGGTACGACGATTCTAAGTGAAATAAGTCACACAGAAAAAGACACTTATCATAAGATATCACTTATAGAGGGAATGTAAAAACCGCTACCCTTGAACTGAATTACATAACAGGTCAGAGTCACACGTTTAGAAAACACACTAGGGCTGCTTAACGGGAAAGGTGAGGTGGGGTGATGCATAAAACAAGGGTTTCAAATTAGCTCAGATAGCGTTCCATAAACCCAATATGTAATAGACAAGACCTACTCCTTCCTCAGTGAACTGGACTCAACACGCCCTATTCATCGCCCAAGAATATATCTGACTAGTAAGAATCTTAAAACCTATGTATTGATATCTCTCTGTAAGTGAGTCAAGTGGGTGAAAAGCGGCATAAACACAGCAGTGAAAAGCAGCTAAACCCCATTATACAAATCAATTACTTTTAAAAACCCGTGAAACAAAGACAGTGAAAGAGAGAGAAATTCTGACAAAATTCGTTCAGGGGCTGTGATGCAACCTGGATTGACCATATGTAGACCCACAGATGGATGAGACATAAGGGTGGACACTCTTGGGGCTGAGAGGTTTGGTGAGGTTGGGTGAGCAAACGCAGACCCTTTAAAGTAATACTGTGTGGTACCCATCCCATGGGTCCCAAATCTCCAGGTTCAAGGGCATCTTCCTACATCGAAAACATGCATGAGAAACCCAGAAGATGGTACACCGTGTAATCGGGAAAGGTTTCTAAAATGCACCTCATTTCTCATCTCCTTGTGCTCCGGTTCGCCATTCCAGCCGCTATACTAGCAATCTCCCTGCTTGGAGAATCAGCACCTTTAACCTCCTGTTCCGTACAGGTTGCAATTTGTCCTGAGGATGAACGGGAAGAGGGGGAACCAATGAGAGACTAGCTCTAGGTGTTGGGACAGGCACAGGTCACTCTATTTTCCCATCAGGAAGAAGAATTAACCACAGGCTCAGCCTGCCGCCCGAAGCCAGAATAGGGCCTGAAGCAATCCTGCGCTTTTGCGGCCAGCTCCCAAGAAAGCGAGTTGAAAAATGGAGCTCAGGGGCACTGCAATTCACAAACCTGCAGACTTAGAAATGATAACTCTCCTCCACAAATATATTGAGGGAAGGCAACGAAGAGGATTTGAAAGCAAGGCAGAATTGCAGGAAACAGATTTCAGGAGGTAGATTCGAATCGCCTTTAAAGCACAGGAAAAGCGGCAAAACCTCGACAATGATGCCCTTGGCCAAAAAGGGCGTATGCGTTTTTTCCTGAATATATTCAGGAAAAAACGCATACGCCCTTTTTGGCCAACCAAGCAATCTGGAAAGGCAAATCAGCGCTACAAAGAAGTCTCGCTTCCCATCGGTCAAAAGGGCCAGGCTGAATAAAGTGTCAAAACCAGAAATGCAGGACAGGCCATGGAGAAATGGGAGCCTTGCTACGCTGATGGGCGGGATGTAAATTGCCAACAGCCACTCTGGAGAAGTGTACGGTGTGTCCTGAAAAATCTAAAAAACTCAGCTTAGAGAGCATAGGGCACTTCCACTCATGGGCGTGTAAATTGGGAAAACTAAAAATCAGCAAGACACAGGCACCCCAAAGTTTAGGGCTGCTCTGTTGACAAGAACCTCCACTTTGTGACACCTTAAATATCCCAGGAAAGACAAGAATGGATAAAGAAGTTGTGGTCCTTATGTACAATGGAATATCACTCAGCCATGAAATCAACGTCATAAGGCTAGTAGCAGCATGATGAGTGGATTTGGGTACGACGATTCTAAGTGAAATAAGTCACACAGAAAAAGACACTTATCATAAGATATCACTTATAGAGGGAATGTAAAAACCGCTACCCTTGAACTGAATTACATAACAGGTCAGAGTCACACGTTTAGAAAACACACTAGGGCTGCTTAACGGGAAAGGTGAGGTGGGGTGATGCATAAAACAAGGGTTTCAAATTAGCTCAGATAGCGTTCCATAAACCCAATATGTAATAGACAAGACCTACTCCTTCCTCAGTGAACTGGACTCAACACGCCCTATTCATCGCCCAAGAATATATCTGACTAGTAAGAATCTTAAAACCTATGTATTGATATCTCTCTGTAAGTGAGTGAAGTGGGTGAAAAGCGGCATAACCACAGCAGTGAAAAGCAGCTAAACCCCATTATACAAATCAATTACTTTTAAAAACCCGTGAAACAAAGACAGTGAAAGAGAGAGAAATTCTGACAAAATTCGTTCAGGGGCTGTGATGCAACCTGGATTGACCATATGTAGACCCACAGATGGATGAGACATAAGGGTGGACACTCTTGGGGCTGAGAGGTTTGGTGAGGTTGGGTGAGCAAACGCAGACCCTTTAAAGTAATACTGTGTGGTACCCATCCCATGGGTCCCAAATCTCCAGGTTCAAGGGCATCTTCCTACATCGAAAACATGCATGAGAAACCCAGAAGATGGTACACCGTGTGATCGGGAAAGGTTTCTAAAACGCACCTCATTTCTCTTCTCCTTGTGCTCCGGTTCGCCATTCCAGCCGCTATACTAGCAATCTCCCTGCTTGGAGAATCAGCACCTTTAACCTCCTGTTCCGTACAGGTTGCAATTTGTCCTGAGGATGAACGGGAAGAGGGGGAACCAATGAGAGACTAGCTCTAGGTGTTAGGACAGGCACAGGTCACTCTATTTTCCCATCAGGAAGAAGAATTAACCTCAGGGTCAGCTTGCCGCCCGGAGCCAGAATAGGGCCTGAAGCAATCCTGCGCTTTTGCGGCCAGCTCCCAAGAAAGCGAGTTGAAAAATGGAGCTCAGGGGCACTGCAATTCACAAACCTGCAGACTTAGAAATGATAACTCTCCTCCACAAATATATTGAGGGAAGGCAACGAAGAGGATTTGAAAGCAAGGCAGAATTGCAGGAAACAGATTTCAGGAGGTAGATTCGAATCGCCTTTAAAGCACAGGAAAAGCGGCAAAACCTCGACAATGATGCCCTTGGCCAAAAAGGGCGTATGCGTTTTTTCCTGAATATATTCAGGAAAAAACGCATACGCCCTTTTTGGCCAACCAAGCAACCTGGAAAGGCAAATCAGCGCTACAAAGAAGTCTCGCTTCCCATCGGTCAAAAGGGCCAGGCTGAATAAAGTTTCAAAACCAGAAATGCAGGACAGGCCATGGAGAAATGGGAGCCTTGCTACGCTGATGGGCGGGATGTAAATTGCCAACAGCCACTCTGGAGAAGTGTACGGTGTGTCCTGAAACATCTAAAAAACTCAGCTTAGAGAGCATAGGGCACTTCCACTCATGGGCGTATAAATTGGGAAAACTAAAAATCAGCAAGACACAGGCACCCCAAAGTTTAGGGCTGCTCTGTTGACAAGAACCTCCACTTTGTGACACCTTAAATATCCCAGGAAAGACAAGAATGGATAAAGAAGTTGTGGTCCTTATGTACAATGGAATATCACTCACCCATGAAATCAACGTCATAAGGCTAGTAGCAGCATGGTGAGTGGATTTGGGTACGACGATTCTAAGTGAAATAAGTCTAACAGAAAAAGACACTTATCATAAGATATCACTTATAGAGGGAATGTAAAAACCGCTACCCTTGAACTGAATTACATAACAGGTCAGAGTCACACGTTTAGAAAACACACTAGGGCTGCTTAACGGGAAAGGTGAGGTGGGGTGATGCATAAAACAAGGGTTTCAAATTAGCTCAGATAGCGTTCCATAAACCCAATATGTAATAGACAAGACCTACTCCTTCCTCAGTGAACTGGACTCAACACGCCCTATTCATCGCCCAAGAATATATCTGACTAGTAAGAATCTTAAAACCTATGTATTGATATCTCTCTGTAAGTGAGTCAAGTGGGTGAAAAGTGGCATAAACACAGCAGTGAAAAGCAGCTAAACCCCATTATACAAATCAATTACTTTTAAAAACCCGTGAAACAAAGACAGTGAAAGAGAGAGAAATTCTGACAAAATTCGTTCAGGGGCTGTGATGCAACCTGGATTGACCATATGTAGACCCACAGATGGATGAGACATAAGGGTGGACACTCTTGGGGCTGAGAGGTTTGGTGAGGTTGGGTGAGCAAACGCAGACCCTTTAAAGTAATACTGTGTGGTACCCATCCCATGGGTCCCAAATCTCCAGGTTCAAGGGCATCTTCCTACATCGAAAACATGCATGAGAAACCCAGAAGATGGTACACCGTGTGATCGGGAAAGGTTTCTAAAACGCACCTCATTTCTCATCTCCTTGTGCTCCGGTTCGCCATTCCAGCCGCTATACTAGCAATCTCCCTGCTTGGAGAATCAGCACCTTTAACCTCCTGTTCCGTACAGGTTGCAATTTGTCCTGAGGATGAACGGGAAGAGGGGGAACCAATGAGAGACTAGCTCTAGGTGTTGGGACAGGCACAGGTCACTCTATTTTCCCATCAGGAAGAAGAATTAACCACAGGCTCAGCCTGCCGCCCGAAGCCAGAATAGGGCCTGAAGCAAACCTGCGCTTTTGCGGCCAGCTCCCAAGAAAGCGAGTTGAAAAATGGAGCTCAGGGGCACTGCAATTCACAAACCTGCAGACTTAGAAATGATAACTCTCCTCCACAAATATATTGAGGGAAGGCAACGAAGAGGATTTGAAAGCAAGGCAGAATTGCAGGAAACAGATTTCAGGAGGTAGATTCGAATCGCCTTTAAAGCACAGGAAAAGCGGCAAAACCTCGACAATGATGCCCTTGGCCAAAAAGGGCGTATGCGTTTTTTCCTGAATATATTCAGGAAAAAACGCATACGCCCTTTTTGGCCAACCAAGCAACCTGGAAAGGCAAATCAGCGCTACAAAGAAGTCTCGCTTCCCATCGGTCAAAAGGGCCAGGCTGAATAAAGTGTCAAAACCAGAAATGCAGGACAGGCCATGGAGAAATGGGAGCCTTGCTACGCTGATGGGCGGGATGTAAATTGCCAACAGCCACTCTGGAGAAGTGTACGGTGTGTCCTGAAACATCTAAAAAACTCAGCTTAGAGAGCATAGGGCACTTCCACTCATGGGCGTGTAAATTGGGAAAACTAAAAATCAGCAAGACACAGGCACCCCAAAGTTTAGGGCTGCTCTGTTGACAAGAACCTCCACTTTGTCACACCTTAAATATCCCAGGAAAGACAAGAATGGATAAAGAAGTTGTGGTCCTTATGTACAATGGAATATCACTCAGCCATGAAATCAACGTCATAAGGCTAGTAGCAGCATGATGAGTGGATTTGGGTACGACGATTCTAAGTGAAATAAGTCACACAGAAAAAGACACTTATCATAAGATATCACTTATAGAGGGAATGTAAAAACCGCTACCCTTGAACTGAATTACATAACAGGTCAGAGTCACACGTTTAGAAAACACACTAGGGCTGCTTAACGGGAAAGGTGAGGTGGGGTGATGCATAAAACAAGGGTTTCAAATTAGCTCAGATAGCGTTCCATAAACCCAATATGTAATAGACAAGACCTACTCCTTCCTCAGTGAACTGGACTCAACACGCCCTATTCATCGCCCAAGAATATATCTGACTAGTAAGAATCTTAAAACCTATGTATTGATATCTCTCTGTAAGTGAGTGAAGTGGGTGAAAAGCGGCATAACCACAGCAGTGAAAAGCAGCTAAACCCCATTATACAAATCAATTACTTTTAAAAACCCGTGAAACAAAGACAGTGAAAGAGAGAGAAATTCTGACAAAATTCGTTCAGGGGCTGTGATGCAACCTGGATTGACCATATGTAGACCCACAGATGGATGAGACATAAGGGTGGACACTCTTGGGGCTGAGAGGTTTGGTGAGGTTGGGTGAGCAAACGCAGACCCTTTAAAGTAATACTGTGTGGTACCCATCCCATGGGTCCCAAATCTCCAGGTTCAAGGGCATCTTCCTACATCGAAAACATGCATGAGAAACCCAGAAGATGGTACACCGTGTGATCGGGAAAGGTTTCTAAAACGCACCTCATTTCTCTTCTCCTTGTGCTCCGGTTCGCCATTCCAGCCGCTATACTAGCAATCTCCCTGCCTGGAGAATCAGCACCTTTAACCTCCTGTTCCGTACAGGTTGCAATTTGTCCTGAGGATGAACGGGAAGAGGGGGAACCAATGAGAGACTAGCTCTAGGTGTTGGGACAGGCACAGGTCACTCTATTTTCCCATCAGGAAGAAGAATTAACCACAGGCTCAGCCTGCCGCCCGAAGCCAGAATAGGGCCTGAAGCAAACCTGCGCTTTTGTGGCCAGCTCCCAAGAAAGCGAGTTGAAAAATGGAGCTCAGGGGCACTGCAATTCACAAACCTGCAGACTTAGAAATGATAACTCTCGTCCACAAATATATTGAGGGAAGGCAACGAAGAGGATTTGAAAGCAAGGCAGAATTGCAGGAATCAGATTTCAGGAGGTAGATTCGAATCGCCTTTAAAGCACAGGAAAAGCGGCAAAACCTCGACAATGATGCCCTTGGCCAAAAAGGGCGTATGCGTTTTTTCCTGAATATATTCAGGGAAAAAACGCATACGCCCTTTTTGGCCAACCAAGCAACCTGGAAAGGCAAATCAGCGCTACAAAGAAGTCTCGCTTCCCATCGGTCAAAAGGGCCAGGCTGAATAAAGTGTCAAAACCAGAAATGCAGGACAGGCCATGGAGAAATGGGAGCCTTGCTACGCTGATGGGCGGGATGTAAATTGCCAACAGCCACTCTGGAGAAGTGTACGGTGTGTCCTGAAACATCTAAAAAACTCAGCTTAGAGAGCATAGGGCACTTCCACTCATGGGCGTGTAAATTGGGAAAACTAAAAATCAGCAAGACACAGGCACCCCAAAGTTTAGGGCTGCTCTGTTGACAAGAACCTCCACTTTGTGACACCTTAAATATCCCAGGAAAGACAAGAATGGACAAAGAAGTTGTGGTCCTTATGTACAATGGAATATCACTCAGCCATGAAATCAACGTCATAAGGCTAGTAGCAGCATGATGAGTGGATTTGGGTACGACGATTCTAAGTGAAATAAGTCACACAGAAAAAGACACTTATCATAGATATCACTTATAGAGGGAATGTAAAAACCGCTACCCTTGAACTGAATTACATAACAGGTCAGAGTCACACGTTTAGAAAACACACTAGGGCTGCTTAACGGGAAAGGTGAGGTGGGGTGATGCATAAAACAAGGGTTTCAAATTAGCTCAGATAGCGTTCCATAAACCCAATATGTAATAGACAAGACCTACTCCTTCCTCAGTGAACTGGACTCAACACGCCCTATTCATCGCCCAAGAATATATCTGACTAGTAAGAATCTTAAAACCTATGTATTGATATCTCTCTGTAAGTGAGTGAAGTGGGTGAAAAGCGGCATAACCACAGCAGTGAAAAGCAGCTAAACCCCATTATACAAATCAATTACTTTTAAAAACCCGTGAAACAAAGACAGTGAAAGAGAGAGAAATTCTGACAAAATTCGTTCAGGGGCTGTGATGCAACCTGGATTGACCATATGTAGACCCACAGATGGATGAGACATAAGGGTGGACACTCTTGGGGCTGAGAGGTTTGGTGAGGTTGGGTGAGCAAACGCAGACCCTTTAAAGTAATACTGTGTGGTACCCATCCCATGGGTCCCAAATCTCCAGGTTCAAGGGCATCTTCCTACATCGAAAACATGCATGAGAAACCCAGAAGATGGTACACCGTGTGATCGGGAAAGGTTTCTAAAACGCACCTCATTTCTCATCTCCTTGTGCTCCGGTTCGCCATTCCAGCCGCTATACTAGCAATCTCCCTGCTTGGAGAATCAGCACCTTTAACCTCCTGTTCCGTACAGGTTGCAATTTGTCCTGAGGATGAACGGGAAGAGGGGGAACCAATGAGAGACTAGCTCTAGGTGTTGGGACAGGCACAGGTCACTCTATTTTCCCATCAGGAAGAAGAATTAACCACAGGCTCAGCCTGCCGCCCGAAGCCAGAATAGGGCCTGAAGCAAACCTGCGCTTTTGCGGCCAGCTCCCAAGAAAGCGAGTTGAAAAATGGAGCTCAGGGGCACTGCAATTCACAAACCTGCAGACTTAGAAATGATAACTCTCGTCCACAAATATATTGAGGGAAGGCAACGAAGAGGATTTGAAAGCAAGGCAGAATTGCAGGAATCAGATTTCAGGAGGTAGATTCGAATCGCCTTTAAAGCACAGGAAAAGCGGCAAAACCTCGACAATGATGCCCTTGGCCAAAAAGGGCGTATGCGTTTTTTCCTGAATATATTCAGGAAAAAACGCATACGCCCTTTTTGGCCAACCAAGCAACCTGGAAAGGCAAATCAGCGCTACAAAGAAGTCTCGCTTCCCATCGGTCAAAAGGGCCAGGCTGAATAAAGTGTCAAAACCAGAAATGCAGGACAGGCCATGGAGAAATGGGAGCCTTGCTACGCTGATGGGCGGGATGTAAATTGCCAACAGCCACTCTGGAGAAGTGTACGGTGTGTCCTGAAACATCTAAAAAACTCAGCTTAGAGAGCATAGGGCACTTCCACTCATGGGCGTGTAAATTGGGAAAACTAAAAATCAGCAAGACACAGGCACCCCAAAGTTTAGGGCTGCTCTGTTGACAAGAACCTCCACTTTGTGACACCTTAAATATCCCAGGAAAGACAAGAATGGACAAAGAAGTTGTGGTCCTTATGTACAATGGAATATCACTCAGCCATGAAATCAACGTCATAAGGCTAGTAGCAGCATGATGAGTGGATTTGGGTACGACGATTCTAAGTGAAATAAGTCACACAGAAAAAGACACTTATCATAGATATCACTTATAGAGGGAATGTAAAAACCGCTACCCTTGAACTGAATTACATAACAGGTCAGAGTCACACGTTTAGAAAACACACTAGGGCTGCTTAACGGGAAAGGTGAGGTGGGGTGATGCATAAAACAAGGGTTTCAAATTAGCTCAGATAGCGTTCCATAAACCCAATATGTAATAGACAAGACCTACTCCTTCCTCAGTGAACTGGACTCAACACGCCCTATTCATCGCCCAAGAATATATCTGACTAGTAAGAATCTTAAAACCTATGTATTGATATCTCTCTGTAAGTGAGTGAAGTGGGTGAAAAGCGGCATAACCACAGCAGTGAAAAGCAGCTAAACCCCATTATACAAATCAATTACTTTTAAAAACCCGTGAAACAAAGACAGTGAAAGAGAGAGAAATTCTGACAAAATTCGTTCAGGGGCTGTGATGCAACCTGGATTGACCATATGTAGACCCACAGATGGATGAGACATAAGGGTGGACACTCTTGGGGCTGAGAGGTTTGGTGAGGTTGGGTGAGCAAACGCAGACCCTTTAAAGTAATACTGTGTGGTACCCATCCCATGGGTCCCAAATCTCCAGGTTCAAGGGCATCTTCCTACATCGAAAACATGCATGAGAAACCCAGAAGATGGTACACCGTGTGATCGGGAAAGGTTTCTAAAACGCACCTCATTTCTCATCTCCTTGTGCTCCGGTTCGCCATTCCAGCCGCTATACTAGCAATCTCCCTGCTTGGAGAATCAGCACCTTTAACCTCCTGTTCCGTACAGGTTGCAATTTGTCCTGAGGATGAACGGGAAGAGGGGGAACCAATGAGAGACTAGCTCTAGGTGTTGGGACAGGCACAGGTCACTCTATTTTCCCATCAGGAAGAAGAATTAACCACAGGCTCAGCCTGCCGCCCGAAGCCAGAATAGGGCCTGAAGCAAACCTGCGCTTTTGCGGCCAGCTCCCAAGAAAGCGAGTTGAAAAATGGAGCTCAGGGGCACTGCAATTCACAAACCTGCAGACTTAGAAATGATAACTCTCGTCCACAAATATATTGAGGGAAGGCAACGAAGAGGATTTGAAAGCAAGGCAGAATTGCAGGAATCAGATTTCAGGAGGTAGATTCGAATCGCCTTTAAAGCACAGGAAAAGCGGCAAAACCTCGACAATGATGCCCTTGGCCAAAAAGGGCATATGCGTTTTTTCCTGAATATATTCAGGAAAAAACGCATACGCCCTTTTTGGCCAACCAAGCAACCTGGAAAGGCAAATCAGCGCTACAAAGAAGTCTCGCTTCCCATCGGTCAAAAGGGCCAGGCTGAATAAAGTGTCAAAACCAGAAATGCAGGACAGGCCATGGAGAAATGGGAGCCTTGCTACGCTGATGGGCGGGATGTAAATTGCCAACAGCCACTCTGGAGAAGTGTACGGTGTGTCCTGAAACATCTAAAAAACTCAGCTTAGAGAGCATAGGGCACTTCCACTCATGGGCGTGTAAATTGGGAAAACTAAAAATCAGCAAGACACAGGCACCCCAAAGTTTAGGGCTGCTCTGTTGACAAGAACCTCCACTTTGTGACACCTTAAATATCCCAGGAAAGACAAGAATGGACAAAGAAGTTGTGGTCCTTATGTACAATGGAATATCACTCAGCCATGAAATCAACGTCATAAGGCTAGTAGCAGCATGATGAGTGGATTTGGGTACGACGATTCTAAGTGAAATAAGTCACACAGAAAAAGACACTTATCATAGATATCACTTATAGAGGGAATGTAAAAACCGCTACCCTTGAACTGAATTACATAACAGGTCAGAGTCACACGTTTAGAAAACACACTAGGGCTGCTTAACGGGAAAGGTGAGGTGGGGTGATGCATAAAACAAGGGTTTCAAATTAGCTCAGATAGCGTTCCATAAACCCAATATGTAATAGACAAGACCTACTCCTTCCTCAGTGAACTGGACTCAACACGCCCTATTCATCGCCCAAGAATATATCTGACTAGTAAGAATCTTAAAACCTATGTATTGATATCTCTCTGTAAGTGAGTGAAGTGGGTGAAAAGCGGCATAACCACAGCAGTGAAAAGCAGCTAAACCCCATTATACAAATCAATTACTTTTAAAAACCCGTGAAACAAAGACAGTGAAAGAGAGAGAAATTCTGACAAAATTCGTTCAGGGGCTGTGATGCAACCTGGATTGACCATATGTAGACCCACAGATGGATGAGACATAAGGGTGGACACTCTTGGGGCTGAGAGGTTTGGTGAGGTTGGGTGAGCAAACGCAGACCCTTTAAAGTAATACTGTGTGGTACCCATCCCATGGGTCCCAAATCTCCAGGTTCAAGGGCATCTTCCTACATCGAAAACATGCATGAGAAACCCAGAAGATGGTACACCGTGTGATCGGGAAAGGTTTCTAAAACGCACCTCATTTCTCATCTCCTTGTGCTCCGGTTCGCCATTCCAGCCGCTATACTAGCAATCTCCCTGCTTGGAGAATCAGCACCTTTAACCTCCTGTTCCGTACAGGTTGCAATTTGTCCTGAGGATGAACGGGAAGAGGGGGAACCAATGAGAGACTAGCTCTAGGTGTTGGGACAGGCACAGGTCACTCTATTTTCCCATCAGGAAGAAGAATTAACCTCAGGCTCAGCTTGCCGCCCGGAGCCAGAATAGGGCCTGAAGCAATCCTGCGCTTTTGCGGCCAGCTCCCAAGAAAGCGAGTTGAAAAATGGAGCTCAGGGGCACTGCAATTCACAAACCTGCAGACTTAGAAATGATAACTCTCGTCCACAAATATATTGAGGGAAGGCAACGAAGAGGATTTGAAAGCAAGGCAGAATTGCAGGAATCAGATTTCAGGAGGTAGATTCGAATCGCCTTTAAAGCACAGGAAAAGCGGCAAAACCTCGACAATGATGCCCTTGGCCAAAAAGGGCGTATGCGTTTTTTCCTGAATATATTCAGGAAAAAACGCATACGCCCTTTTTGGCCAACCAAGCAACCTGGAAAGGCAAATCAGCGCTACAAAGAAGTCTCGCTTCCCATCGGTCAAAAGGGCCAGGCTGAATAAAGTGTCAAAACCAGAAATGCAGGACAGGCCATGGAGAAATGGGAGCCTTGCTACGCTGATGGGCGGGATGTAAATTGCCAACAGCCACTCTGGAGAAGTGTACGGTGTGTCCTGAAACATCTAAAAAACTCAGCTTAGAGAGCATAGGGCACTTCCACTCATGGGCGTGTAAATTGGGAAAACTAAAAATCAGCAAGACACAGGCACCCCAAAGTTTAGGGCTGCTCTGTTGACAAGAACCTCCACTTTGTGACACCTTAAATATCCCAGGAAAGACAAGAATGGACAAAGAAGTTGTGGTCCTTATGTACAATGGAATATCACTCAGCCATGAAATCAACGTCATAAGGCTAGTAGCAGCATGATGAGTGGATTTGGGTACGACGATTCTAAGTGAAATAAGTCACACAGAAAAAGACACTTATCATAGATATCACTTATAGAGGGAATGTAAAAACCGCTACCCTTGAACTGAATTACATAACAGGTCAGAGTCACACGTTTAGAAAACACACTAGGGCTGCTTAACGGGAAAGGTGAGGTGGGGTGATGCATAAAACAAGGGTTTCAAATTAGCTCAGATAGCGTTCCATAAACCCAATATGTAATAGACAAGACCTACTCCTTCCTCAGTGAACTGGACTCAACACGCCCTATTCATCGCCCAAGAATATATCTGACTAGTAAGAATCTTAAAACCTATGTATTGATATCTCTCTGTAAGTGAGTGAAGTGGGTGAAAAGCGGCATAACCACAGCAGTGAAAAGCAGCTAAACCCCATTATACAAATCAATTACTTTTAAAAACCCGTGAAACAAAGACAGTGAAAGAGAGAGAAATTCTGACAAAATTCGTTCAGGGGCTGTGATGCAACCTGGATTGACCATATGTAGACCCACAGATGGATGAGACATAAGGGTGGACACTCTTGGGGCTGAGAGGTTTGGTGAGGTTGGGTGAGCAAACGCAGACCCTTTAAAGTAATACTGTGTGGTACCCATCCCATGGGTCCCAAATCTCCAGGTTCAAGGGCATCTTCCTACATCGAAAACATGCATGAGAAACCCAGAAGATGGTACACCGTGTGATCGGGAAAGGTTTCTAAAACGCACCTCATTTCTCATCTCCTTGTGCTCCGGTTCGCCATTCCAGCCGCTATACTAGCAATCTCCCTGCTTGGAGAATCAGCACCTTTAACCTCCTGTTCCGTACAGGTTGCAATTTGTCCTGAGGATGAACGGGAAGAGGGGGAACCAATGAGAGACTAGCTCTAGGTGTTGGGACAGGCACAGGTCACTCTATTTTCCCATCAGGAAGAAGAATTAACCTCAGGCTCAGCTTGCCGCCCGGAGCCAGAATAGGGCCTGAAGCAATCCTGCGCTTTTGCGGCCAGCTCCCAAGAAAGCGAGTTGAAAAATGGAGCTCAGGGGCACTGCAATTCACAAACCTGCAGACTTAGAAATGATAACTCTCGTCCACAAATATATTGAGGGAAGGCAACGAAGAGGATTTGAAAGCAAGGCAGAATTGCAGGAATCAGATTTCAGGAGGTAGATTCGAATCGCCTTTAAAGCACAGGAAAAGCGGCAAAACCTCGACAATGATGCCCTTGGCCAAAAAGGGCGTATGCGTTTTTTCCTGAATATATTCAGGAAAAAACGCATACGCCCTTTTTGGCCAACCAAGCAACCTGGAAAGGCAAATCAGCGCTACAAAGAAGTCTCGCTTCCCATCGGTCAAAAGGGCCAGGCTGAATAAAGTGTCAAAACCAGAAATGCAGGACAGGCCATGGAGAAATGGGAGCCTTGCTACGCTGATGGGCGGGATGTAAATTGCCAACAGCCACTCTGGAGAAGTGTACGGTGTGTCCTGAAACATCTAAAAAACTCAGCTTAGAGAGCATAGGGCACTTCCACTCATGGGCGTGTAAATTGGGAAAACTAAAAATCAGCAAGACACAGGCACCCCAAAGTTTAGGGCTGCTCTGTTGACAAGAACCTCCACTTTGTGACACCTTAAATATCCCAGGAAAGACAAGAATGGACAAAGAAGTTGTGGTCCTTATGTACAATGGAATATCACTCAGCCATGAAATCAACGTCATAAGGCTAGTAGCAGCATGATGAGTGGATTTGGGTACGACGATTCTAAGTGAAATAAGTCACACAGAAAAAGACACTTATCATAGATATCACTTATAGAGGGAATGTAAAAACCGCTACCCTTGAACTGAATTACATAACAGGTCAGAGTCACACGTTTAGAAAACACACTAGGGCTGCTTAACGGGAAAGGTGAGGTGGGGTGATGCATAAAACAAGGGTTTCAAATTAGCTCAGATAGCGTTCCATAAACCCAATATGTAATAGACAAGACCTACTCCTTCCTCAGTGAACTGGACTCAACACGCCCTATTCATCGCCCAAGAATATATCTGACTAGTAAGAATCTTAAAACCTATGTATTGATATCTCTCTGTAAGTGAGTGAAGTGGGTGAAAAGCGGCATAACCACAGCAGTGAAAAGCAGCTAAACCCCATTATACAAATCAATTACTTTTAAAAACCCGTGAAACAAAGACAGTGAAAGAGAGAGAAATTCTGACAAAATTCGTTCAGGGGCTGTGATGCAACCTGGATTGACCATATGTAGACCCACAGATGGATGAGACATAAGGGTGGACACTCTTGGGGCTGAGAGGTTTGGTGAGGTTGGGTGAGCAAACGCAGACCCTTTAAAGTAATACTGTGTGGTACCCATCCCATGGGTCCCAAATCTCCAGGTTCAAGGGCATCTTCCTACATCGAAAACATGCATGAGAAACCCAGAAGATGGTACACCGTGTGATCGGGAAAGGTTTCTAAAACGCACCTCATTTCTCATCTCCTTGTGCTCCGGTTCGCCATTCCAGCCGCTATACTAGCAATCTCCCTGCTTGGAGAATCAGCACCTTTAACCTCCTGTTCCGTACAGGTTGCAATTTGTCCTGAGGATGAACGGGAAGAGGGGGAACCAATGAGAGACTAGCTCTAGGTGTTGGGACAGGCACAGGTCACTCTATTTTCCCATCAGGAAGAAGAATTAACCTCAGGCTCAGCTTGCCGCCCGGAGCCAGAATAGGGCCTGAAGCAATCCTGCGCTTTTGCGGCCAGCTCCCAAGAAAGCGAGTTGAAAAATGGAGCTCAGGGGCACTGCAATTCACAAACCTGCAGACTTAGAAATGATAACTCTCGTCCACAAATATATTGAGGGAAGGCAACGAAGAGGATTTGAAAGCAAGGCAGAATTGCAGGAATCAGATTTCAGGAGGTAGATTCGAATCGCCTTTAAAGCACAGGAAAAGCGGCAAAACCTCGACAATGATGCCCTTGGCCAAAAAGGGCGTATGCGTTTTTTCCTGAATATATTCAGGAAAAAACGCATACGCCCTTTTTGGCCAACCAAGCAACCTGGAAAGGCAAATCAGCGCTACAAAGAAGTCTCGCTTCCCATCGGTCAAAAGGGCCAGGCTGAATAAAGTGTCAAAACCAGAAATGCAGGACAGGCCATGGAGAAATGGGAGCCTTGCTACGCTGATGGGCGGGATGTAAATTGCCAACAGCCACTCTGGAGAAGTGTACGGTGTGTCCTGAAACATCTAAAAAACTCAGCTTAGAGAGCATAGGGCACTTCCACTCATGGGCGTGTAAATTGGGAAAACTAAAAATCAGCAAGACACAGGCACCCCAAAGTTTAGGGCTGCTCTGTTGACAAGAACCTCCACTTTGTGACACCTTAAATATCCCAGGAAAGACAAGAATGGACAAAGAAGTTGTGGTCCTTATGTACAATGGAATATCACTCAGCCATGAAATCAACGTCATAAGGCTAGTAGCAGCATGATGAGTGGATTTGGGTACGACGATTCTAAGTGAAATAAGTCACACAGAAAAAGACACTTATCATAGATATCACTTATAGAGGGAATGTAAAAACCGCTACCCTTGAACTGAATTACATAACAGGTCAGAGTCACACGTTTAGAAAACACACTAGGGCTGCTTAACGGGAAAGGTGAGGTGGGGTGATGCATAAAACAAGGGTTTCAAATTAGCTCAGATAGCGTTCCATAAACCCAATATGTAATAGACAAGACCTACTCCTTCCTCAGTGAACTGGACTCAACACGCCCTATTCATCGCCCAAGAATATATCTGACTAGTAAGAATCTTAAAACCTATGTATTGATATCTCTCTGTAAGTGAGTGAAGTGGGTGAAAAGCGGCATAACCACAGCAGTGAAAAGCAGCTAAACCCCATTATACAAATCAATTACTTTTAAAAACCCGTGAAACAAAGACAGTGAAAGAGAGAGAAATTCTGACAAAATTCGTTCAGGGGCTGTGATGCAACCTGGATTGACCATATGTAGACCCACAGATGGATGAGGCATAAGGGTGGACACTCTTGGGGCTGAGAGGTTTGGTGAGGTTGGGTGAGCAAACGCAGACCCTTTAAAGTAATACTGCGTGGAACCCATCCAATGGGTCCCAAATCTCCAGGTTCAAGGGCATCTTCGTACATCGAAAACATACATGAGAAACCCAGAAGATGGTACACCGTGTGATCGGGAAAGGTTTCTAAAACGCACCTCATTTCTCATCTCCTTGTGCTCCGGTTCGCCTTTCCAGCCGCTATACTAGCAATCTCCCTGCCTGGAGAATCAGCACCTTTAACCTCCTGTACCAAACAGGTTGCAATTTGTCCTGAGGATGAACGGGAAGAGGGGGAACCAATGAGAGACTAGCTCTAGGTGTTGGGACAGGCACAGGTCACTCTATTTTCCCATCAGGAAGAAGAATTAACCACAGGCTCAGCCTGCCGCCCGAAGCCAGAATAGGGCCTGAAGCAAACCTGCGCTTTTGCGGCCAGCTCCCAAGAAAGCGAGTTGAAAAATGGAGCTCAGGGGCACTGCAATTCACAAACCTGCAGACTTAGAAATGATAACTCTCGTCCACAAATATATTGAGGGAAGGCAACGAAGAGGATTTGAAAGCAAGGCAGAATTGCAGGAATCAGATTTCAGGAGGTAGATTCGAATCGCCTTTAAAGCACAGGAAAAGCGGCAAAACCTCGACAATGATGCCCTTGGCCAAAAAGGGCATATGCGTTTTTTCCTGAATATATTCAGGAAAAAACGCATACGCCCTTTTTGGCCAACCAAGCAACCTGGAAAGGCAAATCAGCGCTACAAAGAAGTCTCGCTTCCCATCGGTCAAAAGGGCCAGGCTGAATAAAGTGTCAAAACCAGAAATGCAGGACAGGCCATGGAGAAATGGGAGCCTTGCTACGCTGATGGGCGGGATGTAAATTGCCAACAGCCACTCTGGAGAAGTGTACGGTGTGTCCTGAAACATCTAAAAAACTCAGCTTAGAGAGCATAGGGCACTTCCACTCATGGGCGTGTAAATTGGGAAAACTAAAAATCAGCAAGACACAGGCACCCCAAAGTTTAGGGCTGCTCTGTTGACAAGAACCTCCACTTTGTGACACCTTAAATATCCCAGGAAAGACAAGAATGGACAAAGAAGTTGTGGTCCTTATGTACAATGGAATATCACTCAGCCATGAAATCAACGTCATAAGGCTAGTAGCAGCATGATGAGTGGATTTGGGTACGACGATTCTAAGTGAAATAAGTCACACAGAAAAAGACACTTATCATAGATATCACTTATAGAGGGAATGTAAAAACCGCTACCCTTGAACTGAATTACATAACAGGTCAGAGTCACACGTTTAGAAAACACACTAGGGCTGCTTAACGGGAAAGGTGAGGTGGGGTGATGCATAAAACAAGGGTTTCAAATTAGCTCAGATAGCGTTCCATAAACCCAATATGTAATAGACAAGACCTACTCCTTCCTCAGTGAACTGGACTCAACACGCCCTATTCATCGCCCAAGAATATATCTGACTAGTAAGAATCTTAAAACCTATGTATTGATATCTCTCTGTAAGTGAGTGAAGTGGGTGAAAAGCGGCATAACCACAGCAGTGAAAAGCAGCTAAACCCCATTATACAAATCAATTACTTTTAAAAACCCGTGAAACAAAGACAGTGAAAGAGAGAGAAATTCTGACAAAATTCGTTCAGGGGCTGTGATGCAACCTGGATTGACCATATGTAGACCCACAGATGGATGAGACATAAGGGTGGACACTCTTGGGGCTGAGAGGTTTGGTGAGGTTGGGTGAGCAAACGCAGACCCTTTAAAGTAATACTGTGTGGTACCCATCCCATGGGTCCCAAATCTCCAGGTTCAAGGGCATCTTCCTACATCGAAAACATGCATGAGAAACCCAGAAGATGGTACACCGTGTGATCGGGAAAGGTTTCTAAAACGCACCTCATTTCTCATCTCCTTGTGCTCCGGTTCGCCATTCCAGCCGCTATACTAGCAATCTCCCTGCTTGGAGAATCAGCACCTTTAACCTCCTGTTCCGTACAGGTTGCAATTTGTCCTGAGGATGAACGGGAAGAGGGGGAACCAATGAGAGACTAGCTCTAGGTGTTGGGACAGGCACAGGTCACTCTATTTTCCCATCAGGAAGAAGAATTAACCTCAGGCTCAGCTTGCCGCCCGGAGCCAGAATAGGGCCTGAAGCAATCCTGCGCTTTTGCGGCCAGCTCCCAAGAAAGCGAGTTGAAAAATGGAGCTCAGGGGCACTGCAATTCACAAACCTGCAGACTTAGAAATGATAACTCTCGTCCACAAATATATTGAGGGAAGGCAACGAAGAGGATTTGAAAGCAAGGCAGAATTGCAGGAATCAGATTTCAGGAGGTAGATTCGAATCGCCTTTAAAGCACAGGAAAAGCGGCAAAACCTCGACAATGATGCCCTTGGCCAAAAAGGGCGTATGCGTTTTTTCCTGAATATATTCAGGAAAAAACGCATACGCCCTTTTTGGCCAACCAAGCAACCTGGAAAGGCAAATCAGCGCTACAAAGAAGTCTCGCTTCCCATCGGTCAAAAGGGCCAGGCTGAATAAAGTGTCAAAACCAGAAATGCAGGACAGGCCATGGAGAAATGGGAGCCTTGCTACGCTGATGGGCGGGATGTAAATTGCCAACAGCCACTCTGGAGAAGTGTACGGTGTGTCCTGAAACATCTAAAAAACTCAGCTTAGAGAGCATAGGGCACTTCCACTCATGGGCGTGTAAATTGGGAAAACTAAAAATCAGCAAGACACAGGCACCCCAAAGTTTAGGGCTGCTCTGTTGACAAGAACCTCCACTTTGTGACACCTTAAATATCCCAGGAAAGACAAGAATGGACAAAGAAGTTGTGGTCCTTATGTACAATGGAATATCACTCAGCCATGAAATCAACGTCATAAGGCTAGTAGCAGCATGATGAGTGGATTTGGGTACGACGATTCTAAGTGAAATAAGTCACACAGAAAAAGACACTTATCATAGATATCACTTATAGAGGGAATGTAAAAACCGCTACCCTTGAACTGAATTACATAACAGGTCAGAGTCACACGTTTAGAAAACACACTAGGGCTGCTTAACGGGAAAGGTGAGGTGGGGTGATGCATAAAACAAGGGTTTCAAATTAGCTCAGATAGCGTTCCATAAACCCAATATGTAATAGACAAGACCTACTCCTTCCTCAGTGAACTGGACTCAACACGCCCTATTCATCGCCCAAGAATATATCTGACTAGTAAGAATCTTAAAACCTATGTATTGATATCTCTCTGTAAGTGAGTGAAGTGGGTGAAAAGCGGCATAACCACAGCAGTGAAAAGCAGCTAAACCCCATTATACAAATCAATTACTTTTAAAAACCCGTGAAACAAAGACAGTGAAAGAGAGAGAAATTCTGACAAAATTCGTTCAGGGGCTGTGATGCAACCTGGATTGACCATATGTAGACCCACAGATGGATGAGACATAAGGGTGGACACTCTTGGGGCTGAGAGGTTTGGTGAGGTTGGGTGAGCAAACGCAGACCCTTTAAAGTAATACTGTGTGGTACCCATCCCATGGGTCCCAAATCTCCAGGTTCAAGGGCATCTTCCTACATCGAAAACATGCATGAGAAACCCAGAAGATGGTACACCGTGTGATCGGGAAAGGTTTCTAAAACGCACCTCATTTCTCATCTCCTTGTGCTCCGGTTCGCCATTCCAGCCGCTATACTAGCAATCTCCCTGCTTGGAGAATCAGCACCTTTAACCTCCTGTTCCGTACAGGTTGCAATTTGTCCTGAGGATGAACGGGAAGAGGGGGAACCAATGAGAGACTAGCTCTAGGTGTTGGGACAGGCACAGGTCACTCTATTTTCCCATCAGGAAGAAGAATTAACCTCAGGCTCAGCTTGCCGCCCGGAGCCAGAATAGGGCCTGAAGCAATCCTGCGCTTTTGCGGCCAGCTCCCAAGAAAGCGAGTTGAAAAATGGAGCTCAGGGGCACTGCAATTCACAAACCTGCAGACTTAGAAATGATAACTCTCGTCCACAAATATATTGAGGGAAGGCAACGAAGAGGATTTGAAAGCAAGGCAGAATTGCAGGAATCAGATTTCAGGAGGTAGATTCGAATCGCCTTTAAAGCACAGGAAAAGCGGCAAAACCTCGACAATGATGCCCTTGGCCAAAAAGGGCGTATGCGTTTTTTCCTGAATATATTCAGGAAAAAACGCATACGCCCTTTTTGGCCAACCAAGCAACCTGGAAAGGCAAATCAGCGCTACAAAGAAGTCTCGCTTCCCATCGGTCAAAAGGGCCAGGCTGAATAAAGTGTCAAAACCAGAAATGCAGGACAGGCCATGGAGAAATGGGAGCCTTGCTACGCTGATGGGCGGGATGTAAATTGCCAACAGCCACTCTGGAGAAGTGTACGGTGTGTCCTGAAACATCTAAAAAACTCAGCTTAGAGAGCATAGGGCACTTCCACTCATGGGCGTGTAAATTGGGAAAACTAAAAATCAGCAAGACACAGGCACCCCAAAGTTTAGGGCTGCTCTGTTGACAAGAACCTCCACTTTGTGACACCTTAAATATCCCAGGAAAGACAAGAATGGACAAAGAAGTTGTGGTCCTTATGTACAATGGAATATCACTCAGCCATGAAATCAACGTCATAAGGCTAGTAGCAGCATGATGAGTGGATTTGGGTACGACGATTCTAAGTGAAATAAGTCACACAGAAAAAGACACTTATCATAGATATCACTTATAGAGGGAATGTAAAAACCGCTACCCTTGAACTGAATTACATAACAGGTCAGAGTCACACGTTTAGAAAACACACTAGGGCTGCTTAACGGGAAAGGTGAGGTGGGGTGATGCATAAAACAAGGGTTTCAAATTAGCTCAGATAGCGTTCCATAAACCCAATATGTAATAGACAAGACCTACTCCTTCCTCAGTGAACTGGACTCAACACGCCCTATTCATCGCCCAAGAATATATCTGACTAGTAAGAATCTTAAAACCTATGTATTGATATCTCTCTGTAAGTGAGTGAAGTGGGTGAAAAGCGGCATAACCACAGCAGTGAAAAGCAGCTAAACCCCATTATACAAATCAATTACTTTTAAAAACCCGTGAAACAAAGACAGTGAAAGAGAGAGAAATTCTGACAAAATTCGTTCAGGGGCTGTGATGCAACCTGGATTGACCATATGTAGACCCACAGATGGATGAGACATAAGGGTGGACACTCTTGGGGCTGAGAGGTTTGGTGAGGTTGGGTGAGCAAACGCAGACCCTTTAAAGTAATACTGTGTGGTACCCATCCCATGGGTCCCAAATCTCCAGGTTCAAGGGCATCTTCCTACATCGAAAACATGCATGAGAAACCCAGAAGATGGTACACCGTGTGATCGGGAAAGGTTTCTAAAACGCACCTCATTTCTCATCTCCTTGTGCTCCGGTTCGCCATTCCAGCCGCTATACTAGCAATCTCCCTGCTTGGAGAATCAGCACCTTTAACCTCCTGTTCCGTACAGGTTGCAATTTGTCCTGAGGATGAACGGGAAGAGGGGGAACCAATGAGAGACTAGCTCTAGGTGTTGGGACAGGCACAGGTCACTCTATTTTCCCATCAGGAAGAAGAATTAACCTCAGGCTCAGCTTGCCGCCCGGAGCCAGAATAGGGCCTGAAGCAATCCTGCGCTTTTGCGGCCAGCTCCCAAGAAAGCGAGTTGAAAAATGGAGCTCAGGGGCACTGCAATTCACAAACCTGCAGACTTAGAAATGATAACTCTCGTCCACAAATATATTGAGGGAAGGCAACGAAGAGGATTTGAAAGCAAGGCAGAATTGCAGGAATCAGATTTCAGGAGGTAGATTCGAATCGCCTTTAAAGCACAGGAAAAGCGGCAAAACCTCGACAATGATGCCCTTGGCCAAAAAGGGCGTATGCGTTTTTTCCTGAATATATTCAGGAAAAAACGCATACGCCCTTTTTGGCCAACCAAGCAACCTGGAAAGGCAAATCAGCGCTACAAAGAAGTCTCGCTTCCCATCGGTCAAAAGGGCCAGGCTGAATAAAGTGTCAAAACCAGAAATGCAGGACAGGCCATGGAGAAATGGGAGCCTTGCTACGCTGATGGGCGGGATGTAAATTGCCAACAGCCACTCTGGAGAAGTGTACGGTGTGTCCTGAAACATCTAAAAAACTCAGCTTAGAGAGCATAGGGCACTTCCACTCATGGGCGTGTAAATTGGGAAAACTAAAAATCAGCAAGACACAGGCACCCCAAAGTTTAGGGCTGCTCTGTTGACAAGAACCTCCACTTTGTGACACCTTAAATATCCCAGGAAAGACAAGAATGGACAAAGAAGTTGTGGTCCTTATGTACAATGGAATATCACTCAGCCATGAAATCAACGTCATAAGGCTAGTAGCAGCATGATGAGTGGATTTGGGTACGACGATTCTAAGTGAAATAAGTCACACAGAAAAAGACACTTATCATAGATATCACTTATAGAGGGAATGTAAAAACCGCTACCCTTGAACTGAATTACATAACAGGTCAGAGTCACACGTTTAGAAAACACACTAGGGCTGCTTAACGGGAAAGGTGAGGTGGGGTGATGCATAAAACAAGGGTTTCAAATTAGCTCAGATAGCGTTCCATAAACCCAATATGTAATAGACAAGACCTACTCCTTCCTCAGTGAACTGGACTCAACACGCCCTATTCATCGCCCAAGAATATATCTGACTAGTAAGAATCTTAAAACCTATGTATTGATATCTCTCTGTAAGTGAGTGAAGTGGGTGAAAAGCGGCATAACCACAGCAGTGAAAAGCAGCTAAACCCCATTATACAAATCAATTACTTTTAAAAACCCGTGAAACAAAGACAGTGAAAGAGAGAGAAATTCTGACAAAATTCGTTCAGGGGCTGTGATGCAACCTGGATTGACCATATGTAGACCCACAGATGGATGAGGCATAAGGGTGGACACTCTTGGGGCTGAGAGGTTTGGTGAGGTTGGGTGAGCAAACGCAGACCCTTTAAAGTAATACTGCGTGGAACCCATCCAATGGGTCCCAAATCTCCAGGTTCAAGGGCATCTTCGTACATCGAAAACATACATGAGAAACCCAGAAGATGGTACACCGTGTGATCGGGAAAGGTTTCTAAAACGCACCTCATTTCTCATCTCCTTGTGCTCCGGTTCGCCTTTCCAGCCGCTATACTAGCAATCTCCCTGCCTGGAGAATCAGCACCTTTAACCTCCTGTACCAAACAGGTTGCAATTTGTCCTGAGGATGAACGGGAAGAGGGGGAACCAATGAGAGACTAGCTCTAGGTGTTGGGACAGGCACAGGTCACTCTATTTTCCCATCAGGAAGAAGAATTAACCACAGGCTCAGCCTGCCGCCCGAAGCCAGAATAGGGCCTGAAGCAAACCTGCGCTTTTGCGGCCAGCTCCCAAGAAAGCGAGTTGAAAAATGGAGCTCAGGGGCACTGCAATTCACAAACCTGCAGACTTAGAAATGATAACTCTCGTCCACAAATATATTGAGGGAAGGCAACGAAGAGGATTTGAAAGCAAGGCAGAATTGCAGGAATCAGATTTCAGGAGGTAGATTCGAATCGCCTTTAAAGCACAGGAAAAGCGGCAAAACCTCGACAATGATGCCCTTGGCCAAAAAGGGCATATGCGTTTTTTCCTGAATATATTCAGGAAAAAACGCATACGCCCTTTTTGGCCAACCAAGCAACCTGGAAAGGCAAATCAGCGCTACAAAGAAGTCTCGCTTCCCATCGGTCAAAAGGGCCAGGCTGAATAAAGTGTCAAAACCAGAAATGCAGGACAGGCCATGGAGAAATGGGAGCCTTGCTACGCTGATGGGCGGGATGTAAATTGCCAACAGCCACTCTGGAGAAGTGTACGGTGTGTCCTGAAACATCTAAAAAACTCAGCTTAGAGAGCATAGGGCACTTCCACTCATGGGCGTGTAAATTGGGAAAACTAAAAATCAGCAAGACACAGGCACCCCAAAGTTTAGGGCTGCTCTGTTGACAAGAACCTCCACTTTGTGACACCTTAAATATCCCAGGAAAGACAAGAATGGACAAAGAAGTTGTGGTCCTTATGTACAATGGAATATCACTCAGCCATGAAATCAACGTCATAAGGCTAGTAGCAGCATGATGAGTGGATTTGGGTACGACGATTCTAAGTGAAATAAGTCACACAGAAAAAGACACTTATCATAGATATCACTTATAGAGGGAATGTAAAAACCGCTACCCTTGAACTGAATTACATAACAGGTCAGAGTCACACGTTTAGAAAACACACTAGGGCTGCTTAACGGGAAAGGTGAGGTGGGGTGATGCATAAAACAAGGGTTTCAAATTAGCTCAGATAGCGTTCCATAAACCCAATATGTAATAGACAAGACCTACTCCTTCCTCAGTGAACTGGACTCAACACGCCCTATTCATCGCCCAAGAATATATCTGACTAGTAAGAATCTTAAAACCTATGTATTGATATCTCTCTGTAAGTGAGTGAAGTGGGTGAAAAGCGGCATAACCACAGCAGTGAAAAGCAGCTAAACCCCATTATACAAATCAATTACTTTTAAAAACCCGTGAAACAAAGACAGTGAAAGAGAGAGAAATTCTGACAAAATTCGTTCAGGGGCTGTGATGCAACCTGGATTGACCATATGTAGACCCACAGATGGATGAGACATAAGGGTGGACACTCTTGGGGCTGAGAGGTTTGGTGAGGTTGGGTGAGCAAACGCAGACCCTTTAAAGTAATACTGTGTGGTACCCATCCCATGGGTCCCAAATCTCCAGGTTCAAGGGCATCTTCCTACATCGAAAACATGCATGAGAAACCCAGAAGATGGTACACCGTGTGATCGGGAAAGGTTTCTAAAACGCACCTCATTTCTCATCTCCTTGTGCTCCGGTTCGCCATTCCAGCCGCTATACTAGCAATCTCCCTGCTTGGAGAATCAGCACCTTTAACCTCCTGTTCCGTACAGGTTGCAATTTGTCCTGAGGATGAACGGGAAGAGGGGGAACCAATGAGAGACTAGCTCTAGGTGTTGGGACAGGCACAGGTCACTCTATTTTCCCATCAGGAAGAAGAATTAACCACAGGCTCAGCCTGCCGCCCGAAGCCAGAATAGGGCCTGAAGCAAACCTGCGCTTTTGCGGCCAGCTCCCAAGAAAGCGAGTTGAAAAATGGAGCTCAGGGGCACTGCAATTCACAAACCTGCAGACTTAGAAATGATAACTCTCGTCCACAAATATATTGAGGGAAGGCAACGAAGAGGATTTGAAAGCAAGGCAGAATTGCAGGAATCAGATTTCAGGAGGTAGATTCGAATCGCCTTTAAAGCACAGGAAAAGCGGCAAAACCTCGACAATGATGCCCTTGGCCAAAAAGGGCGTATGCGTTTTTTCCTGAATATATTCAGGAAAAAACGCATACGCCCTTTTTGGCCAACCAAGCAACCTGGAAAGGCAAATCAGCGCTACAAAGAAGTCTCGCTTCCCATCGGTCAAAAGGGCCAGGCTGAATAAAGTGTCAAAACCAGAAATGCAGGACAGGCCATGGAGAAATGGGAGCCTTGCTACGCTGATGGGCGGGATGTAAATTGCCAACAGCCACTCTGGAGAAGTGTACGGTGTGTCCTGAAACATCTAAAAAACTCAGCTTAGAGAGCATAGGGCACTTCCACTCATGGGCGTGTAAATTGGGAAAACTAAAAATCAGCAAGACACAGGCACCCCAAAGTTTAGGGCTGCTCTGTTGACAAGAACCTCCACTTTGTGACACCTTAAATATCCCAGGAAAGACAAGAATGGACAAAGAAGTTGTGGTCCTTATGTACAATGGAATATCACTCAGCCATGAAATCAACGTCATAAGGCTAGTAGCAGCATGATGAGTGGATTTGGGTACGACGATTCTAAGTGAAATAAGTCACACAGAAAAAGACACTTATCATAGATATCACTTATAGAGGGAATGTAAAAACTGCTACCCTTGAACTGAATTACATAACAGGTCAGAGTCACACGTTTAGAAAACACACTAGGGCTGCTTAACGGGAAAGGTGAGGTGGGGTGATGCATAAAACAAGGGTTTCAAATTAGCTCAGATAGCGTTCCATAAACCCAATATGTAATAGACAAGACCTACTCCTTCCTCAGTGAACTGGACTCAACACGCCCTATTCATCGCCCAAGAATATATCTGACTAGTAAGAATCTTAAAACCTATGTATTGATATCTCTCTGTAAGTGAGTGAAGTGGGTGAAAAGCGGCATAACCACAGCAGTGAAAAGCAGCTAAACCCCATTATACAAATCAATTACTTTTAAAAACCCGTGAAACAAAGACAGTGAAAGAGAGAGAAATTCTGACAAAATTCGTTCAGGGGCTGTGATGCAACCTGGATTGACCATATGTAGACCCACAGATGGATGAGACATAAGGGTGGACACTCTTGGGGCTGAGAGGTTTGGTGAGGTTGGGTGAGCAAACGCAGACCCTTTAAAGTAATACTGCGTGGAACCCATCCAATGGGTCCCAAATCTCCAGGTTCAAGGGCATCTTCCTACATCGAAAACATACATGAGAAACCCAGAAGATGGTACACCGTGTGATCGGGAAAGGTTTCTAAAACGCACCTCATTTCTCATCTCCTTGTGCTCCGGTTCGCCTTTCCAGCCGCTATACTAACAATCTCCCTGCCTGGAGAATCAGCACCTTTAACCTCCTGTACCAAACAGGTTGCAATTTGTCCTGAGGATGAACGGGAAGAGGGGGAACCAATGAGAGACTAGCTCTAGGTGTTGGGACAGGCACAGGTCACTCTATTTTCCCATCAGGAAGAAGAATTAACCACAGGCTCAGCCTGCCGCCCGAAGCCAGAATAGGGCCTGAAGCAAACCTGCGCTTTTGCGGCCAGCTCCCAAGAAAGCGAGTTGAAAAATGGAGCTCAGGGGCACTGCAATTCACAAACCTGCAGACTTAGAAATGATAACTCTCGTCCACAAATATATTGAGGGAAGGCAACGAAGAGGATTTGAAAGCAAGGCAGAATTGCAGGAATCAGATTTCAGGAGGTAGATTCGAATCGCCTTTAAAGCACAGGAAAAGCGGCAAAACCTCGACAATGATGCCCTTGGCCAAAAAGGGCGTATGCGTTTTTTCCTGAATATATTCAGGAAAAAACGCATACGCCCTTTTTGGCCAACCAAGCAACCTGGAAAGGCAAATCAGCGCTACAAAGAAGTCTCGCTTCCCATCGGTCAAAAGGGCCAGGCTGAATAAAGTGTCAAAACCAGAAATGCAGGACAGGCCATGGAGAAATGGGAGCCTTGCTACGCTGATGGGCGGGATGTAAATTGCCAACAGCCACTCTGGAGAAGTGTACGGTGTGTCCTGAAACATCTAAAAAACTCAGCTTAGAGAGCATAGGGCACTTCCACTCATGGGCGTGTAAATTGGGAAAACTAAAAATCAGCAAGACACAGGCACCCCAAAGTTTAGGGCTGCTCTGTTGACAAGAACCTCCACTTTGTGACACCTTAAATATCCCAGGAAAGACAAGAATGGACAAAGAAGTTGTGGTCCTTATGTACAATGGAATATCACTCAGCCATGAAATCAACGTCATAAGGCTAGTAGCAGCATGATGAGTGGATTTGGGTACGACGATTCTAAGTGAAATAAGTCACACAGAAAAAGACACTTATCATAGATATCACTTATAGAGGGAATGTAAAAACCGCTACCCTTGAACTGAATTACATAACAGGTCAGAGTCACACGTTTAGAAAACACACTAGGGCTGCTTAACGGGAAAGGTGAGGTGGGGTGATGCATAAAACAAGGGTTTCAAATTAGCTCAGATAGCGTTCCATAAACCCAATATGTAATAGACAAGACCTACTCCTTCCTCAGTGAACTGGACTCAACACG
Source organism: Balaenoptera borealis (assembly GCF_965194805.1). Taxonomy (NCBI): domain Eukaryota; kingdom Metazoa; phylum Chordata; class Mammalia; order Artiodactyla; family Balaenopteridae; genus Balaenoptera; species Balaenoptera borealis. The sequence continues at coordinate 734,949 of NW_028123839.1, forward strand.
CCCTATTCATCGCCCAAGAATATATCTGACTAGTAAGAATCTTAAAACCTATGTATTGATATCTCTCTGTAAGTGAGTGAAGTGGGTGAAAAGCGGCATAACCACAGCAGTGAAAAGCAGCTAAACCCCATTATACAAATCAATTACTTTTAAAAACCCGTGAAACAAAGACAGTGAAAGAGAGAGAAATTCTGACAAAATTCGTTCAGGGGCTGTGATGCAACCTGGATTGACCATATGTAGACCCACAGATGGATGAGACATAAGGGTGGACACTCTTGGGGCTGAGAGGTTTGGTGAGGTTGGGTGAGCAAACGCAGACCCTTTAAAGTAATACTGTGTGGTACCCATCCCATGGGTCCCAAATCTCCAGGTTCAAGGGCATCTTCCTACATCGAAAACATGCATGAGAAACCCAGAAGATGGTACACCGTGTGATCGGGAAAGGTTTCTAAAACGCACCTCATTTCTCATCTCCTTGTGCTCCGGTTCGCCATTCCAGCCGCTATACTAGCAATCTCCCTGCTTGGAGAATCAGCACCTTTAACCTCCTGTTCCGTACAGGTTGCAATTTGTCCTGAGGATGAACGGGAAGAGGGGGAACCAATGAGAGACTAGCTCTAGGTGTTGGGACAGGCACAGGTCACTCTATTTTCCCATCAGGAAGAAGAATTAACCTCAGGCTCAGCTTGCCGCCCGGAGCCAGAATAGGGCCTGAAGCAATCCTGCGCTTTTGCGGCCAGCTCCCAAGAAAGCGAGTTGAAAAATGGAGCTCAGGGGCACTGCAATTCACAAACCTGCAGACTTAGAAATGATAACTCTCGTCCACAAATATATTGAGGGAAGGCAACGAAGAGGATTTGAAAGCAAGGCAGAATTGCAGGAATCAGATTTCAGGAGGTAGATTCGAATCGCCTTTAAAGCACAGGAAAAGCGGCAAAACCTCGACAATGATGCCCTTGGCCAAAAAGGGCGTATGCGTTTTTTCCTGAATATATTCAGGAAAAAACGCATACGCCCTTTTTGGCCAACCAAGCAACCTGGAAAGGCAAATCAGCGCTACAAAGAAGTCTCGCTTCCCATCGGTCAAAAGGGCCAGGCTGAATAAAGTGTCAAAACCAGAAATGCAGGACAGGCCATGGAGAAATGGGAGCCTTGCTACGCTGATGGGCGGGATGTAAATTGCCAACAGCCACTCTGGAGAAGTGTACGGTGTGTCCTGAAACATCTAAAAAACTCAGCTTAGAGAGCATAGGGCACTTCCACTCATGGGCGTGTAAATTGGGAAAACTAAAAATCAGCAAGACACAGGCACCCCAAAGTTTAGGGCTGCTCTGTTGACAAGAACCTCCACTTTGTGACACCTTAAATATCCCAGGAAAGACAAGAATGGACAAAGAAGTTGTGGTCCTTATGTACAATGGAATATCACTCAGCCATGAAATCAACGTCATAAGGCTAGTAGCAGCATGATGAGTGGATTTGGGTACGACGATTCTAAGTGAAATAAGTCACACAGAAAAAGACACTTATCATAGATATCACTTATAGAGGGAATGTAAAAACCGCTACCCTTGAACTGAATTACATAACAGGTCAGAGTCACACGTTTAGAAAACACACTAGGGCTGCTTAACGGGAAAGGTGAGGTGGGGTGATGCATAAAACAAGGGTTTCAAATTAGCTCAGATAGCGTTCCATAAACCCAATATGTAATAGACAAGACCTACTCCTTCCTCAGTGAACTGGACTCAACACGCCCTATTCATCGCCCAAGAATATATCTGACTAGTAAGAATCTTAAAACCTATGTATTGATATCTCTCTGTAAGTGAGTGAAGTGGGTGAAAAGCGGCATAACCACAGCAGTGAAAAGCAGCTAAACCCCATTATACAAATCAATTACTTTTAAAAACCCGTGAAACAAAGACAGTGAAAGAGAGAGAAATTCTGACAAAATTCGTTCAGGGGCTGTGATGCAACCTGGATTGACCATATGTAGACCCACAGATGGATGAGACATAAGGGTGGACACTCTTGGGGCTGAGAGGTTTGGTGAGGTTGGGTGAGCAAACGCAGACCCTTTAAAGTAATACTGTGTGGTACCCATCCCATGGGTCCCAAATCTCCAGGTTCAAGGGCATCTTCCTACATCGAAAACATGCATGAGAAACCCAGAAGATGGTACACCGTGTGATCGGGAAAGGTTTCTAAAACGCACCTCATTTCTCATCTCCTTGTGCTCCGGTTCGCCATTCCAGCCGCTATACTAGCAATCTCCCTGCTTGGAGAATCAGCACCTTTAACCTCCTGTTCCGTACAGGTTGCAATTTGTCCTGAGGATGAACGGGAAGAGGGGGAACCAATGAGAGACTAGCTCTAGGTGTTGGGACAGGCACAGGTCACTCTATTTTCCCATCAGGAAGAAGAATTAACCTCAGGCTCAGCTTGCCGCCCGGAGCCAGAATAGGGCCTGAAGCAATCCTGCGCTTTTGCGGCCAGCTCCCAAGAAAGCGAGTTGAAAAATGGAGCTCAGGGGCACTGCAATTCACAAACCTGCAGACTTAGAAATGATAACTCTCGTCCACAAATATATTGAGGGAAGGCAACGAAGAGGATTTGAAAGCAAGGCAGAATTGCAGGAATCAGATTTCAGGAGGTAGATTCGAATCGCCTTTAAAGCACAGGAAAAGCGGCAAAACCTCGACAATGATGCCCTTGGCCAAAAAGGGCGTATGCGTTTTTTCCTGAATATATTCAGGAAAAAACGCATACGCCCTTTTTGGCCAACCAAGCAACCTGGAAAGGCAAATCAGCGCTACAAAGAAGTCTCGCTTCCCATCGGTCAAAAGGGCCAGGCTGAATAAAGTGTCAAAACCAGAAATGCAGGACAGGCCATGGAGAAATGGGAGCCTTGCTACGCTGATGGGCGGGATGTAAATTGCCAACAGCCACTCTGGAGAAGTGTACGGTGTGTCCTGAAACATCTAAAAAACTCAGCTTAGAGAGCATAGGGCACTTCCACTCATGGGCGTGTAAATTGGGAAAACTAAAAATCAGCAAGACACAGGCACCCCAAAGTTTAGGGCTGCTCTGTTGACAAGAACCTCCACTTTGTGACACCTTAAATATCCCAGGAAAGACAAGAATGGACAAAGAAGTTGTGGTCCTTATGTACAATGGAATATCACTCAGCCATGAAATCAACGTCATAAGGCTAGTAGCAGCATGATGAGTGGATTTGGGTACGACGATTCTAAGTGAAATAAGTCACACAGAAAAAGACACTTATCATAGATATCACTTATAGAGGGAATGTAAAAACCGCTACCCTTGAACTGAATTACATAACAGGTCAGAGTCACACGTTTAGAAAACACACTAGGGCTGCTTAACGGGAAAGGTGAGGTGGGGTGATGCATAAAACAAGGGTTTCAAATTAGCTCAGATAGCGTTCCATAAACCCAATATGTAATAGACAAGACCTACTCCTTCCTCAGTGAACTGGACTCAACACGCCCTATTCATCGCCCAAGAATATATCTGACTAGTAAGAATCTTAAAACCTATGTATTGATATCTCTCTGTAAGTGAGTGAAGTGGGTGAAAAGCGGCATAACCACAGCAGTGAAAAGCAGCTAAACCCCATTATACAAATCAATTACTTTTAAAAACCCGTGAAACAAAGACAGTGAAAGAGAGAGAAATTCTGACAAAATTCGTTCAGGGGCTGTGATGCAACCTGGATTGACCATATGTAGACCCACAGATGGATGAGACATAAGGGTGGACACTCTTGGGGCTGAGAGGTTTGGTGAGGTTGGGTGAGCAAACGCAGACCCTTTAAAGTAATACTGTGTGGTACCCATCCCATGGGTCCCAAATCTCCAGGTTCAAGGGCATCTTCCTACATCGAAAACATGCATGAGAAACCCAGAAGATGGTACACCGTGTGATCGGGAAAGGTTTCTAAAACGCACCTCATTTCTCATCTCCTTGTGCTCCGGTTCGCCATTCCAGCCGCTATACTAGCAATCTCCCTGCTTGGAGAATCAGCACCTTTAACCTCCTGTTCCGTACAGGTTGCAATTTGTCCTGAGGATGAACGGGAAGAGGGGGAACCAATGAGAGACTAGCTCTAGGTGTTGGGACAGGCACAGGTCACTCTATTTTCCCATCAGGAAGAAGAATTAACCACAGGCTCAGCCTGCCGCCCGAAGCCAGAATAGGGCCTGAAGCAAACCTGCGCTTTTGCGGCCAGCTCCCAAGAAAGCGAGTTGAAAAATGGAGCTCAGGGGCACTGCAATTCACAAACCTGCAGACTTAGAAATGATAACTCTCGTCCACAAATATATTGAGGGAAGGCAACGAAGAGGATTTGAAAGCAAGGCAGAATTGCAGGAATCAGATTTCAGGAGGTAGATTCGAATCGCCTTTAAAGCACAGGAAAAGCGGCAAAACCTCGACAATGATGCCCTTGGCCAAAAAGGGCGTATGCGTTTTTTCCTGAATATATTCAGGAAAAAACGCATACGCCCTTTTTGGCCAACCAAGCAACCTGGAAAGGCAAATCAGCGCTACAAAGAAGTCTCGCTTCCCATCGGTCAAAAGGGCCAGGCTGAATAAAGTGTCAAAACCAGAAATGCAGGACAGGCCATGGAGAAATGGGAGCCTTGCTACGCTGATGGGCGGGATGTAAATTGCCAACAGCCACTCTGGAGAAGTGTACGGTGTGTCCTGAAACATCTAAAAAACTCAGCTTAGAGAGCATAGGGCACTTCCACTCATGGGCGTGTAAATTGGGAAAACTAAAAATCAGCAAGACACAGGCACCCCAAAGTTTAGGGCTGCTCTGTTGACAAGAACCTCCACTTTGTGACACCTTAAATATCCCAGGAAAGACAAGAATGGACAAAGAAGTTGTGGTCCTTATGTACAATGGAATATCACTCAGCCATGAAATCAACGTCATAAGGCTAGTAGCAGCATGATGAGTGGATTTGGGTACGACGATTCTAAGTGAAATAAGTCACACAGAAAAAGACACTTATCATAGATATCACTTATAGAGGGAATGTAAAAACCGCTACCCTTGAACTGAATTACATAACAGGTCAGAGTCACACGTTTAGAAAACACACTAGGGCTGCTTAACGGGAAAGGTGAGGTGGGGTGATGCATAAAACAAGGGTTTCAAATTAGCTCAGATAGCGTTCCATAAACCCAATATGTAATAGACAAGACCTACTCCTTCCTCAGTGAACTGGACTCAACACGCCCTATTCATCGCCCAAGAATATATCTGACTAGTAAGAATCTTAAAACCTATGTATTGATATCTCTCTGTAAGTGAGTGAAGTGGGTGAAAAGCGGCATAACCACAGCAGTGAAAAGCAGCTAAACCCCATTATACAAATCAATTACTTTTAAAAACCCGTGAAACAAAGACAGTGAAAGAGAGAGAAATTCTGACAAAATTCGTTCAGGGGCTGTGATGCAACCTGGATTGACCATATGTAGACCCACAGATGGATGAGACATAAGGGTGGACACTCTTGGGGCTGAGAGGTTTGGTGAGGTTGGGTGAGCAAACGCAGACCCTTTAAAGTAATACTGTGTGGTACCCATCCCATGGGTCCCAAATCTCCAGGTTCAAGGGCATCTTCCTACATCGAAAACATGCATGAGAAACCCAGAAGATGGTACACCGTGTGATCGGGAAAGGTTTCTAAAACGCACCTCATTTCTCATCTCCTTGTGCTCCGGTTCGCCATTCCAGCCGCTATACTAGCAATCTCCCTGCTTGGAGAATCAGCACCTTTAACCTCCTGTTCCGTACAGGTTGCAATTTGTCCTGAGGATGAACGGGAAGAGGGGGAACCAATGAGAGACTAGCTCTAGGTGTTGGGACAGGCACAGGTCACTCTATTTTCCCATCAGGAAGAAGAATTAACCTCAGGCTCAGCTTGCCGCCCGGAGCCAGAATAGGGCCTGAAGCAATCCTGCGCTTTTGCGGCCAGCTCCCAAGAAAGCGAGTTGAAAAATGGAGCTCAGGGGCACTGCAATTCACAAACCTGCAGACTTAGAAATGATAACTCTCGTCCACAAATATATTGAGGGAAGGCAACGAAGAGGATTTGAAAGCAAGGCAGAATTGCAGGAATCAGATTTCAGGAGGTAGATTCGAATCGCCTTTAAAGCACAGGAAAAGCGGCAAAACCTCGACAATGATGCCCTTGGCCAAAAAGGGCGTATGCGTTTTTTCCTGAATATATTCAGGAAAAAACGCATACGCCCTTTTTGGCCAACCAAGCAACCTGGAAAGGCAAATCAGCGCTACAAAGAAGTCTCGCTTCCCATCGGTCAAAAGGGCCAGGCTGAATAAAGTGTCAAAACCAGAAATGCAGGACAGGCCATGGAGAAATGGGAGCCTTGCTACGCTGATGGGCGGGATGTAAATTGCCAACAGCCACTCTGGAGAAGTGTACGGTGTGTCCTGAAACATCTAAAAAACTCAGCTTAGAGAGCATAGGGCACTTCCACTCATGGGCGTGTAAATTGGGAAAACTAAAAATCAGCAAGACACAGGCACCCCAAAGTTTAGGGCTGCTCTGTTGACAAGAACCTCCACTTTGTGACACCTTAAATATCCCAGGAAAGACAAGAATGGACAAAGAAGTTGTGGTCCTTATGTACAATGGAATATCACTCAGCCATGAAATCAACGTCATAAGGCTAGTAGCAGCATGATGAGTGGATTTGGGTACGACGATTCTAAGTGAAATAAGTCACACAGAAAAAGACACTTATCATAGATATCACTTATAGAGGGAATGTAAAAACCGCTACCCTTGAACTGAATTACATAACAGGTCAGAGTCACACGTTTAGAAAACACACTAGGGCTGCTTAACGGGAAAGGTGAGGTGGGGTGATGCATAAAACAAGGGTTTCAAATTAGCTCAGATAGCGTTCCATAAACCCAATATGTAATAGACAAGACCTACTCCTTCCTCAGTGAACTGGACTCAACACGCCCTATTCATCGCCCAAGAATATATCTGACTAGTAAGAATCTTAAAACCTATGTATTGATATCTCTCTGTAAGTGAGTGAAGTGGGTGAAAAGCGGCATAACCACAGCAGTGAAAAGCAGCTAAACCCCATTATACAAATCAATTACTTTTAAAAACCCGTGAAACAAAGACAGTGAAAGAGAGAGAAATTCTGACAAAATTCGTTCAGGGGCTGTGATGCAACCTGGATTGACCATATGTAGACCCACAGATGGATGAGACATAAGGGTGGACACTCTTGGGGCTGAGAGGTTTGGTGAGGTTGGGTGAGCAAACGCAGACCCTTTAAAGTAATACTGTGTGGTACCCATCCCATGGGTCCCAAATCTCCAGGTTCAAGGGCATCTTCCTACATCGAAAACATGCATGAGAAACCCAGAAGATGGTACACCGTGTGATCGGGAAAGGTTTCTAAAACGCACCTCATTTCTCATCTCCTTGTGCTCCGGTTCGCCATTCCAGCCGCTATACTAGCAATCTCCCTGCTTGGAGAATCAGCACCTTTAACCTCCTGTTCCGTACAGGTTGCAATTTGTCCTGAGGATGAACGGGAAGAGGGGGAACCAATGAGAGACTAGCTCTAGGTGTTGGGACAGGCACAGGTCACTCTATTTTCCCATCAGGAAGAAGAATTAACCTCAGGCTCAGCTTGCCGCCCGGAGCCAGAATAGGGCCTGAAGCAATCCTGCGCTTTTGCGGCCAGCTCCCAAGAAAGCGAGTTGAAAAATGGAGCTCAGGGGCACTGCAATTCACAAACCTGCAGACTTAGAAATGATAACTCTCGTCCACAAATATATTGAGGGAAGGCAACGAAGAGGATTTGAAAGCAAGGCAGAATTGCAGGAATCAGATTTCAGGAGGTAGATTCGAATCGCCTTTAAAGCACAGGAAAAGCGGCAAAACCTCGACAATGATGCCCTTGGCCAAAAAGGGCGTATGCGTTTTTTCCTGAATATATTCAGGAAAAAACGCATACGCCCTTTTTGGCCAACCAAGCAACCTGGAAAGGCAAATCAGCGCTACAAAGAAGTCTCGCTTCCCATCGGTCAAAAGGGCCAGGCTGAATAAAGTGTCAAAACCAGAAATGCAGGACAGGCCATGGAGAAATGGGAGCCTTGCTACGCTGATGGGCGGGATGTAAATTGCCAACAGCCACTCTGGAGAAGTGTACGGTGTGTCCTGAAACATCTAAAAAACTCAGCTTAGAGAGCATAGGGCACTTCCACTCATGGGCGTGTAAATTGGGAAAACTAAAAATCAGCAAGACACAGGCACCCCAAAGTTTAGGGCTGCTCTGTTGACAAGAACCTCCACTTTGTGACACCTTAAATATCCCAGGAAAGACAAGAATGGACAAAGAAGTTGTGGTCCTTATGTACAATGGAATATCACTCAGCCATGAAATCAACGTCATAAGGCTAGTAGCAGCATGATGAGTGGATTTGGGTACGACGATTCTAAGTGAAATAAGTCACACAGAAAAAGACACTTATCATAGATATCACTTATAGAGGGAATGTAAAAACCGCTACCCTTGAACTGAATTACATAACAGGTCAGAGTCACACGTTTAGAAAACACACTAGGGCTGCTTAACGGGAAAGGTGAGGTGGGGTGATGCATAAAACAAGGGTTTCAAATTAGCTCAGATAGCGTTCCATAAACCCAATATGTAATAGACAAGACCTACTCCTTCCTCAGTGAACTGGACTCAACACGCCCTATTCATCGCCCAAGAATATATCTGACTAGTAAGAATCTTAAAACCTATGTATTGATATCTCTCTGTAAGTGAGTGAAGTGGGTGAAAAGCGGCATAACCACAGCAGTGAAAAGCAGCTAAACCCCATTATACAAATCAATTACTTTTAAAAACCCGTGAAACAAAGACAGTGAAAGAGAGAGAAATTCTGACAAAATTCGTTCAGGGGCTGTGATGCAACCTGGATTGACCATATGTAGACCCACAGATGGATGAGGCATAAGGGTGGACACTCTTGGGGCTGAGAGGTTTGGTGAGGTTGGGTGAGCAAACGCAGACCCTTTAAAGTAATACTGCGTGGAACCCATCCAATGGGTCCCAAATCTCCAGGTTCAAGGGCATCTTCGTACATCGAAAACATACATGAGAAACCCAGAAGATGGTACACCGTGTGATCGGGAAAGGTTTCTAAAACGCACCTCATTTCTCATCTCCTTGTGCTCCGGTTCGCCTTTCCAGCCGCTATACTAGCAATCTCCCTGCCTGGAGAATCAGCACCTTTAACCTCCTGTACCAAACAGGTTGCAATTTGTCCTGAGGATGAACGGGAAGAGGGGGAACCAATGAGAGACTAGCTCTAGGTGTTGGGACAGGCACAGGTCACTCTATTTTCCCATCAGGAAGAAGAATTAACCACAGGCTCAGCCTGCCGCCCGAAGCCAGAATAGGGCCTGAAGCAAACCTGCGCTTTTGCGGCCAGCTCCCAAGAAAGCGAGTTGAAAAATGGAGCTCAGGGGCACTGCAATTCACAAACCTGCAGACTTAGAAATGATAACTCTCGTCCACAAATATATTGAGGGAAGGCAACGAAGAGGATTTGAAAGCAAGGCAGAATTGCAGGAATCAGATTTCAGGAGGTAGATTCGAATCGCCTTTAAAGCACAGGAAAAGCGGCAAAACCTCGACAATGATGCCCTTGGCCAAAAAGGGCATATGCGTTTTTTCCTGAATATATTCAGGAAAAAACGCATACGCCCTTTTTGGCCAACCAAGCAACCTGGAAAGGCAAATCAGCGCTACAAAGAAGTCTCGCTTCCCATCGGTCAAAAGGGCCAGGCTGAATAAAGTGTCAAAACCAGAAATGCAGGACAGGCCATGGAGAAATGGGAGCCTTGCTACGCTGATGGGCGGGATGTAAATTGCCAACAGCCACTCTGGAGAAGTGTACGGTGTGTCCTGAAACATCTAAAAAACTCAGCTTAGAGAGCATAGGGCACTTCCACTCATGGGCGTGTAAATTGGGAAAACTAAAAATCAGCAAGACACAGGCACCCCAAAGTTTAGGGCTGCTCTGTTGACAAGAACCTCCACTTTGTGACACCTTAAATATCCCAGGAAAGACAAGAATGGACAAAGAAGTTGTGGTCCTTATGTACAATGGAATATCACTCAGCCATGAAATCAACGTCATAAGGCTAGTAGCAGCATGATGAGTGGATTTGGGTACGACGATTCTAAGTGAAATAAGTCACACAGAAAAAGACACTTATCATAGATATCACTTATAGAGGGAATGTAAAAACCGCTACCCTTGAACTGAATTACATAACAGGTCAGAGTCACACGTTTAGAAAACACACTAGGGCTGCTTAACGGGAAAGGTGAGGTGGGGTGATGCATAAAACAAGGGTTTCAAATTAGCTCAGATAGCGTTCCATAAACCCAATATGTAATAGACAAGACCTACTCCTTCCTCAGTGAACTGGACTCAACACGCCCTATTCATCGCCCAAGAATATATCTGACTAGTAAGAATCTTAAAACCTATGTATTGATATCTCTCTGTAAGTGAGTGAAGTGGGTGAAAAGCGGCATAACCACAGCAGTGAAAAGCAGCTAAACCCCATTATACAAATCAATTACTTTTAAAAACCCGTGAAACAAAGACAGTGAAAGAGAGAGAAATTCTGACAAAATTCGTTCAGGGGCTGTGATGCAACCTGGATTGACCATATGTAGACCCACAGATGGATGAGACATAAGGGTGGACACTCTTGGGGCTGAGAGGTTTGGTGAGGTTGGGTGAGCAAACGCAGACCCTTTAAAGTAATACTGTGTGGTACCCATCCCATGGGTCCCAAATCTCCAGGTTCAAGGGCATCTTCCTACATCGAAAACATGCATGAGAAACCCAGAAGATGGTACACCGTGTGATCGGGAAAGGTTTCTAAAACGCACCTCATTTCTCATCTCCTTGTGCTCCGGTTCGCCATTCCAGCCGCTATACTAGCAATCTCCCTGCTTGGAGAATCAGCACCTTTAACCTCCTGTTCCGTACAGGTTGCAATTTGTCCTGAGGATGAACGGGAAGAGGGGGAACCAATGAGAGACTAGCTCTAGGTGTTGGGACAGGCACAGGTCACTCTATTTTCCCATCAGGAAGAAGAATTAACCACAGGCTCAGCCTGCCGCCCGAAGCCAGAATAGGGCCTGAAGCAAACCTGCGCTTTTGCGGCCAGCTCCCAAGAAAGCGAGTTGAAAAATGGAGCTCAGGGGCACTGCAATTCACAAACCTGCAGACTTAGAAATGATAACTCTCGTCCACAAATATATTGAGGGAAGGCAACGAAGAGGATTTGAAAGCAAGGCAGAATTGCAGGAATCAGATTTCAGGAGGTAGATTCGAATCGCCTTTAAAGCACAGGAAAAGCGGCAAAACCTCGACAATGATGCCCTTGGCCAAAAAGGGCATATGCGTTTTTTCCTGAATATATTCAGGAAAAAACGCATACGCCCTTTTTGGCCAACCAAGCAACCTGGAAAGGCAAATCAGCGCTACAAAGAAGTCTCGCTTCCCATCGGTCAAAAGGGCCAGGCTGAATAAAGTGTCAAAACCAGAAATGCAGGACAGGCCATGGAGAAATGGGAGCCTTGCTACGCTGATGGGCGGGATGTAAATTGCCAACAGCCACTCTGGAGAAGTGTACGGTGTGTCCTGAAACATCTAAAAAACTCAGCTTAGAGAGCATAGGGCACTTCCACTCATGGGCGTGTAAATTGGGAAAACTAAAAATCAGCAAGACACAGGC